>NC_090439.1:686891982-687516982 GCF_031143425.1 Pleurodeles waltl
CTTCGCACCGCGACCTGCGTGTGCCTCTTCTTCTCTGTCCCTCTTCTTGGCTCTCTCCTCTGCTGCTCGTCGCCCCTCTTCTTCTTCACCTTCTTCTGTATTCTTCTGTCTTCTGCGCTCCTCTTCTTCACCTTCTTCTGTATTTTTCTGTCTTCTGCGCCCCTCTTCTTCTTTATCTTCTTCTGTGGTCTTTTGTCTTCTGTTCTTCGGCTCTTCTTTTTCTGTACCTTCTTCTGTGGTCTTCTGTCTTCTGTTCTTCGTCTTCTGTGTTCTGTACCTTCTTCTGTGGTCCTGTGTCTTCTGCTCTTCGTCTTCTGTCTTCTGTCTTCTGTTCTTCGCCTTCTGTTCTTCCCGCGCCTGTCCTCCTGCTCCTGTCTCGTCTCCCTCCCTCACACGCCTCCCCCTCTGTATCACCCCTATCTACACCTATCGCTATCTGCCTCCCTCACTCCTCCTATCTACCTATCTATCTCTCTATCTATCTCCCTCACTCACCACCTCCTCCTATCTACCTATCTCTCTATCTTTCCCCCCCACTCGCCACCCCCTCTGTTACCACCCCATCTTCCTATCCTTTCACTCTACCTCTCACCCACCTCTACACCCCCCCTCCCCTATCTTCCCAACCTCACTCCTATCTCTCTCCCTAAACTCCTAAACTTCCTAAAACTCACCCCACACCACCCTTAAACCCCCCTCCCCCAGCTCTTCTCCCCTCTACCTGTCCCCCCCTCCCTCCGCTTTCCCGCCTCCACCTCCTGCACGCCCCCGCCCCCAGCTCCCATTCACCCCCAGCTGACCCCTCCTCCCTCTTATGGCGGCCGCTGCGCGACTGCGCAGCAGGCGCGCCAGAGGCTAGCCCGTCTGCGCCCGTCCGCACCTGGCCCACGCCCAGCGCCACGACCCCTGGTCCTCAGCACTCCCAAAACCCACTGCTCGGCTACGCCCCCACCACCCTCCACGCCCTCAACCCAGGACGCTCCAACACCTGCTTCCAAGCCAACCCAAAACATACCCATGGACCTTTCGGCCTGCCACTCCTGCAAACGTATCTTCCACCACGCAACTACCGTGACCACCAGCCCACGCACCATCAACCACCTCAAATGCATCCTGGTCAACGCTCGTTCCGTCCACAAGCACGCCGTTGAACTCCTGGACTCCACAGCACCGGACGTCAAAGGACGTCGCCTTCATCACGGAGACCTGGATGAACGCCTCCTCGACCCCAGACATCGCCATAGCCATCCCCGAAGGCTACAAGATTTCCAGGAAAGACCGCACCAACCAAGTAGGAGGAGGAATCGCCATCGTCTTCAAAAACTCCATCAGCGTCACCACCTCCACCGAAGACACCCCCCCTCGCCGCAGAACACCTGCATTTCCAGGTTCGCACCGACCCCAGGACCACCCTCAGAGGATCCCTCATCTACCGTCCCCCCGGACTGCGCACCCCTTTCAGCGACTCCATCACCGACTTCGTCTCCCCGCACGCCCTCGCCTCGCCGGACTACATCCTCCTAGGCGACCTCAACTTCCATATGGAACAGAACAACGACCCCAACACCACCGCCCTGCTCGACAGCCTCGCCAACCTCGGCCTCAAGCAACTGGTGATCACCCCCACCCACATCGCTGGACACACGCTTGACCCCATCTTCTCCGCCAGCAAACACGTCTCCTTCAGCCACGCCTCCGCTCTACACTGGACCGACCACAGCTGTGTCCACTTCACATTCCGACGCAAGACCCGCCACCTCCGCACTCAACCCATCCCTCGTCGACAGTGGAACAAAATCCCCGAAGAACAGCTCTTCTCCGCGCTCACCGTCAACCAACCCACCCTCACCACCGACCCAAATGACGCAGCCCTCAGCCTCACGAACTGGATCACCAACTGCGCAGACAACCTTGCTCCCCTCAGACGCACGCATCGACAGGCCAACACCAAAAAACCTCTCTGGTTCTCTGACACCCTTAAGGAATCGAAGAAAACCTGTCGCGCCCTCGAGAGAACCTGGCGCAAGGACCACACCGCTGACAACATGACCGCACTCAAGAACGCGACCAGCGAACACCACCGCCTGATCCGCGCAGCCAAAAGGAATTTCTTCACAGATAGACTGGACAAAAACAGCCACAACCGCAGAGAACTCTTCAGCATCGTTAAAGAGTTCTCCAACCCCAACGCCATCAAGCCCTCACAAGACCTGTGCAACTCCCTCGCCACCTTCTTCCATCGCAAGATCACCGACCTCCACAACAGCTTCAGACACCAGACCCAGCCAAGCAACACTGAACCCACACCTCCTGCCATCACCCTCAACGCCTGCACTCACGTCAACACTGAAGAGACCAAAACCACCATGAACTCTATCCACTCCGGCGCCCCCTCGGACCCCTGCCCTCACTTCATCTTCAATAAAGCCGACGACATCATCGCCCCGCACCTCCAGACCATCATCAACTCCTCATTTTCTTCTGCTACCTTCCCCGAAAGCTGGAAACACGCCGAAGTCAACGCCCTACTAAAGAAACCTACAGCTGACCCAAGCGACCTGAAGAACTTCCGCCCCATCTCGCTCCTCCCCTTCCCTGCCAAGGCAATAGAGAAGACCGTCAACAAACAGCTTGCCAACTTCCTGGAAGAAAACAACCTTCTCGACCCTTCACAATCCGGATTCCGAACCAACCACAGCACTGAAACTGCCCTCATCTCAGTCACAGACGGCATCAGAACCCTGATGGACAACGGTGAAACAGTCGCCCTCATCCTCCTCTACCTCTCGGCTGCCTTCGACACCGTCTGTCACCGCACCCTAATAACCTGCCTCCGCTCCACTGGGATCCAAGGCCAGGCCCTGGACTAGATCGCCTCCTTCCTCTCCAACCGCTCTCAAAGAGTCTAACTCCCACCTTTTCGCTCAGACCCCACCGAGATCATCTGCCGCGTCCCTCAAGGCTCCTCCATCGGCCCAACACTCTTCAATGTCTACATGAGCCCCCTCGCCAACATCGTACGCAAGCACAACATCATCATCACCTCCTACGCCGACGACACTCAACTTATACTTTCCCTCACCAAGGACCCCGCCAGCGCTAAGACCAACCTACAAGATAGCATGAAGGACGTCGCAGATTGGATGAGGCTCAGCCGTCTAAAACTGAACTCTGACAAAACGGAAGTCCTCATCCTCGGCAACACCCCGACCGCATGGGACGACTCCTGGTGGCCCATGGCCCTTGGCACTGCACCGACCCCCTCAGACCACGTCCGCAACCTCGGCTTCATCTTGGACCCTCTTCTCACCATGACCAAACAAGTCAACGCCGTGTCCTCCTCCTGCTTCCTCACCCTCCGCATGCTCCGCAAGATCTTCCGCTGGATCCCCACCGACACCAGGAAAACCGTGACCCACGCCCTAGTCACCAGCCGCTTGGACTACGGCAACACCCTTTATGCTGGGACCACTGCAAAACTCCAAAAACGTCTGCAACGTATTCAAAATGCCTCCGCCCGCCTCATCCTCGACGTACCCCGCAACAGCCACATCTCCGCACACCTGAGACACCTGCATTGGCTCCCAGTCAGCAAAAGGATCACCTTCCGACTTCTCACCCACGCACACAAAGCCCTCCACGACAAGGGACCTGAATACCTCCTTGGCAGCCAAGACCTGGAACACCCTCCCCACCAGCCTCAGGACCACCCAGGACCACTCCGCATTCCAGAGACTCCTCAAGACCTGGCTTTTCGAGCAGCAGTAACCCCCCTTCCCCCTAGCGCCTTCAGACCCGCACGGGTGAGTAGCGCGCTTTATAAATGTTAATGATTTGATTTGATATGATTATATTATTATTTTTAGGTTTAAGTCCATAGCACATGATTCAGAAAAGATTGTACCTACACTTGTTCCAAATTTAGTATATTCCATTGCAGATCAGAATTCATTTTACACTGATAAGAAGTATTTACTCACTGATGGTTTCAGAAATGATTTATCAGCAAACATATATTATAAGCTTTTGTAGGACTATGTAGAAACGATAGAAGTTATAGACTGTTCCATGTGCACACAGTTGCCTTCATCATTTGTTGAGGGGATAACGTATCACAGTTTACCCCTAAACTATGTAATTTCCTGTAGCCTATTACTAACACTGTTTTAGCATCAGGATTATTATCATTACTTCTATTCCAGTTATGATTTTGTGTTTCCAATTATCCACCATTATGAAACACTTGAGTAATAATGCAAAAAAAAAAAGAACACAGATAATGTGGGAGGTGACTTTGAATCTACCTTGACATTTGGAACAGTATATGCAAACAAAAACAATTTGACCTGCATTTTTAGCCCGGTAGAAAAGGTGTTCATTGGACACGTTGAGGAAGGAAGAAGAGCAATGAAAGCCAAAATAGACAAGGGAGTAGTGTTTCAGAGTTGGGAAAAGATGCAACACATTCAGTGGCTGGAAATCAAGGATTCCTGGCTGTAGATTGGCAACATGTAGGGAGGCTATGTATGTATAGGCTTAGATAAAAGATTGATTCACATTTTGTAGGTACTAGTGAGTGTAGACATGTATTTTTGTTTATGAGTGTTTTGAATCTCATGCTGAATGGTCAAGACCCTGCCATGCCAGGTGTTTATTTCATATGTGGAAAGAATGCCAAAAGGCTGATGTGGAACATGTTACATAGGAGTAATGTTTCCAATTATTCATTATGTGGAACATTTGAATGATCCAGGTTGGAGTAGAGTCAAAAGAGGAGCAAGTGCTTAAGAGTCTGTAGCAGAAATTTTTGGTGCCATAATTCCATCAGTGTGTGTGATATTTTTGGAAAGTGGAGTATTGTTAAGGGCAGGTATGTACCTACACTTAGCAATAGGCCACAAACCCCAACTAGGTTCAGTTGAGGTCTCAGTAAATTAATCCTTGCTCGATCCTACGTAGCTTGACCCATGAGCAGTTAGGCTTAGCTTAGAAGACAGGTGTGTAAAGCATTTAATATCAACAAAACAGTCAATAAGCAAAACACAACACACAATAAAAATCCAACACCAATGAATAAAAATAGGAAATATGTTTATCTTTAAATGACAACAAAATGACTAAAGTCCAATGTAGGGAACTGGAAATGTGAATTTGTAAAGATTTAATGAAAATAAATTCTTAGAAGCACATAGCGCTTAAAGAGTTAAAAAAAAGGTTGCACTGGACAGGGACAATATCCAGAGATCTGACCACCCACGATATAACACTGTTACACTTACTTTCAGAAGTGTTTCTTGATTCAGGAAAGTGGTCCACAGCACCAGCCAATGGTTCAGAGGCTCTGGCTTGCCTCTTGGGATCTAGGACTACAACTCCCACAATGCACCTCTCAACTTGCGGAGCTTTTTACAACAGTTACTCCAAACGTCTCTATATTCTTCCAGAGGTCTTTCTTAGGGTCCTTGAAGTGGCCACAAACGTGATCCAAGGTTCCAGAAGCTCTCAGTTGCTCCTTGGGACTACAATTCCAAGAATGCACCTGGTCAGAATTCTCAAACAGACACTGATCAGCTGGGCTCTTCTTGCAGGACTTTATGCACAGGACTCTGGTCAGCTGCTTTGTACCTTTATATTATAGGGAGACCACTCCTGGAGTTGTAGAAGCAAGGCAAAGTCCTATTCTTGGTGAAGCCCAGGTGTGCAGCTGGTGTAGTCCATGTGAGTGCAGATCTTCATGTGCAGACCACCGGTTCTGCAGGGCAGTCCTTCTCTAGTATTTTTTTTCTTTTTTTACAGCAGGGATCTGAATTGTGGGGCAGCTTTGCCATATTTATCCTTGCTCCTGGGGGTGGGAAGCAGGGGGTGCTCCTGTCCAATAGAGCGCAGGCCTCCACCCTGTGGGGTGACCACTTCCTGCAAAGTGTGACAAAAATCAAACCCAGGGAGCAACATTTTCTAAAAATCCAAGATGGCAAAAATTCATCCTTAGAGTTTAGATCTGACTGAGTCCACCCACTGGTGTGGCTTAGTCTCTCTTAACACACCCCTTCCAGCCCCTCTCCTAATCTAATCAGTCTCATCTGTCTGGGGTTGCAGGAAATGGGGGATGTCCAGTTTCTGACAGCAGTGGCTTTCCCTCCTGTGAAAACCAGTTTGGCTACTCTTCCCCCATCCTGCTCTGCCGTCTGCTGTAGCAGTTCTCTGCCCACCAGCTGCTTCCTTTGTGTCAGCCCAAGACACTTCACACCTCATTAAGGTACCCTGGCTCAGGCTGCCAGAGGCTGACCAATCAGGAAAGGTCACTAGAGGGCTGAATGTTAGTAACTTTCAATTTTCTAAAACTCTTTCCATGTGCTAGCTATATTAAATTCAACATTGGCAAGTTTTTAGACGTATTCTAACATTTAATTTGGTACCAGACTTGTCATATTGATCTCATCTCCATTGAAAAAGAGACTTTATTATTTTAAAATAAAGTCTCCCAATGTTAGCCTATGGACCCCATTGACTACAATGGGGAAAACACATTTGGCTGTTTTTCTCTCACCAGGGCTCATAAAACATATTTTATGAAGACCCTGATTATATTTACTTTGCACCCAACCCTTGGGGCACCTAGGGCAGACCTTAAGAGTGACGTATATGCAAAAAAAGGTAGTTTGAGACTTTAGAAGTACTTTTAATCCCAAAGTCGAATTTCTGGTTTATTGTAACTTACAATCAGCCAGCAAGGCAGGTCTGCCTTTACAATGACACCAGTTACCACAGCAGTGCACCCGGGGGTGCCCTACCTACCCTGGGGTCCCTAAACCTACATGCCCTACCATATACTAGGGACTTATAGGTAGGTTGTCAGGACCAATTATAATTATGCCTAAATTGCATATATCATTTTAAACAGAAAACTGGCCCTGGGACTGGTCAGCAGTACCCAGGAACAGTCAGAGTCAGAAAACACCAGTAACAGCTTAAAGTAAGAGCAAAAAGTGAGGGGGCTTCTGCAAGCAGCCCAGTTTCCCCCCAGATCTTGAATGACATCAAGATTAGAAAGCTGCCAACAATTGTAGATGTTATCTACAGACGCTGCAGGTACCACTTTGTTAATGGACTCAGAGATGGTAGCTATGAGATTTACCTGACAATAGTAAAGAACCACGAAAGTGCATTGCATACACGACTATTAGAAACAGGACCTCAAACGACTGATAGCAACAAGTGCATGGGAAACTATAGGGAATGATTTTACAGCCATTCGAAGGTGGTTTGAAAATCTGGGAAGATGGTTGTGGGAACAATTTGGAGACCGTTATTGGTTGTAGTTTTATGTATCTTTGTTGCAGCTGGATTTTACAAGTTATAATTGAAACGAAAGGAGAAAAGAGCCAAGAGCAGACAGAGAAACGAAGAGATTGAAATGGATACTAGAAGAAGCTTGTATTACATTAACATCAAGCAGTTAGAGAATTTTGGAAGATCTTACCTGAAATAAACATCTGAAATTTTGAGCTGTCTCAATGAAAGTGGGAGTATGTTGTGATGGTGTAATTCACCATCAAAGGGGGGACTATAAATTGTAGTACAGCCCCTCATGCCACAAAAGTCATCAAAATGTGACAGTTTATGTCTTATGTTAATCAAAGTTCCTACGGTTAAAAGGTTGAAGCTGCACTGACACAGTTTAAATGTGCATTTGTTTACATTGCAGAGTTCAACGTAGGTGGTATTTGAATTAAATTACATGTTAGAAGAATTAAATCAATGTTATAATGTAATTTAGACTCTAGACTAACAGAATATATTGAAACAATTGTGAATTTCTAATGATTAATGAATTATAAATGTGTGCAAAAATGAGAGAAATCTTATTCTCTGCCCCATCTAATGAAATGCATTAACAAAGCTTTTTTGTTCAAATAAAATGTATTATTGATATTAATGAAGTATTGTTAATGCTGAATTCATAAGGAACTAGGATTGGGATCTCCTTAGAGGGGTCACAAGGCCCTGGTTCACTCTCCGAAACGTCTGCTGAATTGCCACTTGAGGAATCATTAGGAGCGGGGGAAAGGTGTACATTAACTCGTGACTCCAGTCTTGAAGGAAGGCCTTGGTCGCTAAGGCCTGAGGGCCCATCCTCCAACTGAAGAACTGGGGCTTTTGAGCTTTCAGATGAGACACAAATAAATCTGTCTGGCAAGGACCCCATAGAGGTTGAAGCTTCTGAAAGATGGGAGAAATAACCACTAATGGCTTGAATCTTTCAGAAATCTGGAATCCCAGCCTGCATTCACATTGGATAGCTGGGAAGATGTTCCGCAATCACCAAGATCTTGCCCTGTAGGCAAAACTGCCAAAATTCAATACCACCTCCATTAACATGCGAGATCTTGGGTCCCCCAATTTGTTGACATATCATACCACCGACACATTGCCCATTCCTAGAAGAATGCAGCCCGAAAACATATGAGGAGACAGCGCCCTGAAGGCAAAAGAACCTGCCACGAGTTCCAGGAAACTGATATAGAGCTGAAGTTCCTCTGACCAACCACCCCAAGTGGAGATCAAATCGTATCAGGCTCCCAAGCCCCACCTGCTCGCTTTGGATTCTATAGCAATGTCTAAATGAGAACCAAAATGTGACTCAGTCACCATTCCATCTCTTCCCTGTCTTCCTGGGAAGGGTGAGCCATTTCTGAATACAAAAGCCCCTTTCAGAGGTGATGAACGTCAAGCCTTTAGAGAGCCTGGTAATAAAGGGGACCTGGAAAAGTGGATTGAAAGATGGATGTAAGCAACTCCACAGTTCAAGCCACCTGTCTCAGAGACACCACCTGCTTGGATAAAAGAGACTTCCTTGATTTTCTGAGGGGGCATTAATAATTGTGCCATCACTGAATCTATCTGGAAACCTAGAAATTCTGTCAATTGTGAAGGGATCTAAAAGGACTTCTCCTCATTCAGAAGAAAACCCAACTGTTGTAGAGGAGAAATTATTATGTTTAAGTGTGATAAGAGGAGTTCTTGCTCCTGATCTAGAACAAGGAAATCACCCAGATAAATTATAAGACACACGCCGCAAGCTTGTAAGAATTCCACCATGTTTGTCATTAACTTGGTGAATCACCCAGGAGCAGAAGATAGGTGAAAAGCAGATCCAAATACTCAAACCAGGCATTCCACCATTGGAACTGAAGATATCTGCAGTGAGGAGGGAAGAAGATTGGGACCGCAACATAGGTGACTGTGGAGATGGCTTGGTGCTCTATGTAATATAGGAGAGCCAAGCGTGGAGTGTGATGAGGTATATAGGTTCTGGAACGGAATGGTGGGAAGAGGAGAGAGGTGTAGGAGTAAGAGAGATGGAAGGAGCTGTGCTGGAGATGCTATATACTACATGTGAAATAAAGAAGTGGAATTGAATCAGATTGAGAGACTCATCTTTACATTGGCGACGAAGGTGGGATCTTTCATTAATAACTTCTCTCTTATCTTCTTACTATAAGCACAGCACAGAAAGAATTGGTGAAGTAAAAGACACTTCTCACCCCTTGATCCAAAAACATCCACAGGTTTTTTCTCCAAAGTTAGGCCTCTTGATAGGGTTTTCTCACAAGATTGTGCTAAAAAGTGGTGCGAAGCCAGTGGTTCACAAGGTGCGAGGCATACCTAATTTGATGAAGGAACCTTTGAAAAATGAATTGGACAGGTTGTTGCAAGATGGTATCATCGAACCAATAGAGTCCTCGGAATGGTTAGCTCCAATTGTGGTAGCACCCAAGGAGGGGGGGAAGGATTCGTCTGTGCATCGATCTTAGAGACTTAAATAAGAATATCTGGGTGGACAGGCAACCTTTGCCAAATATTTCACAAATGTTGTCCATAAAAGGTAAAGAGTGCATTTTTAGTGTGCTGGATATGTCCTCAGCATATCATCAGATCAATTTACATAAAGAATCCAGACATTTGACGTCCTTTGTCACGCCTTTGGGGGCATTTCGTTATAAGAGAATGCCCTTTGGGTTAGCTTCTGCCTCAGCCGTTTTTCAGAGGCTAATGGGAGAGATTTTTGGAGATATGAACAAAGTGTTATGCTTTCAAGACGACATTTTAATTATTGGTAATGATGAAAGAGAGCATAACCTCTTATTTGAAGAAGTAATGTCCAGGTTGGAGAAGAGGGGCCTGACCATTAAGGAGGAAAAATGTCAGATTGGAAAATCTGAAGTGACTTATTTAGGACATACTGTTAATGGAAACGGTATCAGACCCAAGAAGAGCATAGTGTCTGCAATTGAGAAGGCACCAGAGCCATGTAACAAAGATGAATTAAGATCCTTTTTGGGTCTTGCGGAATACTGTGCCAAGTTCATAAGGAATTTTACAGAGATTGTAGAACCTTTAAGGAGATTGATGAAAAAAGGAGTGGTATATGAGTGGAATGAGGATTGCAAAGGTGCCTTTGATTATGTGAAAAAGAGTATTTTGAGTGCTCCCACTTTAGGTGTTTTTGATGTAACGGCAAAAACGTATGTAACTTCAGATGCAAGCAATGTAGGTGTAGGTGCAGTCTTAACTCAAGTAAAGGATGGAAGAGAGTATGTGATAGGTTTCGCTTCAAGGCGGTTACAGGGTGCTGAATTATCATATTCAGTAATTGAAAGAGAGGCCTTGGCTTGTTGCTGGGGAATTAATAATTTTAGGTTTTATTTATGGGGTGTGCCTTTTAGATTAAAAACTGATCATAAGCCCTTGATCTATATTTTCAAGGGCGGGCGTGGTTTGGAAGGGCATGTAACTCCTCGAATTTCAAGGTGGCTATTATCTGTGATGGAGTATAATTTTGAAGTGGAGTTTGTAAGAGGCAATAGGAATATGGTGGCAGATTGTTTGTCGAGAATGCCTGTGAATATGGTAGAGAATGTAAAGGAAGTGGTAAGTGATAGGGTTGAGAATTTTGTGGGTACTATTTTAGGTGAACTGGCCTTAAGTGAGAGCGAGTGGGATGAGGCTAAAGTGAATGATTCCGTCATGTGTAAGGTGGAGGAAAAAATAATTAATGGATGGACACATGGGGATGAACGAGGTAGCGATGTGTCATGCTACTTTAAGATTAAGGATCAACTGAGTGTACTGGAGGGGAGATTATATAGGAAAAATCAAATTATTCCCCCTGAGGGTGTAAGGAAGCACATAATTGATATAACTCACCAGGGACACTTAGGACGGGGTGTAATGAAAAGGAAGATAAGGCAGTTATTCTGGTGGCCTGGAATAGATAGACAGGTGGAAGAGACGGTGAAGTTTTGTGTGCCTTGTGGTAATAGTGACAAAACTAAGGTACTAAGACAAACTCCTTTAGCCCCTGTAAAATTTCCAGAAAGACCTTGGGAAAAACTAGCAGTGGATTTCATTGGCCCTGTGTCCAAATTGGGTGTTAGAAATAGGTTCATTATTGTGCTAGTAGACTATCACTCGAAATGGTTTGTGGTTAAAATTGTTGATCATGTGAATACTGCGAGAGTCATAGAATTCTTTGAAGAAGTTTTCTTGGAGGAGGGGACACCAAAAACTATTGTGTCTGACAATGGAGTACAATTGGTTTCACATGAAATGGTGGAATATTTGCGGAAAATGGGTATTAGTCAGGAAAGAGTTGCTTTTTTTCGACCACAGGCCAATGGTTTGGTTGAGAGAGTGAATCGCGTGATAATGGATAATATTCAATTGTCTTTGGCCAATCATTTATCGTGGAAAAAGGAATTATGTAAAATGATGTGGACGTATCGTACAACTCCACATTCAGTTACTGGAGTGGCGCCATTTGTAGCTCTTAAGGGAAGAGTGCCTGGAGTGAAAGAGTGTCCAGTGTGGTTAAAGACGGAAAGAAATGTGAGAGTGGACAGGGAGGCAATGAAAAAGAGAGTAGAGGAGATGCAGAGGAAAAATACCCAACAGTACAACAAAAGAATGGGTGTGAAGTATCTTCACATAAAGGAAGGGGATTGGGTAGTGACAAGGAGAGGTGGAACAATTGTGAAGGGAGACAGCAAGTATTCTGCTCCTCAGGTGGTGAGGCAAGTCAAAAGAAATGTAGTAATTTTGGAGGATGGTTCTTCCTGGAGTATGGGAAGTGTGTGTAAAGTTCATTGTTAAAATATTGAATTCCGGTATTATTTTGGGTACTTATATTGTGAACTAGGGTCTATAGCTTTATTTGATCTTCCATGTCTTCTGGTATTTATTTTTCTTATTACTTGTTTTGTTATTTGTCATATATTGTATAAGGGGAGAAGTGTGGAGATGGCTTGGTGCTCTATGTAATATAGGAGAGCCAAGCGTGGAGTGTGATGAGGTATATAGGTTCTGGAACGGAATGGTGGGAAGAGGAGAGAGGTGTAGGAGTAAGAGAGATGGAAGGAGCTGTGCTGGAGATGCTATATACTACATGTGAAATAAAGAAGTGGAATTGAATCAGATTGAGAGACTCATCTTTACAGTGACCTTCGTGTTGAGCGGGCTATCCAGTCACCTTCTCTAAGAAGGTGAAATGTTGGTAACAAACCCATGTATTGAAATCCCTGAAGTTAAGAACCAGTCTGTGACTACTACCTCCGCTTGGGGACCAAAAAGATAGCCCTGAAAAAACCTCTGGGATCCTTAGATGTGAGGAAAATGGCACCTTTGGTCAATAGAGTCCCAAGCTTCTTGTCTATGACTGTCTGATCTGGAAGGGAAAAAGACAGAGGACATGGAGGGACCCGTTGAAATGGGGTCCCATAAAACTCTGTTCGATAGCCTTGCATAGTTTCGAGACCCCAAGCATCTTGAGTTATCTGAGCCAAATTGTGTAAAAGAGATTAATCTGACCCTAAGTGATACCTGGGAAGGAGAAATAAGGCTCACCTGTAATTGACAGCTGTACTCCACTGTGTGTTCCAGATTGGGAGCTGCCCCTCCCGTGCCTGTCTCTGCAGAAGCAGGAGGGGTAGAAGGTGCTACCATAAACTTGCCAGTAGTTGCTCTGACAGTCGCCAAATCCACGTTGGAGGCCTCTGAGTAGGGCACGACCAGATGTGTGACCTGGGAAACACCCAGCCCTACCAAAATTGTTGATGTGGAAGACTTTCTTGAAGGAAGACTGGGCCTTGTCCAAGGCTGTGAAATTATTGACAGATTTGCCCAGGTCCTTGATGAAAGGATTGCCAAAAAGTAGGCCACTGGTGACAGGCCCAGCCTTTGTGGAGGCTAATTCTGAGGTTTTGTGTCTATGCACATAAGTATTGACTTCCTCCACTCCATATATATGGCACAGTTAGCACTGCCCACCTGGCAGATGGTGTGCTAAGCCCACTCCACCAGGACCTTGGGATCAATAGGATTCCCCATTTCCTTAGCTTCAACTGCTATCTCTAGGATCTTTGCCAGTAGTCCAGTGACATCCAGCAAGTGATCCTAATAAGGCTGCCTAGCTCTATCAGTGCCTTTCTTAGTGTCTTTGTAGAACGTTTTTAGAAAGTTATTCATGTTGCTATCAACCACAGGAGTTTTGGAGACCTTGTCCTCCAAAGTTGGGCGGCGGCATTCTGTCCGGAGCCTAGCTCATACCTCCTTGTCAAATACTTTGTGAAGGTGAGCATGCATGTATCCAGCGACTTCATGAGGTGGGATCCAGTTGCTAGATCTGGGGTGAACAATGACCTCCAGGTCAAAGTCAAGAAGATCTGGTTGGGGTAAATCCTGGGATGGGGCAGTTATACTCCTGTTCGCAGGACAGGACTGGCGTCCTGAGAAAGGTTAGCTTGGGCATCGCTATCCTGGGGAAGAAGACTAGAGACAGGGGTCAAAGGAGGGGGTTGGAGCCAGTCGTGGTGCTGTAAATGTTGTCCATCAAAAATTATTTGAAGGAACAGCCAAACACGTCTGTATGGGGAAGTTTAGCTCCTTCATCAGGGAGGGCACCTAGGAGGGACCTGGAGAGGGCTCGAGGATGTGGGGTAGGATAGCGGGGTGGGAATAGGGACTCACTCCGCTATCATGGGAAGCTGGCCATTGACGAGGTGGAGGGCAATATCAAGGGCCTTGTTCACTGAGTGTTGGACCAATGAGTCTAGAGCCTCAGCTAGTTCCTCCCCCAGTCTGCACTCATCTGCCTTATAAGGCTCACCTGGGCCCTGGGAGCCCAATTGATTTATAGCTGAGTGGAAGCAAATGTGCACCCCAGAAATATAAAGGGTAGAGGAGAGGGGGTGTACCACGTACGATCGGGGACAGCAAGCACTCCAGTATTTCGGATTGGCTAGAGGTCAGCACCTCGTCCCCACAAAGCTGTGGTTCCAAAAATTACAGAATTACTTTATGGCCAATTATGGCTAAAGCAGTACCAGGTCAGAAGGACTAGTAATGTGGCCACTGACGATGTTGAGTGAAGGAGGTGGATGGGGAGAGAATCCTCATCAAGGTCTGGGTATACACCGCCAGGCTCGCAATATCAAGACCACCTGCAGACAGCAGTGCTAAGCCCATGTTACTGTTACGTCCAGATTGCAGCATCACTGTCGAAGGCCCAGGCCATGGGTCCAAAGAGTCTGCTAGCACGCTGGCAAAGGGCTCCGATGACTTCATGCTGCTCTCCCAATTGAAAGAAAGCCACATAGAGGTGGGAACTAGACTGCCAAGGGCGGCATAGAGAGAGTACTGTGGCCCAGGGGCAGGCCTCTGGGGGAAAAGTGAAAGGCATTCTGGACTCACTGAAGAGCGCTGCACATGTTAGAGATCACAAATAAAAAGAAAACAGTAGATTTACAATCTTAAACATGTAACAAGTCATCAAACAAGTACTATACTGGGTAATGGCTTTAAGAAGAGATACAAAGCTTTGGCTGCAGCAGCAAAGAAAGAGGAGGAGTCCTCGTGGGTTGTCTGTAATATAGGTATTGGTGGATCCTGATTGGTTGATGGACTTCTGGGAAAAAAAGTTTGTGTTTTACTGTGTTTTTATTGGCTGCTGCAAGATTTGCAGTAAAGACAGAAAAGCATAATCTGAGGTTCTGGTCCTGACATAGAATGTCGTGTTCATTTAAAGTGTTCCTATGCCCTTGACCCAAGTTGACACTATATAAAATGGCAAAACAAAATATCAGCCGTCTTTGGAAGTGTGAGCACGTCTGTTCATATTTATTCTTTGATAGTTTAATTTATAAGGGGACGCGTTAGAGGGTGGCGGACCTTTTGACTACGCTTAGAGTGATTCCACCATAAATTCTCTAAAAATACATCTTAATCAATAAACATCTCCAATATTTTGGACTTAATAATCTTTACACACCATGACCCATAAGGCCCTGAATAGCAACACCTTATGTAAAGTTTAAAATGTTTATTTCCATAGATTAACAATACTAACATCATGTAGTTTAGTCTCAAAACCAAATGATAAACATACATGAATAACACCGGCTGACCCAATCTTCTAAAGAATGTCAATTTAACTAAAGCATTTTCAACTAAGCATTCAAGAATTACAGTATAAATGAATAACAAAAATAACTGTGCAATAGAAATGCCATACATCTAGATTCAACAGGTGAACAGAATCAACTCTTGGTTAATTGCAATTAGTTAACATTTCCAGGGCTCCCTAACTAACCTTCTAATTGGAATAGCATGTTTGGGCTTCATGCAAAAGAGTTTTTGTCAAAATAATGTAGAAAACATCTAAACAATGGCTCAATTAAAATAGTGGTTGGTATCTCGAAACAAACAACAAGACCTATGACAAGAACAATAGCATTTTGTTATACCTCTCCTCAAATAGATCAGCAGGCTGTGATTCTCTTCGTCAGGTGGACATCTGTCTGGTCAGCTTCAGCAATGGGGCAATGAAAGGGAATGGCTCAGACATGGGGGACTCTAACCTATCTGAACCATTTAAGAAGCAATCTCTTAAGAGGTCAGAATCCACCATTAACAATTTAAGCAATAAAGTCAAGGTTAGAAATAAAGTTATCAGGAACTGTTCAGCTCCTCAAAACAGTACCACTACGGGGAAAATCAGAATAGAAAATAGCTCCCTCTATTCTGTGCGGTCAGGCTAAGTTACAGTTTCTTAAAGAAACTTCCCACATTGTCATTGGCCCGAAAATCGCACAGTTAATCCAATAGAAATTAAAACCCAAATCTAAGATATAACTCAACTGTCTTTCACGCGTCGATGATTGGCTCCTCTCCCCTGTTCCCATCATCAGACTCGTCAGGTAACTTTTCTTGTTGCAATCCGTACTCCAGTCAGTGCATCCATTGTTGGTTCCTGGGAACATTGCTGTCTCACGCATCAAACTTTACAAAGTTGCAATTTTGAATACAAGACATTCTAGCAAGCAGTACTCATGAGAAAGCTAAAGACATCTGCTAAACATTTGGTCAGCACATTGTGAGCAATGAAATCACTATTTCTCCGAACATACATTCCCACGATTTTATCAAACATTACAGCTTGACATGAGGTTGTACAGACTAGGCCTGCAACCTCGCTAACTCATGGCCTAAGGTTAATAAACAAATGCATAGCGTGAAATAATTAATGTGACATACTACTACAATTTTCTATGCACGTGTACTCCAACTAATAATAATATGCATTCACTAACGGCATTATGCATTTTATGACAGCCACTCAAGTGGCCACCTATTAAAGTCACACATTATTTTCTCTATTAGCCTAATTCTATGTAAATTCTTAACCCATAGTAAATGAAAATCATTAGTAATAAATTCAGCTTTCACAATCCCTCCTCTGATGACTAAATATGTCACCACACCTTATATCATTCCATACACATTTTTTTTCATCTAAAATTTGGATTCTCTATAACTTTTACTTCTTCTTTCCCTTTTCAAATTTTCTCTAAAGTACTTTTCCATTTTAGTTTCTTCCCTCCTCTGATCAGTTTTCAACCTCTTAATTTTGATTACATGATGCAATTTATAAATTCCCCATGTTCCAATTACACAAGTCACAATAATAAATATTATCTGTGTTAATTTCAAAATTATCCCTTTCCCTTGCCACAGAAACAAAACCTTTGCCAACCTTTTCCCAAACTCCAGGTTCTTTCAACTCTTTCAAATCAGCGCTATCATTAGTCAGATTGTTAATAAGGCCTCTAATTTCTTCACTATTGGTAGGTATAAATGTGGAACAATGTTGCAAGTTCAGCATCTTACAAACTCCGTCCTCCTTTGCTAAAAGGATGTCTAACTCAAGGCGGTTATGGAGAGTCCTAGATCATACCGCAGCCATTTCTGTATCCATTAGGATCATGGCTCCTGAAAACCTAGTCAATATGTTATCCACAATAGTAGACAACTTTCACATTTTCAAAGAATTCAGAATAACTCCCACTGAAGGAATTATTGCTTCAAATATATCTCCAAATATGCCAGCATAAGATTTTCCCTTTTGTCTATCATGATGTAATTCAGTAATTTTTGGTACCTCACTTAGGTTCTCAAGCTGATAAATCTTTGGAAAACTAACCCCAAGTAACATGTGCCATACCATCCTCTTGGAAGACGGTACTACGCATTTGGTCCACAGATGTAATAAACTCCTGGAATTGCTGGATCTTGTCCATTTAACATGAAAGTCCATTTACTCAAATCACATGTCTACATTCACTCGTCCCCACAAACAATGTGTCAGGTTTTTTTAGAGTTAGGTCTATATACACAAAGTTTCCCTATGTGTTGTGCATCTAAAGCTAATTTCCATTGCGTCTTCATTTCGCTGAATGCATGATCATTTCTAAATGTCCTTTTCTCTAAGCCCTTCTCTAACTTCTCCTTTATGCCTTTCTCCTGTCATCAGTCTGTTCTAAGAAACTCTTTTCAATAGGTGTAAGCAAGCATGTGAGATTGTTTCTGTGAGCGTAAGCCGTGCCAAATAGTCATGTAGGTTCAAAGAATCCTCTCACTAATTCTATATTATTTTCCTTAGCTACTCTACTGAGGTACCTAATTATAGGAACAAACGAGAACACTGAGGTGCTCATTCTGAGTCTGGCGGTCTTGAGACCGCCAGACTCGGGGTGGCCATTGGACCGCCGCGGTCTTGGCGATCAGAACTGCCACATTCCGACCGTGGCCGAAATGCTGCAGGAATATTGCAGACACCGCCACACCGGAGACGGCCTCCAGCCTGGCCGTCCCGACGGTTGTAATCCGCCAGGGCAGCAATTACGGGTTCCATTCTGCCAGCCTTTCCGTGGTGGTTCACACAGTCGTGGAAAAGCTGGCGGAATGGGGGTGGTATCCATGTTAAGGCCTTATTCACCGCTGGGCCGGCGGGCGGAAACACTGCTTCCGCCCGCCGGCCCTGCAGTGATGTCGGAATACGGCCAGCAGTGTCCTGACGGCACCAGTAGTGAGGTGGCGGTTTGAGTTTGGCAGGTGGCCTCTGCCACCATCCAAACTCAGAATGAGCCCCTAAGTCATGATTTGAATAAAAATACTGAATGTATTCTTGGTTATAAAATCTTGTTAGTAAAAGAGTACAACGTATTCCATAAGTAAGAGGCAAACTATGGTAAGTAATTCCTTCCTCCACTGATGAAGGGATCTGCTTGCTCACAACATTCCCTCGCATTCATCGTCTCAATATACTCACGAGATAGGAGATAGAAAACATTAGAAGAAAGATCTCCTCGGGTGCTGTCTATGTGCAACTATTTCTCATCTATCCTAAACTTATCTAATTCTGTGTGTGTAGTAGATGTCTCTAAAGCAGAGGTATGGTTGGCCACAATCTCGTCAAGAAAAGTCATACTTACAATCAATACCAAACACCCTATCATGCACAAAATTGCCAAATCAATACCTATGTATTTACATCACCTATTGTTCCTAACTTGCTGGTTGTGGTTACTCATAACCTGTAAAGAATCAGAAAGTAGAAGAGAAAGAATTATAGCTATGCAGCAAAAAGCAAAACAAATTCTTCAATCTTCTTTAGCAGTTATTTATAGCTTTCAGTCTTTCTTCCAGGACTGTTGTAAAAAATAGGTAGCTTGTCAAAATCGGCAATTGGTCAAAATCGATTTAGCAGCTTGTCAAATCAGGTTATTTTAAATGTTTCTTCCGATTACTTTTAAAATGCCTCCTTTTCTCTTTTCTTAGTTTCACAACGTCACAAAGTTAAGTTCATTATCTTCTTCACATGCCAAAATATTGACCTGGGATCTCTTGATCACAACAAAAAGACAAAAACTCACTCTTCCATTCACTTGTCATTGGATACGCCCATTCAGGACCTGCATACCTCCGCTTTGCAATTCGCTTTCTTTTTAATCTTCAATCTCCATTTAATTCTTCATCACTCAAATCTTCTCTTCTTGTTGTGTCTATTTCTTCTTCAATTGTTGCCACTGTAATTGCTTACTTCATATAGGCTTGTGATTTCGGCCACTTATCTCCTTTCAGTGGATCTTTTGTTAATGCTGTTTTCAGTGTTGGACTTGTAACTTCTCTCTGTTCTGCAGGATTTTCTCTTAAAGTACCTGCGACTGGTGGAGTCAGATGTTTTTGACTTTGATCAACCTCAACTCCTTCCATTCTGAGGTCTGTTGTTTGCTCTGTTTGTCCTTCAAGACCGCCTGCTTCTGGGAGAGCCCTCCTCTGACTATACTCTCCTGTTACCTCAGTTGAGGTTGGTTCACTGCCACTCTCCTGTTTGCCTTCCACTTCATCTCTCACAGGAGTGTTTGAACCGCTTTTCGTTTGCTCAGATTCAGTCTCTGATTCTCCAGCTTCCTTCTTCAATTCTGGAGTTGGTTCGGAAGTTGTTGGTACTCTCAACAACTCTACTTCATCGTCCAAAGGTCAGGATACTTTCAGAGTATGGCAGGCATAAATTAAGTTCAGAACTCCAGCGCACTTCACAGCTGTAGTAGTAACCAGTACTATTTGGTACAGGCCTTTCCCCCGAGGCTCCAAGCAAGTCTTCCTCACGTGTTTTCTGATCACAACCCAATCTTTGGTTCTCAGATTGTGGCTTTGACCTTGAGTCGGTTGCAGTGTGGTGGCTTCCACCTGATGAGAGAAAGAGTGAACCGCATCAGCCTGACCCTTGCAGTAATCCAACACCATATCATCTGTTATGTTCACAAGAGCATTGGCAGGAACCGCTGGTAATCTCATTTCTCTAACCATGAGGATTTCAAGTGGCGACAGTCCAGTTTTTCTGTCGGGTGTTTCTAATACTCATCAGGACTAACCGTAGTGCGGCCGGCCATTTCAGATTTGTGGACGCACAAATGTTTGCAATTCTTGACTTCAAGTTACCATTCATTTGCTCAACAAGTCCGAAAGCTTCGGGCGGTCGCTAAAATGCAACTTCTGCTCAATGTTTAAAGCTGAACATAGCAACTTAATTACTTCTTTGTTGAAGTGACCAGAAAAACAAAACGAAATATCAGTTCTCTAAGCAATAGCTTTGCTACTGTGAGGCTGTCATTTCTTCATGTAGGGTAAGATTTGATCCAATGACTAAAGATACAATAATCACCAGCACATATCTCAATCCTTCACACACAGGCATACCAATAAATTCCATCTGAATTCTACTAAATAGACCTCCCGCTCTCCCAATATGGCTCATATTGACCACAGTCCCTTTACCCACGTTCATTTGTTGGCAGGTAATGCAAGGATGGCAAATTGCTTCAGCAACCTGTCTAAACTTTGGATTAAACCAAAAGTGCTTAAATGTGCAAAACATGGCATCCCTTCCAACATGTGCTTGGCCATGATAATATCTAGCCATGTGAGTCAACAAATTGTTTGGTAAAACCACTTGTCCCTCCCCGGACACCCCATCATCATCCTCACACTGAACACATTTAGACTTTAGCCACGTTTTCTTCTCCTCCCTGTCAACATTATCCTGAAGCACTTTCAATTCTTCCCAAGTGTCAATCACAAATATGGGGCATAACTGGTACATATGTCTTCCTCAGGTAGCAATTCCCATTTGTCTTTGATATACAGTTTGATGCGCAAAACCTTGCAACTTGATTCGCATATCCATTTCCCGTTGACACAAAATCCTGTGGTTTCACTACAGCAATCTTTTCAGGCATCTGTAAATCTTTTAACAAATCATGAGTTCTTTCACTATTTGTAACCGGTGAACCAGACGAGGTCAGGAAACCTCTCTGACTATAGCTGATCTAAATCGTGGACTATTCCAAACCCGTACTGGTTGTCTGTATATATGGTAACTTTAAACTTCGGAAGTAAAGTTGCTCTGTTAAGCACTGTACATCTTTTCAGAGTTACAGTGGGCAAATCTAGAATCACAGTCTCATAGCAGGTCAACCTAGCATTGGTCAAATGTTGGGTCCAGGTAAGCAAAACTTCAATGCAGTGAGGGACCATAACAGTTAAAGGATGTCCCATCTCAATGCTCTCACTCTGAGTGAGGCTCAATCCAACCGCGGCTACTGTACACAGACAACCAGGTAAAGCTGTTGCAACTGGGTCCAAAGTAGCTGAAAAATATGCATCATGCTGATGAAAAAACAACAATAAGGGTTTTGTGAAGTCAGGCATTCCCGGAGCTTTGCGCAGACTGTCTCTCAATTCAGTGAAGGCTTTCATACAGGCTTGATCTAACACTAAGGGATCAGTAACTTCTTTGTGAGTCAGCTGCTACAATGACTTTGAAACAATGGAAATGTTAGGAATCCACTGGCGACAATAGCTTCACCATGCTCAAAAACATTCTAACATCTTTCTGTGTAGCTGGGTGATTTATCTGCAATATGGCAGTAACCCTTTCTCTGAAAATCCTTCTAGTTCCCTTTTCAATTAGGTGTCCCAAGCATTTCACTTTTTTTTTTTACAGTACTGTAATTTTGCTGGGTACACTTTATGTCCATTATTTCCCCAGTGATTCAGTAAAGCAATAGTATCATACTTCTCTTGTCTTTGACTTAAACAATAAATCATCAATGTACTGGACTAACATCGATAGGAAAGGCATTTCCAATGACTCCAGATTATGTTTATGAATCTGGTTGAAAATGAACGGTGACTCTGAAAATCCTTGAGAAATTCTGCACCAACAATAGACCCGATCCAAAAACGTAAAACAGGAAAGAAATTGACTATCCTCATGAAGAGGTATAGAAAAGAATTCTTGCGACAGGTCCACTACATGGGATCTGAATCTATCACTGCTGGATTTGGCACTACTGGACAACATTTAATCACAATTCCATTTACTTTCCTCAAATCCTGAACAATCCGAAACTTCCCTCAGGGTTTCTGTAAACCCATTATTGGTGAGTTAAGTGAGCTACTCAGCACTTTTTTTTAAGACAGCTTGGTTTACAAAATCTGCAATTATGGGAGCAATCCCCTCAATTGTGTCCTGTGTCATGTGGTATTGATGAATCTGGGGAAAAATCACATTTGGCTTGACTGGGACTTTAACTGGCTCAATACCTTTGATTAGACCAATGTCCTTTCCTGTAAAATTCCACACTTTTATCTTAACTGTTGCCTGTATATTGGAGGGTAGATCTCATATTGTTAAGGCTGGAACGAAACTGATCAAAGGGTACTCCTCATTCTTTGTATCACAATCTGTTTCATCAAGCAAGTCATCTTCATCATCACTGTTTGTCTGGAAGGCAATGCCATCGTTCGAGAAAGTAATCAAACATTTTGTTTTGCATAGCAAGTCTCTCCTTAGTAAGGATACTGGACTTGAATCACAAACTACTACTTTGTGTAATCCTTTGAAGTTGCCAATTTTAACCTGAACCAGTTCTGTGATTGGATTTGTCAAATATTGATTTGCAACTCCTACGAACTGCACTGTCTTCCCTGAAAGGGGTAAGTTTGGAACTTCTGCAGTCCTCACTGTAGGGCGTGTAGCTCCTGTGTCGATCAAAAATGAGACTTTGTGGCTCATCACTTTTCCTTTCGCATATGGACATTTCTGATCTACTTCTAATGAAGCTGCTAACATGCATTCCTCCTCATCTGAACTCTTACTCACCCAATCATCATTCGCTTCATCCTCACTGTGTAGTGGGTATTGGTGTATTGTGTTATTACTCTGGTTAAGCCTTTTGTCTGTGACCTGCTGAGGAATCATAACCTGCTTCTGTTCCATTGGTGCTTGAGGTATTTGAATTTGTTGCCTAGGTACCATTTGAACTTGAGGTTGCATTTGATGTGACTGGCGCATCTGCAAACGTGGCATTTGCACTTGTTGCATGGGATGAAAACTTTGCATCTGGTTCACATTATTTTGGAAATTTGGATTTTGACCTCTCATTCTTGGTCCTCTCATATTTGGGAAAGAATTGATTTTGTTAGTCTGCTGGGCAACGCCTTCTTGCGTAAGCATCAGACACTTCCATTTCCAATGTCCGAGGCCTCCACATGCGTGACATGGTAACATTCTTTTCATTCCTTGCACATCACGCTGAATAATCACAGTATTCAAATCAAGACCACGGTTCACATTTCCAATTCCAACATGACCTCTACCTTTCACCTCGTTCTGCAACTACACGTTTCCTTGCTGCTGCTGCAGAAAACTTCTTTGCATTCCTGATTGTGCTGCTTTAATCTACATCACCATTGCCTTTTATTTCAACTTTCTCTGCTTCAACTCAATCTTGTCACTAGAGAACTTTGCATACTATAATACTTCATCAATCGGCTTCGCTTGCTAACAAATCAAATGACTCTTAATCATCTGGCTAATTTTGGATCTCAATCCTTTAACAAATCTGAACACAAAATAAATCATGTCTTCCTGCTTGTTTCTGTACCACTGTAATGCTTAAACGCCTGCAACAATCTTTTATAGTAAGCATATACCGACTCTTTTCCTTCCTGAGCTGTCTGGTCTATTCTCTGCCAGTCGATATTCTTGGGTGAAATTCTCGTATTCAAAAATCCATTCACCTTATAGTAATATTTCATTATGCCAGGAGATGGTCCACCTGTACTTGGATCTTTCTGAGGTTCTCTTGTCAGCCAGTCTACACTCCTTTTGCACTCGACCCACAAGTCTGCTGGAACTACTATTTCTAGCAGGATGTTCAATTATTCACACAGGCATTTCACGAGTTTCACAAACCTATCTGTTTGCTGGTACCATTTCACTGGCTTCTCTCTCAATCTGGGATAATCATTTGTAAATGACAATATGTAACTCTTGCTCCAAGGGACATGGACAACATTTCCTCCCAGAAGCGTCTTCAGCCTGCTGCACATTAGCAGTGAGACTCCCAGAATCAGTTTTCCTCTTGTCTCTTTTCTTCACCCATCTGCCTTCTCACTTATCTAATACTCCCCATGTTTGAATGCTCTGAATTAGTTCTCTAATGTGAATTTTAATTCCTGGTATTCTCATTTTTTCAAAGTCCTTTGAGTCAAAATCCAACCTGTAACTTCTCTTTAAGTGCTTTGTTTTCTCAATTTCTACGTAATAATTTTCTGCCAGATCTGCTAATTTCTGATGTACTATTCCTGCTTTGTTGGTGATCAATTTGCACAAGTAACACAACTCATCTTCTCAGCATGAGTCAATTCTGTCTAACCCTCTCATTCCTTCAATTAAGTCTTCTGCTTCTAGTCTAAGCCTGGTCAAATTCAGGGCACTTCCTCCACTGGAATCATTTTGGATGCTACTCAACTTCTCTAACCATTTAGTTAACTGCTGAGCTGTTAAACCTTGTAATGAAATGTTGTTATTGCTTGCACTGGGCACTTGCTGTAACGTTAGGCTTGTGGTCTCTGCTGTTACCATGCTTGGATTGGAACCTATATTGAATCTCCCCTGATTATTTGGAGGATTCCTAAAAGAACTCAGATCAATTAGCGGACCTGTTCCATCAAATGTCAGTCTATGGCAGTCATCATTCTTGTATTTTCTGTAAATCTCTCCCTTTCCACACTCAGATTCAGGGTTTTCCGCTCACTGCTCTTATTATTTCCATGGGCAAACAATGGTATGACTGGACCTATGGTAACCGGTACTGACACTGCATCTGGACTTGATTGGGCATTTGGATCTCTTGGGTACATTACTCCTGTATTCTGACTTATCAATGCAGACATCTCTGTCTGTGATCCTGTTAGGAGGGTGTATCTCAGGATTGTCTGTGCTTGCATTGGGGACATCAAATTTGGTGTACGCTCTAACTGGATCAAAGTCGGTTCCAGATAAACTTGTCTAATGTGGGCAGCTTGTCCTGTCGGCACTTCTAAGTTTGTTGCAGTATCTACAATAGCTACTTCTGGGTAAATTCTGGGTAAATTCTGGGTATGTCAGTCTGCAGCATAGGCATTTGAATCGCAGAAGTATTTGGTACACTATGGCCAACCTGTATCTTCCTCTGTGTAGATTCAACTGGTATCGGAGCTGTAGGGTCTACACTAGTATTTGAACCTTTCTCATGTTCTGCATATGGTGGGGAACGATTTCTCAGTAACTGCAAAATAAACTTGTCATCATCTGAGTCTTCCTTGTAAGTTAAAGACTTTCTAGACACGGTGGGTTTCTGCTCTCTGTCATCTGAAGGATAGGAATCCCTTTTTTTGGTGCTCCTTTTAACCTCGTCCCATTCTTTTATGTGACTGCCAGAAACAACTTAATTCCCTGTAAAGTCTCAGTCCTCCAAAATTTCTGCTCACTATCCCATCTCGCCTCAGCTAGAGTTTTCTCAGCTGTCCTCATTCTCCTCTCAAACTTCAGTTGCTGTTGCTGTCTAGCGGCTAGTTCCCAAATAGCTAATGCTTCAAACTGTGCAGGTCTCAGAGGAGGTTCCACATCACACAGTGCTCTCCTCAAATTCTCCAAAATCATCAAATTATATGGTCTATGGGCAGGTAATGCTAAGTTCCCCTCTCTCTCTGTTTCTTTGGACCTGTAACAGGGTTCTCGCGGCAACTACAGGCAGACTCGTCGGTTTGGCTCAAGCAGAGATCCCCGATAAGTGCCCCTTGGGGTACTCCACAAGCAGCTCTGTCCGAGGGGTGAACTTCTTCTGGTGCGCGTGCTGGAGAGGAGAGAGAGGATCAGAACGTGGAGATAGAAGGTACAAGACAGAAGACGCGGGGCCAGAGCGAGAGGAGGGGATGCGCAGGAAGGAAGACGCAGGACGAGAAACAAAGAGCCCAGAAGAGCCTGCCCAGGGAGAATCAGAGGACGGAGTAGGACGGCTTTGCGAGGCGACCTGGGGAGTCAACGAAGGAAGAATCCCTTTCAGACCATCCCGCCACATTCCTGGAAGAGTATAGCTAAACAAGGTACAGTCTTTTCTGTATCAAACCACAATATATATTAAAACAGGGGAAGGAGGCGTAGAGGCTGTCGGAGAGAACACCTTGAATGGGTGGCAGAGAAGGCTCCTCTTTGAGACAATTTTTTCTGCACGGGATCATTACATGGGTGTATATCCCCTAAGAGTAAATTGTCCCCCCTAGTCAGTCAGGAGCACCTCCCCAGTTTTCTCCACCCCAGAACCCAAGGTCTGACGTACTTACCTAACACAGAGTCCTTTTTCCTCTCACTCTTCCTTCAAGGCAGATGGGTGAAGTGTCAAGAGCGGCCAGAATACGCCCCAACCGGGAAAACCCTGAAAGAACCAAAGACCTTCAAGAGACTACATTAAACAGAAAGGGAGACAATACGTACACAGAAGGGAGAATAAGAAAAAAAGAGAAATAAAGAGAACCCCACAATAAGAATCGCCCGGTGACTCCTTTTTTTTTTAAGAAAACCCACAACAGCATCATTGTATGTAGCCAAAGACATGGCGCAGCACCTTGTTCTTCGAATACGATATAGGCGGGTGTACCTTCTGGTGGTGTAATTTCTCCTATTCTAGTTGGAATAAATGTATCTCTCCTTAGGGCACTCTTTAAAGCTTTAAAAAATGTCATTTTTTGTAATTTACTCTACTTTCAATCTAATCAGGAAATGAATTTCAATCCCAAAATCCTTTTCACCTACCTACTCAACCAATTACACTTTACGGTTGTCCACCAAACCGTTCGCAGCTTTTCACACTGCCCAACCTATCCCAGTGCGGCTCCAATGACATCACACTCACAAATACAGAGGCTGACAAAGCCCTTTGGCTCGCCCTCTTAAACTCAGATCCACACAAAACTAAATGGAAATATTACGAGCACTAAATAAAATCAATACACAAACTTGTCCGTTTACTACAGGTAGGTAACACAATCGCTTCATAAACCTTACTGATTTTTCACTGTGGCATTTCGCTCTAACAGATAGTCCTTCTATTGTAGTCTCCCTGACTCGCAAGCAAAATTCGACCAGCAAATTTTACTTTGAACTGATCACTGGACCCTCCTGGTGCACATAGGACTCACCAAATCTGTCGAAAGACTATCATTCACTTTAACACACACTCTTAAGTTTGTCAACCACGCCCGATTGACCTATTAAACAGACATATTACAACATAAACCAAGTGTCTTATTCAATGCTCTGGAGTCTTAGACCACGCAGGGTCCGTATACCAACAACCACATAGACAATTGTTTAGCACAAAGCGCCACACACGTGTGACTTCCCTACTCTTACACTTTGGAGTACGCAAACTCTTTAATCAACTTCATTTAGGGTACACAAACTCCTAAAACAACCTAATTTGGAGTACGCAGACATCACAATTCACCTGTGATTTGCTTAAGCTGTGCAAGGGCAGAACCTACATTATTCACACTGTTGCTAGAACACCAAGAACATCTTCAAACAAACATTGGTAAACTCCAAGGTTTTGGGAAAGCCATGGTAGGTTCTTAGGGAGACATAGGCCCTCATTACAACCCTGGCAGTTGGTGATAAAGTGGTGGTAATACAGCCAATAGGCTGGCGGTAACTACTGCCAAATTATGACCATGGCGGTGAGAACTCCCATAGACAGCCACTTTACCACACCGACAGCCAGGGCGGAAACAACAGGCACCACCGCGGTAGCCGTCTACAGGCAGGCGGAAGTCAATGTTCCGCCCACCATATTATGACTACCCAATCCGACACCTATTCTGGGGCGGTACCAACAACATCAAAAGCCTGGCGGAAACACTGCACAGAAGGGAAAGGACTCACCTTTGGAGACACAGGGAAGAACCACGCCACCATGGAGCCTGACCTTCAGATCTTCCCAATGATTTTCTATGTCCTACTCCACCACGAACACCAACAACAGCGAAGACGACCAAGGTGATTACACTTCTTAGCACACAGGGGAAGGGGGGAGGAAATAGAGGGTGACACACACACACGCACAACACCCCCCCCGACTCCCAACACAGGACACACAATCAGATGCAGTAAGATGCAGTAAGAAAACATACTTACCCCGTACCCCTCAGGAATAATGCAAGGACAGCAGGAATGGATGAAAGTGAGTGTAATAATATAAATACAGTAGAAATACGAAAATGTAATCTAATGGTATATACATATGTACAGTTCAAGGGACACTGCCCAGTCCTCAATGTGCGTGGGCCACAGGACCACATGCCAAAGTCCAAGTCCCCACTTGTCACCTGCAGCAACACGGAGAGAACACTGCAGGGGCATCTGTTGGAAAATAGGCAGGCACCTCAGGGGGATGGGGAACGGGGGGCACCTCAGCCAGCAGATGGAACAACACACTGGTCCTGGAGGGGGCAGCATGCCCTGTGCTTGGTCCTGGGTAGTGCAAGGCCACAGTCTCTCAAGTGGGTGACTTGCCTACATGCTCACGAGGAGGAAACATACCCTGTGCTTGGTCCTGGGGAGTGCAAGGCCACAGTCTCTCAAGTGGGTGACTTGGCCACTGGCTCTGGAGGGGGCAACATGCCCTGTGCTTGGTCCTGGGGAGTGCAAGGCCACAGTCCCTCAAGTGGGTGACTTGGCCACTGGCTCTAGAGGGGGCATCATGCCCTGTTCTTGGTCCTGAGGAGTGCAAGGCCACAGTCTCTCAAGTGGGTGACTTGGCCACTGGTTTTGGAGGGGGCATTGTGCCCTGTGCTCTTGTTCCTGGGGAGGATGGGGTGAGTGGGTGTCATACCCACTGGGTTCTGGATGGGGTATCGTGCCCTGTGCTCTTGTTCCTGGGGAGGATGGGGTGAATGGGTGTCATACCCACTGGTTCTGGAGGGGGCATTGTGCCCTGTGTTCTTGTTCCTGCGGAGGAGGGGGTGAGTGGGTGTCATACCCACTGGTTCTGGAGGGGGCATCATGCCTTGTGCTCTTCATCCTGGGGAGGATGGGGTGAGTGGGTGTCATACCCACTGGTTCTGGAGGGGGCATCGTGCCCTGTGCTTCAGATCCTGGGGAATGCAAGGTCACAGTCTCTTAGCTGGGTGTCATTCCCACAGGATTTGCAGGGGGCAGTCCGCACAGCAGCCCACGGAGGCAGGACTTCAGACCGTCTGCCGGTGGTGACGGCTGCTCAGTGATGGTGCTGCTGCTGGTGGTGGGGGGAAGCTCCAGCCCCTTCCCTGCAACCTTGGACTGCTGCCCACTGCTGGTGGTGGTAGTGGTGCGGCTGCTGGTGGTGGGGGGAAGCTCCAGCCCATCCCCTGCAGCCTAGGATGGCTGCACGACCATGGTTTGTGGTGGGGGCTCCGACTGATGCCCTGCACCAGGCCCCTTGTCCTTCCTGCCTGCTGGTGCAGGCCCCTTTCCCTTCCTGGCAGCAGCTGGGGATGGCTCCTTGGTCTTCTTGACAGCAGCTCGAATGGCTCCTTGGTCTTCTTGGCAGCAGCTGGGGATTGCTCCTTGCCCCGGACCGGGGGAGTAGGGAAGAGGTCAATGGTGGAGAGGAAAAGCTGCTTAGGGGCATTGGGGCGGGAAGAGGGAGAAGGTTTGGGAGTGGAGGAAGAGGGAGTGGTTGTGGGAGGTGTCTGTCCTCTGTGTTTGGGTGCAGGTGCATGGGCTGGATGCTGTTGTGAGGTGGATGACTGTTGGGTGTCTGAGTCCTTGCATTTGTGTACCTTGGGAGGGGGGAGACCGACACAGTGGGAGAGGACACGGGATGTGTGCATGGCTTTTGTGGTGGTGTCTGCCAGTGAGGTGTGTGTTCTGCTAGGTGTGCTGGTGATGCCGGTAGTGGATGATGGTGTAGTGCATGCGGGTGTGAGTGTAGACGCAACAGGGTGGGAGGTGGAGGAGGAGGAGGAGGGAGTGGGACACAGTGGAGGCAGTGGATGTTGGTATGTCTGCATCTGGATGGTGTTTGTGTGAGTGCCTGTAGGATGATGTGTGGTGCTTGTGTTTGCCTGTGCCACTCTTGTGTGTTGTCCTGTGTGCATGCTCGTCTGCCTGTGTGCTTGGGATAGTTTGGGGTTGAGGGGAATGGGATTGGGAAGAGGAAGTTGGAGGGTGGAAACAGTGACATTGGCTGCCATCAGAGAGGAGGCCAGAGCCTGGATTGGTCTCTGTTGGGCCACCAAGCCAGTGTGAATGCCCTCCAGGAATGCATTTGTCTGTTGCATTTGGGATGCCAGCCCTTGGATGGCATTCACAATGGTTGACTGCCCTACAGAGATGGATCGCAGGAGATCAATAGCTTCCTCAATCAGGGCAGCAGGACTCACGGGGGCGGGGCCTGAGGTGCCTCGGGCGAAGGAGATGCCTACCCTCCTGGGTGAGCGGGCACAGGCAACTCAATGAGGGGCTGCTGGGAGGGCCGTGCTGGTACGGGAGTGGCGGCTGTACCTGTAGCTGGGGTGGTCACAGAAGTGTCCGCCACCACCAGGGAGCTACCATCAGAGGAGGTATCTGTGTCCAAACTGTCCCCTCCAGTCTCCGCCATGGTGCTCCCCTCACCCTCCGTCCCACTGGTGCCCTCACCGTCGGTGGACTCTGCCTCCTGGGTCCTGTGGGATACAGCTCACTCCGTCTCCGGTGCCTCTGCTCTTCCGCCAGATGATGCTAATGCACATAAGGACAGGATGACAAAACAAAAAGGGGGAAGGGACAAAGGATACACTGGGTCAATGGCTGCACCAACACCACCGTTGGCGTACACACTACCCTCACACAGGGAACAGCCCTACACACTATTCAATGCACTACCAGTAATAATGCTAGCCACCAGGGGAGGGGCACATACTGCCAACTGCAGCACACCTGGGACCCACAGAGCCCTGACCAGTAGTGGATGCCTACAAGCTAGGTTGCAGGAATATCACTTCAGAACCCTGCCCAACATGGGACCTACTCTGCAATGTCAGGCCCGGGCTAGGAGCACCCACTGACACACATCCCCCACCTGAGTACCCCCCTACCATGCGTAAGGTATAATGATGGGCACTGTACTCACCCCCTTGTGGCTGCTGTGATACCCTCAAGGGCCCATCTAGCTCTGAATAGGCCACAGCCAGTATGCGGGCCATCAGGGGGTCAGGACTCTACGGGAACCCTTTCCTCGTTGGGAGGCCATCCCCAGCTGGGCATCCACCGTCTTCCGTGCCCAGCATCTCAGGTCCTTCCACCTTTTCCGACAGTGGGTGCCCTGCCTGCCGTAGACTCCCAGGGTCCGCACGTCCATGGAAATGGCACGCCATGTACCCTTCTTTCGATGGGCGCTAATGTGCAGAGAAATACACACAGGAAAAGGTATCAGTCAGACCGTCCTGCCTGTTACACTTATGGCCCACCATGCCCCTTCACATCGCCATTTGCACACACAGGGCCCAGCACACAAGCTGCCTGCCGCCCAGGGGCCATCCACCAATCCCCCTACACGAGGCCTTCACACACACCACTCCATGCAATCATGCCCCATGCATTGTGTTCACAGTTTACTCACCTGTTGGTCTGGAGGCCCATACAGCAGTCCGTACTGGGGTAGGACCCCATCCACCAGTCACTCCAACTCCACTGAGGTGAAGACAGTGGCCCTTTCCCCAGTCACACGAGCCTTGGTAGGTTTCAGACACAGGTCACAGCAGCACATGCACTGTAGGTCCTCTCCAGTTAAAGGTCAGGAAGCAAGTGAGTGATCAGATAGAAAATGGTGGTCACGTCCGCGACGGTGCATACCACCACGGCCTGCGTACATCCCATTGGCCACTGTACCCCATAGGGGCCAATATCAACCAATGAGGTGTTGCATGGCGGTTCCCGACCACCTCCCGCAACGGCGCACAACGTCAGCGGAATTACCTCACTTCCATCTGTCCCTCCACTCAGGACCGACGGATGGAATTTCAGGGGGGGGCAGGCCCTGGATCATAACTGCGTCACAGTTCACAATTGGACCCACAGGACAAATGCCACTTATACATTACACATTAACATCATGCATTGTACTGTAGTGGCTATGATGTAAAGGTTGTGACCGGCTCCTCACACTTTTGTACCATAGATTGCTACTGCTGCAGGTGAATAGGAAATGGAGACATACTCATGTGTACAGAACCCTGGTGGACTGGGCAACAATGGAGGACATTATCCTCACCTATAGACTTGACAGGTCCACAATCATGGAGCTGTGTGCCCAATTGGAGCCTGACCTTATATCTGCAATCCATCACCCCACTGAGATCCCCCCTCTTGCTCAAGTTCTATCTGTGCTCCATTTCTTGGCAACTGGTTCTTTCCAAGTGACAGTGGGCTTGGCAGCAGGAGGCCACAGTCAATGTTCTCAATAGTGTTGACCAGAGTGTTGTCTGCCCTGATTAAACACATGTGCAGCTACATTGTTTTCCCCCAGGTGAAGGATTTGACCACAGTGACGCCTGACTTCTATGCAATGGGACATATCCCCAACATTACTGGGGCAATTAATTGAACACATATTGCATTTGTCCCCCCCCTCCACCCCGGCAAAATGAACAGGTGTTCAGAAATTGAAAGTTTTCACTCCACGAATGTCCAGATGGTGTTCTTGGCGGACCAGTACATCTCCCATGTCAATGCTAAGTATCCTGGGTCTGTGCATGATGCCTTTATCCTGAGGAATAGCAGCATCCCAAATGTGATGGGCCAACTACAGAGGCACAGGGTGTGGCTAATAGTTGAGTCCTGGTTCCCACCCAGTGGATGTTGGTGGATGGGTATGGTGTGGGCCATATGGGATAGTGTGTGACTAAATGTTGTCCCTCGATATTTGCAGGTGACTCTGGTTACCTAAACCTATCATGGCTCCTAACCCCTGTGAGGAATCCTAGGACAAGGGCAGAAGAATGTTACAATGAGGCACATGGGCGACCAAGAAGGATTATCGAACGCACCTTTGGCCTCCTGAAGGCCAGGTTTCGGTGCCTCCATTTAACAGGTGGATCCCTGGGCTACTCACCTGAGAAGGTCTGCCAGATAATCGTGGCATGCTGCATGTTGCACAACCTTGCCTTGAGATGCCATGTGCCTTTTCTGCAGGAGGAGGAGGCTGGAGATGGCCGTGTGGCAGCAGTGGACCCTGTGGACAGTGAGGATGAGGAGGCAGAGGATGAGGATGAGGACAACAGAACTGAAGTGATTCGACAATACTCCAATGACACACAGGTAAGACAGTGTTACTTCATATTTCATTGTCATTTTGTGGTTTATCTTTGTCACTGGCATGCTGTTATTTCCCACTTCTATGCCCACTCACTGTACCCTTTGGCAACTAATTTTGCAGATGTTGGTGCCCCGCTATCGCTCCTGGTGTGATCACTGCAGCCAGCTACAGGTCTTTCCTATGTGAACATTACTGTACAGTTGAATTGCAATGTTTGAACCTGGTTAAACGAATACATATTTGACATACTCCATACTTCTATTTATTCAAAGGATATTTATTGAAGTGCTAAGGAGGAGTGGGGCAAGTGCAATGGGATGGGGTGATGATGGAGAAAAGTCCAGGGTATAGTTCCAGTCTATTTGTAGCACAGATGCATTGTCCATACGGACATAGGAAGGGGAGCAATGGCAGTTCTAGGTGGACAGGGTGACAGGGTGGGACACAAGGGAGACAATCAGGAGAGTCTAATTTCATGGCGGGGGTCTTGTCAATAGTCTCTGGCTTCTGCCTGGATTGCAGGGAACATTTGCCGGGTGGTTCACCTTCTGCAGGGGAATGGGTGCTGGTGGCCTGTTGGTCCTGTGGCGGGGCCTCCTGTCCACCAGCGGCAGCGGAGGTTGAAGGCAGTTCAGATGTCTGGCTAGTGGCAGGGGCATGTTGGTGTGAGACTGCCTCCCTCATAATGTTGCCCATGTCTGCAAGCACCCCTGCTATGGAGACCAGGGTGGTGTTGATGGCCTGAAAGTCCTCCCTGATCCCCTGGTACTGTCCATCCTGCAGGCACCTGTTCTCCTGCACGTTGGCCAGGACCTGGCTAGCATATCCTGGGAACGTTGGAATGCTCCCCGGATCTCAGTGAGTGCCTCCTGGAGAGTTGGTTCCCTGGCCCTGTCCTCCCCCTGGCGCACAGCAGTCCTCCCAGTGTCCCTGTTGTCCTGTGCCTCTGTCCCCTGAACCGTGTGGCCACTGCCACTGACCCCAGGTCCCTGATTGTCTTGGGGGGGAGATGTGCCCTGGGGTCCCTGTAGTGGTGCACACACTGCTGATTGACATGTCCTGGGGACAGAGGTATGGGTATGCTGGGTGGGTGCCGTGGTGGTGTTTCCAGATGGGGGAGGCTCTGTGGTGGTGTGTGACAATGCCTGGGTAACCAACTGTCTAGAGGTCCCTGATGGGCCAGGTTGGTCATCCAGATCCTGGCGACCAGAGTCGCTAGCATCACTGTGGGCCTCTTCTGTTAGGGGACTGGATATTGCTGGCACCTCTTCGCCACTGACATTGGCCGGGGTACCTGTGGGAATGTAAATGCAGTGTTATTGTTTCTGTGTGTGACATATTGTGCATCAGTGGGTTGCCCTCTTTGGTTGTATTTGCCCTGGCAGCTTTAACTTGTGTGAGTTGGTATGTGGTCGGATAGCCAATTCTCTCTAGTGTGCATTCCTTGGTGATAGCTGTCTATGCAGGTCTGTGAGTGGTGTCCATGCATTGGTATGGCATGCAGGGCTTGGCATTGGGATGAGTGATATGTGATGTTGGGGGTGTGGGATGTGGTGGAGTGATGGGAGTGAGGGTGAGGGAGGGGGTATGTGAATGCATGCAGGTAGGGGGTGAAAGTAATAGAGAGTTGGCTTACCAGAGTCCAGTCCTCCTGCTACTCCTGCCAGGCCTTCAGGATGCATGATTGCCAAGACATGCTCCTCCCATGTTGTTAGTCGTGATGGAGGAGGTGGGTGTCCACTGCCAGTCGTCTGTACAGCGAGTTTGTGTCTTACTGCAATGGAACGTACCTTCCCCTGTAGGCCGTTCCACCTATTCCTGATATCATCCTTTGTTCTTGGGTGCTGTCCCACGGCGTTGAGCCTGTCCCCGATTTTCCGCCATAGCTCCATCTTCCTAGCAATGGATATCTGCTGCGCCTGGCTCCGGATAGCTGTGGCTCTACCCATGTGATTTCCTCCACCATGACCCTTAGCTCCTCCTTTGAGAATCAGGAGTGTCTTTGTGGTGCCATGGGTGTTGTGTGAGTAGTTTGGGTGAGGGTGTGTAGGGTGATGTGCTGGGGTGTGTGATGTGGGGTGCATGGGTGGTGTGTGGCTCTTGTCTTGTCTGTGGTCATGGTGTCTGTCTTGTGGCAATGGTTTGTATACGTAAAGGGTTGTGGGTGTGTGTTTTATAGTGGTGTGGTGTGTGTGTATGGGTGTCAGGTGTGTGTAGTTTGAATTGTCCAATGTGGTGGTGTTTTGTATGTGTGTGTGTATTTTGAGCACGGCGGTATGTACCGTCAATGGGTTACCGCCATTGAATATCCGCTAGTGGTGATTCATGGGTAATAATGTGATGGGCATAGTTCTGTTGGTGTGACGGTGTGGGTTTTGATTCTGCCAGTTTATCACTGAACTTTGGTGTGGTGGATTTGTGTATGTTGCTGAATAGTAACAGATTGGTGTGTACAAAGTTGCAATTTCAAATACAAGACATTCTAGCAAGCAGTTCTCATGAGAAAGCTAAAGACATCGGCCAAACGTTTGGTCAGCACAGTGTGACCAACGAAATCACTATTTCTCTGAACATACATTCCCACAATTTTATTACAGCTTGACCTGAGGTTATACATACTAGACCCAAACCTTGCTAACTCATGGCCTAAGGTTAAAAAACAAATACATGGCATGAAATCATTAATGTGACATACTACTACAATTTTCTCCACATGTGTACTCCAACTAATAATAATATGCATTCACTAAATGCATTACGCATTCGATGGCGGCCACTCAAGTGGGCACATTTTTCAAGTCGCAAATTATTTTCTCTATTAGCCTAATTCTATGTAAATTCTTAACCCATTGTAAATGAAAATCATTAGTAATACATTCAGCTTTCACAGAAGCTTGTAATTATTTGTTATACATGGAACTTTAATCCCTTGTTGATGATACATGTGGAGATTATGCAATTTCATATCTTCTTTCCCCATTTATAATTATATAACAAACTTCTACTTTTGAATCAGTCTATACAAATGCCCAATTTATGTGTTTTTGTTCGGTCTGTTACCAGCATTTGTAGGACACATTTCAGTCATTTGCACGGCCCCATAAAACTTTCCAAACCTGGGTGTTCAATATACATATTTATCTGATTTCTCATAAACCAGTGTCAAGTTGATCTAGGGTTATTGTCCTTCAAACTTTACAATTCGGACATCATAGACTTCATATTTTGGGAATGAAAGGTAATATCGAAGTCGGTCAATACTAATAATGCCAGGAGCGCAGTGCTGGACTTTAGCATCTGCGAGCTAGGCCCACGCCCAGGGAAATTAGACAATTATAGAGGACAAGTGGGAAGGGACATCAAATTGGGTTTCACCCAGAGGGATCTCTGAGCAAAGGCTAACTCTGTTGCTTTACAATTTCCTTTATTATCAATGTATTGATACATGGAGCTCTGATGTCCATTTAAAGCCTCTCAGAAAAAATGTGCGAAAGGATTAACTGATATTTTTTTAAATTACACAACTGACAAAGACAGTTTTGTTTTGCTTGTACATAAATACAATATATATTTAAAATTTCATTTTCAATTAACAGAAAAGCAAAAGTGATAATAATGTTTGTCTTTTTGACAGAAGGCATTAATACTAAAAGAGTATAAAGAACCAATATCCTACAATAAGGGGTGCTGCAATTATGCAGCAAGAAAGGGCAAATTATGCAGCATGAAGCACCACAGTTTTTGATAGTATTACTTCATTATTTTGATATTTTTTCATATACTAACACTCTATATTAACACTGCCTCAGCAGATCTAATTTATTGTAGTGCAATTGCATTTATATAGTGCTTACAACCCCCTGACAAGGCATTAAAACGATTTGCACATTTTGCTGAATGACAAGATGAAAGTAGCCAGCAAATTGCCAACCTTTAAGCAGCCCTTGTCCTGCAGTGATTGCGCACTTTCTTATATAAACAGCGGGTGTCAATTTGCTACTGCTTTATCAGCCATTAGTCACAATTTTTTCCACGTTTTTTTGAGTTACAGTTTATAGATGTTGCTGAAAACCAGAAGAGCATATTCAGTGGCTTGAATAAACCAACACATTAAACTCTGTTGTGGATTAACCTGAAGTGACATAGGGGGTCATTATGATCCCGGCGGTCGGAGCTGATGTGGTGGTAGTACCACCAACAGGCTGGAGGTACTTACCCCCACATTATGACATTGGTGTGTTGGCTGAAGCCGATCCGCCAATGTACCACTCCGACCACCATGGCGGTAGCAGCCACCGGGCTGGAGATAATCGCCACCATTGTGCCACCGGAGGCATCATGACCCTGCCTACCGCCATAGTTTTCGTAGCATTCGTAATGACATGAAAATCATGGCGGTAGGCCATATCAGTGACAGGGAATTCCTTCCCTGTCACTGATAGGAGGCCCCCTCCCCCAGCACGTCCCAGACACCCCCCTACATCAACGCCCCCATACACACACACACTCATCACATATACATACACGCATGCATTCATTCATGCACACACATCAAAACATACACACAGACACACATTCACATTTCCATACATACACGCACTCACACACGCACTCACACATAATCATACACGCACTCACACACATTCATACATGCATGCAAACAACACTAAACACACACTCGCCTTCACCCACACACTCACACATACATGCAAACACCCCCACACACACACACAAAACCCCCTCCCCTGTTAGAAACCCGACTTACCTTGATCCAAGGGCTCTTCGGGCAGGGGATGGGACAGGGCGCTGCTACCACCAGCAGCACACCGCCAGGCCGTATTATTTTTCATAGTACGGCTGGCGGCAGTCTACTGGTGTGGCGCTGCTGGTGGTAGCAGCACCACCTTACCGCCATCCACCAGTATGTCCACAGCTGGGTTTCCACCCTTCTTGTGGTGGAAATCCAGCTGGGGTCATATTATGGCGGACAGATGGTAGCTGCGGCGACGGTCTGTTGGAGGCCGTCACCGCAGCGGTAGGCGGGTTTTACCACCATTGTCATAATGGGGGCCATATACTTACATACAAATCTGCCTACTATTTGTCCTCATTGATTAAGTGCCCCAGTCTGCTGAGAGGAGAGCCATTAAAATTCACCACACTTTCCCTAGTCCTTTTGATGCCTTTTGCATGCCCTGAAGTGGAAGCCTGGCTGGGTGTTGAGTGAACTCTGAATTTGAAGGACTTTGTAAAACGTCTCGAGCTAATGAAAAAGTAAACAAATGGCAGAGTCCTGCCAGCGCACAAGTTGACTGCAGCTTTGTCCCATATCATAAATAACCTCAGGAGAAAAAATAAATGAAGGCGAGCAGATGGGAGAGAAGAAACAGACATGAGAGTGGGTGGAGGAAGATGGGACAGGGACAGGTGGAGGATAAGATGAAACTAGGGTGAGGTTAAGGGTGAGAAGTAACATAGGAAGGGGGCTTGGAGGGAAAAGAAGCAATATGAATGGAGATATGAGAGTGCTTGAAAAACAAGTACTCACTTGAGTGGTTAAAAATAAAGTAGCTCCAAAAAAGGGAGCCATGAAAGGGCACAGGCACTTAATCCATGCTTCAAAGGAGGGACAAACTCAAGAGACAATAAAAATGCCGGCATGCCGTGCCAAATAGAAAAGAAGCAAATGCGAGCCATGCTGAACCTAACTAATGGTAAGCCTATGGTCGGGCTGCAGCTCACTAAACTATAAACAAAATCTCTTGAAGAGACAGCACATGCACTGTCTACTCAAGATCTAAAAAATGGTCCACCTTTGCTGAGTCTCAATGTAACAATGCACCTTCAAAGAGACTTCTGCATAGGATGGCCAGATGTGGCCATGTTACCACAACACCTCAATCTGTTCCAAAGCTGCTTTTACATATCATTGTAGTAAGGTTTGTTGGTGTCTTTGGCTCAGGTAAAATGAACCAAGATTACAACTCCCAGAATGTGCTGATATGATAAATCAAAAACCCAGGACTGGAAAAGTTATATGAAGGTGATGTGGAACCATCTGATCCCCTACTTCTACTAATTAATTTCTTTTAAAATATCACATTTTCATCCAGTTCCCTAAAGTCATGCTACTCTGGGCTCCTAAGCTTTGAGTTTTCCGTTCAAGTTACTCATGGCTCTAGGCACTACCAGCAGGGCAAGGGAGATAAAGGTATCAGTGATGCACACCCCTCATGTAATTTTTCTATATTGTACCTTATTGTAACATTTATATAGCGCTTCCTATCCCTAAGTGGAGTGCTGAATTGCTTGCCCTTTTGTCGTGGGTTCATCTTAGCACTTTGCTTGTGCACACTTATTTTAGCTTCAGGCCTGCTGCCTGTGCCTTTTTACCCAAATACTTATTTAATTTCATTTATTCATTTTATTATATTTCAGCACAGCTTTCTTTTCAGCAAGGCTGTTTTATTTTCTAATCAACTTCTTTACTGTGAAAACCTTTTTGTTAGTTCCTTTGCAGGACATTTCATCCTGTGCCTCTGTTCAAGGCTGTACATGCCAGTTTACTTAGAATTTCCGGCCCAAGAGTACAAAGAGTGCTGAGCCAACCTTCTAAACTTAGACACATTATCATGTCAGGCCTTTTCTTAGAACACAGGCCAAAGGAGGTTAGAGAGGATTCCAGTCAGAACCATTGCATGCTGCCTGCCATCTTTTCAATGGCTACACTGACCCTGGGTTTGTCTTCCATCTAATCGGGAGGACTGCCAGCAGAATAACGGAAAGACTTCTGCCACATTTCAGGTATGGAGTTGGGATTCCTTTAGGCAGGGAAGGGCAGAAGGGCTACACAAACATGCTCTCAGCTTTAGAGATTAGGATGTAGGTGGGAATCACTTCCAGGATGTTGGGAATTTTCATATTTTTCACATTAATGGTCACAATCATCGCTGTGCTATGTTTTATGCTTCTAATAATCAAAGCTCATGTTTCATATATGAAGCTGCAGTTGCTTCAATAAAATGTATTGAAACTTTTCCTGCATTTCTTTGCTTGCCTTTATGTGTATGTAGACCTAGTGTACGTGAGAGAAAGGGGTGTGATCTGTCAACCATGACTTCCCTGAGGAGTCAGACTGTCATGCGTCAGGTTACCACAAATCACCTTTTCTTTGTAGATTTGGGTGAGGTGCTGCTGGCTAGCAGACAAGATTAGACCAACAGATTCCAGTTGGTGTGGGATTGCCTCAGACACCCACGCTCAGTGGTGCTGCCACCATAAACTCAGCAGTCTTACCCCTACAGTAAGAGTCCCATGACACTCTCAAGTAGTATGCTATACCTTTAAGGGGTGTGGTTTGCATAGCTCCTGGAAGTATGGGTGCTGGATGTGCTGCAGCCCCCTTGAAATAACTGTGGTGGAATTCAAAAGGTGTATGAGCAATAAACATGGCTTTACATTTTGTTAATATATTGTGAAATTTGCTGTGCTTTCAAAGAAAGAGGTCAAGCATCGTATTCTTTTAGCATGGAGATTAGTGTTTACTTTTCTTTGTCTGACTGCAAAGTTGGAGGTTTGAAGAGTGTTGTCTTCATTTCTGATTTTGCACACCAGCGGAAGTGTAACAGAATGTTAACATCATAGTTTTTGTTGGAGTGTGTCTTTTTAAAATCAATATTAATACAAAAAGCTTGCAATATATTGTGTGATGAAGCTGCATAGAAAATGTGTTAGCATAGAAAATAATGCACGTGTTGAAATGTGCCCACTGGGAGTGGCTACCAATGTATACGAAGACTAATGAAAAGGCCTATTAATTCTGAATTATTATGCAATAATGTTTGAATTTGTAGTAGTATATCATAATTAGAGTTATGTGTTAAGAGTTTGCTTTATTAAATCAGAGGGCCTTAGCTTAGCGAAGGTTTGGCCTCCTATTGAGGCCTGGCCTCCTATTGAATTGTATTTTCTAACGTGTAAGGTGCTGTTTTCCTGAAGGACACAAAGCTGTATTTTTCCAGGAGTTATGTGTGTGTAGCCGTAGTAAATTCTTTCTCATGAGAACCGGCTTGCTCAAGGCGACGTTCTTGCTAGATGCAACAGTGTAATTTGTAACAGGTGCAAGGTTAACCGTACTAGGAGAAGACAATGAAGACACTGACTGGAGCGCAAAGTGTAACATTCTCTACCTGACTTTCCAACCGTTGAAGACATCAATAACATGGACCAATCCACGACATGGGAACTGCAAATTGTGGAACGTTATAGTAAGGTGCTTACCGAATTATTGGATAGAGATAATAATGCACCAAACTTCATCCAATGAGGAATTAGGGAATAGTTAGACAGTTTTGATTTAACGGCGAAACCCAAGGAAATAGACACACTTCTTCTTCCACTTTAACAGGGACTCTTACCCTTGCCATTTGCCATTCCTTTGCTATGAGACTTTTGCCAGAGGACTTTTGCCAGTTGCCATATTTTAGTTTAGTTGTCCTGTCACCTTAAACAATCTTCTGACCATTCTTGCCTGATGCTAACTTCTCCTCTATTTGAGGGAAGTAATCCGTTCTGTAGCTATGCTATATTGAGACTTTGCCCCCTCCTATCTCTGCTGATGGTGAATCGACTGATGTCCTGAGAACGAAGACTGACGCTGTTTGCTGATCTGTTGGACTGGTAACTATCTGATGCAAATTGTAATTGTCTGTTTGCCTTTTTTTCTAGGTACCAACTGCTATTTTGATAAAGGCCTTAGTTTAGATGTTTTCTAAATTCGTGTTCACTAAAGTGTTTTGCATGAAGCCCAACATGCTAATGCTAATTTGAGGTTAGTTAAGGCGTTCACTAATATTTTGTGCAAATAGACAAATGACTGAGTGCTTGCTTTGTTGATTCATGTACTAATAAGACTTTGCTAAGTTGATTTGTATAAATGATGTGTCTAGATGCTGAATGAATATAGCAGATGCATTGATTAAGTTGCGCTTTGATTATTGATTGGATTGTTTTGGCGTGGGTTTATTGCTAATGAGATTAACAGACATGATATTAGATTGTAACCAATAGGTAAATAAATATCTTAACTTTTGACTAAACTGGTGTGGTTATTCGTGACTGCGAAGTCAATGGTGTATTCAATAATACATTTTATTAAATGTTTATCGACTAGGGATTGTTATTATTGATTGTTTATTGATCTATTGATTGGTGACACCAAGAAAATATTTTGTACTGGGAAGTTCCCAAATGCGGTCCAAAGGTTTGCCGACCTAAACGCGTCTCCTGGTAAGTTTGCTTATCAAGGCTCTGACGTGCTAACAGTTTTTGGTAGCAGAGGTGATGGTTTGGCCCTTTGGGGCCCCAGTACGAAAGCTCACAGTTTGATAGAGTTGGAGATTGATGGGGTTGGTCCTTTGAGGTCCTTAGGGTTTGGTAGTTGGCGAGGTGTACCGAATAAAATTGGGTTTCGTGGATTTGTATTTTTCAATGATGCAAATTGGAGGGATGATGTGTCCCTAAGTCCCAAATGACTTTCCTGGAATCTCGGAGCTTGCTGAAGGAAGTTTGAGTATGTTTGCGGCGTTCTAATGACAGCGTGAATGAAGTAGGGTTTTGTGCTTCCACATATCGCAGGTGAATTGTGATGGTTGTGAGGATTTTAGGCCAGATGATGATGTTTTAGTAGGAGTGGGCGTACTCCGCAGTATGAGAGTAGGGAAGTCAGCGAACTTCATGTGAGTGTGGCGCTTTGTGCTAAAAAATTGTCCACATGGTTGTTGATGATGTATGGACCCTGCGTGGTCTAAGACTCCGGAGTATATTGATAAGCGTATGAGACACTTGGTTTATGTTGTAATTTGCGTGGTTTAATAGGTCGATGGTGAAGTCGACGAGTCGAGTATGAGTCAAGGTAAGTGAATGAAAACTTCGATGGTGATTTGGCGAGTTCTAAAGTGCACTAGAACAATACTCCATTGACAAGTCGAGAGTAGAACTTGCGGGTCAAATTTTGTTTGAGAGTACGGGATCTGAAAAGGAGAGAGTAGCGGCCGAGGCCTGAGCAAAATCTCTGTAAAGTCCTGAAGCAATTGTGTTACCCTTTCCTGTAGTAAACTGGCAAATTTGAGTTTATTTGGTTGGTGCTCGCAATATATTGCATTAGTTTGTGAATCGAGAGTGGGAAGACAAGCCGCAAGGCTTTGTCAGCCACAGTGTGTGTGAATGTGACATCATTGGAGCCGTGCTGGGATAGGTTGGTTAGTGAGAGGGGTCGCGCACGGATTGGCAGCCGTCCGTGAGAGGCAATTGGTTGAGAAGGTAGCCGAAGAGAGTTCTGGGAATTAAAGTCACTTCCTGATCTGATTGTGAACAAAATAAAAGATGAAAAGATGACATTTTTCAAGGCTTTAAAGAACGCTTTGAGGGGAGACGCATATATTACCGCAAGTGTAGGGGAGGTTACACCGCCAGAGGGTACACCGGCTTACATTGTATTGGAGGAAAAGGGGGTCGCACCATGGTGGTCATTACAACCCTGGCAGACGGTGTTAAAGCAGCGGTAAGACAGCCAACAGGCCAGCGGTAAAATTTTGGCAATTACGACCGTGGCGGAAACCGCCAACAAAGACAGCCACTTTAACACTCCGACCACCACGGCGGTACAGACAAACAGCTTGGCGGTCACCGCCAACAGACAGGCGGGAAACAATGTACCGCCCACACTATTATGACAGGCCAATCCGCCACCTTTTCCAGGGTGGATTCACCGCGGATAAAAACATGGCGGAAACAGGCATTTCGAATAAAAAACGCTCACCTCTACACACTCCACAAGGAAGGAGGACAGCATGGAGCCAGAACTTCACATTCTCCCAGTGCTAGTCTTCCTGCTCTTCTACGAGGAGCACCAACGCCGGCGGCAAAGACAACGGTGAGTACTGCACCTACGACATAGGGGAGGGGGGAGGCAAAAAACAGGGACACACACACTCAACACCTCAACCCTCACCCACTACAACAGACACACCATTGCTTATCAATACATTACAGTAACACCCCCCTACACCCCCGGAAGAATGCAAAGACAAAAGGAAATGAGTGCAACTATTGTAATATATCAAAATTCAGTAAGCAAAAATACATATATATATATATACAATATAAACAAAATATACACCACGATTAGTAGTCCAGGTTTTGCACCATTCATAGTCCGTGGACCACTGGGCCCAAAATGCATGGGCGAGGCCCACACAAGATACCCGAACATGACGGAGAGAACACTGCAGGGGCATCAGATAGAAATACAACAGGCACCTCAGGGGGAAGGGAAGAGGGGGCACCTCAGCCGGATGAGTGCACGACGCCAGATCCACGAGGGGGCACCATGCCCATTGATGTATCCTGGGGAGTGCAAAGCCACAGTCTCTCAAGTCTCTACAGTGGGTGGATTGCCCAATGTAACATCCTGGGGAGTGCAAAACCACAGTCTCTCAAGTCTCTACAGTGGGTGGATTGCCCACTGTACCATCCTGTGGAGTGCAAAGCCACAGTCTCTCAAGTCTCTACAGTGGGTGGATTGCCCACTGTACCATCCTGGGGAGTGCAAAGCCACAGTCTCTCAGGTCTCTACAGTGGATGGTTTGCCCACTGTTCAATCCTGGGGAGTGCCAAGCCACAGTCTCTCAAGTCTCTACAGTGGGTGGATTGCCCACTGTACCATCCGGGGGAGTGCAAAGCCACAGTCTCAAGTCTCTACAGTGGGTGGATTGCCCACTGTACCATCCTGGGGAGTGCAAAGCCACAGTCTCTCAAGTGGATACATGTCTCCACTGGTTCTGGAGGGGGACTGGTGCCCAGAGTGCTTCATCCTGTGCAGGACAGACGGAGTGGATGCATGTCTCCACTGGTTCTGGAGGGGGACTGGTGCCCAGAGTGCTTCATCCTGTGCATGACAGACGGAGTGGATGCTGTTCTCCACTGGTTCTGGAGGGGGACTGGTGGCCAGAGTGCAGCACTCACCCCGTGACGGTCCCAGTTGCGTTACTGCCCCTGCCGCTAATGGGCTAGCGGTGCTCGCCTTGGTGGTCTTTGCCCTGTTCGGCGGTCCTTGCCCTGTACAGCGGAGCTTGCCCTGTTCAGCGGTCCTTGCCATGGAGTTCTTTGCCCTGTTCAGCGGTCCTTGCCCTGTTCAGCGGTGCTTGAGTTGGCGGTCTCTGACCTGTTCAGCGGTGCTTGCCCTGTTCAGCGGTGCTTGAGTTGGCGGTCTCTGACCTGTTCAGCGGTGCTTGCCCTGTTCAGCGGTCTTTGACCTGTTCAGCGTTCTTTGACCTATTCAGCGGTCTTTGACCTATTCAGCGGTGCTTGCCCTGTTCAGCGGCGCTTGAGTTGGCGGTCTCTGACCTGTTCAGCAGTGCTTGCCCTGTTCAGCGGTCCTTGCCCTGGCGGTCCGTCATTGCCTAGCTGGGCTCTGGCTGGCGGTCCGTCATGGGTCAGCTGGACTCTGGCTGGCGGGGCCATCCTGGGCAGGGCGGGCCGTGGCTGGCGGGGCCCTCCTGGGCAGGGCGGGCCGTGGCTGGCGGGCCCTCCTGGGCAGCGACGACGGGGCTGGCGGTGGCCTCCTGGGCAGCGACGATGGGGCTGGCGGTGGCCTCCTGGGCAGCGACGATGGGGCTGGCGGTGGCCTCCTGGGCAGCGGGGATGATGGCGGTCTTCTCCTCCGTGCTGCTCCTCCCAGACTTTGCAGGTTTCTTCTGCCCCTTCCCCACCTTGGGAGGAGTCACAGCTGAGTCCACACTCCCCCCGGGACCCCTGTGAGCAGCTTGGCTGGCTGGAGTCATCCCCCTCTCCCGCCGGGCACTGTCCATCTTCTGGTGCTTCACAGGGGGGGTCTGGCTGTGCTGTGGCTCCGTGCCACACTGGCTGGCCTGGTGGCCGGTGCACTCCACATACCTGTAACAACAGGCACCACTGGTCCCGGAGATTTTTTGGCTGAAGTGCTAGTACGGGACCTATGAGTTGGACCGGGGGGTGGTGGTAAATAGGTTAAGGGGGGACAGGAAAAGATGTTTGGAGACACTGGGACGGGTAGCTGGAGGGGGTTTAGGAGTGGAGGAAGAGGTGATGGTTGTCAGAGGTGTAACTTTTGTGGATTTGGGTGCAGGTGCATGCGCTGGAGGCTGTCATGAGGTGGATGTCTGTTGGGTGGGTCTGTGCCTGTGTGTATCTTGGGCGGGGGCGTCACAGACACACTGGGAGAGGACACAGGGGACATGTAAATGATAGTGGGGGTGGTGAGTGCACGTGAGCGGGGTGTGGTGGTGGGTGTGCTGGTGCGGGACGTAGTGGCTGTAGTGGTAGTGCATGCAGGTGTGTGTAGACGAGACTGGGAGGGAGGAGGGAGACGTGGAGAAGGGGGACACAGTGGAGGCAGTGGATGTTGGTGTGTCTGTATGTGTGTGATGCTTGCGTGAGTGCCTGTGGGATGTATGGTGCTTATGTTTGCCTGAGCTTCCCTTGTGTGGTGAGGTGTGTGCAGGCTAGTCTGATGGTGTGCTTGGGATAGGCAGAGGTACAGGGGATTTGGTCTCGTTGGAGGGGGGAGGCTAGACACAGGGACAATGGCTGCCATCAGTGCTGAGGCCAGAGTTTGAAGGGTTTGATGAAGGGCAGCCTAACCAGAATGAATGCCCTCCAGGAATGCATTTGTGTGTTGCAACTCCCTTTCTACACCCTGGATGGCATTCAAAATGGTAGACTGCCCAACAGTGAGTGAACTGAGGAGGTCAATGGCCTCCTCACTGAGGGCAGCAGAGGTGACAGGGGCAGGGGCTGAGGTGCCTGGGGCGAAGGTGATGCCCACCCTCCTGGGTGAGTGGGCATGGGGCGAAGGCTGAGGGGCTGCTGGGAGGGCGGTGCTGGTAGGGGGGGTGGCGGCTGTACCTGTAGAAGTGGGGGGCACAGATGTTGCCGCCACCACAAGGGAGCTCCCATCGGAGGACGAGTCCGTGTCGCTGGTTGCAGATCCTGTGAACGCCGTGGTGCTCCCCTCGCCCTCCGTCCCACTGGTGTATTCAGAGTCCGTAGTGTGGGCCTCCATGCCCATGTGGGATGCAGCTCCCTCGTACTCCGGTGCCACTGTACCTCCGCCTGATGATGCTAATGCACACAAGAACAGGGAGACCACCAAAAAAGGGGGGGGGAACAGAAGAAAGACAGGTTGAGTGCATGGCTTACCGCTACCATTTGCGGACAATACAGACACAGCAGCCCCCTGCACTACGTCGTGCTGTTGGGCTCTACAGTGCAATTCCTGGGAAATGGCCTACAAGGCTATGGATGACATCTGCACACATACATGACACAGGGGCATGAATAGCTGTACTTGGCACTCTACAGAGGTGGGGTGGGGGGGCCACAGGGCCATGCCTTATGAATGGGCCTAGCCTACGGAACTCGCCCTGGCCTAGGGGAACCCACAGCCCTCCTCCCCCACCCAGACACCTTCACTGCGCGCAAAGTCAGCTGAATGATAGTGTACTCACCCCCTTGTGTCTGCTGTGATGCCCTCAAGCGCCCATCCAACTCAGGGTAGGCAACCGCCAGAATCCGGAACATCAGGGGGGTCATGGTTCGACGGGCACCCCTCCCACGTTGGGAGGCCATCCCCAGCTGAGCCTCCGCCGTCTTCTTGCTCCAGCGTCGAATGTCCTCCCATCTCTTCCGGCAGTGGGTGCTCCGTCTGTGGTGGACCCCCAGGATCCGGACGTCCTTGGCGATGGCACGCCAAATATCCTTCTTCTGGTGGGCGCTGACCTACATGAAATGTACAGGGGAAGAAGAGAAGTCATTACCAACTGCACCGTCAAAGTGAGTGGCCCACATCCCTACCCTTGCCATGTGGCACATGCATTCACCGTCTTTCATGCATGCAGAACTCTGCCCCCTTCCTTCTTACAACCAGCCCTCTCCCCACAGGCATCGTCCCATACAACATGCTCCTTGTGTACTTACCTGTTGGTCTGGAGGACCGTAGAGTAGCGTGTACTGGGGGAGGACCCCGTCGATGAGCTTCTCCAACTCCTCTGCAGTGAGGGCAGGGGCCCTTTCCCCAGACGCACAAGCCATTTTCTCTTCCAGACCGAGGTCACAGCAGCACTTGCAGTGTAGGTCCTCTCCTGACGAAGATCAGGTATCGAGTGATTAAACAGTTAGAAAATGGCAGTCACGTCCGCGGCAGTGCGTACCATTACCGCCGGCGTACATCGTCATTGGCTCCTGGGACCCATAGTGTCCGATGTTAACCAATGCAGCATTACGCCGCGGTCTTCGACCGCCTACCGTGACGTTTACAACGCCAGCGCAGTTACCTCACATCCCATTGTCCCGCTTTAGAGGTCAGGCAGCTGCCATTTCAGGGGCCCACATGGCCTAATTACCAACTGCGTCACACATACCTAGGCATACTCTCAACACACATACAGGCCAGATTTTGTGTATGATTGGTGTTCTGTGTAGACTGTGGGTACATACCTCTGAGTTGTTTGACTCTGTGCTTGCTGTTGTCCTTTATAGGCACCGTCCGCTGGGACATGTGAGGAGATGGCGGAATCCTCCGGTGTACCGACCGCTGGTGGACCTGTTGACAATGGAGGAAAGAAATTTGATCATCACCTACAGGTTTGACCGTGCCACAATCCAGGAACTCTGTACCCAGTTGGAGCCAGACCTGATGTCAGCAATCCGCCATCCCACTGGAATCCCCCCTCAAGTGCAGGTGCTATCAGTGCTCCATTTCCTTGCAAGTGGGTCATTTCAAACAACTGTGGCCATGGCATCAGGGATGTCCCAGCCGATGTTTTCCAACGTGTTGTCCAGAGTGCTGTCTGCCCTGCTGAAACACATGTAGAGCTACATCGTTTTCCCTCAGGTGGAGGACTTGCCTACAGTGAAAGGTGACTTCTATGCCCTTGGACATATCCCCAACATCATAGGTGCCATTGATGGGACCCATGTGGCTTTGGTCCCCCCCCCCCCCCCCCACAGGAGTGAACAGGTGTACAGGAACCAGAAGAGTTATCATTCCATGAATGTACAGATGGTATGTTTGGCAGACCAGTACATCTCCCATGTGAATGCCATGTTCCCTGGCTCAGTGCATGACGCCTACATCATGCGGAATAGCAGCATCCCTTATGTGATGGGTCAACTACAGAGGCACCGGGTGTGGCTATTAGGGGACTCTGGTTACCTCAACCTGTCATGGCTACTGACCCCAGTGAGGAATCCCAGGACCAGGGCAGAGGAACGCTACAATGAGGCCCATGGGCGGACTAGGAGGGTGATCGAACGCACCTTCGGCCTCCTGAAGGCCAGGTTTAGGTGCCTCCATATGACAGGTGGATCCCTATTCTACTCACCAAAGAAGGTGTGTCAGATCATTGTGGCCTGCTGTATGCTTCATAATTTGGCTTTTCGACGACAGGTGCCTTTTCTGCAGGAAGATGGTCCAGATGGCGGTGTTGTGGCAGCTGTGGAGTCTGTGGACAGTGATGAGGAGGAAGCAGAGGAAGAAGACATTGACAACAGGGACTCAGTCATCCAGCCATATTTCCAGTGAAACACAGGTGAGAATACATTCCTGCCTACTACAAGTACTTTTCAACTTCTACCTCTATCCTGTCTGTCGATTTCACCCAGTGTATGGTCACTGAGTTGTCACTTTCCCTTACGGTTTCACAGGTGTGGGTTCCAACGTGTGACATCTGCTTAGATTCCTCATGGACTAGAGCTGTGTGACATAGGTATGTTGACATTACTGAGAGAGCGTAGTTTAAACATTACCTATTTTAGATGTGAAATGCTTATATTTAACAATGCTGCATTAATAATATTATTAATTGAAACGTATTTTAAACGTGGAGAATTTTTCACATGCATAAACTAATGTCGACTGTAAGAATTAATTGCTTGTATTATGACTAACTGAAAATATTAACACGTATAAAGATTGCATTAGAATTCATACATCTTAAGTTAGCGTGAGTCGAAAACTAGCTATGTAGCTCTCATATTAAAGCGTATTTTTCTGTTTCTTCAGTGTGCTGACTCGCAAAAGGCCATGACCCAGCATTTGTTCTTTTCTCCGCTTATTGTATCATTAACAGTTGTGTTCCCATCCGCATGCTAGCAGCTTTAGTATAAAAATTATAGGCTTTGCAACAAATATGGACACTTTCAAGGACATTAAATCGCGGAAAAGAGAACCCTTGACCCGAAGAGTGTGCCAGAAAATGAAGTAACCCCGGATGTGCCACCTACGAAAAACGTCAATTATGAAGACCAATTAGAAGAATGAAAATTATCATAGAATGACAAATGCATTACTTAATGTATAATTTGATAGGTTACAGATAGTGGGGTGTAGTGATTGTCCAATAGAATTTTGGGGGAATGTATTACAAAAAAGGGATAAAAACTCATGACGCAGGAGTCTCGAGAGCATTAGGTAGGGAATGATATCAATTGCATCCAGAAACTCTGACACTCTATTTGGTGATTTGAGACTTAGACAAAACCATCCTCACCCATAGACTGCCCATTACACTTTCTTCCTTATGAGGGAAGTGTCCCCTGCTATTCGATTAGATAGATTGACGGCGATCTAACTGATGTCCTGAAGACGAAGTCTGATCCTGTATGCTGACCTATTTCGAGGAGGGTAATTATACTGTTGCTAATGGAAATTCATTTGTTTGCCTTTTCTTTCTAGTTACCAACTGCTGTGTATTTTTGATAAGAGACCTTAGTTAGATGTTTTCCAAATTGATGTTCTAAATTGTTTTGCATGAAGCCCAACATGCTGATGCTAATTAGTGGCTAGATGAGGCATTCACTTTGACTGACGTAGTTGCCTTGACTGACGTGGTGCTATGCTGAACTAAAGACATATAAGAGGTTCTATGCATTTTGACTTGTTTACCTCCTTATTACTATCTTATGTTTGTGATCATTGCATTGTTGAAACCTTATCATAGTTGCCGCATTGTGACTATGCTCTTTTGCTTCTTGGTTTTGAGATTAATACATTTGCTATTAGATTGTAATCAATAGGGAATAAAATTCACAAAACTTCAATAAGGTGTGGTTATTTATGACTGAAAGGTCATGGTTGCGCCGAAGGTTTACTAATGTCTAAAGTGAAATATATTGTGGTGATATATGTTGACAGCATTATTGACATATTGATTGGTATATTAATCAGTTATCTCGTCTTACGGTGTCTCACCACTGGGTCCAAAGATTCATCGGCCTAAAACGAGTCCCGATGTGTATAAAATTAACATAGAAGGACGCGTTAACAGTTCTGGTAGCAGAGCGACGGTTTGGCCCTTGGGGGCCCTGGGACGGAGTTTCATTGTTTAATTTGTTTTTCTGTGATAATGCAATTTGGAGAGATGATGGGTTGCTAGGTTCGCCATGGCTTTCCCGGGATCTCGGAGCCTGCCTAAATGAGTTGAGAATGTTCTCAGCACCATAGTATGTGTGGTTAGGGTCTTTGCGCTTGCTTAAGCTTATGCATCTTGCAGGTGATTGTGAAGATTTGTGTGTATTTAGGCCAAATTAAGTGTTGTTTAGCAGGAGTAGGCGTACTCCACAGTATGAGAGTAGGGAAGTTGGCATACTTCATGTGAATGTAGCGCTTGTTGCTCCAAATTATCCACGTGGTTGACTATCGTGTACGGACCTGTTGAGGTCTAAGACTCCGGAGTATGATGATAAATGTGATTTATGTTGTAATCTGTGCGGTTTAATAGGTCAATCGGGCGTGGTTGACAAGTCGAGTTTGAGTTATGATGTATGTGTGAAACCTTCGATGGAGATTTGACAAATTCTAAAGTGCACTAGAAGGAGTCATTGACAATTCGAGAGTAGGATTTGCAGGTCGAATTCTGCTTGCGTATGTGGGAACTGAGAAGGAGAGAGTAGCGGCCGAGGCTTCAAGTGAAATCTCTGTAAAGTTCTGAAGCAAATGTGTTACCCTCCCTGTAGTAAACCGACAGATTTGTGTTGTCATTTTAAGGTGCTCGCAATAATTTGCATTAGTTTGTATGAGTTGTAAGGGGTCAGTGAAGAGTGGACGAGCCGCAAGACTTTGTCAGCTGCAGTGTGTGTGAGTGTGACGTCAGTGGTGCCGTGCTGAGATAGGTCAGATGCCGAGAGGGGTCGCGCACGGATTAGCTGCCGTCCGTGAGAGGCAATAGGTTGAGAAAGGGCAGGTGAAGAGTTTCCTGGGAACTAAGCCATTTCTGATTAAATACGAAATAAAGAATTGCAAAAATGAATTTTGTCAAGGCATTCAAAAGCTGAAAGGAGATGTATATATTGTAGCAACTGATGGTGAACCTACACCACCTGAGGGTACTCCGGCTTACATAGTGATGGAAGAAAAAGGTGTTGCACCTTGTTTATGGATGAAACAGTGGCGCAAATTAACAGAAAAAGAAGGGTGTTTAGCGTTCCCAGAACATGGGACGTTTAATCCAAAGGTATTAGAAAACCTGAGGTGGATGTTAAGCACACAGAAGCCACCTCCGAGACCGGCACAGTACGAGGCTTTGGCGATTTGGGACTTGATGGCCCTTAAACATAGACAAGAAAGGTTTCAGAGAAGGCTGAAAAGGGCAGAAAAATCATATGCCGAGGCTAGGTGGTACAACGAGAGCAAAATGTGGAGAAGGGGAATCGTAGATGGGTTGAAGTTATTCCCAGCAATAACCCAGGGAGAAGAGACACAGGGAAAGAAAGCCTCTTGTAAAACCGACAGAGATTCAGGCAAAACTAAAGAAAATAAAAGGTCCTGGGAAGAGGAAGATGATTCAGATGATGAGGAATTTATGGATAGATTGTTACATGATTGTCCGCCACCATATGCGGTGAGTGACAGTGCTCCAAGTACTAGCTTGGACCCTGGGAACCAGACGCAGGACAAGGGAGTTACTGATACGGTACAGACTAGCGATACGGCTTTGATACAGAATGGTGTCAGTGTACCCACTGCACCAGACTTGCCGATACAGTTGCAGCCTCCACCGCAGATAAAAAGAATTTACCCTGATGTCCCAGTGCTTGAGACTACTACAAACTTTATAGTGCCGCCAGACGCGATATACACAAAGCCAAAGTTAATACAGATTGAATCAACCCCGAAACTAGTGTCTCAACCGCCACAGCTGATACCTGGGTATAACCCTGTAGCAGGACCACCGTTAGTACCTGTACCGGGTACACTGGAGCAGACCTATGGTGTTGCTGCTCCAAGGAGTCTGGGTCCAGGTCAGACACCTGCTGCTATATCACTACCTATTACTGTTGGACCCCCAGTGCCGTTATATGCACAAGGTAAAACGGTGTGTGAACAGGGAGTGATGACACAGGAAGCGATAAGAGGAGGGCCTATGGGGACTCCACAGATACTGGCCCCTGGAGAGCAAGCAAATGAGCCACCGAGATCTTTAATGGACCTTAGTCCAGTAGGGGCACCTCTCGAAGCAATGCGTCAAGCAGGGTTGGGAGTTTTGACTCCCCAAACCATGAGTAAATTACTACACACTCTCCAATGATACATGCAGGGAACATTTCACTGCAGGGTTTTACAGTACAACAGCTAAATGAGTGGTTAGAAAAAACTTGTACCTCACAAAAGACTACAGTGACCACAGTTGAACCTGAGAAAGAAAAACAAGATGAATACTTGAATTTTGTACGACTAGGGGCAGAAGCTGCCGAGTTAGTAGAAGGAACAATGGGAATAAATAGGTTGGAATCATACACTGAGGCAGAATTGAGGTACTTATGCCCCAAGATTACCAAAGAGGTAGGCAAAGTACATCAGAGATTAGCGAATTTGGCAGACAAATACAATATTGATATCGGAAACACTAAACATTTGAAAAGAAGTTACAGATTAGATTTTGACTCCAAAGATTTTGAACACATGAGATCTGCAGGCATGAAGGCACACCTGAGAGAATTGTTGCAAAGTGCACAGATTTGGGGTGCATTAGAGAAATGGGAAGGCCGATGGGCAAAGAAAAGAGATAAGGGAAAGTGAGATAGCCCAGGGTCCAATAAACTTGGGACCGCACCTAATCTAGATTCAGTAAAAATCTTACCTATGAGAGAGACAGCTGGTGGTGTTTTGGTACACGTGCCATGGACTAGAGGAGACATTTTATCCTTTACGAATGATTATCCTAGGCTAAGAGAAAAGCCGATTGAGTGGTATCAATAGACGGATAGGTTTGTGAAGCTTGCAAAGTGTCTCTGGGAAGACTTGAATACTTTGTTTGAGATTATTGTTCCGCCAGATTTGTGGCTCGAGTGCAAGAGAGGGGTAGATTGGCCCACGAAGGAGCCGGCAAGAGATAAGGTGACTGGAGCACCTTCAGAAGAGGTGATGAAATATTATCATAAAGTAATTGAGCTCTTGAAACAAAAGGTGTCGCCGAAGGTGACCGATTGGCAGAAAATCGACCGGACCTCTCAAGAGGTTAAGGAGTCAATACATGCGTATTACAAGAGATTATTAAAAGTGTTCAAACATTACAGTGGTACTGAGACTATCGAACCGAAGGACATGAATCACCTTGTGTTTAGGTTCGTCGAAGGGCTGAGGCCGAAAGTCAGCCAGATGATTAAGATTCATTTGATTTGTTGGCAAGCTAAACCGATTGATGAAGTGTTGCAGTATGCGAAATACTGTAGTGATGAGATTGAGTTGAAGCAGAAAAAGTTGAAGGAGAAAGTGATGGTGATGCAGATAAGGGCTGCACAAGCTGGAATACAGGGGAATGGAGTTCAGCAAATGATACAGCAACAACCGCAAATGAATGGTGTGTTTCAGGCACAGCCAAGAGGCAGAGGTCGAGGGTTTGTGAACTGCGGTTCGGACATGAATAATGTTATTCAAAACGACGGTCAGGGAATGAAAAAGATGTCACCATGTCATGCGTGCGGGGGCATGGGGCATTGGAAACGGGATTGTCCGAATATGGTGCAGGATGGTGCAGTTCAGCAAAGCATTAATGTCGGTACATTACAAAATCCACGAGGTCCAAAAATGAGACATCAAAACCCGAATTTTCAGAATAATTTGGTACAAATGCCAGGGGTACAACCCATGCAGCAGATGCAAATACCGCGTTTTCAGTCAGTGTCAATGCAACCAGTGCAGCAGCAGATTCCTATGGTGCCTAGAAAGCAAATGCAATTACCCATGTCTCCGATGGGACAGCAACAGGTGATGCTTCCTCAGCAGGTCACAGGCCAGGTAACCAACCAAAACAACACTGTGCAACAATTCCCATTACGAGGTGAAAGTGGCATGAATGAGGATTGGTCAGATGACAGCTCAGACAGTGAAGAGTGCAGGCTTGCAGCATCTTTAGAGGTGGATCAGAGAGGCCCATATGTAGAGGGAAAAGTAATGGGCTATAAGGTTTCATTTTTGGTCGACACAGGAGCTACACGCTCTACAGTTCGAAGTGCAGAAGTCCCGAGATTACCTCTCTCAGGGCGTACTATACGAGTGGTTGGTGTGGCAAACCAGTACCTGACTAATCCGATTACTGATCCGGTGCAGGTTGAAATTGGTAATTTCCAAGGCCTGCATAGATTTGTTGTATGCGATTCAAGCCCAGTATCCTTATTAGGAAGGGACTTACTATGTAAGACAAAATGTTCGATTACCTGCTCCAATGATGGAATAGAAGTACAAACAAACAGTGACGATGAAGGAGATGAGAGTCAATGCATAGAGGAAGGAGGAGAGACAAATGAAGACTACCCTTTGATTACTTTATTCCCAATGCATACTTTGATCAACCTACCTGTTGATTTACAAGGGACCGTAACAGAGAAAGTGTGGGATTTGACTGGGAAAGAAGTAGGGTTGATAAAGGGAGTAGAACCAGTCAAGGTTCAGATAAAGCCGAATGCAGTGTTCCCAGAAGTACCGCAATACCACATGACCCAGGATGTCCTCATTGAGGTATCACAAATAATTTCAGATTTTCTCAGACAGGGAGTCCTGAAAGAAGTTTTGAGCAGTCCGTGCAACTCTCCCATTATGGGTTTGAAGAAGCCCTGTGGGAAGGTTTGAATTGTGCAGGATTTGAGAAAAATAAATGAAATTGTGATAAAATGCTGCCCTGTGGTACCTAACCCAGCAGTAATAATGTTCCAGGTTCCTTATGATGCTGAATGGTTTACTGTAGTAGACCTATCACAAGCATTTTTCTCGATACCTCTTCATGAAGACAGTCAATTTTTGTTCAGTTTCAAATTCCTGGATAAGGTGTACAGTTGGTGCAGAATTCCTCAGGGGTTTTCTGAGTCACCATTCATCTTCAACCAGATATTGAAAAAGGATTTGGAACCTCTTGTGCTGCCTTTTAATTCGACTCTTGTGCAGTACATTGATGATTTGCTGATTGCATCTAAAACCAGAGACAGTTGTAAATATGATACCATTGCATTGTTGAATCATCTGGGAAAGAATGGACACAAGGTGTCACCCAGAAAGTTGCAATACTGTCAAAAAGAAGTGAAATACTTGGGACATCTGATTGAGAAAGGGTCCCGAAGAATATCAAAGGAAAGAATAACAGCTGTTTTGCAGATGAATCCCCCAACAACAAAAAGAGATGTCAGGATGTTTTTGGGAATGGTGGGCTACTGTCACCAGTGGATACCCAACTTCTCGATCATCTCAACACCTTTAATAAAATTGACAGGAAAAGAAGTCAAGGACGAACCATACACAATAACTTTGACAAAAGAGGAGCTTGAATAATTTCTAGAATTGAAGGAATGCATGTGCAGGGCACCAGCATTAGGAATGCCTGATTATGGAAAACCTTTTCTGTTGTTCTGTCATGAACGTGATGCTTGTTCTTTGTCTGTTTTAACACAGGTCCACGGAGATGCAAATCGCCCTGTAGCTTTTTTTTCAGCTACCTTGGACCCTGTCGCAGCAGCCTTACTGGGTTGTTTGCGAGCAGTTGCAGCAGTTGGTCAAAGCCTTTCACAATGTGAAGGCATAGTCATGGGATACCCCCTGACAGTAATGGTTCCACATTCAGTTGAAATTCTGTTGACACAAACTAAGACACAACACATGACAAATGCACGACTCACTAGATATGAGACGATTATACTGGGGTCACCAAATGTCACACTAAAGAGATGCACTGTGCTGAACCCGGCAACCTTACTTCCCAATGAAAATACAGAAATCAAAGATGGGGAAGAATTTGAGCATGATTGTCTTGTGGTGACTGAGCTCTGTACCAAACCTCGCCCAGACATACAGGATACCAAGTTAAAAGAAAACGATTGCATTATGTTAGTTGATGGGTCCTGTCTAAGAGATTCAGCAGGAACATTGAGAGCCGGTTACGCAGTATGTACCATAACTGGCATTGTCGAAGCCTCCTGGCTCGAGAATGTGTTTTCCGCACAGGTGGCAGAATTAATAGCCCTTACAAAAGCATGCCACGCAGCTGTAAATTTGAAAGTCACTATCTATACTGACAGCAGATATGGATTTGGAATTGTGCATGATTTTGGCCAACTCTGGTCACAGAGGGGTTTCATGACCTCCTCTGGTTCTCCTGTGAAAAATGGCGAACAAATACGAGATTTGTTACATGCGATTCACTTACCTCTTGAAATTGCCGTGGTGAAGTGCATTAAATTGTATATCATTTAAAGAGCAGTGGGACTTGTTACCACAACCTGAAAACGACATGAGTTTAAGTCTAGCATTACGAGTGGTTGATAACTTAGACGAACTAAAGACATTACAAAGTCGTGCTAGCAAAGAAGAAAAGCGTTCCTGGCAGAGAATGCAGTGTGTACAAAGGGCAGATGATTTGTGGGTTTCAGAAGAGGGAAAACTGGTTCTGCCAAATAGTCTTTTGTCACAGTTTGCACGGTTATACCATAGGCAGGCCCATCTAGGAAGAGACGCCATGATCAGATCCTTTAAGATTGATTGGTTCAATCCAAAATTCAGACATGCCGCAGAAATCACTTGCCACAGGTACGTCATCTGTCAACAGATGAATGCTGGAAAAGGGACTGTGGTAACTTTGAGCCACATTGGGAGAGCTGGAGGTCCATTCAACAAAATGCAAATGGATTTTATCGAAATGCCTGTTTGTGGAGGATTGAAGTACGTGTTTGTGATTGTGTGTGTTTTCAGTCATTGGATTGAGGCATATCCCACACGTAGGAATGACAGTCTTACAGTTGCAAAACTACTACTCAGAGAACTGATACCAAGATTCGGGTTTCCAGTTTCTATAGAATCAGATAGGGGAGACACTTTGACAATGAGGTGATTAAACTTCTGTGTGCCGCACTCAACATTGAACAAAAGTTGCATTGTAGCTATCGCCCTGAAGCATCAGGACTAGTTGAACAGATGAATGGTACCTTAAAATCAAGAATAGCACAAATGTGTGCTGCAACAAACATGAAATGGCCAGATGCTTTACCTCTAGTACTGATGTCTATGAGAAACACCCCAGATAAGAAAACGGGACTGTCCCCCCCATGAAATCCTCATGGGCAGAGCAATGAGATTACCAGCGGTACCTGCAAATGCACTAGTGAATATTACAGATGATGTGGTGTTGGATTACTGCAAAGGTTTGGCTGACGTGATTCGCTCTTTCTCTCACCAGGTGGAAGCTAACACGTTGCCACCAATTGGCGAACCAGGTCACTCTCTGCAAGCTGGAGATTGGGTGGTTGTCAAGAAGCACGTGAGAAAATCATGTCTTGAGCCGCATTGGAAGGGGCCGTATCAAGTAATATTGACGACCACCAATGCTGTGAAGTGTGCCGGGGTTCCCAACTGGATACATGGCAGTCACACAAAAAGGGTAACGTGTCCTGTTGAAGAGGAACTTGAAGTTTCCGGTACAGCAACTTCAGGAAGAGAAATCTCAGAGTCAGAGATCAGTCAAGAAGGAACTGAGACTACTGGAGAGCCCACTGAGAACAGCCTTGTCCCTCAAACTGTCAATGAGTTCGAGAGAGGTGACAGAGTGCCTATCTCAGTTGAGGCAGCAGGAGAACTAAATCAAGGAGAGGTTCTCCCAGAAGTAGACGAATATGGATTAGGGTCCGAACTCAGCATAGAACCAGAAGACGAAAGAGAAGGAGAAATTGTAGATACAAATCAAAACGTGTCAGAGTCTCTTGAACCAGTTGCAGGTCCGTCAAGAGGAAACACCATATCACAAGAGGAGGGTGCTGTCCAACGTCCTGAAGGAAAACACCGAACCAAGACACATAAAGGCGATAATTGGCCAGACAAGTCACATCCTAAAATAAGAGAGATATCGAATGAGACAATAATAGAAGAAAGTGATACTTCACAAGCAGATGATCTGAGTGAAGGAGAACAACAAGGTGAACAAAGGCTAAAAAGAAAAAGAATAGAAAACAGAAGATATACAGGTCCTGAATGGGCATATGCTACAACCTCTGAATGGCAACAAGAATTTTTAGCATTCTGTTTTGATCGAGAAGTACCAGGCCAATACTACGGTACCTGAAGATATTCAAAGGGAAACTCGGCTAAATTGAATTAGTAAAAACTGAAAAGAGAAAGAGACTTTAGAAACTACTGGAAAGTGACACTAAATCTGGATTTGACTTTAAAGAAACCTGATAACGACAAGCTGCTAACCTGAATTGACGAAAAGGGTCCTGGAGTGAGTGAAGACGCTGTAACATACGTAAAAAGAGTTTTCTTCTCAAGTTGATTGTTAATCTGCTATTCTGATTCTATACAAACATGGCTTACAGTAGCAAAGGAAGTAAGGTGTGTGGTCGGTTAGGTCTTATAATAGGTGTTATATGTGCAGTAATGATTGTGGGAGTGATTGTGGGAATGCCATGGAGAGAGAAAGAAACTATTAATGCAACTTCGAAACCTGAAACTACCACTACTAAACTATCACCGTGGGAGAAATTTGAGCAAGACGCAAGACATATGCATGAGGGAACTAATGCAAAAGGGGAACTTTCTACTAATGTCTTCTATCGCTTATTAAATGAGAATGTGGAAACTATGGATGCGAAAGATTGTTATGTATGTACTAAAATTCCTTCATCTGTGCAGGAGGGAGTTACTTATCATAGCCTCCCTCTTACTTATGGAATTAGTTGCAGCTTGCTATTAACAAGATTCTATAATCAAGAGCATGTGCAATACTTTTATTCAAATTTGGATGTTGTGTTTTCTTTTGTGCCTGTAATTGAATTCCTAAATAAATTAGCTAAAGCGCATGATATTAAAATAGTTAGAGGATTCTTTGAGCCAACACTTACATTTGGAACTGCTTATGCACATCGCAAAAATTTGACTTGCTTATTGTCTCCTGTAGAGAAAAGCTTTTTAGATCACACAGATGATAGACGCAAAGCACTGAAAGAAAGGTTAGAAAAATGCCTAGAAAAACGTACTTATGCAAATGATTATGCTTATACTGCAATCAAAATACAAGGCAAATTAGCTATAGATGCATTACACGTAGGTAGGCTCTGTATATATAGACCAAAATCCGATCAAGACAATTTGTTTGTGGGTACGAGTGAATGTAGGCATGTGTTATTGTTTCAAAGTAAATGGACCTTTATGTTAAATGGACAAGATCCAGCAATCCCTGGAATCTATTATATTTGTGGACTGAATGCATATTGCCGTCTCCCTAAGGGATGGTATGGGACATGTTATTTGGGAATAGTATTTCCAAAGATATACCTGATTGATGACTTGAAACAAATACCTAAAACGTCTGAATTACAACATCCTAGACGAAAACGAGAATCAGTGGCGGCTGTCATTGGTGATATATTTGGAGCCATAATCCCATCAGTAGGGGTTGTCTTGAATTCTATGAAAATTCAAAAGTTGTCTACTATTGTGGATAACATGCTGACAAATTTTACTGGAGCTATACTCCTGATGGATACTGAACTTGCTGCAGAAAGAGCTATGACTCTTCAAAATCGGCTTGCTTTAGACATTCTTTTAGCAAAGAGTGGAGGTGTTTGCAAAATGCTTAATGAGCGTCATTGTTGCTCATTTATTCCAGATAACAGTAAGAAAATTAGAAACATGCTTACTAACCTTACCAGAGATAGTACAGATTTGAAGGCTCTGAAAGAACTTGGTGTTTGGGAGAAATTTGGGAAAGGAATTGCACGAGTGGGAAGCTGGTTTACCAACATTTGGAGTGGGGTACTTGCAAAAATGATGATGGGTCTAGTAATTGTTTTAATTTGTCTATTAGGATTATGGGGGGCATGTAAAATTAATGACAAAATAAAAAGAAATTGGACTAAAAGAACCAGAAGAAATGAAGAAAGTGAAAGAGAGAAAATGTTCAATGAAATATGGGAAAGCTCACATAAAGGGCAAGATGTTGAAATGCGTATTAGGCGCAAGGTGAAAAATTAAAATCAGAAGAGAAAGATTGAGTGATGACGAGCATCATCAGAGGAGGGACTGAGAGAGCGTAGTTTAAACATTACCTATTTTAGATGTGAAATGCTTATATTTAACAATGCTGCATTAATAATATTATTCATTGAAACGTATTTTAAACGTGGAGAATTTTTCACATGCATAAACTAATGTCGACTGTAAGCATGAATTGCTTGTATTATGACTAACTGAAAATATTAGCACGTATAAAGATTGCATTAGAATTCATACATCTTAAGTTAGCGTGAGTCGAAAACTAGCTATGTAGCTCTCATATTAAAGCGTATTTTTCTGTTTCTTCAGTGTGCTGACTCGCAAAAGGCCATGACCCAGCATTTGTTCTTTTCTCCGCTTATTGTATCATTAACAGTTATGTTCCCATCCACATGCTAGCAGCTTAAGTATAAAAATTATAGGCTTTGCCACAAATATGGACACTTTCAAGGACATTAAATCGCGGAAAAGAGAACTCTTGACCCGAAGAGTGTGCCAGAAAATGAAGTAACCCCGGATGTGCCACCTACGAAAATTATGAAGACCAATTAGAAGAATGAAAATTATCATAGAATGACAAATGCATTACTTAATGTATAATTTGATAGGTTACAGATAGTGGGGTGTAGTGATTGTCCAATAGAATTTTGGGGGAATGTATTACGAAAAAGGGATAAAAACTCATGACACAGGAGACTCGAGAGCATTAGGTAGGGAATGATATCAATTGCATCCAGAAACTCTGTCACTCTATTTGGTGATTTGAGACTTAGACAAAACCATCCTCACCCATAGACTGCCCATTACACTTTCTTCATTATGAGGGAAGTGTCCCCTGCTATTCGATTAGATAGATTGACGGCGATCTAACTGATGTCCTGAAGACGAAGTCTGATCCTATATGCTGACCTATTTCGAGGAGGGTAATTATACTGTTGCTAATGGAAATTCATTTGTTTGCCTTTTCTTTCTAGGTACCAACTGCTGTGTATTTTTGATAAGAGACCTTAGTTAGATGTTTTCCAAATTGATGTTCTAAATTGTTTTGCATGAAGCCCAACATGCTGATGCTAATTAGTGGCTAGATGAGGCATTCACTTTGACTGACGTAGTTGACTTGACTGACGTGGTGCTATGCTGAACTAAAGACATATAAGAGGTTTTATGCATTTTGACTTGTTTCCCTCCTTATTACTATCTTATGTTTGTGATCATTGCATTGTTGAAACCTTATCATAGTTGCCGCATTGTGACTATGCTCTTTTGCTTCTTGGTTTTGAGATTAATACATTTGCTATTAGATTGTAATCAATAGGGAATCAAATTCACAAAACTTCAATAAGGTGTGGTTATTTATGACAGGTCATGGTTGTGCCGAAGGTTTACTAATGTCTAAAGTGAAATATATTGTGGTGATATATGTTGACAGTATTATTGACATATTGATTGGTATATTAATCAGTTATCTCGTCTTACGGTGTCTCACCACTGGGTCCAAAGATTCATCAGCCTAAAACGAGTCCCTATGTGTATAAAATTAACATAGAAGGACGCGTTAACATTACTATTTCCTGGAAATTTTGTCACTGTAATTGCAAATACACTATTTCAAAATCACAGACAGACTCCAGATCTTTTGGTGCTTTAGGTGTGTTTATTTACATACAAAATATTGGAGGGTGAAGTTAAACTGTGAGGGGTGATGGCGGAGGAGTGTCCATGGCAGAGTCCAGTCTATTTGTCTCATAGGTGCATTGCCCATATGGGCATAGGAAGTGGAGCTGGGGCAGTTCCAATATGGACAGGGTGACAAAGTGGGACAGTGGGTTGACAATCAGGGTGGTCTCATTTCTTGGCGGGGGTCTTGGCATCGTGCTCTGTCTTGTTCCTGGATCTTAGGGACCACTTGCGGGGTGGTTCTCCATCTGCAGGGGGTGGGGTGCTGGTGTGGTGGTCCTGTGGCAGTGCCTACTGTCCACTAGCGCAGGCGGAGGTGGTGGGCAGTTCATCGTCCATGCTAGTGTCAGGGGCCCCTTGGAGTCCCACAGTGTCCCTCCTGGTGTTGAGTATTTCCTTCAGCACCCCTACGATGGTGCCCAGGGCGGAGCTGATGGTTCTGAGTTCCTCCCTGAACCCCAAATACTGTTCCTCCTGAATGCACTGGGTCTCCTGAAACTTGGCCAGGACCATTGCCATCGTCTCCTGGGAGTGGTGGTTTGCTCCCATGATGGAGGAGAGGGCCTTGTGGAGAGTGGGTTCCCTTGGCCTGTCCGCCCCCTGTCGCACAGCAGCCCTCCCAGTTCCCCTGTGTTCCTGGGTCTCTGTCCCCTGGACCGTGTGCCCACTGCCACTGCCCCCAGGTCCCTGTTGTTGTTGGGGTGGTGGGTTATCCTGGGTTCCCTGTAGTGGTGGACACACAGCTGATTGACGTGTCCTGGGGATGGAGGTATGGGCCCGCTGGGTGGGTGCTGTGCTGGTGTTTCCAGAGGGGGGAAGGTCTGTGGTGGCCTGTGCCTGTGTGAGGGGAACCAACTGTCCCGAGGCCCACGATGGTCCGGGCTGGTCATCTGGATCCAGCTGGACAGAGCTGCTGTCATCACTGTGGGTCTCTTCTGTGGGTGGGGTGGAGATGTCTGGACCCTCTTGTCTGGTGACGTTGGGTAGTGGTCCTGCAGGGGTGTACAAGCATACTTATTGCATCTGTGTGTGTCATGGTGGGCAATGGGTGGGTGACCGTGTACCCCAGTGCTTGCATTCCTATGTGGGGACTTTTGTGATGCTGGTTTGGGGGGTGTATGGGTATGTGCAGTGGGCATGCTTTAGTGATGGGTGTCCATGCGTTGGTGTTGCATGCAGGGCTTGGTGTTGGGATGGGTGGTTTGTGATATTAGTACATTTGTGAGTAGTTGGAGTGATAGGGGAGGGGGCGAGGGTGGGGGTCTGTGATAGCATGCAGGTCGGGTGGGGGATATGGTAGTTAAAGGTTTGACCTACCAGAGTCCATTCCTCCACCGACTCCTGCGAGGCCCTCAGGATGCAGAATCGCCAAGACCTGCTCCTCCCATGTTGTTAGTTGTGGGGGAGGAGGTGGGGGTCTGCCGCCAGTCCGCTGAACTGTCAGGTGGTGTCTTGAGACCACGGAACGCACCTTCCCCCGTAGGTCGTTCCACCTCTTCCTGATGTCATCGCGATTTCTTGGGTGTTGTCCCACTGCGTTGACCCTGTTGACTATTCTTCGCCATAGCCCCATCTTCCTTGCAATTGAGGTGTGCTGCACCTGTGCTCCAAATAGCTGTGGCTCTACCTGGACGATTTCCTCCACCATGACCCTGAGCTCCTCCTCCGTGAACCTGGGGTGTCTTTGCCGTGCCATGGGGTGGTGTAGGTGATGTGTGGGGTGGTGTGTGTGGTGATAAGTGTGGTGATATGTAGTGGTGTGTGGTGTTTTGTGCGTGGAAGTTGTGTGGGTAATAGTGTTGAGTGCCTGTGGATGCTAGTTTGTGGATGGTGGTGTCTCTCTCTGGCCTTCTCTCTGTAATATCGGTCGTAGGGGTTTGTGGGTGATGTGGGTGTGTGTTTTATATTGTAATGGGTGTGTGGGAGTGGTGTGTGTATGTGTATGTGTATCAGGTGTGTGTATTTTGAATTGTCCAATGTGGCGGTGTTTTGTATGTGTGTGTGTATTTTGAGCGCAGTGGTGTGTACCGCCAATAGAATACCGCAGTTGAAAGACCGCCGCGTGGATTCGTGGGTCGTGATAGCGTGAGCGTATTTCTGTTGGCGTGACGGTGGAGGTTTTGTTTTCGCCAGTTTATCACTGACCTTTGGTGTGGCGGACTTGTGTGGGTATCTGAATTTTGTCGGATTCCAAGCTGTGGGTCATAATAGTTGTGGCGGAATTCCGCGCCGCGGCGGTATGTTGGCGGTCTTCTGCGCAGCGGTAAGCGGCTTTTACCGCCAATGTTGTAATGTCCACCCATGTCTTTGGCTGAAGCAATGGTGCAAAGCCACGGAGAAAGAGGGGTGCTTAGCTTTTCCTGAAAAAGGAACGTTCAATTTGAGGGTTTTAGAAAATTTGAGGAGGGTGCTAAATGATCTGAAGCCTTCTCTGAGGCAAGTACAGTTTAGGCGTTAGCGATTTGGGAACTAATGGCAATACGGCAACAGCAACAGAAGTTTGAGAGTAGACTGAGGAAAGCAGAAAAGACACTAGCGGAGGCTAGGTGGGAGAGTTTGGAGGAGAGAAACAATAGATGGAGTTAGGCTGTTCTGTTTCCAGCGATAGCTCAAGAGGGTGAAGACAAAGGGAGGAAAGCTACTTGTAAGACTGACAAAAGTCCTTCCCAAGACAAAGAGGTTAGGAAGCCCTGGTCAGAGGTAGATGACTCAGATGATGATGAATTCCCTAATCAGTTACTTAAAGATCGACCACCGCCATATGCGATAGACAAAAATAGACCGAGTACCAGTGCATGTCCTGCAGGTTTGATACAAGAGAAGGTGACAGTAAATCCGACACAGGTTAGTCCTGTCTTGACACAAGTCCCAGTGCAGAGTAGTTTTGATGTGTCCACTGTCCAGGTTATGCAACCTCAGTTGCAACCGCCACAGGTTCAGAGGCTTTACCCTGATGTACCCATTTTAGAGACTACCACTAATCTGATGGCACCGACAGAGCCAGTATGTGGGAGACCAAAGTTGATACAGACTGAGCCAACTCCTCCTTTACTGCCCCAGGTACAGCCGCAAATGATTCCGAGATATACTTCGGTCACGGGACTGCAATCAGATATGACACCAGTGATGGGCCAGAATATGGGCGTTAGTCTTCCACAGGTTTTGGGAAACAGACAGACACCAAGGCCCATATTTATACTTTTTGACGCTAAACTGCGCTAACGCAGTTTAGCGTCAAAATATTTTGCGCCGTCTAACGCCATTCTGAAGCGCCATGCGGGCGCCGTATTTATGGAATGGCGTTAGACGGCGCAATCAGACCGGCGCTGCCTGGTGTGCGTGGAAAAAAACCACGTAGACCAGGCAGCGCCGGCGTTGGGAAAAAATGACGTTAGGGCGTCTTAAAATGGCGCAAGTCCGGTTGACGCTAAAAAATCGTCTTAACCCGACTTGCGCCATTTTTTTTCGACGCCCATCCCCCATCAACATGACTCCTATCATTGTAAAGATAGGAGTCATGCCCCCTTGCCCAATGGCCATGCCCAGGGGACTTATGTCCCCTGGGCATGGCCATTGGGCATAGTGGCATGTAGGGGGGCACAAATCAGGCCCCCCTATGCCACAAAAATTAAAAAAAAAAATACTTACCTGAACTTACCTTAATGTCCATGGGATGGGTCCCTCCGTCCTTGGGTGTCCTCCTGGGGTGGGCAAGGGTGGCAGGGGGGGTCCCTGGGGGCAGGGGAGGGCACTCTGGGCTCATTTTGAGCCCACTTGTCCCTTAACGCCATCCCTGACCCAGGCGTTAAAAAGCGGCGCAAATGCGCCGTTTTTGGCCACGCCCACTCCCGGGCGTCTCTTTTGCCCGGGAGTATAAATACCACGTAAAGGCCTGGGAGTCATTTTTTAAGACGGGAACGCCTCCCTTGCATATCATTAACGCAAGGAAGGGGTTCACGCTAAAAAATGACGCACACTCCGGGCACTTTGGCGCCCGAAGCGTCTAACGCCAGAGTATAAATATGGCGTTAGTTGGCGTTAGTTCTGCGTCGAATTTGCGTCGAAAAAAACGACGCAAATTCGGCGCAACCAGAGTATAAATATGGCCCCAAATGCCATATCTTTGCCTATTACGGTTGGTCCACTAGTACCACTGTATGCGCAGGTGAAGCCTAGTGTATGCGATCAGGAGGTAATGACCCAAGATATGACAAGAGTAGGGTTCGTAGGAAGCTCCCAAGGAACGACTCCAGTGGAATCAACATTTGAAGGATCTAGGTCCATATTAGATTTTAGTTTGATTGGGGCTCCTCCAGAGGCCATGAGACAGACAGGTTCGAGACTGTTGACTCCGCAGATCTCGAGTGCGAATGTACCACAGACACCTTTAGTGCAAGCTGGAAATATCTCATTGCAAGGTCTAACAGCACAACAGCTGACCGATTGGTTAGACAAGCTTAATACTCCACAGACTGCTCCTGTAGCTGCAGGGAGAGCGGAAGGAGAAGAGTACCTGAGCCATATGAGGTTGGGTATGGAAGTCAATGAACTTATTGAAGGAAGCATGGGTGTGAACAGGCTAGAGTCATACACAGAAGCAGAATTGAGGTACTTGTGTCCAAAGATAACTAGAGAAGTGAGCAGGGTGCACCAGAGGTTGGCAAACTTGGCTGACAAATATGGTATAGATTTAGAAAATACCAAACATTTGAAGAGGAGTTACAGGTTAGATTTTGAGCCAAAGGATTTTGAACACATGAGGTCTACTGGGATGAAAGCACACCTCAAAGAGATACTGAAAAGTGCACAAGTTTGGGGAGCCTTAGAGAAGTGGGAAGGCAGATGGGCCAAGAAAAGAGATAAGAGGAAGAGTGATTGCATAGAACAGTCAGCTAAAACAGTACCGGATACAAGTACGGTAATGATGTTACCAATGAGAAAGACTGCCGGAGGGGTTCTCGTCCATGTACCGTGGACTAGAGGGTATATTCTGTCATTCATGAATGATTTCCCCAGGCTGAGGGAGAAGACAATAGAGTGGTATCATCAGACGGATAGGTTTGTGAAAGTTGCAAAGTGTCCTTGGGAAGATCTGAATACTCTCTTTGAGATCATAGTTCCAGACGATTTGTGGACTGAGTGCAAAAGGAGCGTAGATTGGCCTACTGAGGAACCGGCAAGGGACAGAAACACAGGGGCACCGTCTCCTGATGTGATGAAGTATTATTATAAGGTGATTGAGTTTCTGAAAACGAGAGTTTCGCCGAAGAATATTGATTGATAAAGGATTGATCGAACGGTTCAGGAAGTCAAGGAATCGATACATGCCTATTACGAGAGGTTGTTGAAGGCGTTTAAGCATTACAGCGGTACAGAGGTTATTGAGGCGAAGGACATGAATCACCTTGTGTTCATATTCATGGAAGGGCTGAGACCTGAGATTGGCCAGATGATTAAGAATCAATTGATTTGCTGGCAGGCGAAGCCGATTTGACGAGGTGTTGCAGTATGCGAAGTACTGCAGTAACGAGATTGAGTTGAAGCAGAGAAAGTTGAAGGAGAAAGCAATGGTGATGCAAATCAAGGCAGCGCAGACAGGGACGCAGGGAGTTTTTCTACAGCATATGGTGCAGCAGCTGCAGGGAAACGGGATGTTTCAAGCGCAAGTGAGAAGTAGAGGCCGAGGAGGCTTTGTGGACCGTAGTCCAGATTTGAACACTGTAGTAGTTCAAAACGATGCACAGGGAATGAAGAAGCTGTTAACTTGTCATGCTTGTGGGGTCGTTGGACACTGGAAGCCCAATTATGGTGCAGGATGGTGTTATTCAACAAAGCAATGATGTCAGTTCATTCCAAAACATGAGAGGGCCAAGATTGAGAGGTCCAATTCCAAATTTTCAGAATAATGTGAATCAGATGCAGGGTTTTCAATCTATGCAGCAGGTGCAGATACCACGTATACAGCCAATACAGTTAAAACAAGTGCAACAACAGGTCCCCATGGTACCTAGACAGCAAATGCAAGTGCCTCTACCCCCAATGGAACAGCAACAGCTGATGCTTCCTCAACAGGTCACAGGTCAAAGAGTGAGTCAGAATTACACAGTGTAACAGTACCCATTGCGTTGTGAGAATGGAATAAACGATGAATGGTTGGATGAGAGTTCCGGCAGTGAGGAGTGTAGGCTTGCAGCGTCCTTAGAGGTAGATCAGAGAGGACCCTATGTTCAGGGGAAGGTAATGGGTCACAAGGTTTCATTCTTGGTTGACACAGGAGCTACACGCTCTAGAGTCAGAAGCACAGAGGTTCCGAAACTGCCCCTTTCGGGACGAACAGTTAAGGTAGTGGGAGTAGCAAACCAACTCCTGACTAACCCGATCACAGATCCAGTTCAGGTCGAGCTTGGCACTTTCCAAGGATTGCACAGATTTGTGGTTTGCGATTCAAGTGCTGTATCTTTACTGGGAAGAGACCTATTGTGCAAGACAAGGTGTTCAATCACCTGTTCCAATGAGGGAATTGAGGTCCAGACAAACAGTGATGATGAAGGAGAGGAACAGGGTTCAGAACCTGAAACTGAGACAACAGATGAGGAATATCCTCTGATTAATTTCTTTCTGATGTTCACCGTGGCTGATCTCCCTGCGGACTTACAGTGAACAGTTCAAGAAAAGGTGTTGGACTTGACAGGGAAAGAAGTAGGGTTGATAAAAGGAGTAGAGCCAGTCAAAGTCGGTGTGAAGGCTAACGCTGCGTTCCCCCAGATACCACAGTATCATATAGCGCAAGATGTCCTTATAAAGGTTGCGCAAATCATTGCAGATTTTGTGAAACAGGGAGTCCTGAAGGAGGTGTTGAGTAGTCTGTGTAATTAACCTATAATGGGGTTGAGAAAGCCTTGTGGGAAGGTTTGGATTGTTCAAGATTTGAGGAAGATAAATGATATAGGGGGTCATTCTGACCTCGGCGGTAAAAGGCGCTTACCGCCGGTCAGAAGACCGCCATAACACTGCCGCTGCCGCGGGAAACCACCACGGTCATTCTGACCCGCAACAGGCAAACCGCCAAAAACCCGACATCCACAAAAGTCCGCCACACCAACGGCCAGCGAAAAACTGGCGATGACCAAACCTCCACCGTCACGCCAACAGAAATACGCCCATTCCATTCCGACCCACGAATCCACGCGGCGGTCTTTCAACCGCGGTATTCCATTGCCGGTACACACCGCAGCGGTCAAAATACACACACAGCTACAAAACACTGCCACATTGGTCATTTTGAAACACACACATCTGATACACATACTAACACCACTCCCACACACCCAACACAATATAAAACACACACCCACATCACCCACAAACCCCTACGACCCAAAATTATTGACGAAGGCCAGAGAGAGAGCACAGAATAGACAATCCCACCACACAGAGGCACACAACACCATCACCCACACAACATCCACGCACAAAACACCACACACCACCACACGCACCACACTCATCATCACAAACGTCACCCCACACCTCATCCACACCACACCATGGCACCCCAAAGACACCCCAGGTTTTCAGACGCTGAACTCAGGGTCATGGTGGAGGAAATAGTTCGGGTAGAGCCCCAGCTCTTCGGGGCACAGGTGCAGCACACCACCATTGCCAGGAAGATGGAGCTATGGCAAAGAATAGTGGACAGGGTCAACGCTGTGGGACAGCATCCACGAAATCGGGACGACATCAGGAAGCGGTGGAACGACCTACGGGGGAAGGTGCGTTCCATGGTATCCAGACACAACATCGCGGTGCAGAAGACTGGCGGCGGACCCCCACCTCAACCCCCAGAATTTACAACATGGGAGGAACAGGTCTTGGCGATCCTGCATCCTGAGGGCCTCGCAGGAGTAGGCGGAGGAATGGACTCTGGTAAGTCGAATCTCAACTACTTCATCCCCCCCCACCCACTGGCATGCCAAATCATACCCCCGCCCCACCCCCATCACACATCCTCCTTGCTAATGTCTCACCATCACAACCCACCCATCCCAACACCAAGCCCTGCATGCGACCACAAACCATGGACACCCATCACCTAAGCATGCCCACTGCACATACCCATCCCCCCCAAAACCACCATCACAACAGCCCCCACAAGGGAATGCCAGCACTGGGGTACACGGGCACCCACCCATTGCACGCTATGGCACACACAGAAGCAATAACCATACTCTTATACCCCTGCAGGACCCGAACGCCACGACACCGCCCAGGAGGGTCGAGAAATGTCAGTTCCACCCCCAGAAGAGGCCCACAGTGATGACAGCAGCTCTGTCTCCCTGGACCCAGATGACCAGCCCGGCCTATCGGGGACCTCGGGACAGTCGGTTCCCCTCAGTCAGCCACAGGCCACAGCAGACCTACCCCCCTCTGGGAACACCAGCACAGCACCCACCCAGCGGGCCCATGCCTCTGTCTCCAGGACACGTCAATCAGCGGTGTGTCCACCACTACAGGGCACCCAGGTTAACCCACCACCCCAACAACAACAGGGACCTGGGGGCAGTGGTAGTGGGCACACGGTCCAGGGGACAGAGGCCCAGGGAAAAAGGGGAACTGGGAGGGCTGCTGTGCAACAGGGGGGGGACAGGCCCAGGGAACCCACTCTCCACGAGGCCCTCTCCTCCATCATGGGAGCATAACACCACTCCCAGGAGACGATGGCGATGGTCCTGGCCAGGTTCCAGGAGATCCAGGTACTGCAGGAGGAACAGTTTATGGGGTTCAGGGAAGAACTCAGAATCATCAGTTCCGCAATGGGCACCATCGTTCTGGCTCTCAATCAGATTGTCAGCACATTGCGGGACCATGTGGCACCACAAAGGGCCCCTGTCACTAGCATGGACCAAGAACAGGCTACCACCTCCGCCGGCGCTAGTGGACAGGAGGCCCCGACACAAGAACAGGCCACCAGAACCCCACCCCCTGCAGAAGGAGAACCACCCCGCAAGCGGTGCCTGAGATCTAGGAAGAAGACAGAGTAGGATGCCAAGACCCCCGCCAGGAAAGGATACCCTCTGATTGTCATCCCACTGTCCCACATTGTCACCCTGTCCAACCTTAAACTGCCTCTGCTCCACCTTCCACAGGCATATGGACAATGCACCTCTGAGACTGAAAATCTGGACTCTGCCATGGACATTCCTTCAGCATCACCCATCACCGAATTGCAACCATTTCCCAAAATGTTACACTTTAATAAACACACTTATTGCACAAAAATAATCTGGAGTCTGCCTGTATTTTTGAACAAATGTATTACACAGAACCGTGCCAAAATGTCCAGTTACATTGTGATGACAACATACCACTGTCACACAGCTGTAGTCCATGGGGAAACAAAGCAGAGGTCACGGAGTGGGGCCCACATCTCTGAAATTGGAAGGGAAAGACACAACTCAGTGAACATACACTGGGTGGAAACTCAGACAGTAGAGAGGCAGGAGACTTTAAGTAAATGTAAATTCCGGTGTTGATTCTTACCTGTATGTTATTGAAAATACTGCTGTATTACTCTGTCTCTGTTGTCTGTGTCGTCCTCTTCGTCTTCCTCCTCTTCACTCTCCGCAGGCTCCACAGCTGCCACAACACCACCATCTGGACCATCCTCCTGCAGGAAAGGCACCTGGCGGCGCAAAGCCAGGTTGTGAAGCATACAGCAGGCCACGATGATATGGCACACCTTCTTTGGTGAGTACATTAGGGATCCACCTGTCATATGGAGGCACCTAAACCTGGCCTTCAGGAGGCCGAAGGTCCGCTCGATCACCCTCCTAGTACGCCCATGGGCCTCATTGTACCGTTCCTCTGCCCTTGTCCTGGGATTCCTCACTGGGGTCAGTAGCCATGACAGGTTAGGGTAACCAGAGTCACCAATTAGCCACACACAGTGTCTCTGAAGTAGTTCCATCAGGTAAGGGATGCTGCTATTTCGCATGATGTACGCGTCATGCACTGACCCAGGGAACTTGGCATTTACATGGGAGATGTACTGGTCAGCCAAACAGACCACCTGGACATTCATGGAATGATAACTTTTTCTGTTCCTGTACACCTGTTCACTCGTGCTGGGGGGGACCAAAGCAACTTGCGTCCCATCAATTGCACCAATGATGTTGGGAATATGTCCAAGCGCATAGAAATCACCCTTCACCGTAGCCAAATCGCCCACCTCAGGGAAAACAATGTAGCTCTGCATGTATTTCAACAGGGCAGACAACACTCTGGACAACACCTTGGAAAACATAGGCTGTGACATCCCTGATGAAATGGCCACTGTAGTTTGGAATGACCCACTTTCCAAGAAATGGAGTACTGACAGAACCTGCACTAGAGGGGGAATCCCTGTGGGTTGGCGGATGGGTGACATCAGGTCTGGCTCCAGTTGGGCACACAGTTCCTGTATAGTGGCTCTGTCAAGCCTGTATGTCAGTATGACATGTCTTTCTTCCATTGTCGACAGGTCCACCAGCGGTCTGTACACGGGAAGATTCCTCCATCTCCTCGCAAGTCCCAGCGGACGGTGCCTAGGAAGGACAACATGGAGCACAGAGTCAATCATCCCACAGGTACGTTCCCACAGCTTGCACAGTACACGATTCTCAATGCATTGAATGGCTTGTATGAGTATTGATGCAAGGCCTAGGTATGTGTGACGCAGTAGATTTTAAGCCATGTGGGCCCTTGAAATGGCGGCTGCCTGACCTGTGAAGTGCGACAGTTAGATGTGAGGTAAATGTGCTGGCGTGGCACACCGTGGCGGGAGGCGGTCGAAGACCGCGGCGCAAAGCCGCATTGGTTAACATTGAACCCTATGGGTCTCAGGAGCCAATGACGATGTGCGCCGGCGGTCGCGGTACGCACCGCCGCGGTACGCACCGCCACGGGCGTGACCGCCATTTTCTATCTGCTTAATTACTCGATACCTGATCATCCACAGGAGAGGACCTATACTGCAAGTGCTGCTGTGACCTCGGTCTGGAAGAGACAATGGCTGCTGCAACTGGGGAAAGGGCCCCTGCCTTCACTTCTGAAGAATTGGAGAAACTCGTGGATGGGGTCCTCCCCCAGTATGTGCTACTCTACGGTCCTCCAGACCAACAGGCAAGTACACTGGGACCATGCTTTGTGGCCAATGCCTGGGTTGAGTGGGGTGGGGAGCGAATGAGGCATGCATCAAACGACTGATGAGAGCATGTGCCACATGGCAAGGGTGGGGATGGGGGTCCACTCACATCGAGCATGCAGAAAATGATTGTTTATTTTTCTCCCCCTGTACATGTCACATAGGTCAGCGCCCATCAGAAAATCGACATTTGGCGTGCCATCGCCAAGGACGTCCGGACCCTGGGGGTCCACAACAGACGGGGCACCCACTGCCGCAAGAGGTGGGAGGACATCCGCCGCGGGAGCAGGAAGACTGCGGAGGCTCTGCTGGGGATGGCCTCCCAACGTAGGAGGGGTGGCATTCGTCAATTGACCCCCCTGATGTCCCGGATCCTGGCGGTGGGCTACCCCGATTTGGATGGGCGCGTGAGGACATCACAGCAGACACAAGGGGGTGAGTCCAAATACATTCTGCTGACTTTGCGCGCAGTGGAGGTGTCTGGGTGGGGGAGGAGGGCTGTGGCTAACCCTAGGCCAGGGCGATTTCCGTAGGCTAGGCCCCTCCGTTAGGCATGGCCCTGTGCCCCGCCCCCCACCTCTGTAGGTTGCCTAGTACAGCTAAACATGGCCCTGTGTCACCTATGTGTGGATTTGTCATCCATAGGCTTGTAGGCCATGTCCCACGGATTGAGTAGTGTACCCCAAGTGCGCGGCGTAGTGCAGGGGGCTTCTGTGTCTGTCCTCTCCGCCAACTGTGTCACCAATGCATGCACTCAACATGTCTTTCTTTCTCCCCCCCCCCTTTTTTTTGGTGGTCTTCATGTTCATGTGTGCATTAGCATCATCAGGCGGAGGAGAAGTGGCATCGGAGCACGAGGGAGCTGCATCTCACATGGCCATGGAGGGCCATGCAACCGACTCGGAGTTCACCAGTGAGACGGAGGGCGAGGGGAGCTCCACAGCGGGGACACGTGGTGACACCAGCGACACAGACACGTCCTCGGAAGGGAGCTCCCTTGTGGTGGCGGCAACATCCGTGCCCACCGCAACAACAGGTACAGCCGCCACCCAGCGCACCAGCTCCGCCCTCCCAGCAGCCCCTCAGCCTTCGCCCCGTGCCCGCTCACCCAGGAAGGTGGGCATCTCCTTCGCCCCAGGCACCTCAGGCCCTGCCCCAGTTACCCCTGCTGCCCTCAGTGAGGAGGTCATTGACCTCCTGAGGACGCTCATTGTTGGGCAGTCTACCCTTTTGATTGCCATCCAGGGTGTAGAAAGGGAGGTGCACCGGAGTAATGCATACCTGGAGGGCATTCATTCGGGTCAGGCTGCCCATCAGCGATCGTTCAACGCTCTGGCCTCAGCACTGACGGCAGCCATTGTCCCTGTCTCCTGCCTCCCTCCTCCAACTTCCTCAACCCAGTCCCACTCCCCTGTACCTCTGCCTATACCAGACACACCTACAGACCAGCCTGCACACACCTCAACACCCAAGGGAAGCTCATCCAGACATAAGCACCACACATCACACAAGCATTCACCCAAGCAACAGCCACATTCAGACATGCCAACAGCCACTGCCTCCTCTGTGTCCCCCTCCTCCTCGTCTCCCTCCTCCCTCGTTGTGACGTCTCCACTCACACTTGCATGCACAACATCATCAGCCACTACGTCCATCACCAGCACACCCACCAGAACACTCCGCACACGTGCAGTCACCACCCCCACTACCATTTACACATCCCCTGTGTCCTCTCCCAGTGTGTCTGTCACCCCCTCTTCCAAACCACACAAACGCAGGCAGCCACCCATCCAACAGCCATCCACCTCACGACAGCCTCCAGCACAAGCACCTGCACCCAAAGACACCAGACTTGACTCACCTACAACCACATCCTCTTCCTCCACTCCCATACCCACTACACCTACCCTTCCCACTGCTCCCAAAAAGTTATTCCTGTCCAAAATTAACCTCTTTCCATCACCTGACCCACCCCCTCCATCTCATAAGACTCCAACCAGCACCTCAGCCACCACAAAACCTGGACCTACAAGGACAATAGTCCAAGGATTTTGGAGTCCACCACCTTCAAGGCCAGCTACTTCGGCTAGCAGTAAAGATACAGCCAGCCCACCCCCTGGAAAGAAAGCCAAAAAAGCCAGTGCCCGGGGCGAGAGGCCAGAGACAGCAGGCTCCAAGGGCACTACCCTGGCACCGTCAGGAAGTGGGGTGCCACCTGGCACACCGACAAAGGGAGGAAAGGGCCACAGAGGAGCAGGGAAGGGTGGCAAGGGCAGCACGCCCGACAAGTCCGGCAGCAGGCGAGCTGCCCAGGAGGGCCCCACCAGCCCCATTCCAGGGGTGAAGGAGGACACCCCCGGGACGGCAGCACAGGAGGGGCCCGCAAGCGAGAAGACAGATGTGCACGAAGGGCACGGCAGCCACATTTCGGGTGGCGAGTGAGATCCATGTCATGGCCGGATCTGGTGCCCTGGAGACACATGTCAAGCACCGCTGAACAGGGCCCTTCAAGTCAAGCACCGCTGAACAGGGCACCGCCGTCTCAAGAACCGCTGAACAGGGCCCTTCAAGACAAGCACTGCTGAACAGGGCACCGCCGTCTCAAGAACCGCTGAACAGGGCACTTCAAGACAAGCACCGCTGAACAGGGCACCGCCGTCTCAAGAACCGCTGAACAGGGCCCTTCAAGACAAGCACCGCTGAACAGGGCACCGCCGTCTCAAGAACCGCTGAACAGGGCCCTTCAAGTCAAACACTGCTCCGCTGGGCCCTTCAAGTCAAGCACCGCTCCGCTGGGCACTTCAAGTCAAGCACGGCTCCGCTGGGCCCTTCAAGTCAGGCACGGCTCCGCTGGGCACCGCCGTCTCTGCACCGCTCCGCTGGGCCCTTCAAGTCAAGCACCGCTCCGCTGGGCCCTTCAAGTCAAGCACCGCTCCGCTGGGCACCACTGTCTCTGCACCGCTCCGCTGGGCCCTTCAAGTCAAGCACCGCTCCGCTGGGCCCTTCAAGTCAAGCACTGCTCCGCTGGGCCCTTCAAGTCAAGCACCGCTCCGCTGGGCCCTTCAAGTCAGGCACCGCTCCCCAAGGCCCTTCAAGTCAAGCACGGCTCCGCTGGGCCCTTCAAGTCACGCACCGCTCCGCTGGGCCCTTCAAGTCAAGCACCGCTCCGCTGGGCACCGCCGTCTCTGCACCGCTCCGCTGGGCCCTTCAAGTCAAGCACCGCTGGACAGGGCATCGCAGTCTCATGCACCGCTGGCCCATTGGCAGAAGGGGCAGGGCCGGATCTGTGTCGGGCAGGGCTGCACGAAGCACTCTGGGCACCATGCCTCCTCCAGAACCAGTGGAGTCTGTAATCCACTTGATTGACTGTGGCTTTGCACTCCCCAGGATGGCACAGTGGGCAATCCACCCACTGTAGAGACTTGTGAGACTGTGGCTTTGCACTCCCCAGGATGGCACAGTGGGGAATCCACCCACTGTCTGGACTTGTGAGACTGTGGCTTTGCACTCCCCAGGATTGAACAGTGGGCATGGAGGCCCCTTGTGGATCTGGCGTCGTGTACTCATCTGGCTGAGGTGCCCCCCCTTCCCTTCCCCCTGAGGTGCCTGTAGTTTTGCTATCTGATGCCCCTGCAGTGTTCTCTCCAATGGATTTGGGTATTGTGTGTGGGCTTTGCCCATGTGTTTAGGCCAATTGTCCCACGAACAATGGCTGATACCCAATTTGCACAGGACAATTTACATTTGTATATATAGTTATAGATGTTGGATATATTTTTTAACTTAGCCGTTCAATATACTTCAAAATTCATGAACATTTTATTTTGTCTTTGCATTCTTCCAGGGGGATTGGGGGGTGTCACTCTGAGTTGTTGCTCTGCATTGATGTGTATATAGTTGTGGGTGAGGGTGGGTGTGTCGCGTATGTGTGTGCCCGTAATTTTTTGCCTCCCCCCTCCCCTGTGTCGTAGGTGTAGTACTCACCGGTGTCTTCTGCGCCGGCGTTCGTGCTCCTGGTAGAGGAGCAGGAAGACAATAGCTGGTAGGATGTGTAGTTCGGGTTCCATGCTGTCCAGATTCGTCGTGGAGTGTGTAGAGGTGAGCGTTTTCCGTTCGTAATGTCTGTTTCCGCCGTGTTTTTATCGGTGGGGCTACCGCCCCGGAAAAGGTGGCGGATTGGTGGGTTGTGATAGGGTGGGCGGTACATTGGCTCCTGCCTGTCTGTTGGCGGTGACCGCCGCGCTGTTTGTTTGTCCCGCCGTGGCAGTCGGAGTGTTAAAGTGGCGGTCTCTGTTGGCGGTTCCCGCCAGGGTCAGAATTCCATTTTTTTTACCGCCTGCCTGTTGGCGGGTTGGCCGCCGCTTTAACACCGTCCGCCAGGGTTAGAATGACCCCCATAGTGGTGAAATGTTGCCCAGTGGTGCCAAATCCAGCTGTGATTATGTTTCAGATTCCATGCAATGCAGAATGGTTGATCTGTCCCAAGCGTTGTTTTCTGTGCCTCTTCATGAGGACAGCCAATTTCTCTTCAGTTTTAAATTCTTGGACAAAGTCTACAGTTGGTGTCGAATTCCTCAAGGGTTTTTGGAATCACCTTCCATATTCAATCAGATACTGAAGAAGAATTTGGAGTCATTGGAACTGCCTTTCCAATCGACTCTAGTGCAGTACATTGATGATTTGTTGATCGCATCTAAAACAAGGGACGGGTGCAAGTACGATTCGATGGCATTACTGAATCACCTGGGAAAGAATGGGCACAAGGGGTCCCTGAAGAAATTGCAATATTGTCAGAAAGAGGTGAAGTATTTGGGTCATCAGATAGAGAAAGGGTTGAGGAAGTTATCCAGAGAAAGAATAACTGCAGTGTTACAGATGAATCTCACAACGACACTGAGAGATGTCAGGATGTTTCTAGGAATGGTGGGTTACTGTCGCCAGTGGATCCCAAATTTCTCAGTCATTTCTAAGCCGTTGCAGAGGCTGACGGCCAAGGAGAATCAGGATGCCATAGTTTGGGAGAGAAGGAAATGAGAGCGTTCACTGAGTTAAGGGAGAGCATGTGTAAGGCTCCAGCTTTGGGTATGCCTGATTACACAAAGTGTTTTGTTCTGTTTTGTCATGAACGTGATGCATGTTCTTTGTCTGTCTTGACACAGGTCCATGGAGGTGTAAACCGACCAGTAGCATATTTTTCGGCTACTTTGGACCCAGTTGCAGCAGCCTTACTGGGTTGTCTGCGTGCAGTAGCAGCAGCTGGACAAAGCCTCACACAGTGTGAAGGCATAGTGATGGGACATCATCTAACAGTCATGGTCCCTCACTCAGTTGAGATCCTCCTAACCCGAACAAAAACGCAGCACATGACAAATGCAAGGTTGACGAAATATGAAACGATTATATTGGGGTCACCAAATGTAACGCTAAAGAGATGTACAGTGTTCAACCTGGCAACTTTGCTTCCAAGTTAAAATACTGAGGTTGAAAATATGGAAGATGTAGAACATGATTGTCTTGAGGTAACCGAAATATGTACCAAACCAAGACCTGACATTAAAGATACCCAATTGGAGGAAAATGACCAGTAGGAGTGCTGAGAGCTGGATATGCTGTATGCACGATTTCTGTCATTCTGGAAGCGTCTTGGCTTCAAGGAGTGTATTCAACTCAGGTAGCTGAACTGGTAGCTCTTACCACAGCTTGCAAAGTCTCTGCTCAGATGAGAGTGACTATCTATACCAATAGTCGATATTGATTTGGAATTGTTCACGATTTTGGCCAACTATGGTCACAAAGGTTTTTATTTTACCTCTTCTGGCTCGCCAGTGAAAAATGGTGAAAGAATCAAGGAGTTGTTGCATGCAATTCAGTTACCTCATCAAATTGCCGTGGTGAAATGCAGTGCACACCTGAAGTTACAGGACTTTGTTTCAATGGGAAATGGATATGCGGATCAAGTCGCAAGGTTTTGCGCATTGAACTGTATATCGTTTAAGGATCAATTGGAATTGGTGCCTGAAAAAGAAAATGAGACATGTACAGGTTATGCATTGAGGGTGATTGACACCTTAGAAGAGCTGAAATTGTTGCAGGGTTGTGCCAGTAAAGATGAGAAGCGTTCCTGGGTTAGAATGCAATGCGAACAAAGACCAGATGATTTGTGGGTTTCAGACGAAGGGAAAATGGTCTTGCCGAACAGTCTCTTGTCACAATTTGCAAGGTTTTATCATGGCTAAGCACCCATTGGGAGGGATGCCATGATCAGGTTGTTCAAGATTGACTGGTTTAATCCAAAATTTAGACAAGCTTCAGAGGTGATATGCCATCATTGTATCATCTACCAACAGATAAACACGGGGAAAGGGACAGTGGTGAATTTGAGCAACATTGGGAGAGCTGAAGGTCCATTTAGCAGAATGAAATTGGATTTCATTGAGATGCCTGTATGTGGAGGTTTGAGATATGTGTTGGTGATTATGTGTATCTTTAGTCATTGGATTGAAGCTTACCCTACACTTAGAAATGACAGTCTCACAGTAGCAAAGTTGTTGCCTAGGGAATTGATACCACGTTTCGGTTTTCCGATCTCTTTAGAATCAGATAGGGGAAGTCACTTCAACAATGAGGTGGTTAAGTTACTCTGTGCAGCATTGAACATTGAGCAGAAGTTGCATTGTAGCTACCGCCCTGAAGCATCAGGACTGGTGGAACAGATGAATGGCGAAAATGTGTGCAGCCACGAATTTGAAATAGCCCGACGCTTTACCTTTCATATTAATGTCAATGAGAAATACACCTAATAATAAGACGGGACTGTCTCCGCATGAGATTCTCATGGGTCGAGCTATGAGACTGCCCCCAGTGCCTGCAAATGCTCTTGTGAATATCACGGATGATATGGTGTTGGACTACTGCAAGGGTCTGGCTGATGTGGTTCGCTCTTTTTCTCACCAGGTGGAAGCTACCACCCTGCCACCGATTCATGATCCAGCACACAACCTGAAAGCTGGTGACTGGGTAATCATCAAGAAACACGTAAGGAAGACGTGTTTGGAGCCACATTGGAAAGGACCCTACCAAGTGATACTAACGACTACCACTGCTGTGAAGTGTGTGGGAGTTCCGAACTGTATCCATGCCAGTCACACAAAAAAGGTGACGTGTCCAACTGATGAGGAAGTTGAGTTGTTGAAAGTACCAACAACAGACAAGCAAGTCTCAGGGCCGGAGAATGATCGAAGGGGAACTGAGACTGAAGGAGAGCCCGCTGAGGACAGCTTGGTCACTCCAGTAAGAGACGAAGGAGAAGAAATCCAGAGGAGTGACGATGAGCCTATCTCAACTGGGGCAACAGGGGAGTCTAGGCAAGGAGAGGTTCCCCCAGAAGTAGACGATTATGCACTGGACAGACCTAGAAGGCGAAGGAGTTGAGGCGGAAGAGAGTCAGAGGGTTCAGACTCCTCCTGAGCATATTGCAGGTCCATCGAGCGAAAATACCCTAGAGCAAAGAGAGGAAGAAGGGTTACCACCGGAAAGATAAAAAACTAAAGAGATACAGAAAGGAGACAAGTGGCCAGAGTTACAAGTGAAGAGGGGAGAAGTGGTTGTCGAAGATGCAATAGAGGAAGAGGTAGACACCACAAGGAGAGAAGATCTGAGTGAAGGAGAGCTGCAAGGTGATCGCAAATTGAAAAGGAAGAGAGTAGCAGGTCCTGAATGGGTGTATGCAATGACAGCTGAATGGCAACAGGAATTCCTGGCATTCTGTTTTGATCGAGAAGTCCCAGGTCAATACTTTGGCGCTTGAGTTTAGCGATAGGATCTGAAAAGGGTGTAAAGATTTGAGTTAAGATCAAACTTGATAAATGAGACTGAGAAATTACCGGATGAGACTTTGAGAACCTGAGTTGACTTTTGAAAAACGATTTTGGCAAGCTGCTAACCTGAATTGACAAAGGATCCTGGGAGTGAAAGTGAAGCTGTAAATAATTGCTGAAAGAAGATTTAGCTTATTTCAACTTTTGCTGCAGGAGAGAATTACTAACCATTCCTCTGTTGTTGTTGTTTTGAATTCGCTATTCTTCACTTTCTGATTCTTTACAGATCATGGCTAACATTAGGCAGGAGAATGTAGGGAGAAGGCGTTGTAAATACCTGGGTGTTAGTTTGAGTATTGTGTGTGTGATATTCATTGTAGTTGTGATTGTGAGTATGACACTAATGGATGAGAGGGGGACTAACAATGCTACGGTTCCTGAGACTACCACTGCATTAACAGTTTGGGAGAGGTTTGAGCTGGATGAGAGATATTTCCATGAGAGAACTAATGCAAAAGGGGAACTATCTACTAACGTTTTCTATTGCTTGCTGAGTGAGTATGTTGAGACAATGGAAGCGAGGGATTGCTTTGTGTGCACACAGATTCCTGTTTCGGTACAAGAGGGGCTTACCTATCATAGCTTGCCGTTAACTTCTGGGATAAGTTGTAGTCTGCTACTAACAAGATTTCATAACCAAGAAGAGATCCAATATTTCTATTCTAATCATGAGTTAGGGGGTCATTCCGACCCCGGCGGTCAAGGACCGCCGGGGCCGGGGATGCGGGAGCACCGCCAACAGGCTGGCGGTGCCCCGCCGGGGATTCTGACCGCGGCGGTTTGGCCGCGGTCAGACAAGGAAAACCGGCGGTCTCCCGCCGGTTTTCCGCTGCCCTTGGAATCCCCCATGGCGGCGCAGCTTGCTGCGCTGCCATGGGGGATTCTGACACCCCCTACCGCCATCCTGTTCCTGGCGGTTCGCCCGCCAGGAACAGGATGGCGGTAGGGGGTGCCGCGCTGCCCCTGGGGGCCCCTGCAGTGCCCATGCCAATGGCATGGGCACTGCAGGGGCCCCCGTAAGAGGGCCCCACTGTGTATTTCAGTGTCTGCAATGCAGACACTGAAATACGCGACGGGTGCAAACTGCACCCGTCGCACATACCCACTCCGCCGGCTCCATTCGGAGCCGGCTTCCTCGTGGGGTGGGGTTTCCCGCTGGGCTGGCGGGCGGCCTCCTGGCGGTCGCCCGCCAGCCCAGCGGGAAAGCCTGAATGGCCTCCGCGGTCTTTCGACCGCAGAGCGGCCATATGGCGGTTCCCGTGAGGCGGGCGGCTACCGCCGCCCGCCTCTGTCGGAATCACCCCCTTAGTGTTTTCAGATGTACCTATAATAGAGGATTTGAGTGGGGTAGCTAGATACTATAGTATAAAGTTAGTTAAAGGATTCTTTGAGCTGACATTGAAAATTAGTACATCTTATGCACATCGCAATAATTTGACATGCTTGCTTACACCTGTAGAGAAAAGCTTTTTAGATCACACGGAGGATAGAAGGAGGGCATTAAAGGGTAAATTAGAAAAAGGATTACAGCAGCGAGCTTTTGCTAGTAGTGAAAGTTATGGTGTAATAAGGGAGCAAGGGAAGCTAGCTTTAGGTGCACTACACATAGGGAAGCTTTGTATATCTAGGCCGAAATCATATTATGACAATGTGTTTGTGGGAATGAGTGAATGTAAGCATATGTTTTTGTTTCAGAGAAAATGGACGTTTATGTTAAATGGACAGGATCCAGCGATCCTAGGGATTTATTACATATGTGGGCTTAATGCTTATAACGGTCTTCCAAAGGGATGGTATGGGACATGTTACTTGGGGATGGTTTTCCCAAAGATATACCAACTTGACGATTTGAAAAGGTTTCCGAAATTGTCTGAATTACATCGTACTAGGCAGAAGAGCGAGACTGCTGCTGGCGTAGTGGGAGACATATTTGGGGCAATAATTGCTTCATTGGGAGTTATCTTGAATTCCATAAAAATTCGAAAGTTGTCTACTATTGTGGATAACATGCTGACAAATTTTTCGGGAGCTATACTCCTAATGGATACTGAACTTGCTGCGGAGAGGGCGATGACTCTTCAAAACAGGCTTGCTTTAGACATTCTTTTAGCAAAAAATGGTGGAGTTTGTAGGATGCTTAATGAGCATCATTGTTGTGCATATATACCAGATAATAGTAATGAGATTAGAAGTATGCTTACTAACCTGACTAGTGATAGTACAGATTTGAAGGAACTGAAAGAACCTGGTGTTTGGGAAAAGGTTGGAAGGGGTTTTGCTTCAGTGGGGAATTGGCTTAGCAACATTTGGCATGGGATATTATCTAAAATAATACAGGGGATATTGATTGTTATAGCTTGCCTATTTAGATTATGGGTGGAATGTAAAATTAGCAAAAGGATAACATTGAATAAGGCAAGAAATAATAAGAGGAGGGAAGAAAAAGAAAGGGAAAAATTGCTTAGGGAAAAATGAAAGGGGAAGCCAATAAGTGAAGAAATTGAAATGAAAGAGTTTTGACTAATGTAAAATTAGTGGGGAAGGTTTTGTGTGATGAAGTGTCATCAGAGGAGGGAGTGCGTCTTTTTAAAATCAATATTAATACGAAAAGCTTGCAATATATTGTGTGATGAAGCTGCATAGAAAATGTGTTAGCATTGAAAACAATGCACGTGTTGAAATGTGCCCACGAGGAGTGGCTACCAATGTATACAAAGACTAATGAAAAGGCTTATTAATTCTGAATTATTATGCAATAATGTTTGAATTTGTATTAGTATATCATAATTAGAGTTATGTGTTAAGAGTTTGCTTTATTAAATCAGAGGGCCTTAGCTTAGCGAAGGTTTGGGCCTAGCTGCCTGCCCTCCTATTCAATTGTATTTTCTAACGTGTAATGTGCTGTTTTCCTGAAGGACACAAAGCTGTATTTTTCCAGAAGTTATGTGTGTGTAGCCGTAGTGAATTCTTTCTCATGAGAACGGGCTTGCTCAAGGCGACGTTCTTGCTAGATGCAACAGTGTAATTTGTAACAGGTGCAAGGTTAACCGTACTAGGAGAAGACAATGAAGACACTGACTGGAGCGCAAAGTGTAACATTCTCTACCTGACTTTCCAACCGTTGAAGACGTCAATAACATGGACCAATCCGCAACATGGGAACTGCAAATTGTGAAACGTTATAGTAAGGTGGTTACTGAATTATTGGATAGAGATAATAATGCACCAAACTTCATCCAATGAGGAATTACGAAATAGTTAGACAGTTTTGATTTAACGGCGAAACCCAAGGAAATAGACACACTTCTTCTTCCACTTTAACAGGGACTCTTACCCTTGCCACTTGCCATTCCTTTGCTAGAGGACTTTTGCCAGTTGCCATATTTTAGTTTAGTTGTCCTGTCACCTTAAACCATCCTCTGCCCATTCTTGCCTGATGCTAACTTCTCCTCTATTTGAGGGAAGTAATCCATTCTGTAGCTATGATGAGACTTTGCCCCATCCTGTCTTTGCTGATGGTGAATCGACTGATGTCCTGAGGACGAAGACTGACGCTGTTTGCTGATCTGTTGGATTGGTAAGTATCTGATGCAAATTGTAATTGTCGGTTTGCCTTTTCTTTCTAGGTACCAACTGCTATTTTGATAGAGGCCTTAGTTTAGATGTTTTCTAAATTCGTGTTCACTAAAGTGTTTTGCATGAAGCCCAACATGCTAATGCTAATTTGAGGTTAGTTAAGGCGTTCACTAATATTTTGTGCAAATAGACAAATGACTGAGTGCTTGCTTTGTTGATTCATGTACTAATAAGACTTTGCTAAGTTGATTTGTATAAATGATGTGTCTAGATGCTGAATGAATATAGCAGATGCATTGATTAAGTTGCGCTTTGATTATTGATTGGATTGTTTTGGCGTGGGTTTATTGCTAATGAGATTAACAGACATGATATTAGATTGTAACCAATAGGTAAATAAATATCTTAACTTTTGACTAAACTGGTGTGGTTATTCGTGACTGCAAAGTCAATGGTGTGTTCAATAATACATTTTATTAAATGTTTATCGACTAGTGATTGTTATTATTGATTGTTTATTGATCTATTGATTGGTGATGCCAAGAAAATATTTCAGACTGGGAAGTTCCCAAACGTGGTCCACAGGTTTGTCGACCTAAACGCGTCTCCTGGTAAGTTTACTTATCAAGGCTGGGACGCGCTAGCATGTCTGCCTTTTTTCAATAAGTTTAATCATCTACACTCATTGAGATTTTGTAGTAATGAGTGTAGATGATTAAACGAATGAGAGCGTAAAGAGGCATGACAAAGGTGGGAGAGGGGAGGGTTGCATCTCTTAATGGTCTGATGCAAAAGAACCATAACTAAGACCCTGTTCCAAGAGGCGTGGCTTATGTAGTTAGGAGCATAGTTTAAAACATGTGAACTAAAATAATGAGCAAAATGTAGCCGGCCTGCTGACCAGTATTTATTTGCCTCTCAGAGTATTATGTTATTGTATCTAGACATAGCATAACTTTTGGCATTGCCAATACATGTCAACAGTATCAGGTAAATAAGCTGCAACAGTGATTTAGTTGTGAATAATTAAAGTTGAAAATGAATACATTCTGGAGTTTTGAGACTGTGAATTAAATAAGAATAAGGGTTCAATCAACCAGGATTTGTAAAGTGCGGCTAATCACCCAACATGGTATCCAAGTGCTTGCAGGTGCTGAGGCTCATTTGAACAGCCAGGTCTTGAGGGCCCTTCAGAATTCTGGTGATGATCTGGAGTTGAGTGGGAAGGCTGCACAACAAACAGGAGAAAGAGTATGGAGAAAGCAGTGAACACAAGGGAAAAGCAAGGAGAAGCCACATAGAAAACAGGGAAAAAGCCTGGAGAAAAGTGAAAATGAAGGAAAAGCAAGAAGGCGGCACACAAAAAATTGGGGGGGGGAAGCAAGGAGAAAGCATTGAGAATGAGGGAAAAGCAAGGAGAAAGCAGTGAAAATGAGAGAAAATAACCAGTTCTGCGCCGCAGATGTGACGGTTACGTCCTGCAGCACTGTGCTCCTGTGCCGGGGACGGAACCAGTATGTCCCGGCACCAGAGCTCGGGGCGTCCCCCTGCCCTCCATGGCAGGGATCGAAGGGGAAGCCCTTCCCCGTCCACCCCCAACCTCAATGACCCCCCCCCCACCCCTTAAATGATGTCAGCGCACAATCGCATCTTGACATCATTAAGGGTGCCGGTCGCGCTGGAAGCAAATGGTTTCCAGCGCATCTTCGGAGAAAGAGGTAAGTTTCTCCTCCAGCTGGGGGGCGGGTGGAGGATTGCACACAAAGAGCCATCGGGGAAAAGGAAAGGGTTTTCCTTTCCCTCTATGTCTCTTTGAGCATCCTTGAAGCAGGAATGCCAACTAGACACCAGGGAGTTTTTTTTTTTTCATTTACATATGAAGGGGAGCGACCCCTTGGTCAAGGGTCGCTCCCCTGGGGGGTATTTAATTATTAGGTCTTTTTGGCCTATTTAAATTAGGCCGATCTGCCCCCGGGCAGGGGGTGGGCAGAACCCACTAGACACCAGGGCTAATTTTTTTTTTTTGTTTTTTTTTTCGTGTGGGGAGCGGCCCCTTAGGCAAGGGTCATTCCCCTGGGGGCAAATTGTTTTTTATTTTATTTAGGCCAATCTCCCCCCGGGGGGCAGAAACCACTACACACCAGGGATTTTGATATATATTTATATATTTGAATAAGGAGAGCGCCCCGTTAGGCAAGGGTCGCTCCCCTGGGGGGGGGAGCAAATTTATTTTAGGCCATTTCTCCCACCCCCTTGGGGGAAGATTGGCCTGTTTTAATTAGGCCAATCTGCCCCCAAGGTGGGCAGAAACCTCTAGTCACCAGGGATTTATTATTATTCTTTTTTTTTTGCACATGGGGAGCAATCCCTTAGGCAAGGGTCGCTCCCCTGGGGGCCAAATTTATTTTAGGCCATTTCTGCCCCCCTTGGGGGCAGATCAGCCTATTTCTATTAGGCCGATCTGCCCGGGGGGCAGAAACCACTTAGGCATCAGGGATTGGTGTGTGTGTATGTGTGTGTTTTGTTTTGGGACAAGGGTCACTACCCGTGGGGGCCCATTACTGTTGGCCATATCTCTATTTTTGGATGGCCCATCTGCCCCCAAAGGGGGCAGAAAGCCCACCAGAGACAATTTTTTATTTTTTTTAAAAGAGGGTGTGGGTGTGGCCAAACCCCCACCCCAAATATATGGGGCCAAAGTTGTTCTGCCCACCGGTGTACCAATTACCCCTGATTCACTCTCCGAGGGGGCAGAAAACCGACTTGATGCCAGTGAATTTAAAACAAAAAAAAAATAGTGGGGTAGTGGCTACCAACCAGTATGGGCATGGTTATGCACCCACCCCAACTGAAGGGGGTAACACTCTTTTGGTGTTCCCCGCACACTAAAACATCTTATCCCACAGCAAGCAAGAGGACATTTGATTATTTTGTGTTTTGGTTTTACATTTGGGCCATGAGAGCTTGTCTAACTCACAAAATCGTTCACTTGGAATGGTGAGGGCTGCACTTTTTGGACTTTGGGACACTGCCATGTAGAAAAATCCACAAGACCTAGACACATCTGAAAACTAATCATCTGGGTGAGTCCAGGGTGGTGTGCTTCATATGCACCCCACACCATTTTCTTACCCACAATTCCCTGTAAACCTCCAACTTTGCAACACATTTTTCCTACATTTTTGTGATGGAACCTTCCGGAATCTGCAGGAATCCACAAAATTCCTACTACCCCGCACTGTCTCATCTATACCGATAAAAATTCTGCCCCACTTGTCAGCCTAAAAATGTTTTTTTCAAACTGCCCTTTTGGACACGCTTTGGTTCCCCTTCCATTTCGACATGTTTTTGGCTCTTCCCTGTCAATGGCACTTGGCCCACCTACACAAGTGAGGTATCATATTTCCCAGGAGACTGAGGAGAACATTGGATGGTAGGAAATTCGTCCTGGTGCGGTGATCCCACACAGAAATGTGGGAAAAATGAGATTTGTTTGCTAAATTTCAGGTTTGCTGAGGATTCTGGGTAAGAAAACACTGTGGGATCCACCCAAGTCACACCTCCCTGGACTCCCTCAGGTGTCTAGTTTTCAGAAATGTTTGGGTTTGGTAGGTTTCCCTATATGGCTGCTGAGCCCAGGACCAAAAACGCAGGTCCCCCCGCAAAAACAGGTACTTTTGTATTTGATCATTTTGATGTGTCCACTAGTGTTTTGGGTCGTTTCCTTTCGGGGGCACTAGGCCTAGCCACATAAGTGAGGTACCATTTTTATCAGGAGACTTGGGGTACCGCTGAGTGGAAGAAATTTGCGGCTCCTCTCAGATATCCCCTAGGTGTCTAGTTTAAAAAAATGCACAGGTTTGATAGGTTTCCCTAGGTGCTTGCTGAGCTTGAGGCCAAAATCCATAGCTAGGTACTTTGCAAAATATTTTCTTTTGGAAGATGTGATGTGTCCAAGTTGTGTTTTGTGGCATTTCCTGTCACCGGGACTAGGCCTACCCACACAAGTGAGGTACATTTTTATCGGGAGACTTGGGGGAACGCTGGGTGGAAGAAAATTTGTGGCTCCTCTCAGATTCCAGAACTTTGTGTCACGTAAATGTGAGGAAAAAGTGTTTTTTGGCCAAAGTTTGAGGTTTGCAAAGGATTCTGGTAACAGAACCTGATGAGAGCCCTACAAGTCACCCCAACCTGAATTCCACTTGGTGCCTAGTTTTCCAAAATGCACAGGTTTGGTAGGTTTCCCTAGGTGCCAGCTGAGCTTGAGGCCAAAATCCACAGCTAGGCTCTTTGCAAAAAACAGCTCTGTTTTCTTTGGGAAAATGTGATGTGTCCATATTGTGTTTTGGCCCATTTCCTGTCACAGGCACTAGGCCTACCCACACAAGTGAGGTTCCATTTTTATTGGGAGACTTGGGGGAACGCTGGGTGGAAGGAAATTTGTGGCTGTTCTTAGATTCCAGAACTTTCTGTCACCAAAATGTGAGGAAAAAGTGTTTTTTTGGCCACATTTTGAGGTTTGCAAAGGATTCTGGGTAACAGAACCTGGTGAGAGCCCCACAAGTCACCACATACTGGATAACCCTAGGTGTCTAGCTTTAAAAAATGCACAGGTTTGGTAGGTTTTCTTAGGTGCTGGCTGAGCTATAGGCAAAAATCCACAGCTAGGCACTTTGCAAAAACATGTCAGATTTCAATGTAAAAATGTGATGTGTCCATGTTGCATTTCCTGTTGCTGGCATTAGGCCTACCCATGCAAGTGAGGTACCATTTTTATCGGGAGACTTGGGGGAACACAGAATAGAAGAACAAGTGTTATTGCCCATTGTCTTTCTCTACATTTTTGCCTTCCAAATGTAAGACAGTGTGTAAAAAAGGTGTCTATTTGAGAAATGCACTGTAATTCACATGCTAGTATTGGGATCCCAGAATTCAGAGATGTGCAAATAACCACTACTTCTCAACACCTTATCTTGTGCCCATTTTGGAAATACAAAGGTTTCCTTCATATCTACTTTTCACTCTTTATATTTCAGCAAATGAATTGCTGTATACCCAGAATAGAATGAAAACCCATTGGAAGGTGCAGCTCATTTATTGGCTCTAGGTACCTAGGGATCCTTATGAACCCACAAGCCCTATATATCCCCGCAACCAGAAGAGTCCAGCAGATGCAATGGTATATTGCTTTAAAAAAATCTGTAATCGCAGGAAAAAGTTACAGAGTAAAACGTGGAGAGAAATGTCTGTTTTTTCACCTCAATTTCAATATTTTTTTATTTTAGCTGTTATTTTCTGTAGGAATACCTTGTAGGATCTACACAAATGACCTCTTAGCGAATTCATAATTTTGTCTACTTTTTAGAAATGTTTAGCTTTCCGGGATCCAGCATTGGTTACACACCCATTTCTGTCACTAACTGGAAGGAGGCTAAAAGCACAAAAAATAGTAAAAATGGGGTATGTCCCAGTAAAATGCCAGTATTGTGTTGAGAAATGTGGTTGTCTGATTCAAGTCTGCCTGTTCCGGAAAGCTGGTAAGATGGTGATTGTAGCACCGCAAACCCTTTGTTGATGCCACTGTCAGGGGAAAAAACGACAAGCCTTTTTCTGCAGCCCTTCTTTCCCATTTTAATTTTTAAACAATCATTTTTCTGTATTTTGGCTAATTCTTTGATCTCCTTCCGGAGAACCCACAAACTCTGGGTACCTCTAGAATCCCTAGGATGTTGGAAACTAAGGATGCAAATTGGGTGTGGGTAGCTTATAGGGCCTAAGTGCGACCTGCCCCAATTAGTCAAAAAAAGGCTCGGCACAGGAGGGGAAAAGGCCTGGCAGCGATGGGTTAAGGAGAAGGCACACAAAAATATCAGGGGGAAAAGCATGGGTAAAAGAGTGAAAATGAGGGAAAAGCAAGCTGAAGGTACACAAAAAAGGCAGAAAAAGCAAGGAGAAAGCAGTCAAAAGAGGAAGATGCAAAGAGAAGGCATACAAAAAAATGACAGAAAAAGCAAGGAGAAAGCAGTGAAAATGAAGGAAAAGCTAGAAGGCACACACAAAATGGGGAAAAAAAACTAGAAGAAAGCAGGGAGAACAAGGGAAAAGCATGGAGAGGCACTAAAAAAACGGGGAAAAAAGCAAGGAGAAGACAGGAGCAGGAGCAATGGGGCCCTTGAAGGGGCATTAGTCTTAATTACTCAGGGCCAGATGTATGAAACGTTTTTGCACTCGCAAACGGTGCGAATCTCAAAATTCGGCCGTTTGCGAGTGCAAAAACGTGGTCTGCGATGCATGAAAGACATTCGCAGACCAAAAATAAGAAATCGCAAAAATTGCGTTTTTTTTGCGTTGCGACTTGGTTTTGCGACTCGCATTTTGCAATTTGCTATTTCCAATAGGAAATTGCGAGGCGCAAATTGCGATTTGCAAAATCCAAGTCGCAAATTGATGCATCAAAAAATCGCAAATTGCGATTTTTCGCAGAATGGCATTTTGCACATGCAAAATACCACTAAGTGAAACCAGGTGCAACCTATATAAAGAGGCCCAGAATGCCTCAGACTCTTTTCCACAATGGCTGCACTCTACGTCATGGCGAGGAGGATGAGGATCTTGGCAGGTTTGAGGAGAGGGAGGAGGAAACAGGAGCGCATTTTCAGAGTGCGCATTACACTTTTTAACCTGACAGAGGAGGAAATATTTGAGAGGTATAGGTTGAACTCAGCCATGATACTTGATCTGATAGCTGAGCTACAACCCATACTGCAGCTCAGAACACTAAGGACTCACAGCATACCCACCCATGTGCAGGTATTATGCTCCCTCCACCTACTCGCCTCAGGGAGCTATCAAGGGGTCATAGCAGCAGCTGGAGGAGTATCACAGAGTACCCTCACTAGAGTTTTCAATGCATTTATCAACGCCATGCTGAGCAAACTACACAAGTACATCAGATTCCCCCACACCCCACAGGATATACAGCAGACAAAAATTGATTTTTACCAGATAGCACAGTTCCCCCATGTCCTAGGTGCCATAGATGGAACACATGTTGCAATCTGTCCACCATCAACCACAGAGTATGTGTACCGCAACCGGAAATACCAACATTCAATGAATATACAGGCTATTTGCAATGCCTCATACATCATTACTGATCTCGTGTCCAGGTACCCAGGGAGCACACGATTCGTACATCTTTCGCCATAGCGGCAATCCCACAAGACTGCTAGCTCGGGCGTTTGGAGAAGGATATCTACTAGATATTGTCCCTCTATACAATGGCGCTTTGATGGCGTGCTGATGTCAGATGGCTCAGTTACTCATCATACCCTCTGTCCCTTCCAGGAGACAGTGCCTACGCAGTGCGCAACTACATGATGATGCCCTACATCAATCCTGCAACACCTGCTGAACGGAGATACAATGCAGCACACAGGGCGACCCGCAACGTGGTGGAGTGCACTTTTGGACTGCTGAAGAGTCGCTTCCGGTGCCTCCACAAAAGTGGAGGGGCACTACAGTACAGCCCAGAGACCACATGTAGAATAGTGGCTACTTGTGCAATCTTGCACAATATAGCTACCACCAGGGGCATACCAGTAGAAATATGTGAATCTGAATCTGATGATGATCCCATACCACCCCTACAGCCAGCAGATAGGACCAGTGCAGCAGAGGGAAGGCAAAGGCGTGCTGACATCACACACAACCATTTCAGATGTAAGTATGAATAAGACAAATGCACTGACAAAGTACTTGTAGTGAATTACATTTATTACCTTAATGTCAGGTAATGTTAGTTCAACAAATAGCAAAACAAATTAATAAAAAAACTAGAGACAATAGAAGTTCAGAGTAATGCACTATTACGTCTTAGTGAACTCATTACCCCTCTGGCCGCTACAGTTACTTTTTGCGGCCACGCACACCACTCGGGTTCCCAATCTCACTGGCACCTCGATTGTCCGCCTCAGTGGCGGTGCTGTGCCTGGCACTGCGCCATCTGGTGTCCATTGCGGGTACAGCTAGACTGCGGAGGCTGGAAGTGTCCTCTGTGTCCCCCAGTGCAAGCTCACTAGGTGTGGCTGACCTCTGTCCCATGATGTTGTCAATCACATTAGTGATTTGGACAAGTCCGTTAGCCACATCCCTGCTGCTGTTTGCTGCCTCCACCTGTGCAGCCACTGCACAACGTGCAATCAGTGAGGTTGCAGTAGCCACCCTGTTGACAGAGCGACAGAAGCCCCCGAACACGTTCATGAATCTGCACTCCTGTCTGCGGTGGCTCACCCTCTCATGGCGCAGCTCCTGGCATAGTTCACACACAGCAGAAGTGAGCTCTCTTGTGTCCTGCGATGCCTGCACCTGTCCCTCATGCAGCAGTTCTATATTAGCATTCAGACACTCAAGCTCGCGATGCAGGCCCCCCATGTTGGTGTTATGTTGCTGCAATTTTTTTGTAAGCCAAGGATCCTTTTGTTCTGTAGGCGCTGCTGCTGCAACATAGCTGCTTCCAGCCCACCAAAGAAGGAGGGACCCTCACCTGCCTCATTCTGCTGTGCACCGGCATTTGTCACCATCCTGCGGGGTGCAGTGGTCTGCTGAAAAATGGCCTCCTGCATTTGGGTGCGCCTGCCAATTGGGGATAGTGTAATTGGCCCTTCCTGCTGCTCATCCGAGTCCTGACTGAGCCTTGGCAGTGGCAGTGGCCTGGGCCTGCGTCGGACTGGCGCAATGGTGAGAGACCCACTTGTATTTGAGTCAGAGGCTGGGTGGGTGTCAGTCTCGCCTACACTGGCTGATGCTGTGGCTGCTAGGCCTGGCCCACCTGCAACAACAATATGCAGCAGGTCAGTTATGTTTGTTGCAAGTAAGGGCACACAATGGTAATAAAGGTACAGGTATTTCTCTTCACTGTGTTTTGGGTGTTGTGTTCCTCTGGGTGTTGCTCTACTTAATTACATTGTACGTGCTACTTTCAGCTCTGGGTTGTGGATTGCCACTCCCATAATGCATTGTTGTGCTGCTACTAAGATGTGGAATGGACTACTTTTCACAATGTTTAACATTACTTGCTAATTCCTAAGGGGCTTTTGTGCATACATATATGGGGTTACAATTCAATATTGCACTTACCTTGGCTGGTACTTGGTGTGTCGGAGGTGTCTATCTCTGTGACACCAGTCACAGCTTTAGGGAGGAGTGTTGACTCCACTAGGTCCTCTAATGGGGTGGATGGTGCCTCTGTGGGTGGACCGCCTCCTGTGCCACTGGCCTCCTGCAGTCTTCTTGCCACCCTCTCCTTCGCACGGGACCGCAGGTCATACCACCTCTTCTTAATCTTGTCGACCGAGCGCTGAGCCACTCCAATAGCACAGATTTTGGTTTGTATAACTGCCCACGGTCTCCTTTTCTCACTCTCCGGCACCTGGAGTGAGCTTTTACCAAAAAGGCGATCATGGCTCCTGACCACCTCCTCTGTCAGCACCTCCAGCTCTTTCTCGCTGAATTTGAGCTTCCTCTTTCTCTCTCCCGTCTCCTTTCCTCGGGCTGAGGTGTCCATCCTTGTTCAGGTGTGCTGCCTCTTTCAGAGTGTTGCTCAGTGTGGCTGGGCTGCGCTCTCTGGATGCTGGTTTGGGTGTGGCACCTGAAACTGCCTGGGATGACTCACTTCCTGCTTGTGATGTCATCAGGCTCCTCCAGGTGTGCTTTCTTGAAATTTCTCGCAATTTGCGATTTTCAATTACCGAATCGCAAATTGCGAAAATGCAAATTGCGATTCGGTAAATCGGCCTCGCAAACCACAAATAGCGATTTTTAAGAAATCGCTAATTCCAATTCGCAATTATGTTACATGGCCTATTGCGACTCGGGAATAGCGATTTCTTAAAAATCTCTATTTGCGATTCGCAAAGCCATTTCTTCATACATATGGCCCTCAGTTCTCTTCTTTGCATCACTTTCCTCTACATTCTTTCACTCTCTTTGAAACATTCACCAGTATTCTCCCAACATTTTGCGGATAATCTCTTTCTGCATTTCTCATGCATCATCATGTTTATGTTCGTTAGTGTCTTTTCACTCTTTTCTTCTGCATGTAATTTCTTTGGTCACTGTATTCCAGACGCAGCTCGCTGCGCTTTGACTTTGATGAGGCAGGGCGGGCCGCGCGCGGGGTGGGGAAAGAGGGAACAAAAACATTCAATTCAGAAAAAACACAAAGAAAAAAAAAACGTACCTATGTGCCTCGCTGCCGCTTCTCCGTCTCCTCAGCCGGCACAGGCTCCCAGCCTGCCCTGCGGCCTATTCTGATGCTGCTCTGAGCAGCATTAGGATTGCCTGGGAGCGCCCAGCCAGGGGGCCTCCAGGCAGACTGGGAGCCTGTGCCTGCTCTCTCCAGCCCGGCAACACAGTGCCGGGCAGGAGAGAGTGCAATGCCCATGTGTGTTTGGCCAGCTCGAGACAGACAGCCAAACGCATATGGGCACTGAGGGGAATGCACAGTGCATTCTCATCATCCAACAAGGACTCACCCCTTTCACAATGAAAGGAGAATAAACATTGTTTATTATCCTTTTGTTGTAAACTGTTTGCAGCTTCTGCTGCTTGCGGAGGGGGGGCGACGCTCCTCGGCCATTGCGGAGGAGTCGCTGCTGCTATCTTCTCTCGCTCTCTCTTGCTTTCTCTCTCTCTCTATTGCTTTCTCTCTCTCTCTCTCTCTTTCACACACACACACACACACACAGCAGTTTCCTTTCCTTTGGCACTGACAATATTTCAAAGACTGTGTAGTCCTCCTACACACACTTTCACATAAAATCGTAATTACAGTTAGCACATATAAGATCATCACCCTTTGCGTCCTATAGATATAGATGAGCATGTAGGCTCAACCTTTTTATGGCCCACTGACAGGTGCTGTGAGAAATGTGCACTGCCTCCAGCCTCAACTTCATAGTTCTCAATTGAGTCCTGTCAGGAACATCCATCCACATCTTGAACTCACCCAGGCACTTAGGCCCTCATTACAAATGGCACAATTTAACCCAGACCAATAACTCTAGGTGGAATTGTGCCACCCACAATTACAAGTTTCTCAGCACCTGGATTTAAATGGACCAAATAACTTTGGACCCACAGCCTCCGGAACTGTCTTTGTTGCTGCAACAGTACATAGCATCTGAACAGCACAGCCACCCAACACATGCAGCACCTTCAGCAGGGCGAAGAAAATGCTCCATATAATCGAACACTGCAGACCCAACCATCCCATTGGGGTGCACATCACAGAACATTTGTTCTTTACTCAATTATGTTATCTATATAGTTGCAATGCCCACACTGTTTGTAGTAGTGGACCTGTCAAAGACTCACACTTGTCCCTTCTGCAATCAGATGGGTCCGTGGCTTCTAACCAGATTAGACTTGATAACATCTTCCAAAGGTCTCCCATAACTACAAGAAGCGCTATGGCTGTGCCCCTTGATGGCCACATAACAGGAAGAAAGATGTAGCCTAGTCAATACTTGGGTGCGTGCAGGCAATGAAGAAAGGACACAAAGACTGAAACAATATCACCTCAGTCATATTCTCAGCCGTTTCTTAGAAGTGTAATTAGACATGGTTTTTAGGGGAGTCACAAGGGGCCATACACAAAATTAGTGGGGCAAATGTGAAGAGCTTGCTCGTGTTCATGCATATGCCTAAGCATCCCCGTTCTGACCACTCTACTGCCCTGACTTCAACTCAAACTATTAGGAAAACTAGAAACCAAGAACAAAAGGGTGGAATATCCACTGAGCAGTATGAAGAATTTGAGGACTTCAGATGAATTTCAGAAGAGGGCAAACATGGAGAATGTGGAAGACAGGGGCATAGAAATTAGCATAGAAGCTACAGTTGTTATACTTCCAGGTTAGAGGGAAGGAATTGAGCATCAAACAGGAGAGCGCTAGTACATAAGACTATCACAAGCACTGAGTAGGTGCCTGGCAACATTCAGTATTGTTTCAACTTTCTTCATTCATATTAGTTTGTCAACTAGTTTTGTGATGCAATTGTTTTCTTATTTCCCCTGTTTTCTTCTTCACCTTGTTTCTTCTTTTTTTGTGGACCTCTGGTTCCTTAATTGACTTGTGAGTGCCGCCCCCCATGACTCAACCTTCTACCTTTTCACCCTTTACCTGAGCATTGAACATCCTATCACTGCTCTCCAGTCAGCATCACGACTCCTCATCATCTCTGCAGTGCTGCTTTACTCTCCTCTGTGTCCTTCGGCTCAGGTCTGGTAGGACAGGAGATAATAAACGGTTTTCTGAGCCGAGTGAGAGCTAAGCTGCAGTAGCCACAGATTGTGAATTGGTCTATTTGTTTAAGCAACACATTTTCTAAAGTATTTGTGCTGTATTCTTTTTTTGACAAAATTACGGAGCAGTGGTTCTGTGATTATCCGAGGCTGCTGTGGGCACCATTCAAAACCAATGTCTCCAGTGTCTTACTCTTACCACCATTTTCCCCTGGTTCCTATTGAGGTAATACTCTTCAGTATTTTGATTGGGACAGGTGGATTAATGGGTATGTCAGCTATATCCCATGGGGTGTAATCAATTCTAAAAACTTTGTCAGTTTGCTAGTCCTCTTTTATGGCACTCTTACGGATTCTGATAACAGTCTACCACAAGTAGTTGCACAAGGCATTTCAAAGATTCAAAATGTGTTAGAAACCACATAACAGAAGTGGGATTTCTTGTAAACATGGATTAAACAATTAATATAGGTTCCTCAGGAGTGTACACCGTTAACTCGTTCTTACAAACTCAGTATGTCCACTGAAAGTGTATCAAGCTATTTTTGCTTTGTTTAAAACAGACACAGGCATAGTGAGTTGAGCTAGGAACATCTTGTCACCATCTGACAAGTTTACTGGTGAACATTCTTTGTTTCAGATTTTATTGCTAGTGACACATTAAAGTGTGCAGTACTGCTGATTTTTTAATAAATCAAAGTCCATGGCCTAATAATTCTTGAAATACTTTTAAGCAGTTTTTGGACAGGGGGCAACTAAACAAGATGCCCAAATAGGTCTTCTCAAACTCTCACAAGGAATTAAATATCTAATTACCTACATTAGTATTTTCCCACAATTTTTAATGAAAGCAATATGGAGAGCTGAATCAGCAGAGCTGCTTTATATCAAGGTTTAAAAGAATGAAATGGTGCTTTATCTATGGTTGTCAACAGACCAGTTACTACAGCCTCTTTTTTGAATACACCTTACAAATAGATGCACAAGTGTACCGTAAGAATAAGAAAAGAGAAATATCAGTGCAGATGTTGGTGGACGGTTCCTATGAGGGAAACTAAGTCTATATCCTCTGGAAAAGAACGTATATAAATAGGATGAATAAATAGCAGGAAATTGAAAGAAAGCTTAAGGACGGAATGCGATTTCATAGTGGCAAGCAAGGGCATTTTGTAAAGAACTGTGCCTCACTTTTGGAAAAGGAGAATCCTTGTCCTTAATGGGCAGATGGAGGATATGTTAAAATATATCCAATTAGTCTGTCAATGTGAAATCTCACTTCTGTATGAATGTATTTATGCCAGTTGTTACTGATCCAGTTGAAATATATGCCTCAACAGATTCTGGGGCAACTGTTTGTTTCATGGACACCATTTTCCCGAGAAAGGCAAACATGTTGACACAAAACATGGAAAAACTTGAAGCAATCAAAGGGATCAATGGTACGACTCTTACCTCCACAGCCATGTGTAAAGAAATCAACGCTTTAATTACGTCTGCTTTTTGAGGACATGTAGCTTCCATAAAATTTGGCATAATTGACCCAGCTTTTTCAATTGCTTTGAGACCAAATCTGCTCCACAGAAACAATCTTAACGACCTTAAAATTGATTGGGGAGTTTTATTAAGTAATTTCTATGCACCTTATGGCCAAGAAAATTGTTGTCTTCAAAAAGATATGTCAGAGATCCAACTTTTAGCCTGTTTTGCCTTAAAAAGGCAGTCATGTATACAACCACAGCGAAGAAAAGGACGGTGAAGAAAAGATCCCTACACTCTACTAAGAGCTTCCAGATGTCTTTAGTTGCAAGTGGGCTGACAGTCTTCACCCACAATATGACAGTGTTATTGACTTGGTTCCGGTGGCTCGTACTCCTCACAGAATGATATATTCATTTACATCTAGGAAGATCAAACATTAGAACAGTATCAAAAAGAGAACCTGGAAAATAGTTTCATTTGTCATTCAACTCCACCTGCAGGGGCACCAATATTTTTCATACCAAAACCAAATAGATAATACAGATCGTGCATTGACTATTGCAAGTTGAACACCATCACTATTAGACATAAATATAAGACATAAATATTCTCTCCCCCTCTATGCTTCCTTATAGAACATATCAAAGAGGCCCAAAGGCTTCTTGAGACTGGACTGCAGAGATCGTTAGTATTTAATAAACATTTGTAAGGGGGATGAATGGAAGGCTGCATTCCATATCCACTATGGTCATGCCATTAGATTTCTACAATACTTCTGCAGCTATACTTCAATTAGTTAAGTTTATTTTTCAGGATCCTTTGGAAACCTTCATGATTGTGTATATTGATGACATCCTGAGATATTCTAACGCCTTAAGAAAATATTGAATGCACATGAGAGAAGTACTTACCTGACTGCAAAAGCATTCCTAAAAAGCAAAAGTGAGGAATGTGTATGAAAGGTAGCACAGTTAATGTTTGTATGATTCTAGATCTCAGGAAATAGATGGATAAGGTCAAAACTGTGAAAGATTGAGGAAAACCTACAACAACCAAGGAAAGTAAAAGATTGTTGAGGATTTTTTTTTTTACTTTTACAGACATTTTATCAAGGATTTTTCGAGTATTGGTCATACCATTAAATAAAAAGACCAACCATTTACTTAGGGAGAATATCAGGGACTGCCTTTTAGGTACTCCGGGATAGCTTCCACTACTGCCCCAATTTTAAGACATCCAAATCTGCAATTTCCCCTCATCGTAGAAACTGATACTTTGGCCTTTGCAATAGGGGCAGTCTACAACTGGTCCAGAATTTCATCATGTTGATTATTACTCCCGAACCATGTCTTCATCACAATGCATCTGCACTATGACCCTGAATTACTGGTCATAAATTAGGCTTTTACTTAGTGGAGATGTTATCTTTCAGGGGTAGTTCATGGGAATATGATATAGTAGATCATAAACACTTTTTGTGCTTGAGGTTCATAAAATGGCTAAATGTACAACACATTCAATGGTCTCTTCTTCTCTTGATTTCAATATTAAGTTACCTACAGAGAAGTATACCTATTGACATGGAAAGCAGATGCTTTATCAAAATAAGAAGATCTAGAAAAAGCCTTCACTGGTCCCACTTTTTTCTGTTACCACCAGTAAAACAGATTCAATTGATAAATTCCTTGGCAGGTTACTGGGAAAGACAAGGTGATGTACAGCAGTGGATTTAGAAAGAACGTGAGAAGAGAAAGATTCTAGCTACATAATTGTGCAAAAAGGGGGCTTTATATCTTCCCCACAAGGTCCTACAAATTTAGGTCATGTCATGGTGTCACAACTTGTCTTTATCTGTGCACCTAGAGTATCTGAAGATGCAGGAGGTATTTAGAGACAGTTTGATGGCCTACTATGACAACATTTCTAAAGAACATTATAAGACAGTGTGCTATTTGTGCTGAAACCCAATGTATGAAAGCTCGACCCTGAAGGTCTGTTACCACTCTTGCCAATGCCATCCCAACCTTGGTCTGTGAATTCAGTGAACTTTGTGGTTGAGTTACCTCCATTGCAAGGATTTCCTACTTATTTGGTGGTTGTGGAGTTTTAGGACAGAAAAGTACCTCACATGGTAGTAGACATGAAACCCCTGCCCCGAGTGCCCCAACTGCAGTGATATGTGGATCTTTAGTAATAACTTCTGGTCATACGCAAACATAGTTCATATAAGTGGCCCATGACAACAGCCTGTCTCATGGATTGCGATCTAAACGCATAGTGGTGGAGGCTACCATCCTCTCCGGAAGCTTAGTAGCATGAGTGGGGTGGTGGCAGCATTCAGTTTTTATAGACAGATATCAAATATTTTGGCCAGGCTTTCAGTCCTATGCCATGCGAGTGGATCAACTGGCCCACTCAGATGTTCCGCTGCTGTGTGCTCAGCTCAACCTTGGCCTACATCCAGTAATATGTAGTGAAAGCATGTGCATGTTTGAGTGCATTACATTGGTAAGCACATGAGCCTAAAAGTGCTACAGTATATGGGAACTGTGTGTAAGTGTGACTGCACTGCGGTGGTATGTACATGAGCCTGTGAGTGCTACTGTATCTGTTGACTGCACATGCAGATTTGTGTTCATCATGCTGGTATGTGCGTTTGCCCTGTGAGTTGTACAGGACATGGTGGTTAACGTGTTTTTGTGGATGGATCGGGCTTGTGAGGGGTACACTGCATAAAGGTCTGTAGTTTCCCACTTGGGAGCCCCAGGGCCTGCTGAAGGAACATGTGGTGGTATGGGAGCACCCTCCGAAAGAAATCAGAAGAATCAACAACACTTTTCTGGAGCCTTGAGCATCAACATCTGTCTGATATAAGATCAGAGGACCCTGTGAAGCGAAGGAAAGTGCCTGGAGAGAACAAGGTCCATTGAGGATCGTTCTGAATGGATCCCAGAAGCAGAGTCTGAGATTTTGGTCTGTCAGCACCGCCGCACACCATCCAGCCGTGTGCATAGGTTACGAATAACACCAAAATTCCAGTGTTATGCATAACATCTGTACACATGTAGGGACAGAGGATTCCCAGGCGTTGGGAAAGAGAGGTTCTTGATTATTTTATCAGGGACCAGTTTGAGACACAGGGTGAAAGAGAAAGGCTGTGGTAGGCTCGTGGGAGGATCCCAGGAGGAGAGGGTGCAGTGGAGTCAGGATCTCAGGTCCCATAACACAGATCTATCCAGACACATGTCAAATGTGTCCCCTAATGTACTTTACAGAGTTTCCCAGATGCACACTCCTATTTAGTTTGTAGAATGCCCCAGGTGTGTACACCAACCCGTATTTATAGGATACCACTATCAACAATTCCAGGAGTCACCAATTCCAGGAACAAATCCTTTGGGTGGGTTAAGTCTAGCAGAGACCCTTACCTTACAGATGGCTCTCCAGAAACCTAATGCTGAGCAAGAGAAAGAGGCTAGGTGGTTTGGGAGGGAGAAACTTATACTAGATCACCAGGAACAAGAGAAAAGGAAGTGGGGTAGACAGGAGAAATGAGCCTAGGAAGAGAAATTGCCAGAAAGGGAAGAGAAACTAAAAGAAAGGAAGGAGTGGGAAGAGGCATGGGAAAGAGAGCTGGAGATGGAAAGGTTTGCCTTAGAAAGGGAGAAGTTTAGGATGGATAAGTGACTCCAATTGCAGTGTTAGGTTTTTTAGATTGATAGAACATGACATCACCTGAATGGTATCCAGGTGCTGGAGCAGCTGTGCAGGTGGGTTGTCTACTTGTGTTTAGTGAAAGAGCGAGGTCTTCAGCCTCTTGTGGAATTCAAAAAGCAAAAATGTGGCTTGAAGTGTAGAGGGAGGTTCCACGGTTTGAGTGCAATGTAGGAGAAGGCTAGGCCATCCATTCTACGTCTGTAGTTACAGAGGGCATGTGTGAGAGTGAGGCTATGCGTTGTTGTCTGGTGGGTTGGTAGAAGTGAAGGCAGCAATTGAAGTATGCTGATCTTGAGTTGTATAGTGACTCGTATGCATACATGAGGAGTTTAAATTGACAGCGTTCATGAATCATTAACCAGAGGAGTTCTCTGAAGTGTGGCGTGATGTGTGTGCATTGTGGGAGGTCCAGGATGAGTCTATCTCCAGTGTTCTGGATAGTCTGAAGTTGGTAAAGTACGTCATTGAAGATTCAGGCGATGAGTGCATTGTCATAGTCTAGTCTAGTCTAGTCTGCTAGTAACTGGGGCTTGAGCAATGGTACGCCTGTTGCTCTTTGAGATCCATTTGAAAATGTTTCTATGGATTCGTAGTATGTAGAAGCAGGAGGAGCATTCACCTGTTGACTCTGTCATCTAAGATGAGTCCCAGGTTGCTTACATGGTTAGTGGGTGTAGGTGCTGGGCCAAGCTCTGACAGCCACCAGGTGGGTTCTGATGTATAGGGTGTGAGTCTAACTCTCTGTGTTCTCCCAGTGAGGAAGGAGCATATCCATTCAAGGGATGGACTTTGGATGACTTTAGCGTGTAGTCATTTCATGAGGCTGGAGTGTGACACTATGTTAAAAGCAGTGGAGAGGTCTGTAATACTTTTGGTGGTGATTTTCCCACAGTCCAGTAGGGTGCGGATCTGGTCTGTGACAGTGATGAGTGCTGTCTCCAAGCTGTAGTCTCCACTAAAACTGGATTGGGTGTGGTCAAGAAGATTGTTGAGTTCCCGGTTGTTGGTGAGTTAAAGGCTGATTGTCTTCTTTATTACTTTAGCTGGTACGGTTGTAGGGAGATGGCTCAGAAGTTGCTCAACTTGTTTGGGGTCTGCCAAATTATTCTTGAGGAGGGCCATGACTGCAACATGTTCCTACTGCAGAATCGATGGAGGTGTTGAAGTGCATGAGGAATTTGCTGATCAAAGGTCCTCCTAAGTTGTAGATTTGATGTGGACACGGGTGACTGAGGGCCACGGAGTTCATGGCTTTCATGATTGACCAGATGGTCTGTTAGCAAATGAAGGAAGCTTTGATAGAAAGGTTCGGACTGAAGCCAGCTCAGTACATATTAAAAGTTAAAGGAATGCAAGAGAGATGGTGTTTCGTTTGAGACACGGCTTCATGGTGTCGAGATGGTGCCACTCACCTGAAAAGCAGGTTGTCTGCAGGGGCAATGGTATGCCCCAGACCTCCTCGAACACCTCTTGGCACTTCCTGGTGGACACAGAAACCCTGGCAGGTGCCCTAAAAGGAAAGGGGGAGTGGAAGAGAAAGAGACAAAATACTGCCACGTTTGCCGGTTCAGCCAGGCACCCTGTATCTTCAGAGGGGGGGGAGGCGGTCGTTGTTGACAGAGTGATAGTTGAGTTAGTGCACTCAACTTCCTTGAAACTGAATTGCTCTTTCTGATATGGGCACGGGAGCGGTAGAAGAACACCGGGATGCTCCAGCACTTTTCTTGGATAATAATAATGACTGTTGGCACAATTACTAACACTGCTTTACCAAAAACCCAAACTTAGTACCATAACAATAAGTACTGCGGCACTAGGGCTGGCTTCCAAGAGATTCACTGTTGCACACTACAATTAGAACTGTGGTTGCACTCATGATGCACAAGAAAGACAAACGGCATTAATTATATCACATATAACTTTCCTGCATGCATAGGGTTAAATTAAAAGGAACAAAAACAATCCAAGAAATAAAAGTGTCCACTCTGGATTTAAACAGTTAGGGTGGCACAGGTTGGTTTGGTTTCACTGTGTGTGTGAAAAACCCTTCAAAAAGCAAATTCCTCAAACCTGAAACACAGGCATAAATGACACAATTTAAATCCAAGAGTTATGCTATTAGAGAAAGAAAAGTCACGTAAATGCTCTTTTAAAATTGCACTGTCACTTTTTGTAGTACTTGAGCTCAAGCAAATTTCCTGAAGCACATTTAGGCAAGTAACTACAATAATAATGTAGAATGTTCAGAAATGCATTTGTCTCTTCAAGATAAGCACTCTGCCACAAAACAAGGTCTGAAATACACCAGCTGTTCTTGGAAAGCACATCGCTCAAAGAACAAACTCTCTGGAGAATACTAGTCACTTAGCTGCAGTCTTTTCCGGAGTGCTGGAGGAATGCTACAGGAATGAAGAGAAGAATTGCCTCAAAAGTCCTGAATACAAGGATGGCAGCAGGGGCTGGACTGCCAAGTCAGATGCTGAGATCAGGAAGTAAAACAAAGCCAAGCAGGGAGGCATGCTTCACTCTGCTATTTATAGCCAATCAGGAAAGCAATTGAGTTTCCACATGTGGATGAGTCACCACACCCAATTAGAAGCACATGTATATAACACACCCACTTAGAAGCACATGTCTACACCGGCTCACATTAGCAAACAAGCAGTGGTAAAACAAGCATTGATAAAACCAATTGTGTAACACAGCACATTATGTTTACTTAGAAACATGAAGTTTTAATCAAGAACAGAGATATGATTTAACCCTAATCCCTGGGGATGCTGACAGATAACGCAGGAGGCACCTTGGGGATTCCTGACACATGGAGTATTGCAATATCAGAATAACAGGGTGAGAGGAGTGAAGACCAAGGATCGTGACGGAGCGACTCAAGGAGGATTTTTCTTCCTTAATTAGGCAACACATGTCAGATCAAACAGAGATCGATCCAGTGGGTGTTGCAGTGTTGACTGACAAGTGGCTGGAAAAGCATTTTACTAAGCCAAAGAGGGAGAATATCTCTCACTAGCCTGGTACTAGACCTGAGGGCAATGGCCAGGGCTATGACCATGGGACACACGGAGGGCCCAGGAAAAATGTAATGGTGTGTTCGGTAAGAAGCAACATGAGAAGGGAAGACACAGAAGTTATCCAAGTCCAATTTGTGACTCACTACAAGTGCAGTCAGGTGGGATACTTCAAAAGATACTCTCAGGTAAAAGACCTTGAACTAGTTGCACCAATGACTGTGAGTTTGCTTTACATGGGTGAAGGGGCCCAGGAGGGACCGGTTGCTCTCAAACTAGTGGCTCTGGGCATTTGAGGGAGGGACTCACCTGCTCTGAAGCACATTCATCCTAACACAATTGGGTTTGTGCAGAAAATTAGCATCAGTGGGAGGAATGTACCTGCCCAGAGGCATACTGGAGCCCTCTGCAAAGTGGTTGAGAGAAAGTACCTTAGCCCATAGGAGATTATGCCTCATACCAAGGATACAGATTTAGTAGCTAGTGGAAAGGGCAATGAGCACCTGCTTACACAGGCTATGATTGAGCTCAATGACAAGGCAGCCATGGTCAATGTTTGGGTAAGAGGAAAAGGAAGGTGCTGGTTGTCTCATGGGCAATGATTTGATTGCCCAGCCTTGGTGCCAGGATCTTTACGGCTTGGACCACATCCACCGGTGTTGACCAGAGCACTGGCTGCACGTCAGTCGGTTGGGGAGACTGGAACCATTCCCGATTTTGCAAGAATAAGGTAGTTCGCAGGAATGGGGAGACTCTGATAAGGCACTGACTGTGGAGGTCATCGTTTTGGCTCTAGAGGGAGGGGAGGATGAGGCTCCTGAAGCAGACCAGGTGCTGGAGACTAGTTTGCTTCCAGAGCTGCAGGGTGTGCTAGCTGCAGGGGACTAATGAAGAACATTTCCATAAGGCACAGGAAGAGTGATCTATGTTTGCTGGACTTCAGAAGGAAGCATAGGAATAGGTCAGCAAATGAGTGATCCGGAAGCACTAAGTTGGCTGGGAGAAGGGCCTACTGTACAATGAGCTGGTATATCCTGAGCCAGGATCTAGCAAGAGACTACTGAGAGTCATAGGTGTCCAAGACTTTTCTGTTGTCACTGGTCCATGGAGTACTCTTGATAGGACACTTGGGTATTAGAAAAACCCATGACAGGTTAGATCCTCAGTTCTACTGCCCAGGGATGTGTGGAGCCACAGAGCAGTTCTATAGAACCTGTTCGTAGTTCGGTGGTAAGACAGGAGGGAGTGCAAAGGCACCTCTAATAGCTGTAGTTCTATTTGAGCAGGTGAGAAGAGACATAGTTGGTCCACTTGACCCCCCTTTGCAGTCAAGTATATCTTGGTTGTGATGGATCACGCCACCAGGTATCTGAAGCGGTACATCTGAGAAGCATTACTCATGGGTGGTAGCGAAAGCTATCCTGGGGATATTTTCTAAGGTTGAATTTCTGCAGATGGTACTCTCTGACCAATTTCATCTTGTCTTAAATGCAAGAGATGTGGGAGCAAGCTGTGCCACTTCTGTACAGCATGCCACCTACCAACCAATGGTTTGGTGGAGCCATTTAGCAAATCACTGAAGAGCATGATGGGAACTCTGCTAGAGAACCTCAAAAGGAAGTGGGATCTTCTCCTGCCATGTCTCTTGTTTGCTTACCAAGAGATTCCACAGATGGGAGTGGAGCTCAGCCCCTTTGAGCTTCTGTATGGATACCTGGTTCATGGTCCACTTGCCCTAGTAATAGAAGGGTGGGAAGGAGCCTCAGATTCTCCACAGAAGACTGTAGCAAACTATGTGATTAGCCTCAGAAAGTTGATGGTGCTTTTAGGAATCGAGCAAAGGAAAACCTTCAGGGTAGCCAGGTGCTTACAAAGGAGTGTTTTTACCAGAAAGCTGCACTGACTGGAAGTTTATGAGATGTTATGGCTAAAGCAAATTTGCCCCAGGACTCTGGAGGACAAACAGTGTAGACCATACAAGGTAGTTAAGAGGATGTTCCATGTGAACAGGCTGAACCTTGACCTCTGGAAAGATTACACAGTGAATATAATTGCTATGGCAGAGAAAGTTGAGGAAGACACAAGCCTTTCCCTGACTTACTGAAGTGAGGGATCGTGCTGTGGAAGGGGTTCAGTTAGTTCCAAACTTAACACCTGAGCAACAGAGTATAAAAGGGTCTTGGGATTTTCAACCTCTTTTGATGGTTCCAGGGTTGACACCTGTGTGTGTGTGCATGTCAAACACAGGAAACAGTCTTCCAGCGAAGGGCAGAATGTACCGAATGTCTGACCAAGTTGAGGGATTCATTAAAGTGAAAGTTGCCAAAATGTTAGATCTCGGGGTCATTGAGAGATTGTCTATGTTCTAGTCCTGTGGTACTAGTACCAAAGAAAGGGTCTACTACATGTGGTTCTATGTTACTACCAAGTCCTCAATGAGGTGCCTAAGACAGAAGCTCACCCAAGCACAATAGTGGATGAGCTTGTGTATCAAGTGCTGCAAAGTGCTTGAGCACCTTTGTTCTTACCAGTAGGTATTGACAGAATGCCTTGGCACTATGTACCAAGAGAAGACAGCATTGTTTTATGCCAAATGGGTTCTGCCAGTTTAAGGTGATGCCCACTGTTCAGTTGAAAAATATTGCTGCCACTTTTCAGCACTGTTTTGCTTCACTAATGACCAAGCTGAAATACTCATGCACTGACAAAAACCTCTGGAATGTGCTTCTTAGTCCAAAGAAGACATTTGTTGTTTCACTACCCAAGGTTCCTAAAAGAAGATTAGCATGCTGAAAGCACACGTTAAAAAATGGTTACAGCAATAAAATGAAAGAATGTACAAATGATTCTCCACTGCAATATACACAGCAAATATATGTATGTATATTATAATGGAAAGCAAATACTGAATTAAAAAATATGTATCACCATGAGAAAAGGGCATCACTGCTTCATCTCCCTCCTATTCAGCATCAGATCGCCAGATCCCAGAATCGATTGAGGAGAGAGAGATCAATTATGCTCATGGGAAGGATGGCACACTCCAGCGTCCTGGATGTGCCTGAGATCTGCAAACACTCTCGGGCCCCGGTCCATCTGGTCAAGGCCTCTTATACTTTGAACAAACAAGAGAGGAAAAGTCTAGAACCTCCCTCTCCCTGCAGAAGTTTATTTATTCAAAAAATGCTGATTGCTTTAGGCCTGCTTTAAAAATTGCCACAATCCCAAGGTGCCAATTCAAAACAAGACCATCCCTGCCATCTGAGTACATTCTTTTCAACCTAGGCCCTTGGTGGGAAGAAACACGAAGAATAAAAACATGAGCACAGTACAACATGGAAAACTACTTTCAGCTTTTAACGTGGCAGTGGCTAATGCTAAAATAGGCAAAATGAAGCTGGTGGTGACTAATGTGACGGTGTAGTGCTAGGCTACGTGGAGTCACATATCATGGTGTGCCAGGTGCTTGCAATGTTCTCGCAGGGCTGGGGAAGGTCTGTGTGGCCTATTGGATGATACTTCTGTATTTAACCATTTATGGCAGAACCACCTGGCCTTGGCCAGGATCCAAGAGGCTAAAATAACCATCAAGGGAACCAAGTGTCAGGTGGAGCGGTCTTCTGTAGTATACCTTGGGTATAAGGTGGGGAAACTGGAAAAAAGTCATTCTGTGTTAGAGGTACCACTTACCCAAACTGAAGTGAGGGACTTTCTACGACCGACTGATATTACAGGAGCTTTGTGGTGAACTATGGAAGTATAGTTGCTCCATAGACTGCTTTGACCTCCCAAGCAGCCCAGACGAGTGATCTGGACTGATCAGTGTCAAAAGGCATTTACGGAACTGAAGTAGGCATTATGCAATGCTCTACTAGTGAAAGCACCTGACTATAGCCTGCCTTTCAATGTGCAGACTGATGCTTCTGACAAAGGAGTGGCACTATGTTAGCTCAACTGAATGATAAAGGTAGACATCCGGTAGCCTTTATTACTAGGAAGTACCCAGGGAACAGAACTGTACAGCTATTAAGGAGTGCTTTGCAAAAGTATGAGCCTTGTGTGAGATCAGCCAATACTTGATTGGCATTAGGTTTGTAGTGCAAACAGATCATAAGCCACTGAAGTGGTTGATGGCAACGGAGGGAGATAATTGCAAGTTGCTGAGAAGGTCTGTCTCTTTGCAAGAGTTAGATTTTTTAGTGGAGTACAGAGCATGAATTGAATCAACGGAATGCTGATGGACTTTACTGCCAGTTTTGCTGATCTGACAACCCAATCTCTCCAGGTTAGGAGTTGGCTTGGGGTAGTCTGATCTAGGAGTGACACCTGTTGGGATGGAAAAGTCCTGGGCATGATAGCAGACGTGAACCCTGCCTTTAGTGCACCAACTGTGGTGATATCTGGATCCTTGGTGATGACTTTTGGTCATGAGAGAACACAGATCATGCGTTTGAACCATGACTTAGGCCTGTCTCACAAATTGTGGTCTGATTAGACCAGTAGGGCTGTACCACGCACTACCTTCAAAGTGGTGAAGGCTACTGTCCTCACCAGAAGCTTAGTAGTACAAGCACATTGGTGGCAGCATAGAGTTTTTTGGGAGTGATCAAATATTATGGCCAGGCCTTCTTACGTGTTTCATGGGAGTGGGGTCTACTGGCCCACTCAAAGATGTTTTGCTACTATGTGCTAATCTCTGGTCTCATTGTGAAGACACTGCATACATGTATGACTGCACCGCACTAGTGAGCCTATGAGAGCTACTGTACACGGACACCTGCAGGTGTGGGTTTTTGTGCATTGCACTGGTATTTTTCGGTGCCTGTGAGTTATGTAGGACATGGAGGTCAATATGCATGTTTGCGGATGGACTAGTGCCTGCAAGGGATTCCGTGCATGAGGGCTTGTGGTTTCCCTGTTGGGAGCCTCACTGCTTGCAGGAGAAGCATGGATGTAGAGGAGAGTTCTCCAGACCTCCTCCAGGTTTGGTGATTGCTTTAATGCTAAGAGTTGGATAGGGTAAATACACTGGGGAATGGAAGAGCCAGGCTCTTCAGTAGACTTCAGCCATGCGCTTTTATTCTGAAAGAGGTCACTGTAGAAGGGGGCTGGACACATTTCAGGGTAGAGATGGGCTGATAAGAATGTGATATAGACTAGGGCTGGAGGCCTTTGTAACCTCTCGATACACATATTACTGAGGCTGACATCCAGGCCTAATCTTGTAGTCATTTCCATGGCCTTTGTTTTGGCAATCAAGTGTGGAGACACTCCTGCTGTGACAGGTGGCTCTTTGGGTACCTTAAAGTGGACAACCCCTGAAAACAAACTTCAAAGGCAGAGACATTATGGGGGTCATTTTGACCTTGGCGGACGGCGGAGACTATGGATTTAGGCCCAGATCTCTGTACTGGGGGTGAATGTTTGACATTGTTCAGCATTCCGTCCATCACTTGTTCTTTTTGCATTTGTCGCCCTAAGTGGGAAGGGTATGTAACATACAATAACATAAACAGGTCCCCTCATCCTAGTAATAACAAAATAATATAGTGATCCCTCTCATCTCATCGCTGCCCCAAACAGCAAAGAAAAAATTTCAATAATATGTCTCACAGTGAGCATCAATATCGAGGGGCGCATCTGCAAGTTTCCTCATCAGTCACCAAACAACAAGGTCACCAGTGCCAGCTTAAAAGAGGTTCATAAGCAACAGAGAAACTTAGCGGAACATAGCAGAGGGGAGAAAATGACAAAAAACATAACACTCAAATAGGTAGGTGGAGCACTGAACAGACCACGCAAATCCGTCTCAGCAGCATAAGATCATACCGAATCCATGGGGGGGATGAGTCTCTCCCGTGGGAATCTCCAACCGCATCACTTACACACTGCAAGCAGCCAGGTAGCTATTGAAGGGGGCCCAAATGCCTCTAGGGCGAGACCCCCCAGGCATGAGATCCCAAAAGACCACCAGCTGCTCATGGCAGTAGGCAGCATCTCGTAACCATTCAGACTTGCGCGGAGCCCTCCTCCTACCCCAACACATGGCAACCCTTCTCTTAGCCAGCAGCAAAAGCAGACCCACCAAACGCCTGTGCGGCCCCGGGATTTCATCCACGCATCCAAGCAACCCAACCCTAGGATAGGGAGAAAGCACCAAATCAACCATGATAGTGATAGCTTGCCAGACTTCTACCCAGAAATCATGTACTTCCGCACATTCCCATGCCAGATGCAAAAAGCCCGCATCCGGAGCCCGACAGCGAGCACAGCACGCATTCGAACACAGGCCCATAGAGTGAAGCCCCCTGGGTGTATCATAGAGGCGATGCAGGAACTTAAAGTGCAGCAGACGCAGCCTGTAGTTCGGGGACAACGCTCTCATATGCGCACAGCACCCACGCCACACAGCCACAGTAATGGGTTCGCCCAATTCTTCCTCCCAGGCAATTCTGGAGGACTCCCCAAGACCATCTCTCTGCTCTTGCATGCAATTATACAGCTTGGTCACAAACTTGTCGGGGGACCGCGCACTGCAGAGCACCTCCAGAGCTCGAAACTCTGACGGGGCTCCGGGCAGGCTAAGAAATCGGTCATGCAGCATAGCTCGAACTCGAAGAGCGCACAGGCGCTGCAGCGCCGTGCCCTCGCAGCCAGCCAGAGCATCCGAGACGTCAAGAAGACGTCCGTCCTCCAGCCAATCTCCTAACTCAGTCAAGCCAGCAGCGCAGAGAAAACTACGCATCCCGCCATCTCGAAACATCCTAGCGTCTGCAACCGCCATGACGGGCAGCGAGGGGGCAAATGGAGCAGTAACCCCAGAGCGTCGTCTCAGCACCTCCCATGCTCTCATTGTACACGCGACCGTATCAATTCCCATAACCCGGGACTGCACCCGGTTTCCAAGCATACGCACTAAGCCATCTGGCCACACGGAGTCACTCTCAGGTGCCAAATGCGGCATATAACGGATCGGATTCAGTCAATAATACGCAAAGTATGCCTGCGCACAATAGTAATAAAGCTCCAGGTCCGGACCTTGTTCAAACGGCAATGTCAGCCTTTCCCAGGAAATGCGCGGCTGTCGTCCCGCCCACGCCAAGCAGATTGGCGCGGATCGCAAATTCCGTAGGTAGCCCCTAGCGAGTGGGAGTGGAAGATTCACAAACAAGTACAAGAACTTAGGGAGCACTACCATCTTAGCTATGGCAATGCGTCCAATTAGCGAGAGAGGCAGAGCGCGCCAGATCTCAACCTTTTCTTCCAACCATGCCAGAGCAGTGCCGTAATTAGGCTGTCGCAATGTGTCAACATCTCGACACAAATGGATGCCCAAATAACGCACTCGCCCCTCTGCCCATACAAGAGGGTATCGAGAATCAAATTGCATCGCATTGGGGGTTAAAGGCAATACCATCGATTTCGACCAATTGATAGTAATATCAGAGAAGCTGCCAAAGCGCACAACTTCATCTAATAAGATATCCAGGTTCTGACCAGGGTTCCGCACATACAACGCGATATCATCAGCGTACAACGAGATCAAAACTGGCCGTTGACGAAACTGCAAGCCTCTGTCGTTGTACTTCTGTCGCAAACTCGCTGCCAAAGGCTCCATAGCTACCGCGAAAAGGAGGGGAGATAGCGGGCACCCCTGATGCGTACCACGCGCACCTGGGAACGCAGCCGACACGCCTCCATAGAGACGCAACCTGGCGGTAGGGAGAGTAAATAACAGACGGATCCACTTCACAAAACGAGCTCTGAGTCCCACCCGGCCCAACAGCGAGAACATATAATCCCAGGCCAAGGAGTCGAAGGCCTTGGCGGCGTCAAGGAATACCGCAGCCACATTATCTCCAGCCCCCAAAGACCCCGCCACCGCAAAAAAGGTGCACAAATTGTGACCTTCCAGGAACAAAACCGGACTGGTCCGGTAGCACCAGCCGAGAAAGAAGAGGCTGCAGGCCTGCGGCAATCATCTTTGCTAGAATTTTATTGTCAATGTTTATAATAGAAAGAGGACGGTACGAGTCGCAACGAGTCGGGTCTTTCCCAGGTTTCAGAATTGTTACAAACAAAGCCTCCCGGAGGGAGGCCGGAAGCGACCCCGCCTCCAGGGATTCCATATACACCTCCAACAAGCACGGGGCGAGAATATCCACATATTCTTTATAAAACGCCGGGGTAAGGCCATCCCCCCCCGGAGATCTATCCCTTGGCAACCCACGGATCGCCGCCGATTCCTCAACAGTGAACGGTTCATCTAAATACGCCCTGTGCGCCTCCTCAAACCAGACAAGATCAATGTCCTCAAAGTAGGTCCGTACAGCCTCCCCGCTTAGACCCGCCGGGGCAGCATAGAGACGCACAAAATATTCAGTAAACACCTGCATGATACCATTCGAGCCAGTCACACTTCCGCCACCGTCGTCAACAACCTCTGTGACGTAATTGCTGGCCCAAGGCCTACGGAGCATGCCCGCGAGTGTTCGCCCCGCTCTCTCACCTTCTCCATACCGGCGAGCTTGGGCATGTTTCCCAGCAAAGCATAGTTCTCTCATAGAGGCTTCCTCGTACAGGGACACCTCACGTCGAATCTCAGCGAGCACCTCACTCGACCAACTGGCAGCCAACTGCCTCTACAATTCTACAAGCCTTCCCTCAATATCTGCCATCTCCCGTCGCATGGCCTTCACAATACCGTGCTGTTTTGAAAGACACACTCCGCGAATAACAACCTTGAATGTCTCCCATACGGTGGCCACTGAGCTCACAGATCCGCGGTTTTCAGAAAAAAATAACTATTGCATCCCTGACCTCCCCCCGAAAAACCTCATCTCGTAGCGCACCACTAGGCAACCGCCACAAAGTCATCTGACGCAGCTCACTGGGTATCAGTAGCTCCAACCTCACCGGCGAGTGGTCCGACAATGTGCGGGGGAGGTGATCTATCGCTCTCGTCCAGACCTCCACATCTCTAGTGCTCAGCCAACGGTCTATATGAGACCAGCTGCTATGAACATAATTCAGACACGTTCCTTCTCTCACATCTGCGTGCTTCCGTCTCCACAAGTCCACCAGCTCGCCACTCCGCATTACTGCCGCCAGGGACTTTGCAGCTGAGACATGCTGCACTCTGGCCACACTCTCGCGATCCATCCGAGCGTCCAAAACCACATTGAAATCACCGCCCCAGATCACTGCACCAGCCCCCAGAGACTCCACGAAGAACTCTGGGTCATCAACATTCGGTCCATACACTGCCACAAGCCGGCAGGCTCTGTCGAGCAACGTACCGCTCAACAAGACGTATCTGCCACTTGGATCTGCAATAACTTTGCGCGTGCGCCACTGTAACCCCTTTTGGATTAAAATTGCGACTCCTCGAGCGTACCCAGAGTACGTGGAGCAGTGTACCTCGCCAACCCACCCAGCTTTCAGTCTACCCGACGTGGTCGCTACCAGGTGCGTCTCCTGCAACATACAAATGTCAATGTTATGTCGCTTAACATATGCGGCCACCAAACGAGCCTTCCTCCAATCATTAAGCCCATGTACATTCCACGTCAGACAACGAATCAACGTCACATCATCACCCCTCATCCCATACCACAGACACCCATAACATCACAAGCAAGCACACCTCCACCTGCCAGAAACAGAAATAAAGGCCAACCATGACAACTGTAGAACCCGACATGTTACTATCAACAGCGATCTGAGCCCTCCCCCACCCACACAGGCCCCCCAATCGGGCCCTTACAGTAACCCGCCCATTCAACCCCAAGACCCACCCCCAACATCGAAAGCAGAAAGTAATAGGACTCATCCCAGGGGCAGTAGTCGGCCATCAGCTCTCCACCCAGAATACACTAGGGGGAGAGGGGCCCATGGGCCTAGTAGCAGACCACACTACGGACATAACCGCACAAGAAGCGGCCCCGCGCACCCCCCGGCAGCCCCAACCAATGCTTGAAACAATCACAGCCGGTTAGTCATTGTCACTTAGATCAGCATCCTCGGCCCCCGGCCCTCCCGACCCCGCAGCCCCGCGCTCTCTGGGCAAACGCCTAGCAAACTTAATCGCCTGCTTTGGGTCCGTGAAGTACAGCACCTTTCCCTCGTGCCACACCCGCAATCTGGCTGGATATAGTAGAACAAACCTGACTCCAGCCTGGCTCAGCAGCCGTTTGGTCGGCAGAAATGTGCGCCTCTGAGCCTGCACACCAGGGGTGTAGTCTGGAAAAAAGTTACGTTTGGAGTTCTTGTAAACTAGCGGCCTTCTCTCCCTCGCCAGAAGGACAGCATCTCGGTCTCTTTAGTTCAACAGGCGCGCGATAATTGGCCGTGGAGGCGTTCCCGGTGGAGGACGGGGCCCCAATGACCGGTGCGCCCTCTCCAACACCAGCATCCGGGAGAGTTCGTCAGCAAACAATTCCAACAACATGCTCTCAACGAAGTCTTCCATACGACCCATATCAGTTGCCTCCGGAAGGCCTACAATACGGATATTATTACGCCGAGATCGCGCCTCCAAGTCCTCGTTCTTATTCCGTATCACCTCCAGGATACGCTCCATTTGTGCGATTTGGTCTCTATCTCCCCGGTGCGCATCCTCTATCTCTGACGTGCGTGACTCCAATGCCTCAAACCGGGAATCATGATCATCAACCCGGGCTCTTCTGCGGTCTAACCACTCCATCACATGGTCCAGCTTGGTGTCAATGCCAGCCAGACTGGTCTTGAGTTCTAGAAACATGGACCGCACAGAGACCTCCGGGCTCTCTTCTCCAATATCAACTTCACTGGACTGGGGAGCAGAGGCAGCACTTCTCTTTTTCCCACCTTCAAAGGTGAGTTTCGCCTGTCGGTGATCAGACTTGCCCATAGTCCCCACAGCGTACACGGCCTCCCGACCGCACCAAAGCATCAAGAATTGACCAGGACAGTGGGCGTTTACCGCAAAAACCATTCTCCCAGCTGCCCCACTTGCCTCACCGAGCCCCAGTCGAAGTCCAACTCACGAGGCCCACAGCGAGTCTCACCACAGATCAAATCACGTTGGCACCCACAAGCGACTCACCGGCCCTTAATCCCAGCCAAGAGACTCCGCATCACAGTAGGTATTCAGTTCACCCATCGAGCCCAGACTCTGCGATATAAGGGCCCAGCGCAGCTTCAGGCTCTCAACGGGTCTCCACACGCTGGAGCGACTCGCTTCCGCCAGGCCGCCCCAAGCTTGTCCAGTAGTCAGCCTAAGGGAACTCCAAACAGGCCTTCCCAGTGTAATAAAGCAGAGGCTCCCCTGTGGCCCGCCAGCCCCTCCCGGGGATCCGAGGGGAGCGTCCCCAAGCTAGGCCACAGCCTTCCCCAGTCGTCCGCTCTCCTGCGCCAAAGGCTCCCAGGCGCTGCAATTCTCGGGTCTGTCCCGTCTCCTAGGACCCACCAGCATTCACGTAGGCCCGCTCCAGGCGCTCCCCCGGCCTATCCCAGGCCAGGCACCATCATCCTCAGCAGGCGGCCGGTGCATCCAAAAGGGAAAGCCTCCACCGGTGCGGGGCCTCGGAAGCCCCAAGGGGTACCCGGCAGCCAGGGCACCGAAACCGCTTGGGCCGCGGCCCGCCCGGTGCCCACCAGACCCTCGGGTACACTCTCGCTCCCGGCTATGCACAATCGCCGGGAGCGGCCGCAGTCCCTCTCCTCCCCCGCCACAAAAGCGCGCGAGGGGCGGAGGACAGCACCAGGCCCACCCGCTCGGAGCCCGACCGCGGCGCCGAACTCAGCTCTCTGGGGCTCCCGGGGAGGCACCGCCAGGTCCGCCCTCGCCGCAGCCGTCCACAGGATAAACAAAGTTTTAGCCCGAGGCCCGGCGGAGCCTCACTTGGTGTCGGCCATCTTGCCCGGCGGCCAGGCCACGCCCCCTGGGAGTGAATGTTTGACATTGTTCAGCATTGTATGCCCAGACGTGGGTCCCGTGCTTCCCATGCCACTGGATTCAAGTTAGCCTGGCTGATGAAGGGTGAAACCCCTAAACCGGTCCCAGGATGCTTGTTTCCAGTCCAGAGAAGACCTGGCCTGGCAGTTCGGGCTGGACTGTTCCCATGGGGAACAGGGTCAAGACTGATTTGCATATGGCTGGGTCCAAACTGGAATGGCATGGGCAGCAAACAAACAATGGATTTAGGCCCAGATCTCTGTACTGGGGGTGAATGTTTGACATTGTTCAGCATTCCGTCCATCACTTGTTCTTTTTGCATCTGCCATCGGAGACAGGCCATATAACTCCTCCCTCCACTGCTCCATGGGTACATAACTTTCTATTCCTCATTTGGCATTCATCTACACACTTTTGCTGCTTGCATCTCTCCTACCACTGTATCCTAAGTTACTTATTTATTAATCCACATTAGGGGAGAAAGAAAGACTGTTTATTCTTAAGGCAGATACCGACTATAAAATACAGGCAGATCTTTACTGTACACCTGCTCCCAGCTTTGAAACTGGAGGTAAAGTATGACTTTCCACAAAATGGCCCTCATTCTGACCTTGGCGGGCGGCCTCCGCCGCCCGCCAAAGTCCCGCCGTCAGCTTACCGTTCCGCGGTCGAAAGACCGCGGCGGTAATTCTGACTTTCCCGCTGGGCTGGCGGGCGGTCGCCTTCAGACCGCCAGCCAGCCCAGCGGGAAAGAGGCTTCCACGATGAAGCCGGCTCGGAATCGAGCCGGCGGAGTGGAAGCTGTGCGACGGGTGCAGTTGCACCCGTCGCGTATTTCACTGTCTGCGCAGCAGACAGTGAAATACATGTAGGGGCCCTCTTACGGGGGCCCCTGCAATGCCCATACCAGTGGCATGGGCACTGCAGGGGCCCCCAGGGGCCCCGCGACCCCCCCTACCGCCATCCGGATCTCGGCGGTCCGACCGCCGGGATCTGGATGGCGGTAGGGGGGGTCGGAATCCCCGCGGCGGTGCAGCAAGCTGCGCCGCCGCGGAGGATTCAATGGGGCCGCGGTACACTGGCGGGACCCCGCCAGTGGTGCCGGTCCGACCGCGGCTTTACCGCCGCGGTCGGAATCCCCATTGGAGCACCGCCGGCCTGTCGGCGGTGCTCCCGCGGTCCTCCGCCCTGGCGGTCAAAGACCGCCAGGGTCAGAATGACCACCAATATCTGCTTTTTCTGTTCAGCTTTGCTTCAGACTGAGAGGGAACAAAACTAAAGAATGTGAAGAATGCAGCATTCTTAGTGTGGGGTAATTAATTTATTAAGGCACTTCCCAGGTTTCAAATACAAACCTGCAAAAATAATAATGTGAGCACTTACTTTGAATGCAGCAACACACATGCAGCAACTGAAATAATCACAGCAATTGGATAATAAAATCAGAGAAAATGCAATACATCAGCAATGAATATATATACAGTTACTACGTTTATTTATGTATGCACAAAGTAAAGCTAGATATTAAGAATTAAAATTAAATCCTTATTGGGATTGGATCAAACATCATTGTTGTCTGACAACGTCAAGCTGTGGAACCCGTGACAGCTGAGACAGGAGTAAACTTCCCCAATGTGATTATTATGAGCAAGTGTTCACTCTCAGAAATGAGTTCCTTCTACTTCAATGTCGAGTTTCCCCCCCTTATATACCTTAAACAAACTTAAGAGGAAGGTTCTTGAAAACCCCCTCCCTTCAAGTAAGTTGTGAAATTCAAGCGCCGGCCGTGCTGTGTTAGTGCTGAAACAACACACAAAAGATTGGCCAGGTCCCAAGGTGTCTTTTCAAGGCCGGCTTTCTCTGACATAAACATTCCCATTTCTCATCCTTCTACACTCTTATCAACGGTGCATCCCCCATGTTATTTTCTCTTCCCTGGTGAGAAAAGTGAAAACACATTAACAAGCTATGCATGGAAAAGTACCTGTGCCACCAATCTGAGGGCATTTAAAGCTAAGTTAAGCACAAAATGGAGTCAGTGGATAAGTACAAATATCATTACACCCCACACTTTGACCAGTGACTTCCATAACATACTGGTTTAAAAGTAACAATTTTAGGTTTAAAGATTGTATGTAGATTAGGTATGCATTGTACCCAGCAACATAGCATGATTATAACACAAATCACTATGAGTATCCCACCTAAAATATTGCGTAATTGCCCAAAATCAAGTAACCATTTAAATAACCAGTTCCACCACCCTTGGTCCACTTCTTGTTTTACTCCTTTTACCAATTCATGTAAGGTGTCAATATGAGACTGAATGGATTTAGAGTGGTCTGATAGGTTAAACAACACATGCCCTCAAATTTTGAGCAACAATGATTGTGCTTTAATAGTAAATAGTCAATGGCGGCCCTGTTTTGCAATGCAGCTTTTCAATTACCTTGTATATCTAGCAAGTACTCAGCTAAAGCAATGGAGGTATGATTGATGTTCTTAACCATTAAACATGCTAACTTATAAATAACTCGAGTATTATAAACAGCCAATCCTGGAACTCCTATTATAGAAATGCTTAAACTCACATATTCTGATTGAGATAATTGAATTTCATAGCCACAGTCTTCGCTTAATTGAACTGTTTCCTTTGGATAGCGACTATGTAAAGAGTGAAATGGAGACATCATAAGTCCTAATCATGTAAAAGCACATAGCCCACCAGTTATATTAGCAGGAATGTATGTAAAAGTGGTATTTCCACAAGAGAACAACCATCCCAATGGTAGTTTGACAAGCTGGATGTGACTAGTAGCAGTCACAATGTACAGACAAGACATGCTATTATCCATATTCTTACAAAGTTTATTGTTTCTATGCTGACACAGTGTTGTTACCACATGATCTCGAGGAGACCTAGTTGTTGCCTCTAGGTGCACTTAAGCACATTTTCCAATTTTGTGAGCATCACAAGTTAAGTGGTAACAAACATCACCAGTGGTAATATTGTAAGTAATTACCTGGGTCAGATTGTCCCATTTTTCATCCATTACCTCTTGGCAAAACCTGCAGTACTCACAGAGTGAAAAGTGAGATAACACAACACTTTCTTGAACTGCTCCATCATTGTTGGTGGCATTAAAGATCTGCAGTAAAACATTGGCAGGAGTTGGGACACCAACCAAACAGGTGGAGATAAAATACAAAGTACTTTGCATATTACTCATACAAAAGCCCGACCTGTTGAGCACGACTCGTGCCAGATTAGTCCAAACGTTTTCGATCAAGTGCATTAAAGGTGTCGATCAGCATGGTTGGTCAATCATTTCAGTGCTGGGGGCTTTCTGTCCGTTCTGACCGCACATGCCCGAAGGGAGACCACCTAGAACAGCTAGAACAGACACCTCATAGTGTGATCTGTAAAAGAGACAAGTATGATCATTCTCGCAAATAACATTTATCTGCTGGTACATATTCCCATCTCTCCTTTCCTGGTTTCATGACTAGCAGGGCGTTATCATTGCCCTTTGCTATGATTTCTGCTGGTTCTGAAGGATGATTTGTGGGATTCTACCCACACCCTAACACCAGGGTTTTTGCCAGTTGAGCCAAAACCTCCCTCGCTGTGCACTGTAAGAAGGGCTGGGGCAGTCCACTTTTTCACTATTCCTCCACACACTGGGATAATCAGAAGCTGGGATAGTCTAGCTCAAGACTGTATTATCAAGTCAGTGCCTCTACTACTCCAGAGAATGACTTTGGTTTCTCCTTGGCAGTCTGCATCGATCACTCCCCCCAAAACCTGAATACCTTTTAGTGCCTACCCAGATCTGGGAGCAATCTGCTCTGGGGGAATCTGTTTTCCAACACCTGTTTCAAAGAGTGCCATGTCTCTTGGTTTCAATACTTAGGCTTTTAAGGTATGTAGATCATGACGTGAAGAGTAGTTTGTGGCTCAGTAAGGAGTTAAGGCTCCTGGTTTTATTTCCCAGTACATGATGTTGTTGGTCGCTACATGGGGTTGTATCTGTAATGCTGGGGTTAACATTTGCATTAAAGAGGTCGACATCTGTTATTCAAAATTTGGAGGGCTTCATTTAAATGCTCTCTCCAGTTTTTCAAAGTTCCAGCTGATAATTTTCGTAATTGGGCTTTCAACAAGCCGTTCACTCTCTCAATCAATCCAGCAGCTTGTGGATAATATGGAATATGATATATCTACTCAATATTGTGTTGTGAACAATAATCTTGTACCACTTTTCCTATGAAATGTGACCCGTTGTCACTCTGGACTTGGAGTGGGACTCCGTAATGCAACATTATCAAGTCCAGAGCCTTGATGGTATTGTACTGAGTTGCACGTTTGCAAGGGTTGGCAATCAGATAACCAAAATAAGGGTCCAATACTGTGCAAGCATATTGACACCCAGGACTAGTCAGTAGTGGCCCAATGTAATCAATTTGCCATTTCTGCGCCGGCAACTTCCCTCTCCCCATCTGACCTTTGACTGTTTGTGGGATAGATCTCTGTTGTGTGTGTTGACAAATAGGACACTGCATGATCACGTTTTTTATCAAGTCTAGGGGAATGTGCATCCCTCTAATCTCTGCCCACCTGTAAGTGGCCTTCTCTCCCAGATGTCCACATTTTTGGTGCGCCCCTTTAGCCATCCCCACCAAGTCAGAATCCTGTGTCGCCACTTCAGCCTCTGAGATTTTGGCTTTGTCGTCTGCAAAAGAATTGAACCATCGGTCTAGTGAGTCGGTGGTACAGTGGGCATCTACATGATACACAGTAACAGTACTTTGCTCTAGCATTCCCCAAATTTCTTGCTGCAACTCTTTGCCCCACACAACCTTAGAATGTATTTGCCAGTTATGTGCATGCCATGTGGGAAGCCAGCTGGCAAACTCATTGGCGGTAGACCAAGAATCAGTATAAATATGACAAGTCCAGGCAATTCTTCCCTTATCCTGTAGTAGATAACTTCTTGGTGGCTGGGTTATATGATACTACCTTCCAATGTCTTTTGGACCCCACATACTTGCCTGAACCATTGGTAAACCATGCATCTTTCCTATCCTCAGGGAACAAGGATTCAAATGATTCACTCCATCTCACTGGTGACTTATCTGTGGTACCTCCTGCACCCTCTCATCATCCTGCACAGGGGCTTGTGATACCTGTTCATGTAGAGCTGCTGTCCCTGCTGGTCCCACTTGGGCCCTTACCTGTATGTACCATTTCCATCTGATAATACTGGCCTCCTGTCTATGTCCTATGTGGTGAGCTTTAGGTGAACTCATCACCTACTGCATTATTGGAATCTCAGGTCTTAGAATCACAATATGACCTAGGGTCATTTGCCCAGTATACATTAGAGCCCAGGAATAAGCAAGGAACTGTTTCTCAAAGGTAATATCTCGCTCTCCAAAATCAGGTAGCTTTTTAGTCCAGAAACCCAGGGGCACCCTCGTTCTTCCCTGTTTTTGCCACATGCTCCAATTTACATATTGTCCCAGAACGGTTACATGCAACTCAATGCCTCCTTCCTGTAATGGCCATAAGTCTAAAGCCTGTTTAATCGACTCCTTTGCCAAGTCAAACGCACACTGCTGCTGCTGCTCTCCCCATTCAAACTCATGTTTCTTTCTTGTCACTTTGTACAAAGGGGCCAACATCTGGCTCATGTGAATCTCTGAGTCTCCTGCTTAGTGCAGGGAGTTGCAAATTCTAAAACCTTTTGTTGTGCTTGCAGCAACACCTCTCTATGTCCCTGATTCCACTGAATTCCTGGAAACTTCACATTTTAAGAGGGTCATTGTGTCTTTTCTGGCTTAATCATCCACCCTTTGCTCTGCAAGAGTTCCAGAATCTAATCCAACTGAGTCTGCACCTGTTCTTGTGTCTCTCCCTCAATCATCAATATAATGGGACAATTGCACCCCTGGAATGACAGATACTTCATCCTGGTGTTCTGCCACCAGCCGGTGACAGACGGTGGGGCTATGTACATACCTTTGGGGGAGCCGTAGCATCCAGAATTGTCTGCTGCTGTGAGAGAAAGCAAATTGCTCCTGATACTCAGGGGCCAATGGTATAGAAAAGAAAGCATTAGCAATATCAATGGTTGCAAGCCATGTCCCTTTATGTTTTTTATTCTTTCAATCAGTGATTTTTGTCGGGGACCGCAGCAGTCAAAGGGGTGTATATTTATTCCATTTGAGAGAGCGTAGCATATATATTCTATATTAACATGAAATGCTTAGGAACTAATGTGTAATAATGCTGCATAGAAAATTTATTAATGTATTTTGATAAAACGTGCGCTTGAAATGTGCCCACGAGGAGTGGCCGCCAAAATATACGGGGACTGATGAAACTGACTAATAATTATGAAATGTTATATTGAAACGTGATTTGTACTAATAATGAAAGGTTATATGTTAGAATTCTGTTAATAAGTCATTAGGCCCAAGTTAGCATGAGTCGAGGCCTAGCTGCCTGGTTTCATATAAAATGTGTTTTTCTAACGTGCAGTGTGCTGACTTGCTAAAGGACATGAACTCTTGTTTTTTTCCAAACTAGAAGATGAATGTAACTGTAGTAGATCCGTTCTCATGAAATTCGACTGGCTTAGTGAAACATTCTTGCTGAATGCAACAGTGTAAACCACTTGCAGGTACAAGGTCGCCTGAACCGGTACAAACAATGGAGCCACTGACTGAACATGTGCAAAGGACCACGAGAGTATGAAATCATACCGGACATTCCACCCACTAAAGACGTCAATCATAAGGACCAATAAAATACGTGGGAACTGTTATGGGGTGACAAATTTGATGAGATAATTGGAACTCTTTTGGAGGGAGATAGTGGGGTGCTACCCCTCATCCAACCAAATCTTAGGGGAATGTACAACAAAATGGGATAAAAACCCTTGACACAAGGAAGTGAATTAAAATAGGAGACTAGGAGATAGATGAGAGGGAGATGCTGTCACATTTTTGCTATGACCCAGACACTTTGTCACTCTGCATAGAGACTTTGCTGTTTGGTTCTTAAAATCATTCTTGTCTTATATTGCCCGTTTACACTTTACCTCCTTATGAGGGAAGTGCCCATTACCCGACTTGCTGAATTCCTGGCTGATGGCGAATCAACTGATGTCCTGAGGACGAAGACCGAACCTGAGTGCTGACCCAATACGGAGGGTAACTATATGACAATGAAATTGTAATTGTCTTTTTGCTTTTCCTTTCTAGATACCAACTACTTCTTTTGACAGAGACCATAGCTAGATGTTTTCTAAACTGGTGTTACTAAATTGTTTTGCATGAAGCCCAACATGCCAATGCTAATTCGAGGTTAGGAGAGGGTTTCACTAAACTGACGCAAATAGGCAAATGACTGAATCTATGCTTTGTTGAATAATGTGCTAACGTTACTCTGCTAAAGACAACCTATGTTGACGCTGTGTTATGTTCTAATATTTGTGATTCTTGCTTTGATGAAATCTTATCAGAGTTGCCATATTGTGACTTTGTTAATGTGTTTCTTGGTGTTGAGATTAATAAACTTATTAGTAGTAATCAATAGGGAATAAACTTCACAAAATCCTGCTAAACTGGTGTGGTTATTCATGACTGAAAGGTCATGGTGGTTTTCGAGTTTTATTAAATGTCTTTGACTAATATAAATTGCCGTATTACTGTGAACTTTGATGACATTATTGACATATTAATTGACATGCTGATCAGCTATCTCGTCCTAAGGTGTCTTCAATCAGGGTCAAGAGATTCATTGGCCTAAAACGAGTCCCAAAGTGAGTAAATTAGTCATACAGGGACGTGTTAACAGTTCTGGTAGCAGAGCGACGGTTTAGGCCCTTTGGGGCCCTAGGACGGAGGACTATTGTTTAAATTGTTTATCGAGATAATGCAAATTGGAGGTATGATGTGTTTCTAAATTCCCCATGACTTTCCCGGAATCTCGGAATTCGCCTAAGTGAGTTGGTTATGTTCTCGGCGTTTTAGCATGTGTGGTATAGAAATTGTGCTTGCTCAGCTTATGCATATTGCAGATGTTTTGTGAAGTTTGTGTGGATTTAGGCCAGGTAATGTTGTTTTAGTAGGAGTGGGCGTACTCCGCAGTATGAAAGTAGGGAAGTCTGCGAACTTCATGTGAATGTGGCGCTTTGTGCTAAAAAATTATCCACGTGGTTGTTGGTGATGTACGGACCCGTCGTGGTCTAAGACTCCGGAGTATAATAACAAGTGTAGGAGACACTTGGGTTTATGTTGTAATTTGTGCGGTTTAATAGGTCAATCGGGCGTGGTTGACAAGTCGAGTTTTAGTCAAATTGTGTGAGTGAAACCTTCGATGGAAATTTGGCAAGTTCTAAAGTGCACTAGAACAAACCATTGACAAGTCGAGAGTAGGATTTGCGGGTCGAATTCTGCTTGCGAGTGCGGGAGCTGAGAAGGAGAGAGTAGCGGCCGAGGCTTCAAGTGAAATCTCTGTAAAGTTCTGAAGCGAATGTGTTACCCTTCCTGTAGTAAACCGGCAAATTAGGGGTTTTGTTGTTAAGGGTGCTCGCAATATATTGCATTCGTTTTGTGTGAGGAGGACAAACCGCAAGACTTTGTCAGCTGCAGTGTGTGTGAATGTGACATCAGTGGTGCAGCGCTGGGATAGATCAGTTGCTGAGAGGGGTTGCGCACGGATTGGCAGCCGTCCGTGAGAGGCAATTGGTTTAGAAAGATGGGTGAAGAGTGTTCTGGGAATTAAAGTCACTTTCTGATCAGATTCTGAACAAAATAAAAGACGCAAAAATTTAGTTTTTCAAGGCTCTAAAGAGTGCTTGGAAGGGAGATACATATATTATGCAAGTGAAGGGGAGCCTACACCACCTGAAGGTACTCCATCTTATATCATAATGGAGGAAAAGGGAGTCGCGCCATGCCTTTGGATGAAACAGTGGTGCAAATTAACAGAGAAGGAGGGATGTTTAGCATTTCCAGAGTGCGGAATGTTTAATACAAGAATTTTAGAGAACTTGAGGTGGATGTTAAGTGTGCAAAAACCGCATCCGAGACCAGCTCAGTACGAGGCGTTAGCAATTCGGGATTTAATGGCCATACGACAAAGACAGCAGAAATTTGAAAGGAGAATGAAAAGAGCAGAAAAGACTTTGGCTGAGGCTAGATGGGATAACAAGACCAAGATGTGGAGAAGGGGAATAGTTGACGGACTTAAATTGTTCCCGGCAATAACACAAGAAGATGAGACACAGGGAAAGAAAGCCACCTGTAAGACAGACAAGGGCTCTAGTAAGCCAAAGGATACTCAGAGGTCTTGGGTAGATGAAGATGATTCAGACGATGAAGAGTTTCTTAACCTGTTGCTACATGATCGCCCGCCACCATATGCCATAAATGATAACGCGCAGAGCACTAGTGTGAGTTCTGAAGAACCAGCACAGAGTTCTGATACAGAATGGTGTCAGTGTACCCACTGCACCAGAGACACAGATACAGTTGCAGCCACCACAGATACAAAGAATTTATCCAGATGTCCCAGTACTACAGACAAATACGATTCTGATGGTGCCGCCTGATCCGATGTATACGAGATCAAAATTAGTGCAGATTGAGCCAACTCTGCAATTGCAGCCTCAGCCGCAGAATCAGCTGGTTCCGAGTTACAATGCAGTGGCAGGACCGCAGTCAGTAGCTACAGCACCAATGATGAATCAAGCTACGGGAGTTAATACTCCACAGGGTTTGGGACTTGGACAGTCACCAGCTGCCATATCATTGCCAATTACTGTTGGTCCACCAATACCACTGTATGTGCAAGGTAAGCCTGGCATATGTGATCAGGGAGTAATGACCCAAGAGGCAATAAGAGGAGGGTTCACAGGAACTTCCCAAGGAATGACACAGACAGCGGAGGGACCTAGATCTTTGTTAGACTTTAGTCCGATTGGGGTTTCTTTGGAGACAATGAGACAAGCAGGGTTGGGAACACTAACCCCACAGATAATGAGTACCAATACAACACAGACACCAATGGTGCAGTCTGGAAACATTTTGTTGCAGGGCTTAACAGCGCAACAATTGAATGAGTGGTTAGACAAGCTCAGCACTCTACAGACTATTGCAGTAACAGCAGAGAGGTCAGAGAGGGATAAATACCTGAAGTTTGTGAGACTGGATGTGGAAGCCATGGAACTACTGGAAGGGACAATGGGGGTGAACAGATTAGAGTCGTACACAGAAGCAGAATTGAGGTATCTGTGCCCCAAAATCACTAAAGAAGTGGGCAAGGTGCATCAGAGGTTGGCAAACCTGGCAGATAAATACGGCATAGACATTGAAAATACTAAACATTTGAAAAGAAGCTACAGATTAGATTTTGAGTCTAAAAACTTTGAGCACATGAGATCTACCGGAATGAAAGCGCATCTTAAAGAAATACTGCAGTGTTCAAATTTGGGGAGCCTTAGAGAAGTGGGAAGGCAGATGGGCGAAGTAGAGAGATAAAGAGAAAGGTGAAAGTCCGGAACCAAAACAGGCTAAAGCCGCACCGGACATGGGGACAATAAAAATGTTACCAATGAGAGAAACAGCCGGAGGGGTTTTAGTCCATGCACCGTGGTCTAGGGGTGACATCCTGTCATTCACAAATGATTATCCCAGGTTGAGGGAGAAGCCAATAGAATGGTACCAGCAGACGGACAGGTTTGTGAAGCTTGCGAAATGTCTCTGGGAGGACTTGAATACCTTGTTTGAAATTATAGTTCCACCTGATTTATGGTTTGAGTGCAAGAGGGGTGTGGACTGGCTGACAGAGGAGCCGGCAAGAGATAAGGTTACTGGAGCACCATCCGCAGAAGTGATGAGGTATTATCATAAAGTGATTGAGTTTTTGAAGCGGAAAGTGTCGCCGGAAGTGACTGATTGGCAGAAATTTAATCGAACCGCACAGGAAGCCAAAGAGTCGATTCATGCTTACTATGAGAGATTGTTGAAAGCATTCAAACACTATAGTGGCACTGAGGTCATTGAGCCGAAATACATGAATCATCTTGTGTTCAGGTTTGTTGAAGGGCTGAGACCAGAGATTAGCCAGATGATTAAGAATCATTTGATGTGTTGGCAAGCGAAGCCGATTGATGAGGTGTTGCAGTATGCGAAATACTGTAGTGACGAGACTGAGTTGAAGCAGAGAAAGTTGAAAGAGAAAGTGATGGTGATGCAGATTAAGGCAGCGCAAGCAGGAATGCAGGGGAATGCAATACAACAGGTGGTACAACAGCAACCACAAGGGAATGGCATGTTTCAGGCACAACCAAGAGGTCGAGGAGGTTTTGTGAACCGTGGTCCAGACTTGAATACTGTTGTGGTTCAAAATGATGTGCAGGGGATGAAAAAGATGTCACCATGTCACGCGTGTGGGGGCGTGGGGCACTGGAAGCGGGAATGCCCAATGGTGGTGCAGGATGGTGTTGTTCAACAAAGCAATGATGTCGGTACTTTTCAAAATGTGAGGGGTCCAAAAATGAGAGGACAAAATCAGAACTTCCAGAATAACATGGTTCAGATGCAGGGGTTACAGCCCGTGCAGCAAATGCTGCGTGTTCAACCAGGACAAATGCAGCAGGTACAACAGCAGGTTCCGATGGTACCTAGACAGCAAATGCAAATACCATTAGCTCCAATGGGACAGCAACAGGTGATGCTTCTTCAACAGGGCACAGGCCAAACAATGAGTCAAAATAACACAGTACAACAGTTCCCATTGCGTGGTGAGGATGGAATAAACGATGAATGGTCGGATGATTGTTCAGACAGTGAGGAGTGCGGGCTTGCAGCGTCCCTAGAGGTAGATCAGAGGGGTCCCTATGTAGAGAGAAAAGTGATGGGTCATAAGGTTTCGTTCCTAGTCAATACAGGAGCTACACGCTCTACAGTCAGAAGTGCAGAGGTTCCAAAATTGCCACTTTCGGGGTGTACCATAAGAGTGGTAGGAGTAGCAAATCAGTTCCTGACAAATCTGATTACAGACCCAGTCCAATTTGAAATTGGCAACTTCCAGGGATTACATAAATTTGTAGTCTGTGATTCGAGTCCCGTATCCCTACTGGGAAGAGACTTACTGTGTAAAACGAGGTGTTCGATTTCCTGTTCCAATGAAGGGATTGAGGTGCAGACAAACCGTGATGATGAAGGGGACGATGGTCAGTTTCCAGAGTTAGAGATGGATATCGCAAATGAGGAATACCCTTTGATAACCTTATTCCCAATGCTTACAGTAACAGACTTACCACCTGAGTTGCTGGGAACAGTGACAGAGAAAGTGTGGGACCTGACAGGAAAAGAAGTAGGATTGATAAAGGGAGTAGAACTGGTCAAAGTACAGGTAAAGCCGAATGCAGTGTTTCCTCAGATACTGCAGTACCACATGGCACAAGATGTCCTCATTCAGGTAGCACAGATAATTGCGGACTTTGTGAAGCAAGGGGTTCTGAAGGAAGTGCTGAGTAGCCCGTGTAATTCACCAATAATGGGTTTGAAAAAGCCTTGTGGAAAGGTTCGAATTGTGCAAGACTTGAGGAAAATAAATGAGATTGTGGTAAAATGCTGCCCCATAGTGCCAAATCCAGCAGTGATTATGTTTCAGGTTCCGTGTGATGCAGAGTGGTTCACAGTTGTGGACCTGTCTCAAGCATTCTTTTCGGTGTCTCTTCATGAGGACAGCCAATTTCTCTTCAGTTTCAAATTCTTGGATAAGGTCTACAGTTGGTGCAGAATTCCTCAAGGGTTTTCTGAGTCACCTTCCATCTTCAATCAGATATTGAAGAAGGATTTGAAGTCATTAGGACTGCCTTTCAGTTCGACTCTAGTACAGTACATTGATGATTTCTTGATTGCATCCAGAACAAAAGATGACTGCAGGTATAACACAAATGACTTACTGAATCATTTGGGAAAGAATGGACATAAAGTGTCCCCAAAGAAGCTGCAATACTGTCAGAGAGAAGTGAAATACTTAGGTCACCTAATTGAAAAGGGATCGAGAAAAATATCCAAAGAAAGAGTGAAAGCCATACTGCAGATGAATCCCCCGACAACTGAGAGAAATGTCAGAATGTTTTTGGGGATGGTAGGCTACTGTCGTCAGTGGATTCCCAACGTCTCGATTATCTCTAAACCATTGGTGAAACTGACAGTTAAGGAGGTCCAGGATGACCCGGATACCATAACCATGACCGAGAAAGAGACGGAGGCATTCATGGAATTGAGGGAAAGCATGTGCAGGGCACCAGCTTTAGGTATGCCTGATTACACGAAGCCTTTCCTATTGTTTTGTCATGAACGCGATGCTTGTTCTTTGTCTGTTTTAACACAGGTCCATGGAGGTGCAAACCGCCCAGTAGCATATTTTTGAGCTACTTTGGACCCAGTCGCAGCAGCCTTACCGGGTTTTTTGCGTGCAGTTACAGCAGTTGGTCAAAGTCTCACCCAATGTGAGGGCATAGTGATGGGACATCCTTTAACAGTAATGGTCCCCCATTTAGTTGAAATTCTGTTAAACCGAACCAAAACGCAGCACATGACAAATGCGAGGCTGACATAATATGAAACAATTATACTGGGGTCTCCTAATGTTTCCCTTAAGAGATGTACTGTATTGAACCCGGCAACTTTACTTCCTATTGATAATGCAGACATTGACAATACTGAGGAAGTAGAACATGATTGTCTTGATGCAACAGAACTATGCACCAAACCAAGACCTGACATTAAAGAGACCCAATTGATTACATTATGTTTGTTGATGGTACATGCTTGAGAGACTCAGTAGGAGTACTGAGAGCTGGATATGCTGTGTGTACAATCACCGGTATTTTAGAAGCTTCCTGGCTCGAAAGAGTGTACTCTGCTCAAGTGGCTGAATGAATTGCTCTTACTAAGGGATGCCACGCAGCTGAAAACTTGAAAGTCACTATCTATACTGACAGCAGATACAGATTTGGAATTGTACATGATTTTGGCCACTTATGGTCACAAAGGGGTTTCATGACCTCTTCTGGTTAACCAGTGAAAAATGGCAAAAAGATTAAGGATTTGTTGCACGCGATTCAGTTACCTCTTGAAATTGCCGTGGTGAAATGCAATGCTCATGTTAAGTCACAAGACTTTGTGTCAATGGGAAATGGATATGCAGATCAAGTCGCAAGGTTTTGTGCATTGAACTGTATATCATTTCGAGATCAGTGGGAATTGTTACCTGAAACTGAAAATGAAACATGCTTAAATTTTGTATTAAGAGCGGTTGACACATTAGATGAGTTAAGATCACTGCAGGGACGTGCCAGCAAAGAGGAGATATGCTCCTGGCAGAGAATGCAATGTGTACAGAGATCTGATGACTTATGGGTCTCAGAAGAAGGGAAAATGGTTTTGCCAAACAGTCTTTTGTCACAGTTTGCAAGGTTTTACCATGGGCAGGCACATGTTTGGAGAGATGCAATGATCAGGTTGTTCAAAATCGAGTGGTTGAATCCCAAATTCAGACAAGCTACAGAGGTTATTTGTCACAGGTGCATTATCTGTCAGCAGACGAATGCAGGAAAAGGGACTGTGGTGAATATGAGTCATGTTGGGAGAGCTGGTGGTCCATTTAGCAGGATGCAGATGGATTTCATTGAGATGCCTGTGTGTGGAGGCTTGAGGTACGTGTTGGTGATTGTGTGCATTTTCAGTCACTGGATTGAAGCTTACCCTACACATAGAAATGACAGTCTCACAGTAGCAATGCTGCTGCTTAGGGAGTTAATAGCCCGTTTCGGGTTCCCGATCTCTTTAGAATCAGATAGGGGCAGACACTTCGACAATGAGGTGATTAAGCTCTTGCGTGCTGCATTGAACATTGAGCAGAAGCTGCATTGTAGCTATCGCCCTGAAGCATCAGGACTAGTGGAACAAATGAATGGTACCTTGAAGTTGAGAATAGCAAAAATTTGTGCAGCTACCAATTTGAAGTGGCCAGATGCATTGCCCTTAGTACAGCTGTCAATGAGAAACACACCTGACAAGAAAACAGGACTATCTCCAGACAAAATTCTAATGGGTCGAGCTATGCGATTGCCCGCAGTGCCTGCAAGTGCTCTTGTGAATATCACAGATGATATGGTGTTGGACTACTGCAGGGTCTGGCTGATGTGGTCCATCCACTCTTTTTCTCAACAGGTGGAGGCTACCACATTGCCACAATAAGTGATCCATGTCACACCCTGAAAGCTGGTGACTGGGTGGTTGTCAAGAAACACGTGAGGAAGGGGCCATATCAAGTAATACTGACAACAACTACTGCTGTGAAATGTGCAGGCCTTCCGAATTGGATACATGCCAGTCACACAAAGAAGGTGACGTGTCCAACTGATGAGGAACTGGAAGTGTCCAAAACAACAGCTGCAGAGAAGGAAGTCTCAGGGCTGGAGAGTATTCAAAGGCGAACTGAGACTGAAGGAGAGCCCGCTGAGGACGGCATAGTCACTCAAAACGAGTTCCAGAGGGGTGACAGTGAGCCTGTCTCAGTTGAGGTAACAGGGTAACCGACGCAAAGAGAGGTTCTCCCAGAAGCAGACGGATACGTGTTTGAAGTTGAGCCCGTAACAGACCCTGAAGGCGAGGGGGAAGAGGCAGAGGGAGGTCAAGGTGTTCCGACTCCTCCTGAGCCGCTTGCAGAGCCATCAAGAGAAAACACCATAGCACAAGAGGAGGGCGCTGTTCAACGTTCTGAAAGGCCAAGCAGGAAGAAAACAAAGGAGATAACTGGCCGAAGCCACAAGCTGCAGGAGAGAAAGTGGTCCCTAGTGAAACAATAGAGGAAGAAGTTGACACAACCAGAAAAGAGGATCTCAGTGAAGGAGAGTTGCAAAGTGAACGTAAACTGAAAAGAAAGAGTTGCAAACAGAAGGTACGCAGGTCTTGAATGAGCGTATGCAACATCAGCTGAATGGCAACAAGAATTCTTGGCGTTCTGTTTTGATCGGGAGGTCCTAGGTCAATACTACGGCACCTGAACTCAACTCTAGAAAGAGACTGTGTTAAGTTGAAATTAAAATTGAAAGCTGAGAAGCTGAGAAAAAGAGACTGATAAATTACCGGATATGACACTGATAACCTGAATTGACTTTGAAAAACCAATTATGACAAGCTGCTAACCTGATTTGACAAAGGGGTCCTAGAGTGAGTGAAATGCTGTAAATACTCGCAGAGAGAGCGACTTTTGCACAGAAAAAAAAGAGCTTTTATATCATCCTCGAATTGATTGTTTGCTTTGTATTATTCTGCTATTTGATTCTTTACAGATCATGAGTTACACTAGAGGTAATAGTAATAAAGGTAGGATGTGTGGTTGGTTGAGTGCTATTCTGGTTATTGTATGTGCAATAATAATTATAGGTGTGATTGTGGGAATGCCATTGGTGGATAAGAAAGTGACTAATGCTGCTTCAAATCCTGAGACTGCTACATTAACACCATGGGAGAAGTTTGAGCAGGATGCTAAATATTTGCATGAGGGAACTAATCCAAAGGGGGGGAACTATCTACTAATGTCTTCTATCGCTTGCTGAATGAGTATGTTGACATAATGGATGCAAAGAATTGTTATGTGTGCACAAAGATTTTTTCATCAGTACAAGAAGGGGTTACTTACCATAGTCTGCCATTAACCTACGGGATAAGCTGTAGTTTGCTGTTAACAAGATTCTATGATCAAGAACATGTACAATACTTCTTCTCTAACTTAGATGTGGTATTTTCTTTTGTGCCTGTGATTGAGTTTCTAAACAAATTAGCTAAAGAACATAGCATAAAATTAGTTAGGGGTTTCTTTGAGCTGACACTGACATTTGGGACAGCTTATGCACACCGCAATAATCTAACCTGCTTACTAACACCTGTAGAAAAAAGCTTCTTAGAGCACACTGATGATAGACGAAAGGCATTAAAGGAAAGGCTAGAAAACGGATTAGAAAAATGCACGCTTGCAAATGATTACGCTTACACTGCAATAAAGACACAGGGCAAATTAGCTATAGATGCATTACATGTAGGTAGGCTTTGCATATATAGGCCGAAATCTGAGCATGACACTTTATTTGTGGGAACTAGCGAATGCAGGGATGTGTTTTTGTTTCAGAGTAAGTGGACATTCATGTTAAATGGACAGGATCCAGCGATCCCTGGGATCTATTATATATGTGGACTTAATGCTTATTACCGTCTTCCTAAAGGATGGTATGGGACATGTTATTTGGGAATAGTTTTCCCAAAGATTTATCAAATTGATGACATAAAGCAAATTCCTGAATTACAACATACTAGACAAAAGAGAGAGACTGCGGCTGCTGTCGTAGGTGACATAGTTGGAGCCATAATTCCTTCAGTAGGGGTTATCTTAAATGCCATAAAGATTCAAAGGTTGTCTACTATTGTGGATAACATGCTTACAAACTTCAAAGGGGCTATACTCCTGATGGATACTGAACCTGCTGCGGAAAGAGCTATGGATCTTCAAAACCGGCTTGCTTTAGACATTCTTTTAGCAAAGAGTGGCAGAGTCTGTAAAATGCTTAATGAGCGCCATTGCTGTGCGTTCATTCCTGACAATAGTAAAAAGATTAGAGGTATGCTTACTAACCTAACAAGAGATAGTGCAGATTTGAAGGAGCTGAAGGAACCTGGAGTTTGGGAAAGAGTTGGGAAAGGGATTACAAAAGTAGGGAATTGGTTTAGTAATATTTGGAACGGGGTTCTTGCAAAAATATTAGGGGGTCTATTGATTGTCCTGATATGTTTATTGGGATTTTGGTTATCATGTAAAGTTAATGAAAGAATGAAAAGAAATTTGGCAAAACGAAACAAAAGAAATGAAGAAAAAGAAAAGAAGAAAATGTTCAAAGAAATTTGGGAAAAATCACACAGGGGGGATGATGTTGAAATGCATATATTGAGAAAAATGAAAGGTTGAGAAGGGAAAGATTTTGTGTGATGACAAGTGTCATCAGAGGAGGGACTGAGAGAGCGTACCATATATATTCTATATTAACATGAAATGCTTAGGAACTAATGTTTAATAATGCCGCATAGAAAATGTATTAATGTATTTTGATAAAACGTGGACTTGAAATGTGCCCATGGGGAGTGGCCGCCAATATATACGGGGACTAATGAAACTGACTAATAATTATGAAATGTTATATTGAAACGTGATTTGTACTAATAATGAAAGGTTATATGTAGGAATTCTGTTAATAAGTCATTAGGCCTTAGTTACCATGAGTCGAGGCCTAGCTGCCTGGTTTCATATAAAATGTGTTTTTCTAACGTGCAGTGTGCTGACTTGCTAAAGGACATGAACTCTTGTTTTTTTTCAAACTAGAAGATGAATGTAACTGTAGTAGATCCGTTCTCATGAAATTCGACTTGCTTAGTAAAACATTCTTGCTGAATGCAACAGTGTAAACCACTTGCAGGTACAAGGTCGCCTGAACCGGTACAAACAATGGAGCCACTGACTGAAGATGTGCAAAGGACCACAAGAGTATGAAATCATGCCGGACATTCCACCCACTAAAGACGTCAATCATAAGGACCAATAAAACACGTGAGAACTGTTATGGGGTGACAAATTTGATGAGATAATTGGACCTCTATTGGAGGGAGATAGTGGGGTGCAACCCCTCATTCAACCAAACCTTAGGGGAATGTACAACAAAATGGGATAAAAACCCTTGACACAAGGAAGTGAATTAGAATAGGAGACTAGGAGATAGATAAGAGGGAGATGCTGTCACGTTTTTGTTATGACCCAGACACTTTGTCACTCTGCATAGAGACTTTGCGGTTTGGTTCTGAAAACCATTCTTGTCTTATATTGCCCATTTACACTTTACCTCCTTATGAGGGAAGTGCCCTTTACCTGACTTGCTGAAATCCTGGCTGATGGCAAATCAACTGATGTCCTGAGGACGAAGACCGAACCGGAGTGCTGACCCAATACGGAGGGTAACTATATGACAATGAAATTGTAATTGTCTGTTTGCTTTTCCTTTCTAGGTACCAACTGCTTCTTTTGACAGAGACCATAGCTAGATGTTTTCTAAATTGGTGTTACTAAATTGTTTTGCATGAAGCCCAACATGCCAATGCTAATTCGAGGTTAGGAGAGGGATTCACTAAACTGACGCAAATGGACAAATGACTGAATCTATGCTTTGTTGAATAATGGGCTAGCGTTACTCTGCTAAAGATAACCTATGTTGACGCTGTGTTATGTTCTAATATTCGTGATTCTTGCTTTGATGAAATCTTATCAGAGTTGCCATATTGTGACTATGCTAAGTGTTTCTTGGTTTTGAGATTAATAAACTTATTAGTAGAATTGTAATCAATAGGGAAAAAACTTCACAAAATTCTGCTAAACTGGTGTGGTTATTCATGACTGAAAGGTCATGGTGGTTTTCAAGTTTTATTAAATGTCTTTGACTAATATAAATTGTCGTATTACTGTGAACTTTGATGACGTTATTGACATATTAATTGACATGCTTATCAGCTATCTCGTCCTAAGGTGTCTTCAATCAGGGTCAAAAGATTCATTGGCCTAAAACGAGTCCCAAAGTGAGTAAATTAGTCATACAGGGGCGCGTTAACACATTCACAGTAATCTATGGTCATTCTATAGTGCCCATCAGGTCAGTACCTGGGCCACAGAAGATTATTCAACTCAGCGGTGACTGGAGCCACCACACCAGCCTCAATCAATTCCTGTACTGTATAGTGTTACTTATTTCCTCCTGCCCTCCTGGAATTCCATATTGTTTCAAACGAACCACCATGTTTGCTGGGGCATCTTTATTGGGGGTATCTTCAATGACCCACCCTCATTGCTGGCACTGAAATGTACCTCTTTGATCCAAATCGATACCAACCATCATCCAAATATAAAGTCATCCCCTCTAGGATGTCGATTCCCAGTATACACTCTAGAAGAGGTACAATCAGAACACTATATTCTCTTTTTGGTGTTCTTCCTATTTTCATTTGAAAGGTAGTCTGCACGGCTGAGGATTGTCTTCCACCCAACCCTGTGATTGTGTAGTGCTGACCGGTAAACCTTTTTGGATTTCCATAAATTAAAGAGGCCTCCTCTCCGGTGTCGACTAATGCCTGGACCCTTTGAACATTTTTGTGCTTCCAGTTTATTTCTTAATCAACATGGGTCTGCTATCTTTATGAGCCCATCCCCTGTACCGGAGCTAGGCCTGTTTCCTAATCTGATTTAATCCTGTCAAAGTTTGCAGAAGTCAGGTCCGGATATGAGTTTTCATATTTGCAAGCTAATTCCTCTCCTTCACTATTCTCAGCAGTTAACCAATCGCTGTACAAATCTTCTTTTCCTTTTTTATCATGAAGAAACATTTTTCTACCTCTCTTTCCCGTCCTCCCACATCTGTGGCTGGCCCTGATTCAATTGTTTATTATCTTGCTTGTTACCTTTCCTGCTGCATTCCTTTCTAGCAAGCCCTCTCATATGGTGCATCTCCCACAAGCTTTTGGTATCTATCCCATCAATCTGTTCCTTGTTGACACCATCCTTCAGTAATGCCATAAACAGGTCTCTCCTAAATACTCTGTTAATATTTGTGCGACCCTCAGACCTCAAGGCTCTCTCAGGTTTTGTCCAGTCTCCGAGCTCTCCTAGCTCATGAACTATATCTACCACATTTCATTGCCTGCCCTGTCTGGTTAATTAAGAGAGTCATTATTATTTGCTTGTAAGCTGGAGGAGCAAGGTGAATGATTTTATTTTGCACTGACACAGAGAGCCGTCCGTCTAACAGACAGTGAGCATCACTCAAGAAAATAGCAGTTTTCATTCCCTCCTCCTTAATTCTCTGCATTGCATCTCTTAAGGTGTACCAAGGCTTGTCATTTTGTGGCCAATCTGATTCTGTAGACTTATGGTTAAACCCCATGGCTGCTAGCTGCAGTAGGGTGATCTGTTGTTTACTCTGATAACCCCTGAACTGCTCCGGTATTATGGGGTCAGTGCTAAGAGTACAAAACTTAAGAGCGTCTCCTATATCTAACATTACTCCAGAGGCTCCTGTGTCAAATAACCGCACCATCCATGTAAGTAATGTTTCCCCGGATATCTGCTTGAATCTGTCTATAATATCATTAACTTCTTGCTGGGTGTAATCGTCTAGGGGGTGCATCTCAGTTCCTACTGGATTCTGTGGAGTGCCCTGTATCTTTCCTCTAAATATTGGCTGTGCGCAAAACACTTTTGTTTCATCTGGCTCAAGCTGGCCCCCCCATCTCTTAACTGCATCATCATGGGAATCTAAAAAGTCAGTGGATTCCCAGATGTTTGCATCCCAGATTTCTGGGTCCCAGTTACACTCTGCTTTAGCAACAGCTAAATGAACTTTCTTTTGATTGATTTTACCCCTCTGTTTCCGATACCTGTATTGAGCGACTCTGACAGTTGCCTTCTAGGCTACTGATTGATAAGTATCTGCTTTATCTTGTAATAACGTATTCTGACAAGACAGTATGGTTACATTATTTTTAGCTTCAACTAGCTGCCTCTCTAATAGATGTTTTTATTGTTTCAGCTGCTACATTTTTCATGAATTTTCTATAAGCAGATAGCAGGATCCAACCCCGTCTGCCTAAAATAGATAAATCACATCCCTGTTCCAGAGGTACTTTCTGTAAACAGAGTAAAACATTTTTTGGCTCAGCATCGCTAAGACATCCATCCCAGCTCTCGCATAAACCTGCACCACAAGACCATTTGTTTGCAAGTCTATTATAAGATTCTTTCTCCCACACTAGAATCTCATTTGGAACCTGGGAAACAGCTTGCGACTTCTTGACAAACATTTTTCACTTTTAAATCTTCCATCTCGTACTTCCAACTATGCCAATTTGTTCTGCTTGGCTTCATACTGAGAGGGAACAGAACTAAAGAATGTGAAGAATGCAGCTCTCTTAGCGTGAGTAATGAATTTATTAAGGCACTTTCCAGGTTTCTAATACAAAGCTGCAAAATTAATAACGTGAGCTCTTAATTTGAATGCAGCAACACATGTTTAGCTACTAAAATAATCACAGCAATTGGATAATAATAATCAGAGAAAATGCAATACATCAACAATGAATACATATGGAGTGACTATGTATATTTATGCATGCACAAAGTAAAGCTAGATATTTAGAATTAAAAATACATCACCATGGGGATCAAATCCAACATCATCCTTGTCTATCAACGTCAAGTTATGGAACCCATGAGAGCTGAAACATGAGAAACATACCCCAAGAGGATTATTCTGAGCAATGCATCCACTCTCAGAAATGAGTTTCGGCTACCTCAGTGTGAAGGTTCTGACCTTATATACCTTAAACAAACTCAATAGAAAGGTTATAGAAACCCCCCTCCCGTCGAGTAAGTTGTGAAATTCAAGCGTTGGCCGTACTCGGCCAGTGTTGAAAAAACATGAAAGAGAATGGCCAGGTCCCACGGTGTCTTTACAAGACCAAGCTGTACCCTTCTCTGCCATAAACATTCTAATTTCTCATTCTTGTACACTCTTATCAACATTGCATCCCCCACGTTAGGTTCCCTTCCCTGATGAGAAAAGCGAAAACACGTTACCAAGCTGTGCCTGGAAAAATACCTGCACCACCAATGTGATGGAATTTGAAGCTAAGCTAAGCACAAAATGGAGTCATTCGTCAAGATGGAGTCGGTAGTTAAATACAGATAGCATTACAGCATCCCAAATTTGACCCTAGATTTTTGAGTACATTTTCTTTTCTAAGGATGATGGGGACTTCTGCAGTAAACCCTAAACTACCCAAGGGATAGAGGACTAATTCAGTGTTCCAGGCTTCCTGCATTAGGCCTGCTGTATCTAAAGGTGAAACAGTACCTCTTCTTGCTAGACAGGCCACACAAATTTGAAGTTGAGGGCTATCTTAGATTCACACATTCGATTTGGGGTGTTGCAATGTCTGATTCCTTGGAAGGAACATGATGCCTCTGAGCAATCATGGAAAATGGCCTTGTTTGGCAGTGCCCCGAAATTAGTGTCCCTCTTTCACATGTGATTCCAAAGAAGCAGGGCCTTCCTATACGTTCTGGTGGAGAGGATAGGAGGTGGGGTGAACTCTTAGGGAAGAGATGCTTTTTTTTTGGGGGGGGGGCTGCAAGGAATATTCAGATGCATCAGGTAACAAGAACATAGGGCTTGGTATTTACTTTGCGGTATTAAGGTTTTAAGGACTTGTATAAGTTCATAAGTGATCAGGCATGGAAAGCGGAAGACAGGAACATAGAAATTAATATGGAAGCTAGTATTGCTACACTTTCAGTTAACGGGCAGAACTTACAGACAAATGTGAGTGTGTAAGACTTGAGGTACTGGGTAGATGTCTGGCAATGTCCCTTAGTATTTCGGCTCTCCGCATTTGTACCAGTTTGTCACTCGAGACCAGGCTTTGCATTCCCTACACTTGATTATTTTCCTCCTCCCTTTTTAGGTCTCTGCTAGGCAGCACTTGTGCTGCCTCTTTCGAGACATGGTGATTATATTGTGTGACTTACAGCCCGCCCATCTGCTTTTTATTTGTTCCTTCTGTTGTACTTTAATAATGCTTACTTGCTAGTGGTGAATTTGTCTTCTTTGGAGAACTGCCGTAGTACTGTTCTTTATGGTTTTGTTCTTTAAGTGTTTTGTTTTTCTGTGAAACTATTTTTCTTTCCTGTTCGTGTTACTTATGGGTGCGTGTTCAGCTACAGCTCACGTCGCAGACTGAGGAATGCAGCATCCAGATCACTAACAATTCAGGACTCATTACGTGCTCCAGGCTTCCTCCCTTAACATGGCTGTAAATATTGTTCTTTTCCTGTCACATTGACCAGTGCATAACGTCAGTTCAGACTTGCCTCTGCAATGCTGCGGGTGCTCCCAGGCACAGCTTGTTGCTGTCTCTGTACACTGGGCAGGAGGGCATCAGTGGGGCAAATCAGACCTATAGGCAGATCTCAGCTGTGCCAACATGCCTTGTTTTTGTTTAGGATGAAAGGAGTGGTCTGCTTATGCAAGCAATTTTTTTCATTTTACCATATTCCAAAAAGAAACTGATGATTAGGTCAATTCTCAAAAGTAAAACATGAGGCGTGGTTCCTGTGCTAAGTGCTGGTGCGCAAGTAAAGTTAGACCAATGCATTGACACCGACAAGTAAATAATATTGTGTTTGACTTGCAGCCTTTATTTTGGAAACTGCTGCTGTCTGTTTCATAGGCGTGGGCCAGGCTGAGTCTGCGTGCCCTGGGCTTTTTTCTCTGTTAAAGAGAATCTCCACTGACAGTTGTTTCCTAGAGCATAGAGTACTATGTCTGCACGATGCACTGGAGGCCGTGCAGTCACTAAGTCAGTGACGGCTAGAAGGAGCAAAGTATAGGAACACAGAACTAAAGAGACTTTAGATTTCTAAAGCCAGAGACAGCTCGAATAAGAGTGTTCTGGAAGTGGAGTGCCCTCAGAGTCCCTGAGGCCCATCAATGGTCAGGTTATGGTGTTACTGCAAGTTACTATTTCACCTTCCTTTTTCTCAGTGAATACATTTTTGCTAAGGCTTGTTGTGTGAAAGATACGAACGCAGAGGTTCTGTTTTTCAAGTTGGCCATAATGAGATGTGAGGTTAATCAAGCATGATGCTCAGGGTTGCAGGACTTCAAATTGGAGTATTTTTATGGTGAAAGGGTTGTTTTGGTGTTTTTCCAAGCAATAAGGACCTTCAGTGGCGTTTCCAGTGTCATGGGTCCTAGCTCAAGAATGAAAATAACCCCTTGGCCGCAGTTTAAACTGTGAAATACAACAGCCGCGCCTGCTGCACCGATGGGAGCTATGCCCCTAGTCATTTCTTAGCTCCGAGATGCTTCTCCCACGTGCCCCTCACTGTACTCTGTCATGGAATACGCCACTGCTTCCAAGCTCAGACGCCTTGTTTAATTGAGCTCTTAACCAGGCAGGTAACCACATTCTGAAATCACTGTAAGAAGCTGATTTGTTTTCATTGTACGACTAAAATATATCTTGTTTGATTTGTAAGGTCAGATGCTGCAAAGTAAAACCCGTGGTATTCTTAGTTATGCCTTTTCACTATGTTGTTAGTTCTAGTAGAGTGGCTCTTGGTATGTTACAGTTTCGTTTTCACTGAACTAAATATAGCATTGAACCAAATTAAAGATCTTCTGTGTTTAACAAAACCTTTTCCCCGTGTGTGTGTTGTATTGTAGGACTGGCTTACAACCTCAAGCCCTACATTTTTAACACTTTATTGAATAAGATGTCAACGGCGAGCACTGCATATGCCGTTTGAATTCTGGCGTCAAAACGTGAAATGAACTTTGTTTTTGCCTTATGTGTAGTACAATGACAGTGCCCAGTAACGAGGGTAACAGTACTGTTTGAGTTTATGTGGCGAAACGGGACTGAGCTCTTTACAAAACTGCAACCAATTTGCCAGTGATACCGATACAGGACTTCTACCAGTGACTCGTGGGCAAATTTGCCAGCTTTTCGTGTACGCACGCTTTTGACGCAGAGTTTTAAGGTGTGTTGTCTCAAAGCACCTTGCTTAACAGCAATGTTTGCATTTAACTAGCTTGGCTATCTCGATCAGCAATAGGCATAATTGGAGAAGCTTTGAATAATGTATATTACTTGATCATCTCAATGCAGTAAAACTCAAGAACAAAAGTGTATCACAATTGAAAAATTGTACGTTGGCTTTTTTCTTGCAACTCCCCATTTCTTGGGTAATTGTGAGTGGAGAGGATGAATTCCTCTACTTTATTCTCAGAAGAATAGTTCACACAGCGAGAGTCAAATTAAAAGATCTCGTTCAAAGGGTATCAGGATAAGGCACGGATGTGCTCAATAATAGGAGACCCTAACAACCAACTTACACATGCATTTGGTTTTAGGCGGTTGTACCCAAGCCCCAAATTTTGCCAGTATTAGACCCCACTTAATATCAGGAGGAAACTGAGAGCCAAGTCATTAGAGCAACGGGCGTACAAACTAAAATGAATAAATAAGTTTTAAAACAACCTGTTTGTTACTGTAACTGCATAACGAAAGGGCATCGGAAAAGGACTTCAGGCACTCAACGAGGAAAGGCTGGCTGTTGATAACACCCATCTCGAGCCCATAAGCTTTGTTACCTTTTCTATCTATCTATCTATCTATCTATCTATCTATCTATCTATCTATCTATCTATCTATCTATCTATCTATCTATCTATCGTTCCTTCTATCTTTTATCAATCTTTTATCTATGAGTCTATATGTTTATCTATCATTCTACCTTTTATCTATTTAGCTATCTATTATCTCTCCATTATGTCTATTAGCTATTTATCACCTTTTATCTCATTTATCTATCATCTGTCTATCTTTTATCTATTAATTTCAAAGTCACTGAAGCCCTTACAGTTTCATATCCTCCCAGTTTTTGAGTAGCTTGAAACATTGTCCAAAGGTGAATTGTTAGAGGGACTATAGCTAAACATGGCTAAAAGACATTGACAGCGCTCATAGCTCTGAGATTGCAGACTAATTGACTTTGCCAATGGTTTTCTTGTTTGCCCTTGTTGCCTCATTTCTCACAAAACTCTGGTTTCTTTTGTTGATCTTGCCCTTCACGACTCAACATTTTACCTTTCCAATCGTTACTTGAGCATTGGGCATCCTACTGTATCCTTTTCCTCAGCATGCATCCGAGCTACACACCCCCTTACCTTCTTTGTCTGTGAGCATCTATCCCGGTAGGCCTGGGAATATATACAATATTCCCACGCTGGGTGAGAGGTAAGCTACTCACACCACCTATTAAAGTGTTGTGCATATGTCCATTTGATTTATCAAAACATTTCCAAAAATCTTTGTACCGTTTTGTTATTATTACCGAGTGGTGGTTTTGTGAAGTTCTGAGGCTGCTGTTGGTATCATTCCAACCCAGAATCTTACCCTGTTCCCAGTTCCTTATTAGGAAGGTAATATTCATTACTTTTATTGAAGTTGGCGAATAATTGGGACTGTCAGCGGTGTTCATTGGCATTATGTTATAGTCTTCAAATATTTGCAACTACACACTCAGCGTTGCAATTACGTTTTGGAATGCGGCTGTAGTAAGATATCCTTCCTGTGCTTATAACCATCTCCACAGGCTATTAATCTTTTGTTTTGTCGCTACTCAAACTATGATAGTAAATAAGGACAACCAGTATCAGCACTGTCCACTTCGCAGCTTGCTGTAACATAATAGTTTCTAATTAGTCTGCAAATCTATCTTTTTGCTTATGTCATTACTTAACAGTACAGTTCTAAATAATATAGATTTTTCAAGAATAATGCATATGTATGCCAGCATCAACAAATGACCTCCTATTACTAGGTTGAGGTAATACTGGGTCAATATAATAATCCGCTCAGAAATGAGCAATTACGTGAGAATCAGTGTTCCCACACCATTTCCAGCATGCGTTTTGCTTTCAGACATTTCGCCTACTTAGCAGCCACAGTGACACTTGCACTCCTGATGAGGATGGTAAAGGCAGTGTTGTACTCAACAAAAGACAAATCCTACTCCCAAAGCACTACTGGGTCACACAAATCTAAGAAGTGTGCTGTACAAATGTTGAGCATTATCACTTGTTGTTATAAAGCACATTCTTCAGTATTTCTGCCATTTAAAGTACCATAAATAACATATTTTACTATTAACCAATGTAATGGCACTCAGTTTACTAACCTCAGAAGTCTGTCAGCTTCACCAAAAATCAAACATGCAACACTTAGATCACCCCATGTTTCGGACTTCACTGTTTTACTTCTTGAGCTATCCAGACGACCCTTTAATAACATATCTCACAATATAAAGTTTTCACTTTCATTCTGTCATCTTTGATTCCTCACCAAACTTTGGGAAACACATCACCGTTTTACTAGCGGTCTAAAGTTAAGTGTTGATAAAGCAACAATAGAGTTGTTCATGAGACCTATGATGCAAAATCCCCTTCTCATAGTCGCCCAGAAACACAAATGGTGGCCATTCAATGGGCAACTCATGACAGCGTGGTTGTCTGTGCAAAAGAGGAATATTTATTGTAATTTGCATGATAAATGGAACAACAAAGAGTAAAAGCTGCATTGATTTATTATTGAAATGTGCCATTAGAAACATTACAATATGCCATGTGCACACCAGTCTCTTCATAAGTAACAGGATTCAAAGGCATTGCAGACACAATGTGAAACTGTGTAAGATTTGCTCCTTAGATATGAATATCTATAATTGCCATATTTGTCAACCCTAATTCCTTTTTACAGTTCTGTTCACGGTTAAAAGATGAATCAGCTCCATCCCAACTCAGATCGAGACTATAGCTCACATGTGCCTCTCACTGAAATACGTCGATTCTTCACAGGGACTAGTGATGTCTCTGTAGGCAAACGATTTCAATGGGGAACGTTTATGTGCTTGTAATGGGTTTGGAGCCATACTCTGTCAATCCTGAATAACTGTGTATCTTCTACATCCACCCACGTTTGACTCCCTTTCTAATTCTTGCTCTCTATGCTTCTCTTTATTAACACTCTTGCCTGGTGCTTAACTTATTCCTTTTAAACTTATTAGTCTTCTCCATCTTTTATCAAACATTTTCATTTTCGCTATGATATGTAATTAACATCTTTTGTTTTCCTCCTCACTTTCTATCACTCCTCTTTCAGTTCATTTCAAGCTCATCCTTACTTGATTCTTAAATTCACCGCTCTGTTTCCATTTAAATGTCTTTTCTCACCATTGTGTTCCCTCCCTCTTCCTTCGTAAATCCTCTCCTGTGTTATTTTCTTTTTCTTTTCCATCTACACCCACCCTTTTCTCTTCTGCCAGGCCAGAAAACATACCCAGCACATGGCACATGAAACTTACCTAAAGGGGCTGTCCCTAATTGTATTTATCCAGTCAATTCAAGTTGTATGGACTGATTAATATGGACCAGTGATACAAGATGAGATACTCTCTTCAACCTCATCGACACACTCAATGTAGTACAGCATGCCACACAATCAATATATTCCAAAGGCCACATATCCCTAACCTCATCTTCTCAACAATACTGACAATCCAGTAGAAACCTCCCGTTCCCCTGGACTGGAACTACCACTTTGCTATCCCTATCTCCATGCTCAACATCCTACCAACAAAGCAAGGTCAACAAAAAAGAGAAGATCAACCTTTCAGATCATTCAAAGACTTTTCCATAGACAACCTAATATTCAACTCTACTCTCACCCTATCAGCTCCACATCCAACGCCAACAATCTTTCGAACAACTTCAACACTTTCTGCGGAAAACTATATGAACATTGACAACCTAGTTAAACCATGCAAATTCAAACCAAAGCAATCTGCTCTGGTTTACTGGTATTTTACGCCATTGCTGACACTGACATATCTGCAGATAGGAAAAAAAATAGTAAAAAACAGAACTCCTGATGACCTAATGTTGCCGAATTCTCTTCATGCAACATGTAGACAGCTCATCATCAGCCAAAGCAAAGTTCTAGACCAACACTATGAACAAAGTTATCAACAGAAGCAGAACACTTTCCAAGATGATGAAGCACTGCATCAACCTTGTTATTATTATTAATATTATAATACGTAATTGGCTACCTAAAAAAGATTTCCCAGCAATAGGCTCATCATGGAAACAAGCATCAGACCAGAATACCATCTAAGAAAGCAATGAGATTTAAAGATAATCACAGAAGTTGGAACAGCCAGGTTATTAGAAATTTGTGACAGGCTGTGAGCAAACGACAAGCTCTCAGCGTCAAAGGCAGAGCGTTCCAGAGCTTAGGGCCCAAATAGGAAAAAGCACAGCCTCCTTGGGGGATTTCCTAATTCTTAGAATCACAGCTAAATCAAGATGGCTGTAGTGCATAGAGTGTGTTGGTGAATATCAGGACACTAAGGATCTAAAGTACAAAGGTCCATTACTGGATAGGCATTTATGCATATAGCATAAAGCTTTGTATTGAATGTGCTGTTCAATTGGCAGTCAGTGTAGATCAAGAAACAAGCTCGCTGTAGGGGTGAATTTGGAGGGGTAAAGCAGGAGCCATGCAGCAGCATTTTTTACTATCTGGAGGCATTTGAGTAGGGCTTTTGAGATGCCCGAATAGAGGATATTATCATAGTCCATTCTAGAAATGACCAGGGTCTGGACTAAAGTTCTTTTGCCTGAGACTGGCAGGCAGGCAAGGATTTTCCTGAGCCATTTAAGAATGACAAAACAGATGGCCGCCACCATGTTAATCTGGTGGGTCATGGATAGCTTGTCATCCCGGCAGACACCTAGGTTTTTTAATACTGATACTGGGATGGGAGTATTGCCCATGGTAATGGGCCACAAGTGAGGTGCCCAATGGCTGGGGAGATTGCCCAAATGCAGAAGCTCCATCTTGCTCCCCTTTCGTTGTAGGGAGTTGACCTTCATTCAGGATGAGACCTGGGAGAGGCAGATGTTTAAGGTGTTTGCATTGTGATTATCCTTCGATTACAGGGATACCATGATTTGAGTATCATCTGCGAATGAAAAATGTGTTAGACCACAGTTTTCAACTAAGTCTTCTAACGGTCCTATATACAGATTGAAAATAAGAGGGCTTAGGGTGGACCCTTCAAGCACACCTGAAATTAGAGAGTGAGGTTTTGAACTATGATGATGTATGTGAACCTGGAATTTACGGTCTTGCAGAACGGATCTCAATCAAGAAATGGCTATGCCATGTACTCCCATTTCCACTAATTTAAAACAAAGTGCAGTGTGATTTAGAGTGTCAAATGCATCACTAAGATCTAAGAGGATCAGTGCAGCAGCACCACCAGTGTCTAGCTGATGCCTCAAGTATTCAGAAACACCGAGAAGGACTGACTGGGTGTTGTGGCCAACTCTAAAGCACAATTAGGAAGGGCGAAGTAGGCTATTTAGTTAAGTGTATGTGTTGCTAATTTACTTGTTTTTTCTAACACTTTGGCCAAAGTAGGCAAGAAAGATATAGGTCTATAGTTTGACCATATAAATTGGTCAAGGTTTGGCTTTTTCAGCAGTGGGGTGATCAAGGCAAGTTTCCAGGATTTAGGAATAATGCCCTCGGCCAGAGATGTATTCATAAATTGGATAAATTGCTCCAAGGCTGTAATGGGTTTCCCTAATACCCTTTCACTCGGTTACTCATGCATGCTAAGGTAAAACACAAAATGCAAACTGGATTTCAATAAATTTATTCAAGCAATCACATTCTGGTATAAAATGCATGTGCTGCGATAATTAGGCAGATGGAAAACCACACAAGACGACCAATATTATAGTCAAAATTAAGACACAGCATGTTGTATGATCCTAGATAGTCTAGAGGTTCCTAACCAAAAACCCTTTGTCTATATCTGAGAGCATAGTGGTTGTAATACTCTACCTTGCATGACCTAAGGGAATAGCACTGGCCCCATACCTGAATTGAATAGCAAGGGTCTGCCTGTTGTATGGACAGATGAGAAGTCAGTGCCAGCAAAGCTGTCTGTCATGTAGTACGTGTCCCAAGATGATCATGACCAGAATGCCCTCTATTCTCCTTGGGCCTATGTGTAGTTTATATAGTGGCCATACATCGTTTGGACAACAGTTCTGATGTAATGCTGTGTCTCAGCGACAGACGCTGGATCCTTGGCTGACAAAACAAGTTAGCATATCATATACTGCATGTAACAGCCTTGGACAAGAAGTACAGATTGCACATTGTTAGAAGTGGGGTCTCTAGTTGAAAGACAGTTTACACCCTGTCCAAGTAGGGAACTTCACTCTGGTCAGGGTAAGGGAGATACACAGCACAGATAAACCCTGCTTACCCCCTTGGTAGCTTGGCACAAGCACTCAGGCTTATCTCAGTGGCAATGTGTAAAATATTTGCACAGACACTTATAGTAACACAGAATAAAATAAAACCACAGGGGTGAGGGCATTTCAGAAAAGCAAGTGATGCATCAATTCCTTACTCGCAAGTGAGGCTGTGTGTCGATTCCTTCCCCGCTAGGTAAGAGGTGTGTCAATTCTTTCCTCGCAGGAAAGGGATGCTTCAATTTCCAGACAAGCAGCCTCAGGTCTGTCCGCTGATGTTGAAGATTTGATGCCCAAGGACGATGCTTGGTAAATCCAAACGCACAGCAACTATGAATTCGCACTGAGCTGGCAATGTGTAGATTTCTGCAGCTGTGATGTGGGCAATGCGTCGATTTTAAAGCTATGAGGTAAGTAGTGTGTTGAATTTTCTGCAGCTTAGCTCCGGTGCGTGGATTTTTACTCAGGTTTTACCAGCTTCTCCTTCCAAGGTCCCAGGGACTAGGATGGCACCACTTGGCAAATCGGGGTCTACAGCAAGGGAACCCAGAGGCTGGTAGGTGAAGTCTTTGCTGTCCCTGAGACTTCTTAACAGGAGGCAAGCTCAGTCCAAGCCCTTGGAAAAACTTCACAAGCAGGATATACAGCAAAGTCCAGTCTTTGTCCTCTCAAAGGCAGAAGGAGCAACTGCAGACCAACCCAGCAAAGCACACACAGAAAAGGGACAGTACTCCTCCTCACAGCTCTTCTCTGTGGCAGCGGTTCCTCTTGATCCAGACATGTTATGAAATTGAGGGGTCAACAGTCCAATACTTACACTTACTTCTGCCTTTGAAGTATGCAAACATCAAAGGAAAGTCTTTGTAGTACTCAAGGCCCTGCCTCTTCCTTGCCCTCCCCCAGCCACCCTCCAGGGGGTTGGAGACTGTATTACAGGTGTCAGCTCCTCCCTCTTACTCTAACCCAGGAAGACCTAACAGGATGCGCAAGACACACCTCAGCTTCCTTTGTGTTATGATCTAGAGTGAATTCACAAACAGCTCAACTGTCAGTCTAACCCAGACGTGGATTCAGCAGCCCAGCAGAGGCACAGAATGGTTAAGCAAGAAAATGCCCACTTTCTAAAAGTGGCATTTTCAAACTCACAATCTAAAAAACAACTTTACCAAAAGATGTATTATTAAATTGTGAGTTCGGAGACCCCAAACTCTTACCTCTATCTGCTCCCAATGGAAAACTGCACTTAAAAGATATTTAAAGGCAATCCTCATGTTAACCTATGGGAGGGATAGGCCTTGGCAGTATTTCACTACCAAGACATGTAAAACATGTCCTACCGTTTAAATACACTGCACCCTGCACATAGGGAGGCTGCCTTGGGCCTACCATAGGGGTGACTTACATTTAGAAAAAGGAAGGTTTGGGCCTGGCAAGTGGGTACACTTGCCAGGTCAAACTGGAAGATTGAAACTGCACACAAAGACACTGCAGTGGCAGGTCTGAGACATGTTTACAGGGCTACTCATGTGGGTCGCACAATCAGTGCCTCAGGCCCACTAGTAGCATTTGAGTTATAGGCTCTGGCCACACATGGTGCACTATACTAGGGACTTACTAGCAAATCAAATATGCCAATCATCAAATCAAATCAGGGTTTAGAAAGGCAACTACTCACCCGTAAGGGTCTAAGGGTCTCAAGGCGCTAAGGGGGTTTGTCCTCTGAGCTTCAGTCAAACAGCCAGGTTTTAAGATCCTTCCTGAATTGGGGTAGAAATGATGACTGCCTGAAGTGCAGGGGTGTTCCAGCTCTTTGCCGCACGGTAGGCGAAGGACCTTCCACCATCCGAGGTCTTCTGTATGCGGGGTATGGTAGCTAGTGCTTGTTGGGCAGAGCGGAGAGGTCTGGCAGGGGAGTAGAAGGTGATGTGGTGGTTCAGGTAGGTGGGTCCTAGGTCGTGGAGGGCCTTGTAAGCGTTGATGAGGAGCTTGAAGTTAATTCCCTTCTCGATAGGAAGACAGTGGAGATCTCTTAGGTGAATGGAGATATGTTTGCGGTGGAGAATGTACAGGATGAGTCTGGCTGAGGCATTTTGGATGTGCTGTAATTTCTTGAGGTTCCTCTGGGTGGTACCGGCATAGATGGTGTTGCCATAGTCGTGTCTGCTGGTAACCAGGGCATGGGTTAGGGTTTTGCGGCAGTCATTTGGGATCCATTTGTAGATGTTCTGGAGAAGCCGAAGTGTGTGAAAGCAGGAGGATGTGACTGAGTTGACATGGCGGGTAATAGTGAACGATGAGTCCAAGATGATGCTGAGGTTGCATGCATGGTTTGTTAGGGCGGTTGTGCCGAGTGTCGATGGCCACCAGTTGTCCTTCCAGGCTGATGTGGATGGTCCCAGTATGAGGATCTCTGTCTTGTTCGAGTTGAGCTTGAGGCAACTGTCCTTCATCCAGGCGGTGCGGCTTTCATCCCATTGTGGAAATTCTTCTTGGCAGTAGTGGGGTTTTCGGTCAACGAGATTGTCGGCATGGGACAGGATGTTCAGTCTGTGGTCCTTGACGATTAATGCGAGAGGGGCCATTTGTCACGGTTTGCACGCTTCTTACCGCTGTAGTCTGCCAGTCTCAGGGCACCACTTGGTTTCTTACTTGTTCCAGACTGACCAAGGTTAGGGCGACCCTTTCCAGTAGCCACAGTGCTGCTGACAATACAATGCCCAGCAGGCCATAACCTCCAGAACGAATCCCAGGGGAAAAACACAAAACTGGGGGAAAAAAAACTCAGATTACAGAAACTCCTGAAAAGAGGCAAAAAGAAAAGCTAACAAGAATAAAGAATCAGGAACAACAAAACTGCAGGCAAAAAACAGGATAGGTCCAAAAACAGGGAAGCAGGAGCGAGGCGCACCACCAGGATGGAAGTGTTTGCAACGCAAGGAAAAGAAGACCTTCTGTGCTTATATACTGACAAATAGGAAGTGACATGCAGGAAGAACTAAAGGTACCATCTGGGATTGGGAAAGCCACATACAAGTGAATGGAAAAATTGCCATTGTAGAAAAGGTAGTGCAATGCTCGCAGGGAAGGAAACACAGACACCTGGGAAGAAGAAAATATGGCCACAAGAAGAAAAAGAAAGAAGAAATGAAAAAGAGAAAAAAGAAGTCCAACAAGCAGGTAAGAAAAATTACAGGGACTGAAAGCGAACATGGCATGACCCAGAGCCCAAGAGAAGACTTCTAAGCCATGCAGCGGTCGGAAAAACAAGTTGTGGCCCAAAAAGTGGCCCATGGCAGGACCGGCCGCCCGAAATGCAGACCGAACCGACCGCGGCCTGCAAGTGGGACGCCACGGGTCCCCGCGGCGTCCCAGTAGGTTCCCCTCCCAAAGCTCCAGGTTTGTCAGGACAAATGTTGAAAGAAATTGCGCCCCATGCAGGGAGCATGGACAGAGGAAGCATCCTCCCAAGAACAGTCACTTATGGGATATCCTTTCCAGTGAACCAAAAACTGAAGAGGATTCTAAAAAATGCGGGAATCACAAATCTCCTGTACCTCATAACTCAGGATGGCCATCAACCAAAAGAGGAGGAGGACAATGGGCATGTTCGTGATATGGATCAAGAACAAAAGGCTTGAGTTGAGACACATGAAAAACTGGATAAACATTCAAGGTCCATGGTAAACGATGTCGAACAGAGACTGGATTCAACACATGCAGTATTCCATAGTAATGGGGCTTGAACCTATTCTGGGACAAAGGAAAGGGCAGAAACATAGAAGACATACTTTATTCCCAGGCTGGTAAAATGGTGCAGGACTACTCCGTGTATCAGCTACTCCTTCATATTACGCTTTATAGCTAACAGATTAGTATGTATCAAGTCCTGTACATGGGGAAGACTTCGAGCAAATGAGGTAACTGCTGGAACAGTGGAATGTTTATGAGTGACATTAGGAAAAGCCATAGGATGGAAACCATAAGTGGAAAAAAATGGAGTGGAACCTGTTGCACTGTACTATTATAGGAAAACTCAACCAATGGAAGTTATGAGGACCAATTGCTTTGAGTAGCATTACCAAAACAGCATAAATATTGTTGTAGCCCATGATTTAGGCATTCCATTTGACCATTGGTCTGAGGACAGAAACCAGACGAGAGAGCAACATCTACATGTACAAAGTTACAAAAAGCTCTCCAAAAACAGGAGACATATTGGGGTCCTCAATCAGAAATTATTACTTGTGGAAGGCCATGTAGGCGAAATATATCCTGCATGTAGATTTGGCTCATTTCCTTAGTTGTGGGTAATTTCTTCAAGGCTGTTAAATGAGCTATTTTGGTAAACAAGTCAACGGTTACCATTATGACATGGTGTCCTGCAGAAGATGGCAGAGAACATATAAAATCTGTGGACTGCGTATGCCATGGAACAGGCAAGGGCATCAATAAACCTGCTGGCTCAGTTCGGGGTATCTTGGTTTGAGCACATATGGGCAAGAATTTACATATGCTTCAACGTCAGACTTTATAGTTGGCCACCAAAAGGAAGGGAGGAGCAGTTCCTGCATGTTCTTGATTCCATGGTGTCCAGCAATAAGAGAGTCGTGACACATTTGCAAGGCTTCTGTTTGAACTTTCTTAGTAGGACAAAACAAGGTTATTTGGTGATAATAGTATTCCTGGTTCTTTTGTAAGGGAGGATTTAGAGTGTTCCACTCTTCCAGAGGTACATTCTGATATTCTGATTTCACGCGGTCACAAAATGATTGTACAACTACAATGATATGACATGGTTCTATGATATGTGGGGAAGAAGTAATCCTGCTTTCTGGATAACAGCGGGATAAAGCATCTGCCACAAGGTTTTGGGACCCAGGAATGTATGTGACTATAAAATCGTACTGGCTGAAAAAAAAAGCCCATCTGCAGTGAAAACTGCAGAGGCATTGTAGATTATGATGATCAGTTCGGACTTCAAATGTCTCCTTAGTACCCATCAGGAAATGCCTCCATTCTTTGCAGGCGCAATTCACTTTCCAACACAAAACAGTTGCATTCAGCATCTGTCAATACATGAGATATATAAAAGACAGGATGTTCTAAGCCATCCTCATCCTGTCTTTGTAGTAATACAGCTCCAATGGCTCTGTCCGATGCATCAGTGACCACTAAGAATTTCTTAGTTGTGTCAGGATGACGTAATATCGGGGCTTGAGTAAAGGCATGTTTAAGAGTCTGAAAGGCCCTTAATGCATCTTCAGTCCAAGTGAAACCCTTCTTTAGGTTTTCTTTTTTGATGGTCTGGGTTATAAGGCCTTGTTGTTGGGCAAAGTCCTTTTTGTCTATAAAAGTCGGATAGCCCTAGAAAACACTGAGGGGGTTATTCCAACTTTGGAGGAGGTGTTAATCCGTCCCAAAAGTGACGGAAAAGTGACGGATTTACCACCAGCCGTATTACGAGTCCATTATATCCTATGGAACTCGTAATACGGCTGGTGGTATATCCGTCACTTTACCGTCACTTTTGGGACGGATTAACACTCCTCCAAAGTTGGAATAACCCCCTGAGTCTCCTTAATAGAAGAAGGAGAGGGCCAGTCAAGAATGGCTTGTACCTTTTCTGGATCTATGGTAATGTCGACTTGATTGATACGAAAACCAAGATATTGTACCTCAGTCTTGTTGAAGTCACATTTTTCAGGTTTACAATACAGATTGTTTTGTCATAGTTTTTCTAAAACCTGAACAACATGCTTAGTATGTTGTTTGGTGTAACAAGAGTATATCAGAATGTCATCTAGATATATTACGACACTTTGGTTCAAAAGATCAGAGAACACGGAGTCCATAAATATTTGGAAAATGGAAGGTGCATCGGTGAGGCCAAAAGGCATAACGCAGTATTCAAAATGGCCTAAAGGAGTACGGAAAGCTATTTTCCATTCATCACCTTCCTTAATTCGTAAAAGATGATAGGCACCCCGCAGATCCAACTCGGTTAATATCTTGGGTCCTTGGACTGCTTCTAAGACATCCTCAATAAAGTTTAGGGGATACCTATCCTTGATGGTGATCTTATTCAACTCTCGAAAATCAATGCAGGGGAGTAGATCCTTAGTCTTGTTTGGCACAAAGAAAAGAGGAGCCCTGGCGGGTGACGGATAGGGAGAAATCAATTTCCTACGTATGTCTTCATCTATGTATTCTTTTAGTACCTTCTTTTCTATTTCAGACAAGGAATACATTCTTCCAAATGGAACCACTTCCACAGGTATCAAGAGAATGGTACAGTCATATTCCCGATGAGCAGGCAAAATGGGATTTATAGGTTTCTGGAACATGCCAGAGTATTCTTGATGGCAGCTGGGCACATTTTGCATCCTTTTGATGGTACCACTGGCTTCTTTGGGGGTTAGGATGGGACCCTTAGGGGACCAATAAGAGTCCATCGAACAACAAGGTTGTTGACAAAATTGGGATGAAAGTGAAATAGTTCTTGTCTCCCAATTAATATATGGATTGTGCTGTGTTAGCCAAGGAATGCCCAAAATCATAGTATGATTAGGGGAAGATATCAAGTCGAAAGTAATGTATTCCTGATGTCTTCTGAATTGCAAACAAAGGGTAGGACTGGTATCAACCACTGGTCCAGAGGTTAGAGGAGAGCCATCAACTGTTTGGACATGTTCTGGTATCTCTTTAGGGGCACACGGCATTCCTTTTTCTTTAGCCCATTTCTCATCTAAAAAAAATCTCCTTGCTCTGCAATCCAATAACACAAAGACTTGTTCTTCTTGATTATTAGGGCACTGTAGGATTACAAACAATAGAAAGAGAGCTGTGGAATTTTCTTTTCAAGAGCAGATAGAAGGTATCTCAAAACCTCCCGTCCCCTTCCTTCTCACAGGGGATGGGAGTTGGCATTTCCTGAAGGTCTGGAAGGACGAATAGGACACATTTGAATCAAGTGTCGCGCATTGCCACAATAAAGACACAGGCCCTTATGTCGTCTGTTTTCTCGCTGTGATTCAGATAAAGGTCCACGAGCAATATCTATTTGCATGGGTTCGTCTTCTGTAGAGACTGGGTTCTCTGACCGATTTTCATCAGGGTGATGTACTGAGGGGCGAAATGCTCCTGACTGGGACTGCACCATGGTCTTTCGTTTCTCCACCTTACGTTCTCGTAAACAGTACTCTACATTTAGTGCCAGATCCATCAGTTCTTTCAAAGATTCTACCTGAGTGGAATACACCAATTCATCCTTTATTTAGTCTCGTAGTCCTCGATGGAAGAGAGTTACAAAAGTGCATCCAACCCAAGTGGTTTCAGCTGCTAGCTGTTTGAAACAGGTTATATAATTCAGGACATCCTGATTGCCCTGTTGTATATCGTATAAAGCTTCTTCAGCTGCGGCCTCCAGTCCAGGTCGTTCAAACATCTGTTTAAAGGCCTTAATAAAGGCTGAATAGTTTGACAATAAAGAGTCATCAGCAACTACCAAGTGTCAAGACGGGGCCACTCACCTGAAAAGCAGGATGTCTGCAGGGACGATGGTGTGCCCCAGACCTCCTGGAACACCTCTCAGCACTTCCTGGTGGACACAAAAACCCCAGCAGGTGTCCCAAAAGGAAAGGGGGAGTGGAAGAAAAAAAGAAAAAACACTGCCACACCTTGCCGGTCCAGCCAGGCACCCTGTATCTTCAGGGGGGCAGGTTGTGGTTGACAGAGTGATAGTAGAGTTAGTGCAATCAAATTCCTTGAAACTGAATCTCTCTTTCTGATATGGGCACGGGAGAGGTAGAAGAACACAGGTATGCTCCTGCACTTTTCTTGGATAATATTAACTGTTGGCACAATAACTAACACTGCATTACCAAAAGCCCAAACTGAATACCATAACAATAAGTACTGCAACACTAGGGCTGGCTTCACAGAGATTCACTGTTGCACACTACAATTAGAACTGTGGTTGCACTTATTATGCACAAGAAAGACAAACAAGGGCATTCATTATATCACATATAATTTTCCTGCATGCATAGGTTAAACTAAAACAATCCAAGAAATACATATGTCCACTCTGGGTTCAAAAAGTTAGGGTGGCACAGTTTGGTTTGGTTTCACTGTGTGTGTGAAAAACCCTTCAAAAAGCAAATTCCTCAAACCTGAAACACAGGCATGAATGACACAATTTAAATCCAAGAGTTATGCTATTAGAGAAAGAAAAGTCAGGTAAGTGCTCTTTTAAATTTGCACTGTCACTTTTTGTAGTACTTGAGCTCAAGCAGATATCCTGAAGCACATTTAGGCAAGTAACTACAATAATAATGTAGAATGTTCAGAAATGCATTTGTCTCTTCAAGATAAGCCAAAATACGAGGTCTGAAATACACCAGCTTTTCTAGGAAAGCGTGGCGCTCAAAGAACAAACTCCCTGGAGAATACTAGTCACTTAGCTGCAGTCTTTTCTGGAGTGCTGGAGGAATGCCTGGTGTCAGCTGTTACAGGAATGAAGAAAAGAATTGTCTCATAAGTCCTGAATACGAGGATGACAGCAGGGGCTGGACTGCCAAGTCAGATGCTGAGATCAGGGAGCAAAACAAAGCCAAGCAGAGTGGCATGCTTCACTCTGCTATTTATAGCCAATCAGGAAAGCAGTTGAGTTTCCACATGTGGATGAGTCACCACACCCAATTAGAAGCACATGTCTACACCTGCTCACATTAGCAAACAAGCATTGATAAAACCAATTGTGTAACACAGCACATTATGTTTACTTAGAACCATGAAGAACAGAGATGTGATTTAACCCTAATCCTTGGGGATGCTGACAGATAACGCAGGAGGCACCTTGGGGTTTCCCGACAGTCCTCCCCACCAAGGACCCTTTCAAAGGGCGGGCCTTGGAAGGGTGCAGGAGATGGATTTTTTTAGTAAGATGTGGAGCATGATCTGTGCATGTGGGTTCCCAGGAATTGTCCTCGGGCCCATAGCCTTTCCAAGCCAATAAATAGTGTAGAACACCACGGACGCACCTGGAGTTAAGAATTTTGGCCACTTCAAATTCCCATTGCCCGTGTACTTTTACCGGGGGAAGTGGTGGGTCATCGGGGGTATCAGGGGACTAGGGACAGAGTAACGACACATGAAAAACGGGGTGTACCTTGAAATCATCTGGCAACGTCAGTTCTACTACCACAGGATTGATGATTTTGGCAATGGGAAAGGCCTAAAATTCGGGGGTTTAGTTTTCTAGATCCTGCAAGATAGAGATTTTTTTATGAGAGCCACACCTGATCTCCTATCTGATAAGAGGGAGCAGGTCTCCTTCTTTTGTCTGCTTGCTTTTTACTTGAGCTTGGTAGAGTTTTAAATGGTGTTGTACTTGTTTTTAAATCCCCTGTAACTCTTTATGGTGTTTCTGTACTGATAGGACTCTTGTGGATGTTTGGGACCTAGTTATATGTAACATTCTTGGGTGCAGACCAAACAAACAGTAAAATGGGGATACTCCTGTAGCCATGTGGACACTGTTGTTATATACAAATTCAACAAGAGTTAAAGCCTTATCTCACTCAGTAGACCACGTGTCAATGTAACAACTCCGGATTCGCTCCAGCGATTGGTTGGCACGTTCCGTCTGCCCATCCGTTTGTGGATGATATGCAGAAGACAAGCGGACTTCCATACCAACAGAGGAACAGAAGCTACGCCAAAACCGTGATATAAACTGGGGGCCACGATCGGAAACAATTGTGGTGCGCAACCCATGAAGCCGTACAATGTGTTGGACAAACAAATCAGAGAGCTTGGAAGCCGTAGGGAGGCATTTTAATGGAACAAAATGAGCCATTTAGTTAGGTAATCTACAACCACCCATAAAACAGTGTGTCCATTGGAAGCTGGGAGATCAGAAATAAAATCCATACTTATGGTATGCCATAGGGCCACCGGAATTGGCATGGGAAGTAACAATCCTGTGGCTGGAGTATATGGGGCTTTAGCCCAGACACAGGTGGAAGAAGTCTGGACGTAGCTTCTGATATCCTGCACAAGTGTGGGCTACCAAAACCATCTTTGACAGAGATCGAACATCTTTTTCTCACCAGGGTGACCTGCGAGTACAGAATCATGTCCCCAATGTAACACTGTATCCCGTAATTCTTTGGTAGGGACGTACAACTGATCAGCATGGTATAGTAAATCCTCTTTTTCATACACATCAGTTGAACAGGGAACCTTGTGTTGGGCTACCCGTATTTACTCAAGGAACTCTTGGGAAATGCACACAGCCATGATTTTTTCTGGCGGTATAATGCTTCTGACTTGTTCTAGCGCAACATCAGAGGAGAAACCCATCCTAAATGACATGTCTGCCTTTTGTTGTGTAGTACCGGGCCTATAAGTGATTACGAAGTCAAACTCATTAAAGAATAGAAGCCAGCGTAATTGACGAGGTGTCAGGGCCTTGGTTGCTTGAAAAATCTGTAAATTACGGTGATCTGTGTAAATAGTTATGGTGTGTCTAGCTCCTAGTAGGTGGTGACGCCATTCCTGGAAGGCAAGCTTGATGGCCAGAAGGTTCCGCTCCGCCACCATGTAATTTTGCTCTGCAGGTAGCAATTTCTTTAAGAAGTAAGCTACTGGATGGAAATGCCCAGACTCAGGATCATGTTGAGACAAGACACCACCCGCTGCCATTAGGGAAACGTCTGCTTCCACGAAAAATGTCTGAGCCGAGTCGGGTTGATGGAGAATGGGTGCTTCAGTGAATGTGTTTTTTAAGATGTTGGAAGGCTTTCTCAGCTTCTGCATCCCAGAGGAACTTAACCCTCTTTCGTAGGAGACGAGTTATGGGAGATACCACGGTAGAAAAGTGGGGTGTAAATCTTTGATAAAAATGTGCTAAGCCCAAAAACTGTTTCACTTCCTTGATGGATCTTGGGGCTACCCAATCCAGGATGGCCTGTACCTTTAACCTATCCATGGAAATTCCATCGGGAGTGATCACATATCCCAGAAATTCTACAGTTGTAGCGTGAAAAACAAATTTTTCCAGCTTAGCGAAGAGATGATGCTCACGAAGCCATTGTAAAACTGCTCTTACATGCCCTATATGTTCCTCAGTGGAAGTCAAATAGATCAAAATATTGTCTATGTATACAAATACACAGATATCCAGAAACTCCTGCAGCACTTCATTGATGAAAAATTGAAATGCTGCAGCCGCGTTACACAACCCGATGGGCATCACTGTGTACTCGAAGAGTCCAAATTTAGTTTGGAACGCTGTCTTCCACTTATTCCCCCTTTATCACTCGGATCAAGTGGTAGGCGCCCCAGAGGTTGAGTTTAGTATAAATCGTCGACTGACGTACCTGATCTAAAAGTATCGGGATCAACTGAAGTGAAGTTTGTTCACTGCGCGATAATCTATACAGGCGCGCAGCTCGACATTCTTCTTGGGCACGAAGAACAAAGACGACGATAGTGGTGATTTTGAATGACGAATTAAACCCTTAGCCAATAGATCATCCAGGTTGTCTTGCAGGTATCGATTCTCAGGCTCAGAAAGACCATACACCCTACTACATCGTAGCGTTGCCCCTGGAATCAAGTCTATGCGACAATCGTATGACTTATGTGGCGGCAGCTGGGTGGCCTTCTGTTCACTAAAGACATCAAGGAAGTCTTTATACGGTGCAGGAATGGCCAGTGTGTTATCCGGCTTGATAGCTGTACTATGTGTGGACCCACAATGCAAGGGTGTCACCAGTAATGGTTTGTCTTGGTAACAGGAGTGCCAGCAATGTTTAGAGTCTACTGTCACTGTCCTTGCAGCCCAGTCAATTTTGGGATTGAGTAACTGAAGCCATTGTACCCCCAAAATGGCTCCAAATACTGGGGTATTTATGAGGTCAAACTGAATTTGTTCTGTATGGTTGTTTGTACAAAGCATGGACCATGGTGTTGTTTGATAAATGATAAGCCCGGAGGTCAATTCTGAGCCATCCACCGCTCTGGTTCAGGGACGTCTTTTCTGACGGTCGAAATATTTAGGGTTTTAGCCAAACCCAAGTCTAAAAAGTTTCCGGTAGCCCCAGAGTCAAGCAATATGGGAATGACCTTACTAATCTGAGGGGACAATACTAACGTCACAATAAGAGTTAGGTGTTGAGGTACTGGTCTGGTGGTATTAGCCAGAAGATGTGAGACCATATTGAAAGAAGCGCTCGATAAAATGGTCTCAGAGGTTATCGAGCCAGTTCGTTTTCGGCCTGGTCAGGAAGAGAGAATCCAGGCCCTGTTACCGGTCCAATGGCTTTCTTTGGAGCAGTAGGCTTTTTAGGACATTCCCGAGCAAAATGCCCTGCCTTACCGCAGTATAAACACAGTTTCAATTTTTTCCCACGTTTTTTCTCTTCCTTAGATAGTGGGCCCCGCACACTGCCAATTAGCATGGGCTCAGGTGTATCATGTATCATGAGTGGGAATGGTGGACTCCTTTTTCTCAGTTTTGAGCACCACTAAGCGTGTGTCACCCTGGAATTTTTCTCCTTTATGTTCACTCAAGCGGCGATCCAATACCACCAGGTCAATGAACTCTGAACACTCCATAGGAGGTTCCACAATTTGGGCTAGAACATGCTTGAGATCGTCCCGAAGGCCACGAAAGAAGAGGGAAGTCCTCTTCTACTCGGGCCACTCAGTCTCCGCCACCAACTGATTGAAAGATGTGATATAGGACAGTAGATCCTTGTTTCCCTGCGCAAATTCAACAACTCATTGTCACTGGCTTGCACGAAAAGGTGTTTGGTGAACAGTTTCCACAAGGCTTCCTTGAACCGGTTGAAATTATACAGTATAGGGTCTTTGTGCTCTACCAGCAGAATAGACCAATTAGCTGCATTGCCTCCCAAATAAGAGATAATAAAAGCTACCTTTGCAGCATCGTTAGGGAATGCAGCTGCCCGACACAAAAACTGTAACTGGCACTGGTTAAGAAAAATGTTGAACTTGGTACTATCTCCAAAAAACCTATCTGGAGGAGCTAAGGGCACAGGGGTTGGTGTTGTGACCATTACCTGCATGGGTTGTGTGGTGGAAGCCGTTGGGCCTGAATCAAGTCTAGGAACATGATTAGACGGGTCAAACCGAGAGGACTGTAGTACTGGAGATCTTTGTTTTAGTTTGACTCGTCAACAGGGGGTGTCTTGTGGTTTATACCGCTGTAGTTCAGTGTGCAACTCCAGGTTTTCTTGCTTTAAAGAAAGAACTTCCTTCTGTAATCCCGCTAGGGCCCTAGTTAAATCTAATAAAGATGGAGCATCCTGATCAGCTGGTAAAGCCTGTGCTAAACCTTTGAAAGTACCCTTTGGGGAATCCATTGCCCAGGCAGCCCTGTATGTTGTGGTTTGGCTTTATGTCGAGACGGGGCCACTTACCTGAAAAGTTGGATGTCTGCAGGGGTGATGGTATGCCCCCTGACCTCCTGGAACACCTCTCGGCACTTCCTGGTGGACACAGAAACCTCGAGCTGCTGGCGTATTAAAGGTATTGGATTTTTTGGATAAGCTATGTAGAATTAACTAGCTGCTGACATACTAAATGGATTTGATTCTTTGGATAAGTCACATTTGAGATCTCTCTGGGAGTATTTAATTGGGTTTGGTAGTACAATTTTTGGAGAACTTGCCAACGTGAGAGAAAAGTAATAGAACAACTTAAGTGAGATGTATGCTATCCCTGGGAGGGAATAAATAATGAGTTATAATATCCATAGAATGTGTAATGTTTATAGGTTGGAGAATTTGTAGGTTAGATAGTTTATATGAATATGTAAAAATGAGGTCTTTGTTTTTACTTTTAAGAAAAAGTTAAAGTTGAGGAAATGACCTATGGAATGAAATTGGTGGAAATATAACTGAAGGAGAATATTCCTATATATTTTGGGTAAGAGTGTGTTTTTGGTTGAATTTGGTTGTAACAACCTAGGATTTAGGTGAGTTGATTTACAGAGATAGTCTGTCATATGATTATATTTTGTAGATTTGAGGCGAGGAGAAGTGTTGTTGGAGAAGATTGGTGCCTCAAAAAAGAGTGGTGCCTCAAGAAAGAGGTTGCACTAAGCGTGAGTATTGTTGAGGATAGTTTTGCAGCAATGTGATATTCCATAAAATATGAGGGGTTTAAGTAGTTTGATTAATTCTTTTTGGATTGTTTTAGAGGTCCCCTATCATTTTAGTCGTGAAGAAGACCCGTGTGTGAGCCTGGAATTAGCCCGATAGCCAGAGAGGGTCGAAACGTTGACGATGGTGGTTGTGCCTAGATGTGATTTTTTTTCGTACAATGAAGGAAGGACTGTAATGAGGATTCAGTACTGTTGAAATCATAGAAATGATTCAATGCTGACCGACAAGCTTTTCTTCTAATTTTCTGTGTTTGAATTGATAGGTGTGACATTTATGCTCTTTTTCTTTTTTCTAATCACGAGCACTTGATCTTTTTGCACTTTTTACTGTCCTTCTTCTTTTTGATGTTTTGATAGGGGATTTAATTAGAACTTTTATATGAGTATGGAATATATTTTTGTATATAAAATAAAGGATGTTTTCCAAATTAGTATGGACCTATGCTGCTTGCAAAGTATAATAGATGTATATGTTGTTTAATTTGTTCCCAGAGGGGGCAATATAGGGCCAGATGTATGATTCTGGCCCATTGCGATTCGGTAATTGCGATTTTCAAGAAATCGCTATTACCGACTCGCAAAGGGCCATGTATCACATTTGCGAATCGGCAATAGCGATTTCTTAAAAATCGCAAATGCAATTACCGAATCGCAAATTGCGATACTGGCCCCATTCGCAGCTATGGGCCTGTTGGCCCATAGCTGCACATTTTTTGCATTTCCAAAATTGCGATTTCTGAACCAGAAATCGCAATTTTGGAAATGCAAAAGGGCAGGGTGCTGGGGTCCTAAGGTCCCCTCTCCTGCACCCCAATTTTTTTTTTTTAAACATGTAAAGTACACACATGCCAAAAGGGCATGTGTGCTTTACATGTTACATTTAAAAATGCAGTTTTACAGCATTTTTAATTTTTGCACCAGGTTACCACCTGGTTGCAGACCATGGTATTTTGCATGTGCAAGATACCATTCTGCGAAAAATCGCAATTTGCGATTTTTTGCAGAATTGCCTTGCGACCTGGATTTTGCGAATCGCTAATTGCGATTAGCAAAATCCTGGTCGCAATGCAAAAAAATCGCAATTTTTGCGATTTCTATTTTGTGGTCTGCGGATGCCTTTGATGCATTGCAGACCACTATTTTGCACTCGCAAACGGCCGATTTTGCCGTTTGCGAGTGCAATTTTTTTTATACATCTGGCCCATAGTTCTGTAACAAGTCTTTACCCAGCCCCCTTTTGGGTTTTTTCTGGGTTACCGTCTGTGGCAGACAATACAATGCCTAGCAGGCTGTAATCTCCCAGAAGTCCCAGAGGAAAAACCCCAAATTGGTAAAAAACCTCAGATTACAGGAACACCTGAAAAGAGGCAAAAAGGAAAGCTGACAAGAATAAAGGATCAGGAACAACAAAACTGCAGGCAATAAACAGGATAGGTCCAAAAACACAGAAGCTGGAGCGAGAAGCACCACCAGGATGGAAGTGTTTGCCACTCAAGGAAAAGAATGCCTTCTGTGCTTATATGCTGACAAACTGGAAGTGGCATGCAGGAAGAACTAAAGGTACCATATTGGATTGGGAAAACCACATACAGGTGAACGGAAAAATTGGCATTGTAAAAAAAGGTAGTTAAATGCATGCAGGGAAGGAAACACAGACACCTGGGAAGAAGAAAATATGGCCACAAGAAGAAAAAGAAAAAAGAAGAAAATAAAAAGAGAAAAAAAGAAGTCCAGCAAGCAGGTACTAAAAATGACAGGGACCGTAAGCCACGCTGCGGTCGAGGTAAAACAAGTTGTGGCCACGGCAGGACTGGCTGGCCGAAATGCGGACTGCCGATACGACCTGTAGATTTTGAAGAGTGTGGGGCTTAGGGAGAAGTCCTGTGGAACTCCACAGCTGATCTCCATAGGTTCTGACAAGTAAGGAGAAAGTCTGACTCTCTGTGTTCAGCCCGACGGGAAGGAGCATATCCATGGTAGGGCCTTTCCGCAGATGTCGGTTGCGTAGAGCATGATGTCCGGTGCAGATGCTGAGTTTGTCCAAGTTTCAGTGAGGAAGGTGATGTGCGGGTGGGTGGAGCCAGTAGGTCCTAGAGTTATACGACGTGCTTGTGGATGGAGCAAATGTTGAGGAGGATGCAGCTAAGACGCTCCAGTGTTTGGTGTAGGGTAAGGGTGCGGTGGCAGTGGAGGTAGGGGAATGGTCCATGGGCGTCTCTGGGTGATGTGAGATGGCAGGAGGCGGGTCGTTCTGGGTTCAGCGCATGGAGGGTCTTCGCGTTGCTGCGATGAAAGGTCGGAGGGGGCCAGGTATCTTGGCGCTGGGCAAGGCCCGGACACAGACGGGCTTGTCTTTGGTGCACCAGCGGCTGCCATTAAGAAGGGGAGGAAGGCAGGGGGACCAGTCAGCTGGGAGGTGGATGGTCAGTGACGTGATGGTAAAATGGATCCAGTGAAGTGTGGAGGTGTTGTTGACAGTGATGTTGTTGCTGGTGGAAATAAATGGCATAGAGCACATGTCCTGCGATGTGTGTTGGCGAGGTGACCTGTTGTTTTAGTCCTATTGTGGTGAGGTTGTCGAGCAGGGTAGCGGTGCTGGTGTCATCACTGTTGTCAATGTGGTAGTTGAGGTCACGGAGGAGGAAGTAGTTTGAGGAGGCAAGAGCGTGAGGAGAAATGATGTCAAAATGAAGTCGCTGAAGGCTGGCCGGGGGCCGGGTTGCCTGTAGATTAGTGTACTGCTGAAGGTTGACTTGGGTGGGGAGTGTATCTGGAAATTGAGGTGCTCCATAACGGGGGGAGTGTTCTTCTGTGTTGGTTGTTAAGTGGAGGGCAGATTTGTGTATGATGACCAGGCTTCGCTCTTAGCAAGAAGGCCGGTCTTTGCGGAGCAGTTGGTAGTAGCTGGGGATAGCGATGTCCGGTGCAGATGTTAGGTTTGTCCAAGTTTCAGTGAAAAAGGGGATGTTCGGGTGGGTGGAGCCAGTAGGTCCCAGAGTTATTCAGCGTGTATGTGGATGTAGCAAATGTTGAGGAGGATGCAGCTAAGATGCTCCGGTGTTTGGTGTAGGAATAAGGGTGCGGTGGCAGTGGAGGCAGGGGAATGGTCCATGGGCGTCTCTGGGTGATGCACGATGGCAGGTGGCAGATTGTCCTGTGTTCAGTGCGTGGAGGGTCTTCGCGTTGCAGCGATGGAAGGTCGGAGGGCCAGGTATCGTGGCGCTGGGTGTAGCCCAGGCACAGACGGGCTTGCCTTTGGTGCACACCAGCAGCCGCCATTAAGAAGGGCCAGAAGGCGGGGGTCAAGTCAGCTGGTTTAAGCACTTCACAGGGAGGGGGGGGGGCAGGGCCACGGGGGAAGTAGTGGTGCAGTAAACGCAGGGACTGGGAAAGCAGAGAGAAAGAAAGGAGAGAACAAATGAACTAAAAAGACAGAAAAATAAGCAGAAGTAAAGAGAGACCGCAAGATACTTAAATGCAGATGCCCACTGGGCCACCAGGGATGAGGTGCAGGCAGGTGGTGGGCATTCTAAAAGAGAGTCAGAGAGGCTCTCAGTTAGCTCGCAGGAATGGCAGCAGCAAACATGGGGAGCTGCACAGAGGAGGGCGAACAGATGCTGACCAGGTGTTCAGAGGAGACACCCTCTCAGTGCGCAGCGGATGCCATTAAGAAGGAGAGGGAGGTGGGGGGTCCAGTCAGCTGGGAGTATGGAGGGCGCTTTGCAGGGAGGGAGGGGCCGCAGGGGCGCAGGGAGAGTGAAAGGAGAGAGACAAGAAAGAAAGAAAAGAAAAAATTAAAAAAGAAAAACAAACAGATGTAAAAAGCAGAAGTAAAGAGAGACAGCAAGATACATACATGCAGATGCCCCCTAGGCCACCAGGGATGCAGTTCAGACAGGAACCTGCAGGTAGAAGTAGGCCTCGATCTGAGAGTCAGGCAGACTCAGTTCACTCATGACAGAGGCAGCAGCAGCAAACTGGTGGAGCTGCACAGAGGAGGGTGAACAGACGCTGACCAGGAGGTCAAAGGAGCCGCCAAATCATGGATAAACCAATCATCAATCCAATTTAGACAGAGAGCACTTGCACTTTAGCCCTGGTATGCAGTGGAAAAGTGTCCAGAGTCCTAAAAAACTGAGAAAAGAAATCCAGCACACAATCAAAAATACAGGAAGTAGAGGCAAAAAAACAGGGGAAACCAAGCCCAGTATGCCAGGTCTAACACACGGGGTACAAAGGCTGATGTGATGTGTAGCATGAACCTTGCCTTCCTAGAATGAAATAGCTCATAAAATTTGTAAAACCAATTACAAAAGCCCTTCTTGGTTCCATATGGGAAGTGGATAAGGTCTTACGGCAGTGTTCGGGGGGTTGGGGGGTGGAAAGCAATGGGGTACCAATGGACCTCATAAAATGTAAAGTGGATCTGTGAGGCCCAATGATTACCAACAAATTTAATACTTCACTGAATGTTAAGACTCCCCGTTTCTGGGCCCCTACTACCATTGTCCCCATATTTAAAAAGGGCCACCGTGCTTTACCAAAATGTTATAGACCGATTTCCCTAATTGACAGTTCTGTCAAAATTATTGGTAGGGTGGTATTTCATCGCCTTTCCACCTGTCCTAAAGAAAATAATTGCCTGTGCCCATTCCAGTTTGGTTTTCAGTCGGGGGTGGATACGGTGGAGCAAAGTCTAAATCTGAGTTTGCTACTCAGTAAAATCACGCTGATTGGACATGTCCCACTGTACCTGGCCTTCATGGATCCCTCCACAGCTTTCAACTGCATGAACCAAACCAAACTGTGGATGATGTTACTGGACTTGGGGATGGATCTACCGGTAGTTAATTTCCTGCATATGCTTCATAAAGACCTTGGAGCTAGAGTCCGTTTGAATGCCCATGGGGATATGACTACTGAATTTACCCTCAAACAAGGGTTTGATTGAGTTGCATAATGGCTCCATTAGTTTTGCCCTTTTGTATAAATAAACTATGTTCCGAGTTGATCCAGACTACCGAGGATGCCCCCAAAATGGCTCATACTCAGATCCCGGCATTCTTATATGTGGATGATATGGGGCTGCTGGCACGTACTCCAAACACACTACGGATGTTGTTGACCGTTTCGTTTCTTTTATGAGTAGTTTGGACATGACCACTAATTATGGGAAGTCACACACAAATGCGTGTGGACCAGGCAAGAGTAATATCACCAGGCTCATAATTAAGGGCTCGTCTCTGTAGCATTAATGGTTTTAGCTAATTAGGTGTCAATTTTAATTTGAAGGGATCTTGGAAGCTCCAGGAGTGTCAAGCACATCTAACATTGAGTAGACCGGCTGGTGCACTATTTTATTTACCTAGTGAGGGAATGAAGGGTTCTATTCTCCTTCTTCTAAATACTTACAATGCTCAGTTCATCCCTGCTGCTATGTATAGGACCGATATTTAGGAATTTTATAATATCTGGTCCCTTTACACTGAGGAATCCCTCATTTGTCGGCAACTGCTGCAGGAACCTCTATCTAGTTCAAGTTTCATTATGTATTCAGAGCTTAACCTAATATTGTGGTTAGGGTTAGCCTGTCTCCCTTACTGTTGTGGATTAGAGAATGGTAAAACCCGGCAACTTTCCTATGCAGGGATATAATAAAGGATTGCCTTGGCTTAGACAGGGGTCGTTCCATCCCCTGGATCAACTATGTATTCAGAACTTTTTGTTCACTGGGTTTGGAGGACCTTTTTACAGCTCCAGTAATTATTAAAAGTGGCGACAATTTGAAAATAAAGCTTCGTTTTTTGTGTATTGTACTGTAAATAGGCTGAAATCTGAATTAAGCAAAGTGTCTTAAATGAATACAGATCCTTCAAAGCTTGTGAGCCCACACGCTATATGTGTCCTTACCCCTCACAAACTGAGAGAGGTCCCTTTTGTTTAGCTTTAGAGTAGGCACAATGTGAAGGTTACTGTGCCTTCGTGGCAAAATTAGCCCGTTTGGAGATCCTATCCAGCCTTGTCCTTGTGATGATCAGGGGGAGCAGTCTTTGTTTCATTTTATGTACTTTTGCAGATTTTCTAACTCTCACTTTAGAATTTTTCATAAAGTGCTGTTGTAAAAGTTGGGGCACCGTAAATCTAAAATAGCGCTTTTTCATCTACAATTGTTGAACAGCGACAAAAATATCTGATAGTAAGTTCTTTCTCTGTGCTGCAGTTGTGAGAAAGTAGCCTCTTTCTAGCATGGTTACCCCCTACTTTTGGCCTGTTTGTGAGTGTGTGTCTATGTGTTTTTACTGTATCACTGGGATCCTGCTAGCCAGGACCCCAGTGCTCATAGTTTGTGGCCTAATGTGTATGCCTGTGTAGTGCCTAACTGTGCCACTGAGGCTCTGCTAATCAGAACCTCAGTGCTTATTCTCTCTCTGCTTCTAAATGTGTCACTGTAGGCATGTGACTTCACTTACCAATTTCAATTGGCATACTGGAGCACCCTTATAAGTCCTTAGTATATGGTACCTAGGTATCCAGGGCATTGGGGTTCCCGGAGATCCATATGGGCTGCAGCATTTCTTTTACCACCCATAGGGAGCTCAGACAAACCATTACACAGGACTGCCATAGCAGCCTGCGTAAAATAGTGCACACTCTATTTCACAGCCATTTTCACTGCACTTCAGTAACTTATAAGTCACCTATATTTCTAACCTTCACTTTCTGAAGGTTAGGTGCAAAGTTACTAAGTGTGAGGGAACCATTTCCCGGGACTTTGTGAGTGTGGTGACGCCATTATACGCGTACACTATTTATAGGTCAATACCTATATGTAGCTTCACAATGGTAACTCCGAATATGGCCATGCAACATGTCTAATATCATGGAATTTCCCCCCATTCCAAATCTGGTATTGGGGAGCCAATTCCATGCATCCTGGGGGCTCCACCATGGACCTCCAGTACTGCCAAACCAGCTCTCTGAGGCTTGCACTGCAGCTACAGCTTCTGCCACCTGGGTCTGGGTGGCCCAGTCCCAGTCCCAGGAAGACAGAACAAAGCATTTCTTCTGAGAACAGGGTGTTACACCCTTTCCCTTTAGAAATAGGTGTTACAGGCTGGGGAGGGGTAGCCTCCCTCAGCCTCTGGAAATGTTTTGAAGGGCACAGATGGTGCCCTCCTTGCATAAACCAGTATACCCCGGTTCAGGGACCCCTTCTCCTCAGCTCTGGTGGGAAACTGGACAAAGGAAAGGCGAGTGACCACTCCCCTGTCCAACACCACCCCAGGGATGGTGCCCAGAGCTCCTCCAGTGTGTTCCAGACTTCAGCCATCTTGCATTGCAAGGTGTGGGGGCACTAGGGAGGGCTCTGAGTGGCCAGTGCCAGCAGGTGACGTCAGAGACCCCTCCTGATAGGCCCATACCTGATAAGGTAGCCAATACCCTTCTCAGGGCTATTTAGGGTCTCTCCTGTGGGTTCTCTTCAGATTCTGCTTGCAAGTTTACTTCAGGAATCCTCTGCAACAACTTCAGCATCCTCTGACCTCTGATCAACCGCAGCCTGCTCCAAGAAATGCTGTAACTGCAACACAATGTCTGCAAGACACACTTTTCTTCAGCAACCTCAGCTCCAAGTCAGCAACTGCAACAGTTTCCACGGTGTGCATGCTCTGGGGACTCCCTGTCTTCATCCTGCATGAGAAGGACCAGAGAAATCTCCAGTGGAGTGACGGAGTCACTCCCCTGCTCCAAGCAGGAACCTTCTAACGTGACAACTGGTACCCTGGGACTCCTCTCACAGTGATGAGCGTGCTCCTAAGGACACAGAGGGTGGACATCATCGACATACACTGTCCTGAGGTCCTGCTGATTCAATTTGGAGGAGGTAAGACCTTGCCTTCCCCGAGAACGACAGTACCCCTGTGTACTGTGTCTTCTTTGTCTCCTGAGGCTAAGTGTGCACTCTTTGCAAAATTGCACAGCCTGGCCCAGGTCCCCAGCACTCCACCCTGTGACGTTCAACTCGCTGAGTTGTTCTCCGGTGGCGTGGGACCTTCTTTTGTTGTGCTGCATCAACTGCATTTTGCACTTCCTTTGAACCCGGGTCCTGCAGCATCTGGGGGTGGTGGCTGGCATCCTGAGGGCTCTTAAAGTGCTGAGAGACCCCTCTTCCTTCTCACACAGATTTGAGGCCCCCAGGTCCCTCCTGGGACCATCCAGCTCCATTTTGATGAAAAATGTACTTTTGCCATGGCCAAGGCTTGTTGGCGCCTTCCAACACAAAATCTCATCTGCAACGATCTTCACACCGTGGGACATCTTTTGCATCATGCAGGAACCCACTGGCATCTTCCTAGGGTGCATTTCTGCAGTCTTCAACTAACCAGAGTCTCTTCTTTTGCACCCACTTCTGGGTTGGCAGGGCCTCCTGTCGTTCCTGGAACTTCTTTCGACTTCTGGACTTGGTGCTCTTCCTTTGCAGGTCTTCAGGTTCAATAATCCGGCAGTTGTTCTTTGCAGACTTGGTTGGCTGCTGAAAAATCCCCAAAACGAGATGTAGTGTCCTAAGGAAACTTGCAGTACTTTACTCCTGCTTTTCTGGGCTCTGGAGTAGGGTAATTTACTTACCTTTACTGCATCCTTACTCTCCCCACTATTCTGCACACACTACACTTTTCTAGGGGGGAATTTGTGATTCACATTCCACTTTTTCAGTATATGGTTTGTGTTGCCCCTAGACCTATTTTCTCCCATTGCTTTCTATAGGATTTCCTACTGTTTGCATTGTTCTATGACTATTTACTTGTCTAAATTTGGTGTCTAGTGTATATATTGTGTATAATACTTACCTCCAGAAGGAGTATTGTCTCTAAGATATTTTTGGTACTGTGTCACCCAAATAAATACCTTTATTTTTGGTAACACCGAGTATTGTCTTTACTTGTGTATAAGTACTGTGTAACTATAAGTGATATTGCCGGAGCTTTGCATGTCTCCTAGTTCAGCCTAAGCTGCTCTGCTAGAGCTACTTCTATCAGCCTAAGCTGCTAGTACACTACTACATTCACTAACAACGGATAACTGGACCTGGTGTAAGTGCCCAAGGTACCCACTACAAACCAGGCCAGCCTCCTACAGCAGTAAGATGCAAAAAGTCCATGGAAGGGTAGGATGAGGTATAGTTAATCATTCACACTTTATTTTAAGGATAGTGTCAGGTGCCCTTATGGGATTGTTGAGATTACTGCCTATTTTAGGTCCCCTTTTTTAGACTATTATTTGGTTTCCTTTATATGTGTGTCTTGTACAGCTGCAGAATTTGTGAGTGACTATGGTCGAATAAAGATTTATGAAATGTGAAATTACTAAAGCAGGCTTGCTAAAACATGAGAAAAATGTGTTTGAATGTAAAAAGGGCATACGCCGTGAAACTAAGGTAAGATGGGGTGCCCAACCTAGGTACTCAAAGAGTTCTCACGAAAAGGCAGAATGGACAAGCTTGCCAAGCACAAGGGTCAACCGGTGAGCTTGGATGTCTGTCACATTTTTTTTTAAAGAAACAAATTGGCTAAGTCCTCACAATGAGATTGTGAGAGGGGGTAACTGGGTTGATATTGATGGGATCAGAGAGTGATGCCTGAAAAAGTGTTTTAGGGCAGTTTTGGGCTGAGAATACTTTATCCAAGTAACAAAAGAGGCTCTGGTGACAACAGTTATTTTGATAGTCCTTTAAAGGCAACTTATAATAAGTAAGTCAAACCAAAGTATATGTATTGCACCATGCTATTGGCAAGCATTCACAAAGCTTTTTATTTTCATGCAGAGAACCATTATATCATGGAGCCCCCTTTCGACTCCCCACCATACCCACCTACTCCTCACTGCACAGAAAATTGCAATTCCATCAACCACTTCGTCAGTCAAAAAATACAGACAATCTGACAGCACATCAACAGCACCATCCCTGCTTCATCTCTTACATCACCCCCTACCCTAGCATTCCTTAATGGTCATCATTAAAATACCTATTTCTCACAGATCTCATGGCACATTCAAATACCTAAATGCCACTTCTTATGAAGATGATGTCTACCCTCGTAATTCATCAAAGCTCTCTCGGGGATGCTCTCTCACCCCCACTAACCAAAGGTGAAGTTGACCCCTGCGCCGCCGGATACTGCTGGACCTCCCAGCTTCTTTCAACACACCCTTTCACCTTAAACACACCCTGGAGTCTTGAATGGGATTCATTGGTTCTCCTTCTAACTTTCCAACCAACAACAGCTTGTTCACAGTGCATCTTTCATGTGGAGCGTAAGCAGGCAAAACTTGTGAAAGTAGAACACATGCAGGAAGTAGTGTGGAAACACTGATTCCCACAAAATTCCCCATTTCTACAGGGCATATGATAATAGCTTAGTATTGCCACAACCAAGTTCTAACAGATAACTCCTGGGCTCAGAAATACATATGCAGTATTCCTGAAAAACCTTTAATGGGGCCCCATGCATCATTCTCTGCCTGCCTTTGTTTCTCTGAAGGGCAAACCAGGCAATCTCTATCTCTAACAAATTATTTAGAGATGCTCACCTCCATGTCTTAAAAGATGCCTGACACCTGTGAAGTCCCTAAAGGTTTCATACCACCTGCTATCATCTTCATGCTCTAAATGGTGCCACTCGGTGCTCTACTCACAGATAGCAGCATCAAGATTCACCAATATGCCAATGATACACAACTGCACTTGAAAGTTTCTTCTGCTTCAGACAGGCAACACCTCAATCACAAGGTCCAAATATTCCAAACCTGGATATCCAGCACCTATCTGAAGCTCAACCAAACCAAAATAGAATTTCTGTTATTTGCCAACATCAATAAACAATAAACAACACAAACCTGGCTTAATGACATGAAACATGAACTTTGAATCCCAACTCTCACCAAATGCTAAGTCAAATGGAGTCACCCTAGATACCAACCTCAACCTGAAGGAACACAGTGCCAAAAAATAAAGATAGATTGGCACTGACTATGTTGTCTAAAGAAAGTGAAACAGTTTCTTCCAGAAAAGGAATTCAGAACTACTGTTCAAATCATTCATTCAAAAACATTCCCAAAGCACACTGTTCAAGAGTAAAACAAATTTGTAAGACAGTAGTTGTTCCCTGTAGTGAGGTTTATTCTTAAGTGTCAAAACAGGTGTAAGTTCATTCTTCGTAAGGTGGCAATCAACTCTTGTTTTGTCCCATCGACTGCATCAAGGCTAAAACATAAAAATTATGAAATGACATAATATCAAAAAGTAAACTTCTCCTTCAGAGCAGAATAAGTAATGCAAGATATTCCTTACTGTTCAATTAATTGTAGTGTTTCTAAGAGTTCTCGTGAAAATCTCGTCAGACCAGAGACATCGTACTACCTCCATCCGCATCGACCATAATAAGCCTTTTAATTTCCTGCACGCCCCCCCACCTCCCTCATCTGCCACTCCCTCTCTTCCCCCCCCCCCCCAAACGACTTCACTGCAGCTACTGCTACTGGCTTCTCTCTGCACATTGATGTAGAATTTACATGCAAGTTGGTGAAGGAGGAAATCTGGTCTTTTTTGTTTGACTGCTTCCTAATTGATTGGCCTCAGAGAATCAACAATATTCAGGTCCTTGAAAAAGAGAGATGTCTTTTTTATATAAAGGTTTGATAATGATAACGTCTTACCTTCAAATGTGAGTTTTCAAAGTTTATCACAAATTATAAAGTCTGTCCCTCTTCATGTAACTAATAGGTCACAGAAGAGTCCTACCATTTCTTATTTGGTGATTTTAATATTAAACTAGAGTAATTGTTTAACTACTCGTCAACTCAATGCAGCTGTAGTGTCGATATAACCACTTCAGTGCATGTGAATCTGGAGGAGTTAAGCCCATTCGTTGCTTTTTTCCAACAAATTATTGTTAACTGGAATTTATGTAACACAAATATGAATTTTTGGGGTAAGGATCGTCTAGTTCCCACTTTTAATGCTGTTGGTTACTTATGTTTTGTTTCTGTTTCAAGGCACAAACAGAGTGCATTCAAAGACTTTAAAGTAATATTGAGTCTACCAATCTTAATCCTATTTAATTTGTGATTTAAATCCAGCAAAGTAACAGATAGGTGTGAAGCAGGTGTCACCAGCAGATTGAGTTTCAAGAGGAGATTTATTACAAGATAGATAAAATACAGAATAAGAACCTCAGCCAACCTGTGAGCGTGACTGCTCTTCTCCTCTCCAGAGAATTCATGTTCCTTAAGTTCTGCATTTCATTCCTGACATTATTGGGATGTTATCTACATTCTACCTATGGCATCACATGGATGCCATCACCTAGATACCCCAGTTGGCTCCTGTAATTCTTCCCTATAATGATTCTGTAATAGAAGGAGAAATAGGACTGTGGTGGGAAACAGATAAGAACCGACTGACAGGTGATGATTGGCAAGTTGAATGAGATAGTTATGTGTCTAGAGGTCAAGGCGGGTTCAGTAACTGTGTTGGCTGCTGTCTATGAGTCAATAGTTGGGACCACCTCTCTAGTATATTTTTGGCACAGTGGTGCCCAGCAATGAAAACAAAAACAAAAATGGTTTGACAGGTCTTGAAAAGAAGCCAATCGTGATCTGCATTTAGCTCAGAAGTGTTAACCACAGGACCAAGAAGAAATTACTCTATGCAGATGAGATTATAAAAATACTACCAAGAAACTCAAGGCCCAAATCAGGTACATGAACTGGGATTATTGAGACTAGTACTAAGAAGGAAGTGGCAGCCTTTTGGAAGTTGCTTGAGATTTCAATAGAAAAATAGTACAACTGCATTTAAATCAAAAACCTATCTGAATGGATTGTGAGCCTAACTATATTCTGCATATTAAACGTGCACTAGGCCTAACAAGACGCCAAAAATTAAGCGTGCATTTTCCTTTATAAATTGTGCATGGTCTGTGCTTGGTTAACTTGTAATACTTGCAAATTCCAAGCTGCTTTTGCTCAGCTCAAATGTTTCTTTTGCACATCTTCTCTTGAATCAAACTTCCTACCCTAACAAAAGAAAGTTATATTTCTCTTCCTTTTAACCGCTTGACCTGCATCAAAATTCCTAATTTGTTTAATAAATGTTAACAATTGTTGCAGATGAATAGCCTTCTAGTGTGAAGTTCTGCAAGAGAGAAGATGATAGAATGAAAGTATGCATAAAATGTATACAAGTGTTTTGTCTTTCAGAAAGCAAAGTAGCTGGGAGAAAGCCCTCATGTTTCAAGAATAATGCTGAATGAAATACAATGTATCACACGTTTAGAATGTTTCTTGTTAGAATCTAACACCTTGACAGAAACTGTTCCTGTCTCAGAGTTTCTTGACTCTCAATTGATCACCATAATGTGCCATCTGTAATATTGTATACATTTTTGTTTCATTGTATTGTGTATAAAATTGTCCCAGACAAAGAACAGGTTTGCGTGCTTTGACAGACGTTCTGATATACACGCTTTGAAATATGCTTTAGCAGATACTCTACGGTGTGCATGCGCTATAGAGCTTGCTGTAGATACTCTCTCTCTCTCTCCGATTGCCTCAACTGGCATATTTTCTCTCTTTACTACTGAATAGCCTAAGGGGCTCGACAGACTCTCAGAACTGTGTTCCTTTTTTGCTATTTAATGTTTTATTTCTTGATACTCTCTGACTCAGATAATGCTCTGTTACTGACTCGCAATTGCTGCTTTTCTGAGACAACTCAGTATTGGTTACTCAACTAAATGCACTTTTCCTGAATTACAAGAGCAATAGATTAGGGATTGGATTTGCGGGACACACTTTATGCTATGTTTATTCAAACCAAATTACAGAACGAAGACTAAAAAGATTTGCGAACTGATGATTAATTAAAAAAAACTTGATTCCAGACTAGAAAGATTGACCAAGTTTATTAATAATTGAGAATTGGAGATTCTTAACTCCTTCATGCGGCACAAAGGTCTGTCCCTACATTGCCTAAGAGTTGCAGAGATTATGAAATAGTAAATTCAATTTAAATATTCTCTCTCTCCCAAAGGTGGTTAACCACAATGTATCATGCGTTCAAATTTTACCAAGTTATGGGTTTGCCATTTTTCTTGTGTATATGAGACCAAGAGGGGCATAACTGTATTCCAGTTATTTCCCAGTTACATATAAAGATATGTTGTAATCTTTCTGAGGTTATAAAGGCAATTAAGGATATCCCTAGCAGGATGTTTTAATACACCGTTGATTTATGGGCATTCTTGTTTACTAGTATTCCTAAAGCTGCATGCTCCACTCAAATGCCACCAGCATGGTGTAAAACACTAACTATTCCTATTTTTAAGAAAGAACTAGGGCAGATATTACCTGGCACCACCCAATATCCCCAATTGATTCCACTTTTAAAAGAGTATTTCACGGCCAGAAGTACAAACCTTTTTTACAGTGAAAAATACACTCTGATTTGGAGGGTGTGAGTGCAAAAATGTTTTTTCCTGTGAACTAATCCCATTTTAAAAGACAGTAAGGTTTTACAGGCTCCTAAATAAATACCAGTTTAGTATCCAGTGCAATTCTGGTCGCAAACCATTCAAAAGTTAGACTCCCAAGTTGGGATGTAACTGGTTCGCAAAGGAGAATGGGTCCTCTTTGGACCTCTTCCTGTCAATCAATGTGAAAGTTGTAGGAGAGTTTAGCAAAAATACAGATTTGCAATGGTATGTGTTAATGTTTTGCAACTGAATTTCAGTTGCGAAATATTGATCTTTATTGATGGCAAAGCTATTTTTTAAGAATTGCCAGTGGTCACATGGACCACTGTCTACTCTTAAAAAATAATTTTAAATTTTTTGTTTTTGTTTTAACAGATAAATGTTTCTTTTAAGGAAACTACTCTGCATTTAAACAAAAAAAAGATGCTTTATTCAAAAGCAGTCCTAGACCTGGTAATGTGCTGACCTTAGCAGATGACCATTCCCGTGATGGATGCGATTCCTAGTGAGTACCTCATTAATATTCATGACTTAGATCACAATCCAGTCCCCTAGGAATTGCTAATTTAAAAATAAAAGTTGTATACATTAGGAATAGCGATTTCCTAATTGGGATTCAGAGAAAATCAAAATTTGGAAATCTCTATTCCCAATGTTAATACATCCGGCTCGATGTTCTTTTTGGAAGTCTAATGAAGAAGACTTATTTACTTTGGAATCCCAAGGGACAAATAATCACCGTGGGGTACCACATCAGTTTTTGCCATCTTAAATTAGGCTCTAAATGACAAGTCATTCAATTTTAATTTGATTTTTAATATATGTCAGGGTACTTATTTTTTAATATATTCAAAACCAGAAAAATGGCTCAGGGTGTAAAGATCATTGTTGGCATTTCAGTGTCAAGAGCATGAATTTCTACAGAGCCAAATCAACTTTTGATCATTTCAATGTCAACAAATTTAGTAAATGACCAAATATTTGTTACTTCACTAGATTAACACCATTATACAAATAAACTATTTTAACTAATTGTTAGTGTACCTCTTTGTTTTCAAAGTTGTCCTTTTTACATTTATTCTAATCTTTGCTAAAAAAGAAAGCAAAATAATTACCTTTTGGACAGGAGTGTCCTTTGCGTGGCGAGCGGGCTTCCACCCCTGCCTTAGTGCCCAACTGCATGTGAAACTGGTATTCTGACCTCTTGTTTGGCGCTGGCACCATTGTAACCTAGCTAGTTTTTAGAGGCCTAGACCTGTCCTTGGTAAGGCTATGTCTAGAACATCTTTGTCTGAATTTTGTTTGGAAGTCTAATGAAGAAGACCTATTTACCTTGGAATACCATTGGGCAAATGATCACTGTGGGGTACCACATCTGTTTTTGCAGTCTTAATTTTTGCTCTAAACTGCAGGTAATTTAATTTGATTTTTAAAATGCTTCTTAAAAGTGCAAGTTAATTTTAGGTGTGTTCAAGGAGTCTACCGAAATGTCTAAATGGAAGTACAGCTTTAGCAATGGTCATTCCCATTACAATTGTATAATATTTTCTGCTCACCCTGAAGAGAAAGATCTTTTGAGAGTTTCACATTTAAAGGCTACTTAGCGGAACTCTGCAGTAGGTAAACAAACTGTTGTAATCCTGTGTTTGATAATGTATGATTTATCTACCTATTTAAATATGTACAGCTTTAACCAATAAGATGCCTTAGGAGTTACTAGAAGCATTGTACCAACTAATAGAGTGACTGGGTGTCATGAATTAAACATTTTTAATCCAACCCTTGTTTGTAATGTCATGCTATGACATTCTGTTCCTATAGCATTATAAAAGATGTATTATTTTGTAAGAGAGCCATTGATCCTTTGGGCGTTCTTTTAGAGACAGAGTGTATGTAAGTCTATTTGCATATCTACTTAGATACCTACAATTATGTTAATTCTATAGGTTAATTAGGTAACACTTTTTGATTTCTGTAATGACCCTAGGTTTTGTTTTTAGCCTTGGACTAAGGGCCTCATAAGGAGTGTGGGGGTCAGTACCGCCACTGTTGCAGCGGTCCAACCGCCACATTATAAACCTGGTGGTCAGGCCACCAGCCCCGCTGGATCCATGATCCCAGCAGCCTGGTGGAGATCATAATCTGCCAGGGCAGCGCTGCATGCAGAGCTGTCCTGTGGATTACAACCTTGTTAGAGAGTGCTCTGCTCAGTACTCTAAGAACTGGTGTGTGACCAAGGCTGGGGTTTGCATGACAGCCAGTTGTCCAAAAGTGAGGGGGCATCACTTCAAGTATGCACTTTCTGCTGGAGGAGTTTAGAGTGTGCATAAAGCCTAGCGGTTTGCCAAGAGCAGGAAAGAGTGTGCCTTGCCATGCAGGAGAAAAGACTGTCCAGGAGGAGAAGCTCTATGTGTTTCTGACATGAGGGACAACTAGAGAAGCAGGTGGCTGAATGAGATCGAAGCCAGGTGTGACCCATGTGTTAAGAGATTTTCCAGTTTCCCTGAGCAGTTCTCTGCTGTGGCCCCTTCCGTACTGCAACAGCCACAGGAGCAGGACTGCTGAATGTTCCTTGCACTGCCATGGCTGCATCTGCTGTAACGCAGTTAACCGCAGGGCCAAACAAGTTGGAATGAGAGAATGGGGAAGCAGAAGAACTCTCCAGTACTTACTTAAGACTTTTACAGTTTGAATTTGAAATGGTGTAGGTGAACTCAAATGTTTCATACATGAACACTTTGAGGTTTTATTGAGTGAACTGCACCTGTATCTAATCCATGCCTCAATCAGTGCTTTATGCTGGAGGTTGTAAACACTAGGAAACTCCAATAGCAAGGCAGAATACCAAAGGGGATTGTAGTGCTTCACTAAAGGTCACAGAAAGGATTACAGTCCTGTAACTGAGAACACTAATTGTGCATTGTAATATTTAATTTTACTGTAAGATTTAAGTACTTCATACACTATTGGTTGACTGTTGAATTCTAAGCTCTTGTTCCTTCACATTACCGCCCTATGAAGCCTTCCACTACTCAACATAGCCTCTCTAGGAATCGCCTGTGGGAAGAGTGTTAATGGCTCAGTTTTCAGAGTCATAGTACGACAGAACCCAGAACACCAGTGGCAAATGACTTTAGCGACCAGAGTTTGAGCCTAGTAGCCCATGTCTGCCCTGTGCCCTCCCTAAATGGGTCTGACATTAGCCACAAACATTTTCAACAGTATTCATAGGTATTTCATCATTCTTGTGTCCATTAACGTAGGCCATGTGTTCCTTTTCAAGTTTTTTCCATATGTACATGTTGTTTGTTTTCCGTTGCCATTTCCCAGGATCGTTTCAATAACCACTTCTTTCCTCTTCAACACTAATCTACCAGCCACGTCCTGGAACTGTTAGTGATCCTGAGAAACTCTGCATATTTCCCCATGTGCATAGGGGTCACCACCCCTATATTTGTTCTGTGTAAACTATTACAGAATCCATTGTTTAAAATGTGCGCACTATACTGGATGGCTTTGCTCATGCTACTAACATGAGACATTGTGAAATCTTTTCTGAAAATTCAAATCACAAATTAAACTATTGTTTTTTTCAATTTTGTGATTAGTCCTTATTTTTCAATCTGCTTTGAGGAAATAGCAGAGTAAAGAAGGTATATGTCTTGTGATATCAAGTTAGGGGTTGGTGATTTTTTGGGGGGGAGGTGGGATGTGTCTCAAAGATAAAAATTCTTGAAGGGGCTGCAGATGCATTGTGACTTAGCCAAAACTGGTTTCTCTAGGTACCTTAGAAATTGTCATGCTTTGTGTAGCTGTGATCAAGATTAGTGTTAAATATCTGATCATTTCCATATAGTGGCCCAGGTCTTGATGGAGAGCACGCTCTGCATGTAGTGTTCAGTAAATGCAGCACTCCTATATGTACTATTCCGGACATTAACTTGACCTCGAAGGAAAAACTGGTGGCTGACATGGCATCCTTTGAAAATGCTAGTTATTTTAAAGCTCTATTATACACCTTAGGGAAATAGCATCCAATGTGAGAGAGGAAGGAAAGTCTGTGCACAAACTGTGATGCTGCAGTACAGTCAGGATCTTTGGAACGCAGTGCATACTGTGCTGTGCTAAAGACTGAGCTAAGAGTTGACTAATTGAAAATGAAGGGGATTTTGAGTGAGCCCTTTTGTGGTGACCAATAGAGATATAGACTTAGATTGGAGCAGCTCCTCGTTTCAGACTGGGGCACCTGGAGAGCAGGATGAACTGGTGCATGTCAGCTAAACAGTCCACTTATGGAGCAGGTAGTGGGCCAACAAATGAAGAAAATATATGCCCCTTTACGAAATACTTGAGGGACTTTGACTTATTCACCAGAATGGGCAACTATTCACTTGGTGCGATTCCATCTGGAAGGTCTCCTCTAAACCCAAGTTGTATTTTAAGCTCTTTTTTTCATTGTTTATTGAGATCACGTCTGAAGGTGATAATATTTGGAGAAAAAAAACAACAAATCAAATAATTATCATTCTTATACCAATAAATGTCACAATTTCTAGAAAAGTTTTCTCCGCCTAAACTCTGAGTGCCGCTAAACTGAATCTGGCATACTCCCACCTCCTTCGTGGACAATAGATGAACAGGGGGCCATATGTTCAAAATTCTGTTTTTCCATTTCCTAAACAGCCAATCCTAAGGAATCGTTATTTAGTAAATGCAAAATGGAATGCACACAAATAGAGATTTCCTAATAGTGATTTCTACAGAGTAGGAATCCCTGTTAGGAAATCGTTATTTAGGCAATGCTACACCATTGGTTCCTATGGGCCTAAAGTGTTACGCCGCAGGTCAGTAATCCGCCCACAGCACCCCATTCTTATCCCACAGGGAGGTCCGCGATATGCTTTTTGGCATGTTGGGCCTGCTGCGGGATGTTTGTTTACCTGCAGTGTCTAACTCTTGTGTGGTGGCAGGGTCAGACGGCCGGGGTCAGGCCACGCATCTTGTTGAGGTCACAGTGTGACCTGCCTTATCCTTTTTACAGGAGATTTTCCATCCTCACGGTCTCCCTCAAGTCATCATTTCGGACCGAGGCCCTCAGTATGTTTCACGTCTTTTAATTTGATAAATTATTGTGTATTGAGGTAGCCTTATCCTCCGGGTTCCATCCTCAATCAAATGGACAGATAGAACATTTAAAAGAGGGACTTGAGCAGTATCTTCATTGTTTTTGTAATGCAACACAAAGTGACAGGTCCCAATATCTATCTTTGGCAGAGTTTTCATACAACAATACGGTGCATAATGCATCGAAGGCAACTCCCTTATTTTGTACGTATCCATATCATGCCAGGGCCTTTCCTACAGTGAATATCGAGTCTTCCTCTGTTCCAACTGTAACCTCTTTTTTCTGTTGTCTTAGTAGTGTCCAAAAAAAGATACATTCTAATTCACTGGCTGCAAAACAACTTATAAAGAAAGCTACTGATGTAAGACAATGTCCTTCTCCCTTGTATCAGGTTCAGGATAAGGTCTGGCTTTCATCTACATTTTTGCCTTTTCATTTGTCCACAAACAAATGTAAACCCCGATATTATGGTCCCTTTAAGATCGTACATATGGTGAATTTGCTGTCCTTCCATCTGCAGTTGCCTCAGACATGGAAGATACACCCAGTATTTCATGTTTTACAACAGAAACCTTATGTTTCTGATCCTTTTCATAGACACCATGCTTGTCCCCATCTTCAATTTCTGATACATTGGAAGGGTTACCCTCTTAGTGACTGTTCTTGGGAAGATACTTCTTCTGTTCATGCTTTCCTTCTTGTTTTACATTTTTTTCAGTTTTTTTCCTGCTAAGCCTGGGCCCTGTGGAGAGGGGGGTTATTTGGGGAGACATACTGTTATGCCGCAGGTCAGTAATCTGCCCGTGGTGGCCAATTCTCATCCCACGGGGAGGCCTGCAGTCTGCTTTTCGGCTTGTCGGGCCTCCAGCGGGATTTTTGTTCACCCACAGTGTCTAACTCTTGTGCAGCGGCGGGGTCGGGCATGGATCTTGTCGTGGTCGTAGTGTGCTCTGCCTTTGCATCACGGGTGGCCCTCTCGACGCCTATATAATACTTATCTGTTTTCTTGGCTTTAGGCTGTCTGCCCTTTTGGTCATGGAGGCAATGCTTTCTTGGTCCCAGAATGCTCGTTTATCCTAGCATGCACTGCTCTTTCCTTTATTAGTACCATTTCAAGATGGTGTTTCTCCTATTTTGTCCTATGATACTGTCCCAACTTATTATGGCATTTTTTCTTTTTCATGTTTGTTCACTTCCTGTTTTGCTGATACATAAGGGGCTTGAGTTTCTTTCTTCTTTGTGTTGTCCTCGCTCCTGTTTGTTCCTGCTGTAGATTGCTGTCTGCTTGGTTTTCCTTGCAGCTTCCTGATGTTTCAGTTCTTGGAGTCCTAAGTTCTACTGTGCCTGTTCTGATTTTCTGGAGCTCCTTTCTGGAGGTTTTTCCCTGTTGGTTTTTCCCTGTTGGTTTTTCCTCTGGAGCCCCTTCTGGAGGGCACGGACTTCTTGGGCTTTCATCTTGCCAGCAGCACAGTGGCTATCGGAAGGAGTCGTTGTTATCTTTGCCAGACCAGGACATACAAGATTTGAAGCCGTTCTTCACCTACATCTGACAGAAGCAGTAAAGGAATGGCGAATTGTGACATAAAGGCCCATAGGTATGAATGGTTTTGCATTACAGCCCCCCTTGATGCGCTACATGGCACTTTAAAAAATGCATTTTGAGTGCATTTTTAAAAATTGCACAGAGGTACCCTCAACTTGGAGTTGATGGTAATAGCATTTCCTAAATGTGCATTCTGAATTTAGGAAAGGCATTGCACACATCTCCCTTTTTAAGATTTCTTATTTAGGGAATTGCAAAATGCGATTTCTACGGGCATACTGCCTCTCAGCATTTCACAATGCATAGTTCAAGATAGACTTCTGGCTGGTATCCATGGATGTCCAGACCTGGACATTTAAGGTGGCTCACCTGCCATGCACCCTTTCAGACCATGCTTCTGTTTTATTGGTGATCCAGATGCCCCAGATTACCCCCCAAGCCTTCACTTGGAGACTACCACCAGCACTGCTGTGGGATGCTATATTCTTAGAGGAGATCTGCACAGAAATTACTATTTCACTCACAAAAAGGAATCTGTAAAAGCTCCATCCATACTCATGAAAGCCTTTAAGGTAGTAATACGAGTCACCTGTATTGCAAAACAACATAGAGACCTAAAAGCAATCCTGTAGTCTTTAACCAGAATCAAGCATGAAGTCTGCACCTTGGAAACACAATATTTTCATTCCAAGGATGCTACCATTTTGGCCAGTATCTGCGACAAACTGTTGGTGTTCCAGGAGGAAGCCCTCAGTGAAACTCGTTATCTATATCGCGAAGTACAAGCTCGATGCTACTGTGAAGGGGACCGGCTGGGAAAAACACTTCTGGGTTTACTTCATTCCTCATGTGCTTCCGGGTATATAGCTAAACTTCACAACTCCAACTCCAACCTTGTGTTTTCTCACCAGAAATGTATGTACAGCTATCCTGCTACTCAGCACGGCTGTGTGAGAGCTTGACCACTCACCTGAAAAACAGATCATCTGCAGGGGCGATGACTGTTTCCCTGTCCTCCCAGGACACCTCTCGGCACTGTCGAACTTAACACGGGAGTCCCGGCAGGTATCCCCAAAGGTAGGGGGATTTGGAAGACACAGAGAGAGAGAGAGAGAGAGAGATTCTGCCACTGCTGCCTGGTCCAGTTAGGCCTATACGGGAAAGGAAAAGGTATGCGTGACATGCTGCCTACTAAGCAACTAACGCTCACACACACTCAGAACCCCAGATAATCACCTGTCACTCAACTCGCTTCCTTGTACTTTCTTTCTACTCCGTAGGGCTGGCAGGAATGCGCCTCTATTGCCTGGGAATTCTATCTTTCCTAAATTGTGTTAAGTAACCACTCTTGCTGTTGTTGTACACACCAAACCTGTAACTTGAATAAAAAACACAAAACAGGAATATTTTCTTCCCACAAGCAAATATGCATAAGCACTGGTTGAAAAATAAAGCTCAGAAGACTTTCAAAACATGATTGTCCCTGTGTTCATTTTTGTGACAATCACTGATATTGAGTATGGATCAACGCTGAAAATGATTTGTAGGAATTTGTTATTTTGTTAGTAACAAGCGGCACGCAAACATTAATGAGGGTTATATTCTTACAACAGGTTTTAGATGTGTTGCTTTCTTTCACAGGTCACCAGTTAAATACAACAAGTGATTGAATAAGAGTAATAATACAAATAATCAAGGCTAAACAGTCTTTCAGACATTCTTGCTAACCACCTTGAGTGTCTCTCTTTCTGAAATTAAAGTCACCAAAGTCTTTTTTTAAAATACACAAAGGATTAGTTCAAAAGCATTGAAAAGCATTCACACTCCTGTGAGTGCCTTTTATTTTGTCACTTAGCTTTTCTGGAAGAAGTCCTAGATCCTGGTTGCTGCGCAACAGTGAGAATGCCTTGGGGAATTCTCTGCTGGGCTGGTTCTCAACCTCAGCTTAGTCCTTTCCCTGATTACTGGGCAACAGTGAAGAAGCTTGGAGGAGTTGGCTGACCCTCTTGACCTCATCTCCACAGAAAAAGGAAACAAAGCCAAGCACTGCCTGACCTGTGTGAGGCTATTTATGGTCTTTCTTGGAAGAAGTCATATGTAGCACATGGCAAACAGAAGAGCAGGAGGGTGTTGCCTAGCAACCAGGACAGCAGCTGTCTAGAAAGTGCAGAGCCTCAGGTGTTTACACTTATGGGAGCAGCACAAAGCAGAATAAACAAGCCTTGGCAATGGCGAATGTTCACATTAACAGCAACAGGTAACAAGTTTTGATTAAACCCAGCAATGGCAATTCAATGCAGTTAACCGCATTTATTATTTAACGTAACATGATTAAGCCAGCAGCCCTGGGCTAGCTGGCTGAACACAACACAAGACTTAGACCTAGATGAGGGAATCCCAACAGGCTGAGCTCATTGGGTACTTTGACACTATCAACTGCTTCGGCTCAATTGTGCCTATCTAGACTACCCTATCACCACTAAAACAAATTGTCCAGGTCATGAGAGGCCTCCCTGGGGACAAGGCACTTGGCCTTGACGGGCTCACCACTGCCTTTTACAAAGGAACATCCTCCCCTATTAGCCCCACACCTCCTCGCAATGTTCCAGGAATCCCTAAACAAAGGCTTGCTATCCCCCTCGCTGCAGAAGTGGTTATCATCATGCTCCTTAAACTAGACAAACCAGCTAACTGCTGTGATTTGTATAGTCCTCTCTTACTCATAAACGTGAATATCAAAATCTACGCCAAGGTGGTTGCCAATTGTGTGCTACCCCACCTGCCCAAGATAGTGCAGCCCGATTAATCGAGCTTCTTTCCGGGGTGGTCTACATTGCTTAACCTCTTTGCCATCTTTGCTGTCTTGAACCATCCAAGCCCTCAAATGTCTGCAGTGGCAGCCTTACTCGACGGAACTAAAGCAGTTGACTCCCTGGAATGGGCTTACCTCTTCCCTCTTCTAGCACGACTCAGCCTCAGCACACGTTTCATCAAATACAGGTCTTCTATAGGTCACCCACTGCCTGAGTGCGCCTAAATGGGCTCACCTCTGACTCCTTCCTGGTGACCCGAGGTACACGACAGGGGTGTCCTCTATCTCTGTTACTTTTCGCCATCGCGATCAATCCCGTGGCTGGTAGACTGTGACAATGACAGGTGAACAGGGCATAGAGTTCACTACTAGGGGTCTCAATGTATGCTGATGACATCACCCTACATGCTGTGTTCCTTGGGAGATCACAGCCCCAGTAACGTGAGGTGGTAAAATTTGGAGGCTATTCAGATACAAAGGTAAACTGGGCCCAATCCATATTATTTCCCCTCACCAACAGCACACATTAATTTCCCACTGAATATCCTATGAGGTGGGTGGACAAACTGGTTAGGTACTTGGGGATATGGCTAAGCCGTGACCCAGAGGAATTATAATGACCAAATTACTGCTGCACCATGTCTTGGTTAGAGGACAGGATACTGAAATGGTCCAAGATGCCCCTCTCCCTGGCCGGTTGCATTGCGATTTCAAAAACGATCATTCTCCTTAAGTTTCTCTACCTCTTCCTTAATATCCCCCTCCAGCTCACAGTCCAGTTCCTCCAGCAGTTCAAATCTAACCTGATGTCCTTGTTGTAGGCACAAACACAGATATCTTAGGAAATTCTTATCTTACCACTCATGCAAGGTGGTTTGGGGTGTCAGATATAACACCTTATGCCCTCTGTGCTCAGGCCCTGTCACAGTACCCTTTCCTCTGGATCTGCACGTTGCTGAACAAAAGGCCCACCTCCTGGCATCACCAACTCAGAAAGCTATTAAAGCACAGAGTTATGATGAAGCCAGGCGGGGGAAAGGGAATTAGGGTAGGGATCTGCAGGGAGAGAGATCTGAAAAGAAAAGGTTAGAACAAATATGCATTTACTCATTCAGAACAGTATAACTCACCAATAGATTCTTGAATAAAGGCAAGCCCCTTCTTTGAATCATGGAACAAGAATGAACTGAGACCTCTGAACCTTGAGAAGGCAAGAGCCTTGGACCATGGACATACTCTATACGTCAATCATGTAACTACTATGCATTCATAAACATAAAACATTTGATGTCAGCTTAGAAATTCGCAAAGACTTAAATATGTATCTCACATATCCTCAAATACTTAAATATGTATCTCACATATTATGCTTCCAAAAACAATGAAACTATGATTTGCTTATCTTTGAAACGTTTTCACATCTGCCACCTAAGCCTGAAAGTTTTACTCATGTAAACTGAAGCGCCTTGATTATTGGACCAAGGGCGCTTTACTCATGTGAACTGAAGCGCTTTAAATGCAGAGCCAAGGGTGCTTTACTCATGTGAACTGAAGCACTTTGAATGTTGTGCCAAGTGTGCTTTACTCCTGTAAACTGAAGCGCTTTGAATACTGTGCCAAGTGCGCTTTACTACTGTGAACTGAAGCGCTTTAAATACCGTGCCAAGTGCGCTTTACTCCTGTGAACTGAAGCACTTTAAATAACGTGCCAAGTGCGCTTTACTCCTGTGAACTGAAGCGCTTTAAATGTCGTGCACGGGGGACTTTACCAGTGTGGCCTGAAACGCTTTGCTCATTATGCTAAGGGGCGCTTTACCTTTGGAAGAAACAACTCCCTTCTAGATTGGGCTCATCAAGACCTTACCGCTACGAGTACGACCTACTTGTATTTGAATTCACCATGGAAACAAGTATACTCCGAGTTACTGCCAATCTGTCATGCAGGAATTCTGCTATTCTTCAGAGGAAACCCCCATGAGGTCTCACTGCATCGAAGTCTTCAAAATAGTAAGCAACGTGCTTGGGTGTGGCTGGGCTTTATAGGCCTGCCACACCCCAAGATGGCTGCTGCCTCTAAAAACATGGGAACTGTAGCACCTTCATAGGATAGCACTGGTAAGTGCATCTTGTCCACCAATGTCCTGAACCTGCAGCTACATGAGCTTTACCACAGGGCAGACGACGCTGATGGCCACTTTTGGAACAAGCGGGGATGACAAGTGGTGCACATAAAGCACTGCAAATCTGCGCAGCGGAGTTTCGGGCGGGACCTGGAAAGCGCACAGCCTTATTCCTGACATTACACCCCTCTATCAAGCGCGGTCCATGGCCCGGTTTATCAGGATGGAGGAGGTGAAATCGTTGCACCAAACGTGGTGCATGGACATGTCTTGCAGGTTCCCAAGAGTAATTTTCCGGTCCGTATCCTTTCCAGGACACCAAGTACCAAAGAGAAGACCCCTGATATCTGAAGTCTAAAATAGATCACAGCTCATACTCCCAGTGACCTTGGACTAATAGAGGAGCAGGTTGTGTGACACTTGAGGGCGAAGCAGGTTTAAGAAGCGAAGTGTGAAACACTGGATGAATTTTCAAAGATGATGGTAATTTTAGTTTATATGTTACTGGGGTTACTTGTCGTAGAACTTCATAGGGCCTTGTGAATTTTGGATGAAACATATTTTTATTTTTGAATACAAAGTTTTTTGTAGATAACCAAACTCTGTCTGTATATTGAGGACCAGGCTGGTGTTTTTTGTCATATTGCATTTTATATTTTTTCTTTGCTTGATGAAGATTTGTTTGCAATTGTGAATGCACCTTTTTCATGTGTGTTAGCATGTCCATGACTGCAGGAGTGGTTTGAGTAGAAACTGGTAATGTAACTGGCAAAATGTGCGGATGATGCCCATATAAACCATAGAAAGGAGTTGAGTTTATTAAAGAGTGGTGAGAGTTATTATAAGCCAGTTCTGCAAGCCACAAAAGATTCAGCCAGGTTTTAGGAGACTTTGTTGCATAACATCGTAAGTATTGTTTCAGAGTTTGGTTTAGTCTCTCTGTTTGACCATCCGTTTGTGGATGATAACTAGTAGATAAGGTCGAATCAATTAGTAAAACCCTGCACCATTTGTAACGCCGCGCTTAGACGCGGCGTCTCTTTCTGTCCTCGCGGATGGAACGCTCTGCTGACACTCGGAGCGCCATTCCCCGCGTTTTTTGCTTAAACATCCTGGGAAGCATATATTTTGCTCCCGGTCGCGCTACACTTACCTGTAGCCCTTTTTTCTTCTTTTTTGTTGGTGGTGGGTTTGTCCGGTCTTCTTTCCTGTCTCTGTCCATGTTGTGCCCATCTTGTCTTCTTCATGTTTTTGTCCCAACATGCTCTGGTTGTCTTTTCTACTACTTTCTTTTTCCTATTTTTGTCTATGGGCTCTTCCCAATTCAAGATGGTGTTCTTTCCCTTTCCTGTGATGTCACCTCCCTTTTCTCAGTATATATGTCAGTCAGTCTTGTTCTACCTTGCTTTGCAAACACTTCCTTCTGGTTGTGCTGTTCGCTCCTGTTCTTTGTTCCTGCTTTTGCCTTGGGAGATTTTTGCCTGTTCTTTGTTCCTGCTTTTGCCTTGGGAGATTTTTGCCTGTTCCTTGTTCCTACTTTTTGCCTTGGGAGATTTTGCCTATTTTGTTCCTGTTGTCAAGTCCTGTTTTTTCTTGCTTTTTCTTCAGGAGTTCCTGTTAGAGGTTTTTCCCCAGTGTTGTTTTTATTTTCCCTCTGGGACCCCTTCTGGAGGGTACGGTCTGCTTTGGCGTAGCCTGTCAAGCGGCACCGTGGCTACTAGAAGGGATTGCCCTTATCTGGGAGTATCCAGAACCTGTAGAAGACCTGGTGTATTCACCAACACGGTATCCAGAGGTGAGAAGTCCAGCGCAGTACGTAACACCATTGTTGCCAAAAACGTGAAGAAAATTGTGTTCCTTTATCAGAGAGGATGACTCTTGGAAGTCCATGAAGGCGAGCAATGTTTTCTAAGTTGATAGTTGCTAAGGTGTCGGAGGTTCAGAGCCCTTTACAAGCAATGAAATGAGCATATTTAGTAAGGCTGTCCACCACCACTAAAATGGTTGTAAATTGCTTTATTTGAGGAAGACCAGTAATAAAATCCATTGAAATATGTTCTCATGGATGATTGGTAACGGGGAGAGGTATCAGTAGACTTTTGGGCTTGCTATGTTCACTTTTGCATCTTGCGCATACTTCACATGATTGTAGCATTTGTTTAAGGTTGTGAACGAATGTAGGCCACCAAAAATACCTTTTCATGAGTTCTATTGTTTTTTGAGGACCTGGATGACCTGCCAGAGGATGACTATGTAACCAATGAAAAGCTGTTTCTCTTAACTTCTTAGTAGACAGGAATACTCGAGATTCGAGTAGAGGTCAACCTTGTTGAATGGACCTTTTGGTGTCTTGTTGTAACCACTCTTGCCACTTGGTGATATGAAAATGATTACGAATGAAATCAAAGAATTTCTCGGCTGCTACTAAACACAACACTTTTGAAGGCGTTATAATAGGTGAGGGTTTTTGTTCAGTCTGTGTGATCGAAGAATCGTGCCTAGACAATGCATCGGTCTTACGATTATCTACTTCTGGTCTAAAAGTCACTATGAAATCAAATTCTGCAAAGAATAGCATCCCTCTCAGTAGTCTGGGAGTTAGTAGTCTGGCAGAACTCATAAATTGTAAATTTCTATGATCAGAATATATAGTTATGGTGTGTTTTGCTCCCAACAGATAATGTCTCCACTCTTTAAAAGCATTACGAATTGCTAGTAATTCTTTTTCGGCTATGGTGTAATTCTGTTCCGCTTCATAAAATTTTCTTGACGCATATGCTCTGGGGTGCAATTGTCCCGTTTCTCAATGACGTTGCGACAGGCCGGCTCCAACAGCAACATCGAATGCATCGGCTTCCACAATGAATGGTTCTTCCACATTGGGGTGAGCTAGAATGGGAGCGGTAGTAAAGGCCTTTTTTAAGTCTTGAAATGCTTCCTCTGTCTCTTGGGAGCAGTTACAGATGGCCTTTTTCCTTAGCAATTTCGTGATTGGTGCCACCTTTTGGGAGAAGTGATGGATGAATAGTCGATAAAAATTTGCAAAACCCAAAAAACATTTATCACCACGTACTGATTTTGGTGTGGGCCATTCGGATACAGCTTGAATTTTTCTTTCAGTGATTTGCATGCCATCAGGTGTTAAAATGACTCCTAGAAATTCAACTTCTTTGGTATGGAATTCACATTTACTTAATTTGCAGAACAAATTATGTTTTTGTAGAGTTTGCAACACCTTTTTTACATTTTCTTCATGTATTTCTTCAGAGTTTGAATAAATCAATATATCGTCTATATAAATGATGACAAAGATGTCTAGATATTCTCTCAGAACATCGTTTAGGAAATATTGAAAGGCTGCTGGGGCATTACATAGACCAAAGGGCATCACTAGATACTCAATGAGGCCATAACGAGTCTTAAAAGCCGTTTTCCACTCATCTCCCTCTCGAATTTGAACTAGGTGATAAGCACCTCGTAAGTCAACTTTGGTATAGATAACGGCGGATTTTACCTGGTCCAACAACACTGGTATGAGAGGCAGTGGGTATTTATTTTTAACTGTGATCTTATTTATCGCTCTAAAGTCAATACAAGGCCTTAAATTGCCATTAGCTTTGGATACGGAAAACAGTGGAGAATCTGCTGGAAATCGTGATGGCCGAATTAGCTTGTTGGCTAAACATTGATCAAGGTATTCTCGTAGGACTTGATTTTCTTTCTCTGATAATGCATAGATTCTACAAATTGGTATATTGGCGCCAGGTATCAGGTCGATCTGACAATCGTACGGCCTGTGAGGTGGTAAGGAACTCGCTTTCTTTTCACTGAAAACGTCAGTGTATTCTGAATACTGGGATGGCAGATCAATTTCCTTCTTAACTGCAGTAGCAATAGAGTGTTGAAGATTTCCTTCTTTGTCTTGTCTTCGTTGAAAAAATCTTTTTGCACAAGAGGAAGAAGAAAAACGCGAAACCTGGTTGCGCCAGTGTATACATGGATTGTGTAACATTAACCACACCAACCATATTGGTGTGCTTGGATGATATAGAAGCAAATGATCTCACAGTGGTTCTGATTCTCATCATCTTTGTAAATCATTTGTATTCGTGAGGTTTGTTTAGTAACGGGGCCTCCTGCCAATTCACTGCCACCAACTGCATAAACAACTTCGGGAATCTTTTTCTTGACACTGGGTATATGTAAGTTTGGTGCAGTTTGTTGGTCCACAAAATTTCCTGTTGCCCCTGAATCAATTAGAACTTGTACATTATGTCTTTTTTCCCTGCACAGTCATTTGTACTAAAATTCTAAAATGTTTCTCATAACGATTTGTGCACAAGCACACTGAAGAGAGTGTTAATTTGCCCAAGAGGTCCCCTTCGTTTTTTCTTGGGCACTTTAGTTTTCCTCTGACTCTTCCAAAGCAACTGCTATCTTTTTCTTTGTTACAAATGTTGGATCGATTTCACCTTTGGGTTTCTTTTGACATTCTTTTATGTAATGACCCTTTTATCAACAATACAGACACAGACCATTTCTCCGTCGCATGTCTTTCTCCTCTTTGGTCAAAGATGAGTGAACAGTTCAGATATCCATCGGTTCAATCATAGGATCTGAGGACAATTGAAGGTGTCTGGACCTTTCCGTTCGCTAGTTAGTTTTTTCCCATTTTTACCTTACTCCTTTTCTTTCAGAGAGTCTATGATCTATCCGTAGGGTTAGATTAATTAAATCAGTTTCTGGTTGAGGTTCAAATTGGGCCAATACATCTTTTAGTTCGTCTTTTAGCCCTTGTTAAAATACTGCTGACCTTTTTTCCTCAGGCCAAGCGGTTTCCACTACTAACCGGTTAAAGTGTGACAAATACGTTCTCAAGTCTTTGTTTTCATGGGGTAATTCTAGTAACTCTTTGTCTGCAGACATAGTTATTGCTCGTCTGTCAAATACCTTTACAAATTCTTCTACAAAATGACGCCAATTATATAAAAGGGGACTGTCTATACAAACTAATGACACGGCCCAAGTAGCTGCATCACCATTCAGATATGATATCAGAAATGCAATTCTAAATTGTGCGTCCAAAAAGGCACTGGGACGACACGTAAAATGTAATTCCACCTGTGTGAGAAAAATGTTAACCTTATTGGGCTCCCCTGAAAACCTTTCTGGTGCAGCTAGAGGAATCTGTGTTGGCACGTTCACAGCTATGTTAGTAGGTGTGGAAAGCGTAGGACGAGACTCAGATTCAGAACCATCCACCTTACTCTGTAGCTGGGTTACTTTACTAACTAAATTAGCTGTAACATTTTTTGAATCTGTCAAATCCCTTTGCATTTGAGCGACTGCTTGCATAAGGGTGTCTAAGGTGGCCATTTTGCGCAGCTCACGTACAGACCAAGATATATAGAATATATCAACAAGATTTGTACATCTTGTGTCGATTCAATGTTGTTTTTGCATTGCTTGTCTTGACAAATGCTAATAAAAAAAAGTTTAAAAAAATGTTTTCCACTGGTGGAAAGAGAGAGATACTTCATATTCATCAACAAAAACAACAATAGCAAGAAGCCACCAATTAATTCCAGGACAATCTGGAAACCTCCAAAAGCATTTTCAAACAACGAGTGAATGCCTGGTGGTATTACTTCAAAACAGTCTGGAATGAATTCACAAATCTAGATCCAACAGCCTTAAAAAAGTGTACAGCCCTTGGACTGTTAGATGTGTTAAAAATGTGACTCACTAATTCACCAAAGTGTCTTAGAAAGTTTGTATTTAAAAGGGATTATATCTCAGCTGCTGACCTTGCCACTTACAGGTCATATGTTTTACAGGCAGATGTGAGCACCACATGTTTTTGAAACAAAAACACCTTTAGTCTGCTCAGTTTGTCGAAGCTGACATTGGAAGTAGCAATGTGAGACCACAAATTTGCTACTTTAATCTCTTGCGTTGGAGAGAAAAGTACACCTCTGCAGCAGGTCACTATTTGGGAAGCAGAAATCACATACAGGACACCTGCTCTCATCCCACGACAGCCTTGATCACTCAGCATCAAGTAACTCTTCTGAGAGTAACTGAAATGCCGGGCAGATCACAGAGACGGGAATATCCTACAGACACATTTCAAGCGCTGTGCAATACCACCTTTGAATGGCTTATAAAAGGTTCACATTTGATTCTGCTAAGAAAAACCTCTTTTTCCCCACTCATCCATTTGAAATCGAAAGGTAACTCCCATACCTCATGAATATAACTCCCTCCTAAACGTTAAAGCCTGCCAACAGGCAAATGTTTCAAACATGAGGTGAATTGTAATGTGGATATCGGCAGGGATATCACCCCATGCATTAACCACCCTGATGATGGTGTTTCGGGCCGTTGTAAAAGGCAACTTTTCTAGCTTTTCTATATGAAACCGGGTGTAACTAGCTTCTTTCTTCACCATTATCTATTGTTAACGTGTAAGGGAGAATGCAGCAAATAACTTCTTGGAGGCCATGTGCTTCCAGGGCATGCAATTCACCTTAAGAACTTGTAATGTCCAACTCAGCTGCATAACGGTCCTAAGCTGACTTTGCTCATGATGTAAAAATGACATGTCGTTTTGAATAATATCAGTACCAGAAGACACAATTTTGTTTAATGTGCATATGTGAATGAACCAGGTATTAATAACATAATTGACAATGGCTAAAGCTTTCTCTAAATGTTCCCTATCTCCTTACCTCAAACGAGCCATAGCTTCCATTTGTGACAGCTTCAATATTTCATTATATAGTGCATATAGAAATCTTTTGGAGCGTGGTTTTCTGGGACATAACAAGAAATCTTGTAAGTCTACATCTTCGGAAAGAAGCAGGAGATGCTCTTTTACAGTTGTTAACATGGAATGTTGCAACCATTTCTGACATAATTTACCCACGCTATGTTGTTATGAGCATCAGTCACTTGGCATGTGTGACAAAGTAGGTGTTGTTCAAGTGATATCAGTTTTTCAGTCATTGTTGTGACACTGGCACCTGTGTCCCTGTAGGCCTCAGCCTCAGGACCATTTATTAAGGGATGCTGTCTGTATTTATCCATATTAAGGTGACAAGCAGCTAGGGTAGCAAGGTTAATGCCACCCTCAGAGACCAACACTGCCTCAGTGGTCTCCCCGACTAGGCCACAACCCACTGCAGATCCCAGGGTGAGCCCCACAACCCACTGCAGATCCCAGGGTGAGCCCTGCTATACTCTTGGTCTGACTACTACTACCATTGCTATTTCTACTGCTATAGGTACTAGGGGTAGAAGTGGTAGTAGCAGGTTTATTGCTCTTCTTAGGACAGGTGCTGTCACCTGCCCTATGGACTTTTGTTTACAGATGTAGCACCAAAGTTTCTTGTGGGAAGAGGAAGAGGACTTAGAACCACCACCATAAGAGTTTTGTGGGCCTGATGAAGACTCTTTTTCTTTAGGTTTGTCCCCACTCCTGCCCAGATTTTTGGCAGAATCCTTCTTGTGGTCATCCCCTGCAAGAGCTTTCCTACCTACCCTGGTGTAAACCCATTTGTCTGCCTTTTTTCCAATTATTGAGGAGAGGTCAGATCTGGGTCCACCAGGTACTGAAGCAGCTGATCTGAAATGCAATTATCAAGAATATGCTATCTCAAAATAAGGTTTTACAAGCCCTGGTAATCACTGCTGTCATGCAACCATCCTTCCAGGGCCTTGACAGAGCTGTCCAAAAAACCTACCCAATCCTGGGAGGACTCCTTTTTAGTCTTCCTGAACTTGATTCTGTATTGTTCAGTGGTTAGCCCAAACCCATCTGAGAGTGCATTCTTTAAGGCCTGGTAGTCATCTGCATCTTCCTCCCTGACGGTGAGGAGTTTGTCTCTGCCTTTGTCAGGGAAGGAGAGCCACAAGATTGCTGCCCACAGTCTTTGAGGGACTCTCTGTACTTTCTAGGCCCTCTCTAAGGCAGGGAACCCCTTGTGCATGGCATCTCCCACCTTGTAAGGTGGGGCTATTTTACTCGGGTTCCTAGAGTCATAGGAGTTCTCCCTCCCTGACCATGGTGTCCTTAAAGTTGTTGCTGCCACCATGGGGAGCTAGCCACAAATTCTGTCTTTCTCTTTCCATTGCCAGGGTCTGCTTCTCTAAGGTTAACTGTTGCTGCTGCAGCGTCAGTTTGGCCTGGTCTAACTTCAGTCTGTGGAAATCCCTATCTGGGAATCCTCCCACCCCCCCAGCATTAGAGTGGTCTGTCTAATAGGAGGTCCTTGAGACATGGGTGTGGACCAATGAGAAGGCCCTATCCCTCCTCCTGGAGAACCTTTGTACCAACCCCCTAGGAGTCAAAGTGGGCCTACTTGAGCGACTCCCCTCTTCACTACCTACAGTGCTCCTAACAGGGCTATGGTGTTCCCCAAGTCTCTTCCTGACACTCCTCAGTGTAGCCTAAGTCTACCCTATCTAAAACTGGAGGGCCAGTCTCTACTTCTTCCTCCGGCTGGCTGCCTGAGTTTACTTGGTCAGCCTGGAGTAGTAATCTGAGAAGTAGGCTCTTGTTGGGATTTCTCCCTGTCTTCAGCTTCCTGGAAGCACACATCTCCCTCAACGCCTAAAAGTGCAGCTCTCATACTGAGAGTCTGGGGCCTCAGTTGTAGTTTTCCCTGAAGACATTCTCCCTGGAGTAGTGTGGGTTCACCTACCTAACTCGAAGTAACTACAGTTCCTGAGAGTTTGGAGAAAGGGCTATTGCAGACCCCCAACTCACTCAAACTAGGAGGCTAGTGGCCCTAATCATTAAGTGAAGTGTACCCTAAAGACTAGAAGTAAGCTTTCCCGTGGAAAAGCTACTAGTGACAGAGTGGGAAGGCAATTGCAAGTGTCTTATCCCACTGCTGCCACCAATGTAGGAAGCTGGCCTGGTGTGTGGTGGACTCCTATGGTGTTGGTACCTTACACCAGGTCCAGGCAACCCCTATTAGTTATTGAAGACAGTGTCTAGAGCTCTCTAGAGATAGCCATGGATGAGCAGCCAAGACTTATCTAGGAGGAGTGTAAAGCACTTGCAATAGTAGAGCTAAGCAGTAATTTATCACACCTTAAAGGAACCACACAGAGTTACAAAAAGAAAGATACTTTATTACAGTAGCACTGAACTAGATTACTTTTACTTATAGGCAGTCCCCCAATTGGAGGTAAGTATAGTATGTATAGCATTGGCAAGAAAATGTAGAAAATAGCTAGGGACTAGGGAAGGGCCAAACCATATACTAAAATAGTGAAATGCGAAGTGAAGCCCCCCACCCAAGGATATAGTGTAGTTAGATGGAAGCTGGGAGAACTCGGGACCCCATGAGGTGAATACTTAAGTGACCCCCAGCGACCAGGCGAGCAGAGGTAAGTACCTGGTCTTCCCAAGAACTAAAAAGAGGACTTCGGAAACGAATTTTGCAAGAACAGAATAAGACCAGAGGAACCCAAAGGTTGATTCTGGAAGAAGAGGACCAGTAAAAGAAGGGGACAGAGTCCAGCCCACGGTGGAGTGTCGAGACGGAGCAGGAGCTACTACCTACTCTTCTGCGGAGGAAGATCTGGGTTGACGGGAAAAGAAGATCAGCTTTGGAGCCTAGTGTCAACACCAGGACAGTGCGCGCTCTACGGGCATCTAGAATGCAAAAACCCAACACTCGCAAGATAAAGTAATTTATGCATTGTGATGATATGCTATTGTTTAACCTTTTGCATTGCAGAATTCCATCCAAAAGATTCATTTTTAAGGTGCTTATAAATACTGTACATTTACAATGTGTTGCTGCAGACATTCAGAGTGTGTTAGGGTGTGGTCCCTTTCCAGGGCCTTCTGGAGACTTTCCCTGCAACATGCCTGGGCGTGGTTCTAGGCTGGGCCAAGACTCTATAAAAGAGAGTCAGCCCAACTTCCAGTGCTCACTATTCAGAGGTCCCGGTGCAGAACAGCAGCTTCTTCCTGATCTCCTGTCCCGGAGGCCTATTTGGATTTTCCAGTCTTCTGCACTCATCTCTCATTGGTGATCACTGTTTCCAGGCAGTAAGACGGTGTTTGGACATTTCCCAACACCGTAATTGAGAATCTTCATATTCTTGATTTTAATTCTTAAATGAATAACAGATTACTTGTGCGCTGCCATTTTTTGACATTTGTATGGTGGTTTGCAAATAGGGAGGACGCGCAATTTCTTCCATAAAGATTTGACTTGGTTATTACATTATTGTTCATTGCACGCTGATATTTCTTGACATTTACATGATGTTTTACGAGTTGGCAAGACGTGCAACTTGTTTCATGAGCATTTAACTTTGTTGTTCATTGCGCGCTACCTTTTCTTGACATTTACATGGTGGCATTCGAATCGGCGAAACACGCAATTCACTTCTCGTGTGTAATTCATGCTGTTCATTGTGCGCTACCATTTTCTGGCATTTACATGGTGGCATTCGAATCCGCAACACGCGCGATTCTTTCCTTGAGTGTTTTTTTCATGTTATTCATTGTGCGCTACCATTTCTTGGCTTTTGTATGGTGGCATTTGAATCGGCAAGACGCGCAATTGTTTCCTCGTGTATAAATAATGTAAGTTACTGTGCGCTACCATTCTAAGACATTTTCTTGGTAGCATTTCAAGTTGACACGTCACGTGATTTATTCCTTGAATCTACGTTGTGAGATTTCATGGTGCACAAACCTTTATGGTGTTTAATACTCATATAAAAATCTGCAGTGTGCGCAATTTACTTCCCAATGTTTTTTCTGAGATGAACACAACACAATACCAGAGTTCTAGAGGTAATTCTGTGTGTTCCTGATATGTATTCCTAAAAGGAGATTCATATGGTTGTTTAGAAATTGCTCAGAGTGTTTCCTGATTCTCATGCTAAAGAAAGTACTTGAATCTGAAAGTCCTATTTAACTTTTCCTGTTTCCTCCTCAGGTATTCGGTCATCTAAAGCCTAGTCAGTTTTAGGATTATTCTAGGGTTGTTCATGTTTTTCAGAAAAGACGAAGCTTAGAGTTGTAGCATGGTACTGATTTCATGAGATGTAATTTTGATGTTGTGTTTTAACCTTTTGCTTCCTACAGGTCTCCTTCCCAGCTGTTCCCGTCCTAATCCCCTTTTCCCCACTTGGACTCTCTTAGACTCTGTGATAAATCTAATCAGAGTATTGGAGCTGTCTTGTGGTGGAAGTGTTGGGAACGTGCACGGACCCCGAGGATCTGGTGACTCCGACACCTAGGACCTGCAGAAAAGTCCTTGGAGCCATGCTGATGATGTCCCACATCGGCTGCAGTCGTTCAGTGGTCAGGAGGACCACCAACAAGCCATGGCAAATGCAAGTCGGAGCAAAAGAAGAGTTGCAAGCTGAGGCTCAGGGGACCCGACCCTTGGAGGGGAGTCCAGGCTGACCCTCAGCAGTCAGGAGAGCCATCAGAAGTATTCTCAGCCCCCACAGGCAACCCACTGGCAGCAGGCACAGTAAGTTGCAGTGAGGCCCAATCAGCACACCTGGAGAGGAGTCCCACATCGCTGGAGCAGCAGAGAGGGGACTATCCTTGCAAAGATGAAGTGCTGGAGGCCGGGGATACTTGGAGCCTGAAGAGTTCTTGGAGCAGGAGTCAACAAGCCTTGGTTGCTGCAAGAGTCGCGGTGCACAGGGGGGGTAGTGTCCTGCAAGGATAGGCAAGGGCTCACCATCTCCCAAAGTGGACAGAGGGTAGAGAGGACCAAGGGGACAAGTCTGGACCACCACCCGTGTTGCAAGATCCACACAGTTTCAGAGGAGGGCAGATCCACGCAGCTGGACATTGTTGCTGTAGGTGCTTGTGATGCAGGGGAGTGACTCCTTCACTCCATCGGAGATTCCTTCTTCCTTCCTGGTGCAGGTGAGGTCTTGCCAACCCCAGAGGATGTACAGCCATTGAAATATTGCAATTGTTGGAAGGAGCTGGGGAAACAATGTTGCAAGGCTAGAAAATCTCTGGAGTTGCAGTCTTGTCGGATCCTGAAGTGTCCAGTTGTGGTTCGGGTGACCAGGAGCAGAATATTTTGATAAAGTGGAGTCCCCGTGGAGTCTTGTATGCCAAATCTGGGGACCCACCCGCCAGGGAGACCCTAAACAGCCCTACCAGGTAGTTTGGCCACTTTGCCTGGTGACCACCTATCAGAGGGGGTCACTGAGGACACCTGCCTGACCTGGCCACTCAGATGCTCCAGGGGGCCTCTGCACATCTTGTTTTCAAGATGGCAGAACCAGGTGTCCACCTGGAGAAGCTCTGGGCACCATCCCTGGGGTGGTGATGGACAGGGGAGTAGTCACTCCCCTTTCCTTTGTCCAGTTTCATGCCAGAGCAGGGACCGGGGGGTCCCTGGACAGGTGTAAACTGGTTTATACAAGGAAGGTACCATATGTGCCCTTCAAAGCAAACCGGTGGCATTGGAAGGCTACACCCCTCCCCCAGCCTGGTAACACCTATTTCCAAGGGAGAGGGCGTTGCCTCCCTCTCCCACAGGAAAACCTTTGCTTTGCCTTCCCCTGCCTGAGCTGCTGAAGCAGCAGGAGGGCAGAAACCTGTTTGAGGGGTGGCAGCAGCATGGGGTACCCCTAAACCCTAGAAGACTGGTAGGAGCAATGCGTAGGGGTCAATAAGGAGCCCCCAGAGTGCATGGAATCATGCCACCAATACTGACGTTTGTATTGGAGTATGATTCAGACATGTTTGACACAAAACATGCCCAGGTTTGGAGTTATCATTATGTAGCTGGTCCACAGATAGTGACCTGTGACCAGTACGTGGGTAAAATGGCATTCCCCCACTTACGCAGTCCAGTGCATTGGAACTGGAGTTTGTAAGGGCACCTCTGCTCATGCAGGGGTGCCCTCACACACAGGAACCTTCACCCTGCCCTTGGGCTGGAAGTGCCTACAATAGGAGTGACTTACAGTGACCTGGTGTAGTGACCTTTGGTGAAATGGTGATGGAACTTTTCATGCAGGCTGCAACAGCAGGCCTGAAGACACATTTTGCATGGGCTCCCATGGATGGCATAATACAGGATGCAGCCCATCCCAATGCCCTGGGTGCCTAAGTACCATATTCTTGGGACTTATAAGGGGATACCAATTTGCCAATTGCGGAGTGCACAAAGGTCCAAGGTAACCAAATTTGGAGGGCGAAAGCAAACTTACTGGGGTCCTGGTTAGCAGGATCTCAGTGAAAACAGTCTAAGCACACTGATAGCAGGCAAAAAGTGGGGGTAACCCTGCCAAAAAGAGGGCACTTTCCTACAGTGACAAAACTGGATTCTTGTGTGGTGACATAACAAAGGTCAGGTCTGCTCACGCTAAAAACCCATGTGAAGTTAATAAAACGAGGATGACAACCATTTGTGTCCACTGGCCACAAATACTACCCGCCGGGACATGAATGTGATGAATGAAATGTAGTAAATTCCCCTCTTGTCCCGTCCAGGAGCCCCTAGATGACCTCTGTGGTTGCTTCCTGGGGTATATTCATATAGAGTGGTTCCACATCCAACGTAATCAAAAGTTCAGTACTTTTATCAAATGGCATTGTATTTAACATGTTCAGGACATCTGTTGTATCTTTCAAGTATGTCAGAATTTTCTTAACCAGTGGTTGTAGAAAGGTATCACAGAATTGTGATAGGGGGTCCAGGACTGATCCTATTCCTGATACGATAGGTCTACCGGGAGGAGGACTGATCTTTTTATGAATTTTTGAAAGGATGTAGAAATATGAGACTTTTGGGTTTGTTTGAACCAAGAAAGCGGCTTCATGTTTCGTCAGCAAATCATTGTCTGATCCCTTAGATATCAGGAATGCAATCTCTTCCTGGATCTCTGTTGTGGGGTCCTTAGCCAATCATTTGTAGTGCTGAGTGTTCCCCAATAGGCACAGGCATTCATCCCAGTACATCAGCTGTGGTATTACAATAGCGCTGCCCTTATCTGCTGGTTTTATCACTATTGTGGAGTCTGATATAAGGTGTTTTAGAGCTGCTAACTCCTAGGAGCTCGTGTTGTGAAAGGTATTGTTTGGTAGTTGCTGTAAACTATCGATTTTCTGAGTCACTTATTTTTCAAACGCCAAAACCTCTGGTTGCATTTGAACCGTGGAGGGACAGAAGGTAGATTTTGGTCATAGGCCTGTATTCCTATCTGTTTCCAAGTTTGGGGTGGGATTTTCCCAGAAGAAAGTCTTGAGACAGATTTTGTGAAAAAACTCTGGATGTTCAGTTCTCACTTTAAAGAGGTCTATTCTTGGAGTAGGGACAAATCCTAGTCCCTTATTTAAAGCTCTTGACTCAACTTTGTCTAGGGCCATCCTGAACCATAGCTTTGAGCTGGTCTTCTAAAAAATCTACTAGCTTTTGACAATTGTCAAATTTAGCTATTGAGGGAATACTAGGCACATTAATTTCTTTTACTTTTGCTAACCCAAGGCAGGTTGTTTGCTGAACAGTACCATTTGAGAAAATCATTTGTAAGGGAATTAAACATGCTTTAAATAAAGCTTCCATGACTTGTACTTGCCAGGATTTCGTTCCCAAAACTGTTTTTAAGTCAACTGTTTTCCCCCAGTAATAATAGCCTTGCATAGCCAAGTTGGAAACAAATGAATCTTAATAAAACAATTTAGTATAGGTTAGCAATACCTTCCTTGAATTTGATGTGGGTAATTTGAAACAATTCATGGAAATTAAAAAACATATGGTATTTATATCATTTCAGTAGGGTGAAATATATTATATGGAACTTTATCCCAAACAACCCCATCAGGAACTGGAAAAGCAGGCATGTTAATAAAGGACAAGCTCTTTGCACTTTGTGGGAAGGCAAGACTTCAAAACCATCATCAACAGCAGTACATTCAGGTAGGTAATGCCCTTGTATAAGCAAAAAAATACAATAACAAATCCAATCCATGGAAGAAAGGCAAGCAGTGTCATTATGATCAGGGCCACTGGAATTATGCAATGGTAAGGCGATTTTCACATAATTAGAGATTTGCCACAATTGACATAATCCATCTGCCACATAATCTGTGGATTTTAACAAAAACAAATTCTAGCTCAAACGGTTCAAAAGTTACAAAAATTGCAATGACGTGTTGTGGCATGGTGGAAGGCCCCTTGCAAAGCTGAACTGATCAACTTTCTGTAGCTTATTGCTATATTTGAGTGTTAAAAGGTGAAACCAAGGGCCAGACAGTGTTACCAAGTTTTTAAATTAGCAAATAATGTAGTAATACTGTACCAAAATCTGCTGCATTAAGCCACATAATTTGCCTTTCCTTGCTGCATAATTTACTGAACCTTGCTGCATTATTTGGCCCTATTCTGTTGCATAATTCTAGTGGCTCCGAATATGAGCCACAGGTAAGAGCTTATGTATACCCTGCGCTGATTAAATAGTCAATGCTGAAGAAGTCGAAGAACATTCATCTACGTCTGCAAAGTACCCAGAAGCAGTTTGTGCAAAAACTGGAGCCAGTACAAGTGAAAATGAACTGATAAATATAGCCAAAGTAGGTTTGTTGTAGACAATCCCATCAAATTGTGTTGCATTTGTGAATTGCAGATTAACATTTTGGTCATTTCTTGTGCTTGCAGCAGTTACTGGAATCAACAAAAGATCTTTCCCCAACCTTCCTAACAACAGGGAAAACATTTCAGCATTGTTGAATGTTCAAAGAGATATTTCCTGTATGGTAGTGAGAGAGGCAAGGGAACTGCCTAGCAATTCTCGAGGTCTATTGTGCAGGATCAGCCACATGATGCAAATGTATGTGATCAATGGAGACAAAGCTGTTGTCTTTGGAACCAAGCAGTGGTGGTAGAATAACAGCTTTTGTACTTTGTGTTCTAAGAACCAGCACGGGTGCCTGGGAGGATGGGCCAAACCCCTTCTTCAAAGGTATCTTTTCTCGAACCAGATCCTCAATTTTTTTAGTTGAACCTGTGTTTGCTGTTGAATCCCTCATTCCCAAAGTGGTGACATGTGCTGTAGAATGTTCATCTCAGAACTGTTGTAATTCCTATAAGATAGTGACAAGTTTATTTACGTCAAAAGGTGTTTCAGCCGCCAGTGTCAGGACTATCAAGATCTGGGACATGAATAGAGCAGTCGAATAGGACTTCATAGGAGGTATGGCCTCCCAAAGATATTGTAGACGAATTATTTAATCCTCTCTGGACTCCATACCAGTGATGGATCCAAATATGACCTGAGCCTAATACCCTAGCTGTTAAGAATTGCTTTAAGTCTCTTTTTTCCACAACCAAATTTCCATCAGGATGGTATGCAGAAGAAAAAGGCACTGCTACTCCCAATGTTCCCATGGTGTCCCTCTAAGTCCTAGAGGCAAAAGCAGGGCCCTGATCCAAATGGAAAGCGACAACTGCATATCTCTTTAATAACAGTGCGAGCATCAGCCGATCATTGTGGCCACACCCAAAGGAATCTGGAACAATAGTCTGCTGCTAGCAGAATGCATCTGTAGGCACCATCTGAATTTAGGAGACTGCTATGGTCCAGGTACACACATTGCATAGGCTTGTTTAATATCAAAAGGGGTGTCTGCAGTGGGCACTTGATGGTGTAATCTTTAATTTGTTAACAGATGTCACAACTAAGTACATACTGTTTGCTCTGTTTGTATAGACTGTGACACCAAAAGCATTTATGTAAAAGGGAAATGTAGCCCCCACACCAGCATGGGCAGATGCAACACCATCATGAGCTGTTTTGATCAGTTCCAGCCTACTATCTTGGTTGGGGATCACATGATCCCGCACCCCTGGTATTGTTACAAAGGGAATGTTTTGCCACTTAGGTATAGGAATATTGGGTTGGGTATGCTTTTGGTAAAGGCCTGTCATCAGCCAAAGCGTTTACAGCAGCCAAAATGTCATTGTCCACCCTTGAATGTGAATCAGTTATTGTAGCAACTACAGATTTTGCAGCTTAATCAGCTAGTGAATTCTCTACAAAGTGTATTCCAACAAGTTGGTGGCCCAGTGTATGTATTAATTCAGACTGTGACAGTTTGCCTTAAAACCTGACACTTTACCCATAAAATGTTGTTTTATGGTGTTTTCTTTTGAATCTCTGAACCCATTAACGCACCAGCAGTGTACATTTTCATTGATAGTGGAAACACTAATACGAATCACACACAGTAAGTGTGGGGATTTCATGATTCGTATGTTCCAGCACCAGGATCAGTACTTTGAGGTCAGCAAGTAATGTTGAGCAATCCCCTGAGGTCTGAGCATAGGTCTGTTGAGGGTGGAACTCGCCATCCCTCGTAATTTCACAGATGGCTGTGCAAGCCACAGAGCATCGGTGTTTGGTACCTACATCTGGTTAATACATGCATATGTTTTGGTCAAAAGGCATGAGATTAGTGGTCATGGGGTGTGAGAAAGTGGCCTCTTTTTAGAATGGTTACCCCCACTTTTGGCCTGTGTGTGTGTCAGTGTGTTTTTACTGGGTCACTGGGATCCTGCTAGCCAGGATCCCAGTGCTCATAAATAAAAACCTATATGTCAGTGTGTTTTGCCTGTCTCACTGAGATCCTGCTAGCCAGGACCCCTGTGCTCATAATTTGTGGCCTAATGTGTATGCCTGGGTAGTGCCTAACTGTGTCACTGATGCTCTGCTAACCAGAACCTCAGTGCTTATGCGCTCTCTGCTTTTAAATTTGTCACTGTAGGCCAGTGACTTCATTTACCAATTTCTATTGGCATATTGGACGCCCCTTGTAAGTCCCTAGTATATGGTACCTAGGTACCCAGGGCATTGGGGTTCCAGGAGATCCATATGGGCTGCAGCATTTCTTTTGCCACCCATAGGGAGCTCAGACAAACCCTTACACAGGACTGCCACTGCAGCCTGCGTGAAATAGTGCACACACTATTTCACAGCCATTTTTACTGCACTTAAGTAACTTATAAGTAACCTATATGTCCAACCTTCACTTGCTGAAGGTTGGATGCAAAGTTACTAAGTGTGAGGGCACCCTTCCACTAGCAAAGGTGCCCCCACATATTCCGGCCAAGGTGTGGGGGCACTCTAGAGGGCTCTGAGTGGCCAGTGCCAGCAGGTGACGTCAGAGACCCCTCCTGATAGGTCCATACCTGATAAGGTAGCAAACCCCCTCTCACGGCTATTTAGGGTCTCTCCTGTGGGTTCTCTTCAGATTCTGCTTGCAAGTTTCCTTCAGGAATCCTCTGCAACAACTTCAGACTCTTCTGACTTCTGATCAGCCGCAGCCTGCTCCAAGAAAAGCTGTAACTGCAACAAAGTATCTACAAGAGACACTTTTCTTCAGCAACCTCAGCTCCAAGTCAGCAACCGCAACAGTTTCCACAGTGTGCACACTCTGGGGCCTCCCTGTCTTCATCCTGCACCAGATGAAATCTGCCGTGGAGTGATGGAATCACTCCCCTGCTCCAAGCAGGCACCTTCCAAGGTGATGATCGGTACCCTGGGACTCCTCTCACGGTGACGAGCGTGCTCCTAAGGACACAGAGGGTAGACATCGTCAACATAGACTGTCCTGAGGTCCTGCTGACGCAATTTGGAGGAGGTAAGACCTTGCCTTCCCTGAGAAGGATGGTACCCCTATGTATTGTGTCCTCTTCGCCTCCTGAGGCCTCTGTGAAAAATTCCTTCTTGCACAGCCTGGCCCAGGTTCACAGCACTCTACCCTGAAACGCTCAACTCACTGAGTTGTTCTCCGGTGACGTGGGACCTTCTTTTGTTGTGCTCCATCAAGCATGTTTTGCACCCATTTGAACCCAGATCCTGTGGCTTCTGAGGATGCTGGCTGACATCCTGAGGACTCTCTAAAGTGCTGATAGCCCCCTCTCCTCCTCTCACAGAGTTGAGGTCCCCAGGTTCCTCCTGGGTCCATCCAGCGCCATTTTGATGAAAAATGCACTTTTGTTGTAGCCAAGGCTTGTTGGCACGAAATCTCACCTGCAACAATCTTCACACCGTGGGACATCTTTTGCATTATGCAGGAACCCACTGGCATCTTCTAGGGTACATGTCTGCAGTCTTCAACTATCTGGGGACTCTTCTTTTGCACCCTCTTCTGGGTTGACAGGGGATCCTGACCTTCTTGGAAGTTCTTTTGATTTCTGGACTTGTTCCCCTTACTTTGCAGGTCTTCAGATCCAATAATCCAGCAGTTATTCTTTGCAAACTTGGTTGGCTGCTGCAAAAGCCCAAAAATGAGGTGTAGTGTGTCCTAAGTAAACTTGCAGTACTTTACTCCTGCTTCGCTGGGCTCTGGGGTGGAGTAATTTACTTACCTTTACTGTATTCTTACTCTCCCAGCGATTCTGCACACACCTCACTTGTCTAGGAGGGAATTTGTGATTCACATTCCACTTTTTTAGTATATGGATTGTGTTGCCCCAGACCTATTTTCTCCCTTTGCATTCTATAGGATTTCCTACCTGTTGGAAAATGGGTTATTGGTAGGGCAGGTAGGTACCTACACCTAGCAACAAGCCACTAACCTCCACATAGGTACAGTTAGGTCTCAGTAAATTAATCCCAGCTCAACCCTTGGAAGCTTGGCAACGAGCGTCAAGGCTTAACTTAGGAGACAAAGTGTAAAGCATTCAAATATCACAAAACAGTAATTAAATAAAACACAGGAAACAGTTTAAAAATCCAAAACCAATTTATAAAAATAGTTTATATTTTTATCTTTAAAATGACACCAAAACGAATAAAATCGGTTCAGGGGAACCGGAGATATGAATTTTTAAAGAATTATTACTTTTCTAGCGCTTAGAAACAAAAAGTGCCAATCGGGTCATCTGGTTGCACCTCGACCGGGGCAAAGTCAAACTTTCAGGCCGACCGCGATGGAGCCCTGCTCAGCTACAGGTCGCGGGAGGCCTCGGTTAAAAAGTTACCTTCTGACTTAGTCTTTATTTTGAAGTTTTTCTTCACCAGGACGAACCTGCCAGTTGAATCCGACCTCCTGGAGCCCTTGTCCGGATACGCGATGTGGGTTTCCTCGGTGGAGACTTTTACCTTCGGACTTAGTTCTTTTTTTCGAGATGAAAATCCTTCGACCGGGGTAAACCTGGATCTTGATCCGACGTCCATGGAGCCCTTCTCGGATACGATGGCTGGGAGGTCCCGGTCAACTTTTTACATTCGGACTTAGTCTCTTTTTTGAATGTTTTTCTTTACCGGGACGAACCACGAAGTCAGGCCGGGTCACGGTTGAGGCAAGCCGGCTAGAATTTCCGCGGCGGGTCGGTCCCTCTCTGGAGCTTTTTTCCAAAAATTCTCAAATCTTTTCCAAACTTCTGGGGCTTCACCCAGATGTTCTTTTAAGGTTCTTTTGGGGTCCACAGCTCACCCCAAGGGTCCAGAAGTTCTGTGATGGTCCTTGGGGGGTGCGGACTTCAACTCCCAGAATACACCTGGCGCAAACTCCTTTTTGGCCACTGGACAGTGGTCAGCTGGTCGCTTTCTTCAGGAGTTGGTGCAGGGGACTCTGGTTAGCAATTTTTCACCTGTAGCAAACAGGGAGTCCCTCCTTGAACCAGTTGAAGCCAGGCAAAGTCCTTCTTGTAGTGAAGCCCAAGTGTGCAGCTGGTGCAGTCCTTCTGAGTGCAGGTTCCAGGTGCAGGCCAGGGGTCCAGCAGGGCAGTCCTTCTTCTTCTTTAGTTCCTTTCTTGTTGAATTCTGGAGGGGATCTGAGGCGTGGGTGCAGGTCTGCCAGTTTTATCCTTGCTCCTGGGTGAAAAGCAGGGGGGCCCTGGTTCTCCAATCAGGGACAGGGTCGTCCCCCTGTGATGACCACTTCCTGGGAAGTGTGGCAAAAATCCATCCCAGAAGGCAACAGTCTCTAAAAATCCAACATGGATGAATCTGATTTTTGGAGGTTACATCTGGCTGAGCCCACCCACTGGTGTGGCTAAAAATCATAAACACACCCCTCTCCTGCCCTCTCCTAATCTAATCAAGGGGGCACCTAATTGTCTGGGGTTGCAGGATGTGGGGGTGTTGCTGGGTGCTCCAAATGTCCTTCTCTGCCTTTGAAGACCAGTTTGGCAGCCCTCCCCCTTCCTGCCTCACCATCTGCTGAGGGGAGATTCTCTCCCCCAAGCACATTCCTTTGTGTGAAGCTAGGCCACTTCACACCTCATCAAGGCAGCCTGGCAGAAGCTGCTGCAGGCTGGCCAATCAGAGCACAGCAGCAAAAACAATGCAGAGCTGAAATTGGCAACTTTTTAGGTAAAGTCTAAACTTTTTACCTGAACTAGTTATATTAAATCCAACAACTGGAAGTTGTAGGATTTATTACAACAATTAATTTGATACCAAATTCTTGGTATGCAACATTTAAGGAGACTTTAAAATGTAAAATAAAGTCTGCCCATTCTAGCCTATGAAGGCCATTTACTTCAATGAGGGAAAAACGAATTTGGCTGTTTTTACCTCACCAGGGCTTATAAATCTATTTTTATAAAGTCCCTGCTTATAGTTACATGGCACCCAGCCCTAGGGGCACATAGGGCACACCTTAGGGGTGACTTATATGTAAAAATAAGGTAGTTTAAGACTTTGGAAGTACCTTTAATTCCAAAGTCGAATTTGCATATAACTTTAATTTAAAAGCAGCCAGCAAGGCAGGCTTGCTTTTAAAATGACACTGGGCACCTCAGCAATGCACCTAGGTGTGCACCACCTATGCTGTGGTCCCTAAACCTACATGCCCTACCATATACTAGGGACTTATAGGTAGGTTAACTTAGCCAATTATAATTAGCCTAATTTGCATATCCATTTTACACAGAGCACAGGCCCTGGGACTGGTTAGCAGTACCCAGGGCACCATCAAAGTCAGGAAAACACCAGCAAAAAGAGGAAAATGGGGGCAAAAAGTTATGGGGCCTCTGCAATCAGCCCTGTTTTCTCACACAACCCCCCCCCCCCCCAGCCAACACGCCCAGGAGACTCAGCCCAACCCTGGGAGAGTCTTCCTGGCTTGTTAGGCGAGGAAGAGAGTGAAGAAAACTGGCTGTCCCTTTGCAGGGCCTACTCTGCCTTATATCCTCTTGTCAGGGTCACTCCCTATGGGTAGTGAAGCCATCCCAACAGTAAAAGGACCCAACTCAAACTGAAACTTTCCTCTAGGGGGGTCTTCCTCCTTTCTCTCTGCCAACTTGGGTAGTGAGGTGCCCACCTCCCCTACTCCAAACTTTGCTAGGGCAACACCTAGCTTACCCAAAGAGGTCACCCAACACTTGAGCAACCCCACCATGACCAATAGGGTCAGGGGGCCTACTTTGCTATTGGCCCTGGGGTCTGCCTCCCAGGCCAAGTACAGTGCTGCCAGGAAGGCTAGCACCCAGCAAAGGCTACTGACAGCTGTCAGTACCCAGAACCACACCCTAAGCTCTCCACTGACAGGTGGTTGAGCTGCTTTAGGGGCAACTTTGGGGTCCTGGCACCCCTCTTGCTGTCTAGAGTGGGGGGCTACCACCTCCTGTGGCAGACACCCTCCTTCCACTCTCCCTTCTGTCAGTGCAGGGGCAACACCTTGCATCTGGACAGTTGCCTGACTACTCAGGACTTCCTTGGGGTCAGGTGAGGCCTCACCAGTGCCAACTCTGGGCTCCCCCCTTACTGGGGCAGAAGGCCCTTGGCTCCCTGGATCTCTCTTTAAGAGTGGCCTACCCTTCCTTTTCTTCTTTCCTTTTCTTGGGGACCCCTGTCTCCTAACTGTAGGGACTGACTCCCCAGGACTTTGGGTTGGGGGGGCGCACTGGGCGACCACCCCATCTGTGACCAGACTCACCTCTGGGAGGTCATTGCCCAGGATACAATCTAGGGGAAGGTCAGCACTGACTACCACCCTAATCCAGTCAAGGATACCCTCCCTCTCTAGGGGCACTATGGCTACAGGTTTGGAGGTGACCTCCCCTGTGGCTATCCTGACTTTCTTTGACTTTCCTGGGACATACATGTCTGGGGTCACTAACCGGTCACTCACTATAGTGTGACTGGCACAGGTGTCCCTCAGGCCAGTGGTAGGGATCCCATTCACTTGCGCTACCATTTTCTGGCATTTACATGGTGGCATTCGAATCCGCAACACGCGCGATTCTTTCCTTGAGTGTTTTTTTCATGTTATTCATTGTGCGCTACCATTTCTTGGCTTTTGTATGGTGGCATTTGAATCGGCAAGACGCGCAATTGTTTCCTCGTGTATAAATAATGTAAGTTACTGTGCGCTACCATTCTAAGACATTTTCTTGGTAGCATTTCAAGTTGACACGTCACGTGATTTATTCCTTGAATCTACGTTGTGAGATTTCATGGTGCACAAACCTTTATGGTGTTTAATACTCATATAAAAATCTGCAGTGTGCGCAATTTACTTCCCAATGTTTTTTCTGAGATGAACACAACACAATACCAGAGTTCTAGAGGTATTTCTGTGTGTTCCTGATATGTATTCCTAAAAGGAGATTCATATGGTTGTTTAGAAATTGCTCAGAGTGTTTCCTGATTCTCATGCTAAAGAAAGTACTTGAATCTGAAAGTCCTATTTAACTTTTCCTGTTTCCTCCTCAGGTATTCGGTCATCTAAAGCCTAGTCAGTTTTATGTTTATTCTAGGGTTGTTCATGTTTTTCGGAAAAGACGAAGCTTAGAGTTGTAGCATGGTACTGATTTCATGAGATGTAATTTTGATGTTGTGTTTTAACCTTTTGCTTCCTACAGGTCTCCTTCCCAGCTGTTCCCGTCCTAATCCCCTTTTCCCCACTTGGACTCTCTTAGACTCTGTGATAAATCTAATCAGAGTATTGGAGCTGTCTTGTGGTGGAAGTGTTGGGAATGTGCACGGACCCCGAGGATCTGGTTACTCTGACACCTAGGACCTGCAGAAAAGTCCTTGGAGGCATGCTGATGATGTCCCACATCGGCTGCAGTCGTTCAGTGGTCAGGAGGACCACCAACAAGCCATGGCAAATGCAAGTTGGAGCAAAAGAAGAGTTGCAAGCGGAGGCTCAGGGGACCCGACCCTTGGAGGGGAGTCCAGGCTGACCCTCAGCAGTCAGGAGAGCCATCAGAAGTATTCTCAGCCCCCACAGGCAACCCACTGGCAGCAGGCACAGTAAGTTGCAGTGAGGCCCAATCAGCACACCTGGAGAGGAGTCCCACATCGCTGGAGCAGCAGAGAGGGGACTATCCTTGCAAAGATGAAGTGCTGGAGGCCGGGGATACTTGGAGCCTGAAGAGTTCTTGGAGCAGGAGTCAACAAGCCTTGGTTGCTGCAAGAGTCGCGGTGCACAGGGGGGGTAGTGTCCTGCAAGGATAGGCAAGGGCTCACCATCTCCCAAAGTGGACAGAGGGTAGAGAGGACCAAGGGGACAAGTCTGGACCACCACCCGTGTTGCAAGATCCACACAGTTTCAGAGGAGGGCAGATCCACGCAGCTGGACATTGTTGCTGTAGGTGCTTGTGATGCAGGGGAGTGACTCCTTCACTCCATCGGAGATTCCTTCTTGCTTCCTGGTGCAGGTGAGGTCTTGCCAACCCCAGAGGATGTACAGCCATTGAAATATTGCAATTGTTGGAAGGAGCTGGGGAAACAATGTTGCAAGGCTAGAAAATCTCTGGAGTTGCAGTCTTGTCGGATCCTGAAGTGTCCAGTTGTGGTTCCGGTGACCAGGAGCAGAATATTTTGATAAATTGGAGTCCCGGTGGAGTCTTGTATGCCAAATCTGGGGACCCACCTGCCAGGGAGACCCTAAACAGCCCTACCAGGTAGTTTGGTCACTTTGCCTGGTGACCACCTATCAGAGGGGGTCACTGAGGACACCTGCCTGACCTGGCCACTCCGATGCTCCAGGGGGCCTCTGCACATCTTGTTTTCAAGATGGCAGAACCAGGTGTCCACCTGGAGAAGCTCTGGGCACCATCCCTGGGGTGGTGATGGACAGGGGAGTAGTCACTCCCCTTTCCTTTGTCCAGTTTCATGCCAGAGCAGGGACCGGGGGTCCCTGGACAGGTGTAAACTGGTTTATGCAAGGAAGGTACCATATGTGCCCTTCAAAGCAAACCGGTGGCATTGGAAGGCTACACCCCTCCCCCAGCCTGGTAACACCTATTTCCAAGGGAGAGGGCGTTGCCTCCCTCTCCCACAGGAAATCCTTTGCTTTGCCTTCCCCTGCCTGAGCTGCTCAAGCAGCAGGAGGGCAGAAACCTGTTTGAGGGGTGGCAGCAGCATGGGGTACCCCTAAACCCTAGAAGACTGGTAGGAGCAATGCGTAGGGGTCAATAAGGAGCCCCCAGAGTGCATGGAATCATGCCACCAATACTGACGTTTGTATTGGAGTATGATTCAGACATGTTTGACACAAAACATGCCCAGGTTTGGAGTTATCATTATGTAGCTGGTCCACAGATAGTGACCTGTGACCAGTACGTGGGTAAAATGGCATCCCCCCACTTACGCAGTCCAGTGCATTGGAACTGGAGTTTGTAAGGGCACCTCTGCTCATGCAGGGGTGCCCTCACACACAGGAACCTTCACCCTGCCCTTGGGCTGGAAGTGCCTACAATAGGAGTGACTTACAGTGACCTGGTGTAGTGACCTTTGGTGAAAGGGTGATGGAACTTTTCATGCAGGCTGCAACAGCAGGCCTGAAGACACATTTTGCATGGGCTCCCATGGATGGCATAATACAGGATGCAGCCCATCCCAATGCCCTGGGTGCCTAAGTACCATATTCTTGGGACTTATAAGGGGATACCAATTTGCCAATTGCGGAGTGCACAAAGGTCCAAGGTAACCAAATTTGGAGGGAGAAAGCAAACTTACTGGGGTCGTGGTTAGCAGGATCTCAGTGAAAACAGTCTAAGCACACTGATAGCAGGCAAAAAGTGAGGGTAACCCTGCCAAAAAGAGGGCACTTTCCTACAGTGACAAAACTGGATTCTTGTGTGGTGACATAACAAAGGTCAGGTCTGCTCACGCTAAAAACCCATGTGAAGTTAATAAAACGAGGATGACAACCATTTGTGTCCACTGGCCACAAATACTACCCGCCGGGACATAATTGTGATGAATGAAATGTAGTAAATTCCCCTCTTGTCCCGTCCAGGAGCCCCTAGATGACCTCTGTGGTTGCTTCCTGGGGTATATTCATATAGAGTGGTTCCACATCCAACGTAATCAAAAGTTCAGTACTTTTATCAAATGGCATTGTATTTAACATGTTCAGGACATCTGTTGTATCTTTCAAGTATGTCAGAATTTTCTTAACCAGTGGTTGTAGAAAGGTATCACAGAATTGTGATAGGGGGTCCAGGACTGATCCTATTCCTGATACGATAGGTCTACCGGGAGGAGGACTGATCTTTTTATGAATTTTTGAAAGGATGTAGAAATATGAGACTTTTGGGTTTGTTTGAACCAAGAAAGCGGCTTCATGTTTCGTCAGCAAATCATTGTCTGATCCCTTAGATATCAGGAATGCAATCTCTTCCTGGATCTCTGTTGTGGGGTCCTTAGCCAATCATTTGTAGTGCTGAGTGTTCCCCAATAGGCACAGGCATTCATCCCAGTACATCAGCTGTGGTATTACAATAGCGCTGCCCTTATCTGCTGGTTTTATCACTATTGTGGAGTCTGATGTAAGGTGTTTTAGAGCTGCTAACTCCTAGGAGCTCGTGTTGTGAAAGGTATTGTTTGGTAGTTGCTGTAAACTATCGATTTTCTGAGTCACTTATTTTTCAAACGCCAAAACCTCTGGTTGCATTTGAACCGTGGAGGGACAGAAGGTAGATTTTGGTCATAGGCCTGTATTCCTATCTGTTTCCAAGTTTGGGGTGGGATTTTCCCAGAAGAAAGTCTTGAGACGGATTTTGTGAAAAAACTCTGGATGTTCAGTTCTCACTTTAAAGAGGTCTATTCTTGGAGTAAGGACAAATCCTAGTCCCTTATTTAAAGCTCTTGACTCAACTTTGTCTAGGGCCATCCTGAACCATAGCTTTGAGCTGGTCTTCTAAAAAATCTACTAGCTTTTGACAATTGTCAAATTTAGCTATTGAGGGAATACTAGGCACATTAATTTCTATTAATTTTGCTAACCCAAGGCAGGTTGTTTGCTGAACAGTACCATTTGAGAAAATCATTTGTAAGGGAATTAAACATTCTTTAAATAAAGCTTCCATGACTTGTACTTGCCAGGATTTCGTTCCCAAAACTGTTTTTAAGTCAACTGTTTTCCCCCAGTAATAATAGCCTTGCATAGCCAAGTTGGAAACAAATGAATCTTAATAAAACAATTTAGTATAGGTTAGCAATACCTTCCTTGAATTTGATGTGGGTAATTTGAAACAATTCATGGAAATTAAAAAACATATGGTATTTATATCATTTCAGTAGGGTGAAATATATTATATGGAACTTTATCCCAAACAACCCCATCAGGAACTGGAAAAGCAGGCATGTTAATAAAGGACAAGCTCTTTGCACTTTGTGGGAAGGCAAGACTTCAAAACCATCATCAACAGCAGTACATTCAGGTAGGTAATGCCCTTGTATAAGCAAAAAAATACAATAACAAATCCAATCCATGGAAGAAAGGCAAGAAGTGTCATTATGATCAGGGCCACTGGAATTATGCAATGGTAAGGCGATTTTCACATAATTAGAGATTTGCCACAATTGACATAATCCATCTGCCACATAATCTGTGGATTTTAACAAAAACAAATTCTAGCTCAAACGGTTCAAAAGTTACAAAAATTGCAATGACGTGTTGTGGCATGGTGGAAGGCCCCTTGCAAAGCTGAACTGATCAACTTTCTGTAGCTTATTGCTATATTTGAGTGTTAAAAGGTGAAACCAAGAGCCAGACAGTGTTACCAAGTTTTTAAATTAGCAAATAATGTAGTAATACTGTACCAAAATCTGCTGCATTAAGCCACATAATTTGCCTTTCCTTGCTGCATAATTTACTGAACCTTGCTGCATTATTTGGCCCTATTCTGTTGCATAATTCTAGTGGCTCCGAATATGAGCCACAGGTAAGAGCTTATGTATACCCTGCGCTGATTAAATAGTCAATGCTGAAGAAGTCGAAGAACATTCATCTACGTCTGCAAAGTACCCAGAAGCAGTTTGTGCAAAAACTGGAGCCAGTACAAGTGAAAATGAACTGATAAATTTAGCCAAAGTAGGTTTGTTGTAGACAATCCCATCAAATTGTGTTGCATTTGTGCATTGTAGATTAACATTTTGGTCATTTCTTGTGCTTGCAGCAGTTACTGGAATCAACAAAAGATCTTTCCCCAACCTTCCTAACAACAGGGAAAACATTTCAGCATTGTTGAATGTTCAAAGAGATATTTCCTGTATGGTAGTGAGAGAGGCAAGGGAACTGCCTAGCAATTCTCGAGGTCTATTGTGCAGGATCAGCCACATGATGCAAATTTATGTGATCAATGGACACAAAGCTGTTGTCTTTGGAACCAAGCAGTGGTGGTAGAATAACAGCTTTTGTACTTTGTGTTCTAAGAACCAGCACGGGTGCCTGGGAGGATGGGCCAAACCCCTTCTTCAAAGGTATCTTTTCTCGAACCAGATCCTCAATTTTTTTAGTTGAACCTGTGTTTGCTGTTGAATCCCTCATTCCCAAAGTGGTGACATGTGCTGTAGAATGTTCATCTCAGAACTGTTGTAATTCCTATAAGATAGTGACAAGTTTATTTACGTCAAAATGTGTTTCAGCCGCCAGTGTCAGGACTATTAAGATCTGGGACATGAATAGGGCAGTCGAATAGGACTTCATAGGAGGTATGGCCTCCCAAAGATATTGTAGGCGAATTATTTAATCCTCTCTGGACTCCATACCAGTGATGGATCCAAATATGACCTGAGCCTAATACCCTAGCTGTTAAGAATTGCTTTAAGTCTCTTTTTTCCACAACCAAATTTCCATCAGGATGGTATGCAGAAGAAAAAGGCACTGCTACTCCCAATGTTCCCATGGTGTCCCTCTAAGTCCTAGAGGCAAAAGCAGGGCCCTGATCCGAATGGAAAGCGACAACTGCATATCTCTTTAATAACAGTGCGAGCATCAGCCGATCATTGTGGCCACACCCAAAGGAATCTGGAACAATAGTCTGCTGCTAGCAGAATGCATCTGTAGGCACCATCTGAATTTAGGAGACTGCTATGGTCCAGGTACACACATTGCATAGGCTTGTTTAATATCAAAAGGGGTGTCTGCAGTGGGCACTTGATGGTGTAATCTTTAATTTGTTAACAGATGTCACAACTAAGTACATACTGTTTGCTCTGTTTGTATAGACTGTGACACCAAAAGCATTTATGTAAAAGGGAAATGTAGCCCCCACACCAGCATGGGCAGATGCAACACCATCATGAGCTGTTTTGATCAGTTCTAGCCTACTATCTTGGTTGGGGATCACATGATCACGCACCCCTGGTATTGTTACAAAGGGAATGTTTTGCCACTTAGGTATAGGAATATTGGGTTGGGTATGCTTTTGGTAAAGGCCTGTCATCAGCCAAAGCGTTTACAGCAGCCAAAATGTCATTGTCCACCCTTGAATGTGAATCAGTTATTGTAGCAACTACAGATTTTGCAGCTTAATCAGCTAGTGAATTCTCTACAAAGTGTATTCCAACAAGTTGGTGGCCCAGTGTATGTATTAATTCAGACTGTGACAGTTTGCCTTAAAACCTGACACTTTACCCATAAAATGTTGTTTTATGGTGTTTTCTTTTGAATCTCTGAACCCATTAACGCACCAGCAGTGTACATTTTCATTGATAGTGGAAACACTAATACGAATCACACACAGTAAGTGTGGGGATTTCATGATTCGTATGTTCCAGCACCAGGATCAGTACTTTGAGGTCAGCAAGTAATGTTGAGCAATCCCCTGAGGTCTGAGCATAGGTCTGTTGAGGGTGGAACTCGCCATCCCTCGTAATTTCACAGATGGCTGTGCAAGCCACAGAGAATCGGTGTTTGGTACCTACATCTGGTTAATACATGCATATGTTTTGGTCAAAAGGCATGAGATTAGTGGTCATGGGGTGTGAGAAAGTGGCCTCTTTTTAGAATGGTTACCCCCACTTTTGGCCTGTGTGTGTGTCAGTGTGTTTTTACTGGGTCACTGGGATCCTGCTAGCCAGGATCCCAGTGCTCATAAATAAAAACCTATATGTCAGTGTGTTTTGCCTGTCTCACTGAGATCCTGCTAGCCAGGACCCCTGTGCTCATAATTTGTGGCCTAATGTGTATGCCTGGGTAGTGCCTAACTGTGTCACTGAGGCTCTGCTAACCAGAACCTCAGTGCTTATGCGCTCTCTGCTTTTAAATTTGTCACTGTAGGCCAGTGACTTCATTTACCAATTTCTATTGGCATATTGGACGCCCCTTGTAAGTCCCTAGTATATGGTACCTAGGTACCCAGGGCATTGGGGTTCCAGGAGATCCATATGGGCTGCAGCATTTCTTTTGCCACCCATAGGGAGCTCAGACAAACCCTTACACAGGACTGCCACTGCAGCCTGCGTGAAATAGTGCACACACTATTTCACAGCCATTTTTACTGCACTTAAGTAACTTATAAGTAACCTATATGTCCAACCTTCACTTGCTGAAGGTTGGATGCAAAGTTACTAAGTGTGAGGGCACCCTTCCACTAGCAAAGGTGCCCCCACATAGTTCCGGCCATTTCCCCAGACTTTGTGAGTGCGGGGATGCCATTACACACGTGCACTACAAATAGGTCAACACCTAAATGTAGCTTCACAATGGTAACTCCGAATATGGCCATGTAACATGTCTAAGATCATGAAATTGTGTCCCCCCCCCCCCCATTCCAAATATGGTATTGGGGAGCCAATTCCATGCATCATGGCGGCTCCACCAGGACTCCCAGTACTGCCAAACCAGCTCTCTGAGGCTTGCACTGCAGCCACAGCTTCTGCCACCTCACAGACAGGGTTCTGCCCCCCTGGGGTCTGGGCAGACCAGTCCCAGGAAGGCAGAACAAAGCATTTCCTCAGAGTAGGGTGTTCCACCCTCTCCCTTTGAAAATAGGTGTTACAGGCTGGGGAGGGGTAGCCTCCCCCAGCATCTGGAAATGCTTTGAAGGGCACAGATGGTGCCCTCCTTGCATAAGCCAGTCTACACTGGTTCAGGGACCCCGTCTCCTCAGCTCTGGCGGGAAACTGGACAAAGGAAAGGGGAGTGACCACTCCCCTGTCTATCACCACCCCAGGGATGGTGCCCAGAGCTCCTCCAGTGTGTTCCAGACTTCAGCCATCTTGCTATGCAAGGTGTGGGGGCACTCTAGAGGGCTCTGAGTGGCCAGTGCCAGCAGGTGACGTCAGAGACCCCTCCTGATAGGTCCAAACCTGATAAGGTAGCAAACCCCCTCTCACGGCTATTTAGGGTCTCTCCTGTGGGTTCTCTTCAGATTCTGCTTGCAAGTTTCCTTCAGGAATCCTCTGCAACAACTTCAGACTCTTCTGACTTCTGATCAGCCGCAGCCTGCTCCAAGAAAAGCTGTAACTGCAACAAAGTATCTACAAGAGACACTTTTCTTCAGCAACCTCAGCTCCAAGTCAGCAACCGCAACAGTTTACACAGTGTGCACACTCTGGGGCCTCCCTGTCTTCATCCTGCACCAGATGAAATCTGCCGTGGAGTGATGGAATCACTCCCCTGCTCCAAGCAGGCACCTTCCAAGGTGATGATCGGTACCCTGGGACTCCTCTCACGGTGACGAGCGTGCTCCTAAGGACACAGAGGGTAGACATCGTCAACATAGACTGTCCTGAGGTCCTGCTGACGCAATTTGGAGGAGGTAAGACCTTGCCTTCCCTGAGAAGGATGGTACCCCTATGTATTGTGTCCTCTTCGCCTCCTGAGGCCTCTGTGAAAAATTCCTTCTTGCACAGCCTGGCCCAGGTTCACAGCACTCTACCCTGAAACGCTCAACTCACTGAGTTGTTCTCCGGTGACGTGGGACCTTCTTTTGTTGTGCTCCATCAAGCATGTTTTGCACCCATTTGAACCCAGATCCTGTGGCTTCTGAGGATGCTGGCTGACATCCTGAGGACTCTCTAAAGTGCTGATAGCCCCCTCTCCTCCTCTCACAGAGTTGAGGTCCCCAGGTTCCTCCTGGGTCCATCCAGCGCCATTTTGATGAAAAATGCACTTTTGTTGTAGCCAAGGCTTGTTGGCACGAAATCTCACCTGCAACAATCTTCACACCGTGGGACATCTTTTGCATTATGCAGGAACCCACTGGCATCTTCTAGGGTACATGTCTGCAGTCTTCAACTATCTGGGGACTCTTCTTTTGCACCCTTTTCTGGGTTGACAGGGGATCCTATCCTTCTTGGAAGTTCTTTTGATTTCTGGACTTGTTCCCCTTACTTTGCAGGTCTTCAGATCCAATAATCCAGCAGTTATTCTTTGCAAACTTGGTTGGCTGCTGCAAAAGCCCAAAAATGAGGTGTAGTGTGTCCTAAGTAAACTTGCAGTACTTTACTCCTGCTTCGCTGGGCTCTGGGGTGGAGTAATTTACTTACCTTTACTGTATTCTTACTCTCCCAGCGATTCTGCACACACCTCACTTGTCTAGGATGGAATTTGTGATTCACATTCCACTTTTTTAGTATATGGATTGTGTTGCCCCAGACCTATTTTCTCCCTTTGCATTCTATAGGATTTCCTACCTGTTGGAAAATGGGTTATTGGTAGGGCAGGTAGGTACCTACACCTAGCAAAAAGCCACTAACCTCCACATAGGTACAGTTAGGTCTCAGTAAATTAATCCCAGCTCAACCCTTGGTAGCTTGGCAACGAGCGTCAAGGCTTAACTTAGGAGACAAAGTGTAAAGCATTCAAATATCACAAAACAGTAATTAAATAAAACACAGGAAACAGTTTAAAAATCCAAAACCAATTTATAAAAATAGTTTATATTTTTATCTTTAAAATGACACCAAAACGAATAAAATCGGTTCAGGGGAACCGGAGATATGAATTTTTAAAGAATTATTACTTTTCTAGCGCTTAGAAACAAAAAGCGCCAATCGGGTCATCTGGTTGCACCTCGACCGGGGCAAAGTCAAACTTTCAGGCCGACCGCGATGGAGCCCTTCTCAGCTACAGGTCGCGGGAGGCCTCGGTTAAAAAGTTACCTTCTGACTTAGTCTTTATTTTGAAGTTTTTCTTCACCAGGACGAACCTGCCAGTTGAATCCGACCTCCTGGAGCCCTTGTCCGGATACGCGATGTGGGTTTCCTCGGTGGAGACTTTTACCTTCGGACTTAGTTCTTTTTTTCGAGATGAAAATCCTTCGACCGGGGTAAACCTGGATCTTGATCCGACGTCCATGGAGCCCTTCTCGGATACGATGGCTGGGAGGTCCCGGTCAACTTTTTACGTTCGGACTTAGTCTCTTTTTTGGATGTTTTTCTTTACCGGGACGAACCACGAAGTCAGGCCGGGTCGCGGTTGAGGCAAGCCGGCTAGAATTTCTGCGGCGGGTCGGTCCCTCTCTGGAGCTTTTTTCCAAAAATTCTCAAATCTTTTCCAAACTTCTGGGGCTTCACCCAGATGTTCTTTTAAGGTTCTTTTGGGGTCCACAGCTCACCCCAAGAGTCCAGAAGTTCTGTGATGGTCCTTGGGGGGTGCGGACTTCAACTCCCAGAATACACCTGGCGCAAACTCCTTTTTGGCCACTTGACAGTGGTCAGCTGGTCGCTTTCTTCAGGAGTTGGTGCAGGGGACTCTGGTTAGCAATTTTTCACCTGTAGCAAACAGGGAGTCCCTCCTTGAACCAGTTGAAGCCAGGCAAAGTCCTTCCTGTGGTGAAGCCCAAGTGTGCAGCTGGTGCAGTCCTTCTGAGTGCAGGTTCCAGGTGCAGGCCAGGGGTCCAGCAGGGCAGTCTTTCTTCTTCTTTAGTTCCTTTCTTGTTGAATTCTGGAGGGGATCTGAGGCGTGGGTGCAGGTCTGCCAGTTTTATCCTTGCTCCTGGGTGAAAAGCAGGGGGGCCCTGGTTCTCCAATCAGGGACAGGGTCGTCCCCCTGTGATGACCACTTCCTGGGAAGTGTGGCAAAAATCCATCCCAGAAGGCAACAGTCTCTAAAAATCCAACATGGATGAATCTGATTTTTGGAGGTTACATCTGGCTGAGCCCACCCACTGGTGTGGCTAAAAATCATAAACACACCCCTCTCCTGCCCTCTCCTAATCTAATCAAGGGGGCACCTAATTGTCTGGGGTTGCAGGATGTGGGGGTGTTGCTGGGTGCTCCAAATGTCCTTCTCTGCCTTTGAAGACCAGTTTGGCAGCCCTCCCCCTTCCTGCCTCACCATCTGCTGAGGGGAGATTCTCTCCCCCAAGCACATTCCTTTGTGTGAAGCTAGGCCACTTCACACCTCATCAAGGCAGCCTGGCAGAAGCTGCTGCAGGCTGGCCAATCAGAGCACAGCAGCAAAAACAATGCAGAGCTGAAATTGGCAACTTTTTAGGTAAAGTCTAAACTTTTTACCTGAACTAGTTATATTAAATCCAACAACTGGAAGTTGTAGGATTTATTACAACAATTAATTTGATACCAAATTCTTGGTATGCAACATTTAAGGAGACTTTAAAATGTAAAATAAAGTCTGCCCATTCTAGCCTATGAAGGCCATTTACTTCAATGAGGGAAAAACGAATTTGGCTGTTTTTACCTCACCAGGGTTTATAAATCTATTTTTATAAAGTCCCTGCTTATAGTTACATGGCACCCAGCCCTAGGGGCACATATAAGTCACCCCTAAGGTGTGCCCTATGTAAAAATAAGGTAGTTTAAGACTTTGGAAGTACCTTTAATTCCAAAGTCGAATTTGCATATAACTTTAATTTAAAAGCAGCCAGCAAGGCAGGCTTGCTTTTAAAATGACACTGGGCACCTCAGCAATGCACCTAGGTGTGCACCACCTATGCTGTGGTCCCTAAACCTACATGCCCTACCATATACTAGGGACTTATAGGTAGGTTAACTTAGCCAATTATAATTAGCCTAATTTGCATATCCATTTTACACAGAGCACAGGCCCTGGGACTGGTTAGCAGTACCCAGGGCACCATCAAAGTCAGGAAAACACCAGCAAAAAGAGGAAAATGGGGGCAAAAAGTTATGGGGCCTCTGCAATCAGCCCTGTTTTCTCACACAACCCCCCCCCCCCAGCCCACACGCCCAGGAGACTCAGCCCAACCCTGGGAGAGTCTTCCTGGCTTGTTAGGCGAGGAAGACAGTGAAGAAAACTGGCTGTCCCTTTGCAGGTTCTACTCTGCCTTATATCCTCCTGACAGGGTCACTCCCTATGGGTAGTGAAGCCATCCCAACAGTAAAAGGACCCAACTCAAACTGAAACTTTCCTCTAGGGGGGTCTTCCTCCTTTCTCTCTGCCAACTTGGGTAGTGAGGTGCCCACCTCCCCTACTCCAAACTTTGCTAGGGCAACACCTAGCTTACCCAAAGAGGTCACCCAACACTTGAGCAACCCCACCATGACCAATAGGGTCAGGGGGCCTACTTTGCTATTGGCCCTGGGGTCTGCCTCCCAGGCCAAGTACAGTGCTGCCAGGAAGGCTAGCACCCAGCAGAGGCTACTGACAGCTGTCAGTACCCAGAACCACACCCTAAGCTCTCCACTGACAGGTGGTTGAGCTGCTTTAGGGGCAACTTTGGGGTCCTGGCACCCCTCTTGCTGTCTAGAGTGGGGGGCTACCACCTCCTGTGGCAGACACCCTCCTTCCACTCTCCCTTCTGTCAGTGCAGGGGCAACACCTTGCATCTGGACAGTTGCCTGACTACTCAGGACTTCCTTGGGGTCAGGTGAGGCCTCACCAGTGCCAACTCTGGGCTCCCCCCTTACTGGGGCAGAAGGCCCTTGGCTCCCTGGATCTCTCTTTAAGAGTGGCCTACCCTTCCTTTTCTTCTTTCCTTTTCTTGGGGACCCCTGTCTCCTAACTGTAGGGACTGACTCCCCAGGACTTTGGGTTGGGGGGGCGCACTGGGCGACCACCCCATCTGTGACCAGACTCACCTCTGGGAGGTCATTGCCCAGGATACAATCTAGGGGAAGGTCAGCACTGACTACCACCCTAATCCAGTCAAGGATACCCTCCCTCTCTAGGGGCACTATGGCTACAGGTTTGGAGGTGACCTAACCTGTGGCTATCCTGACTTTCTTTGTCTTTCCTGGGACATACATGTCTGGGGTCACTAACCGGTCCCTCACTATAGTGTGACTGGCACAGGTGTCCCTCAGGCCAGTGGTAGGGATCCCATTCACTTGCGCTACCATTTTCTGGCATTTACATGGTGGCATTCGAATCCGCAACACGCGCGATTCTTTCCTTGAGTGTTTTTTTCATGTTATTCATTGTGCGCTACCATTTCTTGGCTTTTGTATGGTGGCATTTGAATCGGCAAGACGCGCAATTGTTTCCTCGTGTATAAATAATGTAAGTTACTGTGCGCTACCATTCTAAGACATTTTCTTGGTAACATTTCAAGTTGACACGTCACGTGATTTATTCCTTGAATCTACGTTGTGAGATTTCATGGTGCACAAACCTTTATGGTGTTTAATACTCATATAAAAATCTGCAGTGTGCGCAATTTACTTCCCAATGTTTTTTCTGAGATGAACACAACACAATACAATACCAGAGTTCTAGAGGTAATTCTGTGTGTTCCTGATATGTATTCCTAAAAGGAGATTCATATGGTTGTTTAGAAATTGCTCAGAGTGTTTCCTGATTCTCATGCTAAAGAAAGTACTTGAATCTGAAAGTCCTATTTAACTTTTCCTGTTTCCTCCTCAGGTATTCGGTCATCTAAAGCCTAGTCAGTTTTAGGATTATTCTAGGGTTGTTCATGTTTTTCGGAAAAGACGAAGCTTAGAGTTGTAGCATGGTGCTGATTTCATGAGATGTAATTTTGATGTTGTGTTTTAATCTTTTGCTTCCTACAGGTCTCCTTCCCAGCTGTTCCCGTCCTAATCCCCTTTTCCCCACTTGGACTCTCTTAGACTCTGTGATAAATCTAATCAGAGTATTGGAGCTGTCTTGTGGTGGAAGTGTTGGGAACGTGCACGGACCCCGAGGATCTGGTGACTCTGACACCTAGGACCTGCAGAAAAGTCCTTGGAGGCATGCTGATGATGTCCCACATCGGCTGCAGTCGTTCAGTGGTCAGGAGGACCACCAACAAGCCATGGCAAATGCAAGTCGGAGCAAAAGAAGAGTTGCAAGCTGAGGCTCAGGGGACCCGACCCTTGGAGGGGAGTCCAGGCTGACCCTCAGCAGTCAGGAGAGCCATCAGAAGTATTCTCAGCCCCCACAGGCAACCCACTGGCAGCAGGCACAGTAAGTTGCAGTGAGGCCCAATCAGCACACCTGGAGAGGAGTCCCACATCGCTGGAGCAGCAGAGAGGGGACTATCCTTGCAAAGATGAAGTGCTGGAGGCCGGGGATACTTGGAGCCTGAAGAGTTCTTGGAGCAGGAGTCAACAAGCCTTGGTTGCTGCAAGAGTCGCGGTGCACAGGGGGGGTAGTGTCCTGCAAGGATAGGCAAGGGCTCACCATCTCCCAAAGTGGACAGAGGGTAGAGAGGACCAAGGGGACAAGTCTGGACCACCACCCGTGTTGCAAGATCCACACAGTTTCAGAGGAGGGCAGATCCACGCAGCTGGACATTGTTGCTGTAGGTGCTTGTGATGCAGGGGAGTGACTCCTTCACTCCATCGGAGATTCCTTCTTGCTTCCTGGTGCAGGTGAGGTCTTGCCAACCCCAGAGGATGTACAGCCATTGAAATATTGCAATTGTTGGAAGGAGCTGGGGAAACAATGTTGCAAGGCTAGAAAATCTCTGGAGTTGCAGTCTTGTCAGATCCTGAAGTGTCCAGTTGTGGTTCCGGTGACCAGGAGCAGAATATTTTGATAAAGTGGAGTCCCGGTGGAGTCTTGTATGCCAAATCTGGGGACCCACCCGCCAGGGAGACCCTAAACAGCCCTACCAGGTAGTTTGGTCACTTTGCCTGGTGACCACCTATCAGAGGGGGTCACTGAGGACACCTGCCTGACCTGGCCACTCAGATGCTCCAGGGGGCCTCTGCACATCTTGTTTTCAAGATGGCAGAACCAGGTGTCCACCTGGAGAAGCTCTGGGCACCATCCCTGGGGTGGTGATGGACAGGGGAGTAGTCACTCCCCTTTCCTTTGTCCAGTTTCATGCCAGAGCAGGGACCGGGGGTCCCTGGACAGGTGTAAACTGGTTTATACAAGGAAGGTACCATATGTGCCCTTCAAAGCAAACCGGTGGCATTGGAAGGCTACACCCCTCCCCCAGCCTGGTAACACCTATTTCCAAGGGAGAGGGCGTTGCCTCCCTCTCCCACAGGAAAACCTTTGCTTTGCCTTCCCCTGCCTGAGCTGCTCAAGCAGCAGGAGGGCAGAAACCTGTTTGAGGGGTGGCAGCAGCATGGGGTACCCCTAAACCCTAGAAGACTGGTAGGAGCAATGCGTAGGGGTCAATAAGGAGCCCCCAGAGTGCATGGAATCATGCCACCAATACTGACGTTTGTATTGGAGTATGATTCAGACATGTTTGACACAAAACATGCCCAGGTTTGGAGTTATCATTATGTAGCTGGTCCACAGATAGTGACCTGTGACCAGTACGTGGGTAAAATGGCATCCCCCCACTTACGCAGTCCAGTGCATTGGAACTGGAGTTTGTAAGGGCACCTCTGCTCATGCAGGGGTGCCCTCACACACAGGAACCTTCACCCTGCCCTTGGGCTGGAAGTGCCTACAATAGGAGTGACTTACAGTGACCTGGTGTAGTGACCTTTGGTGAAAGGGTGATGGAACTTTTCATGCAGGCTGCAACAGCAGGCCTGAAGACACATTTTGCATGGGCTCCCATGGATGGCATAATACAGGATGCAGCCCATCCCAATGCCCTGGGTGCCTAAGTACCATATTCTTGGGACTTATAAGGGGATACCAATTTGCCAATTGCGGAGTGCACAAAGGTCCAAGGTAACCAAATTTGGAGGGAGAAAGCAAACTTACTGGGGTCCTGGTTAGCAGGATCTCAGTGAAAACAGTCTAAGCACACTGATAGCAGGCAAAAAGTGGGGGTAACCCTGCCAAAAAGAGGGCACTTTCCTACAGTGACAAAACTGGATTCTTGTGTGGTGACATAACAAAGGTCAGGTCTGCTCACTCTAAAAACCCATGTGAAGTTAATAAAACGAGGATGACAACCATTTGTGTCCACTGGCCACAAATACTACCCGCCGGGACATGAATGTGATGAATGAAATGTAGTAAATTCCCCTCTTGTCCCGTCCAGGAGCCCCTAGATGACCTCTGTGGTTGCTTCCTGGGGTATATTCATATAGAGTGGTTCCACATCCAACGTAATCAAAAGTTCAGTACTTTTATCAAATGGCATTGTATTTAACATGTTCAGGACATCTGTTGTATCTTTCAAGTATGTCAGAATTTTCTTAACCAGTGGTTGTAGAAAGGTATCACAGAATTGTGATAGGGGGTCCAGGACTGATCCTATTCCTGATACGATAGGTCTACCGGGAGGAGGACTGATCTTTTTATGAATTTTTGAAAGGATGTAGAAATATGAGACTTTTGGGTTTGTTTGAACCAAGAAAGCGGCTTCATGTTTCGTCAGCAAATCATTGTCTGATCCCTTAGATATCAGGAATGCAATCTCTTCCTGGATCTCTGTTGTGGGGTCCTTAGCCAATCATTTGTAGTGCTGAGTGTTCCCAAATAGGCACAGGCATTCATCCCAGTACATCAGCTGTGGTATTACAATAGCGCTGCCCTTATCTGCTGGTTTTATCACTATTGTGGAGTCTGATGTAAGGTGTTTTAGAGCTGCTAACTCCTAGGAGCTCGTGTTGTGAAAGGTATTGTTTGGTAGTTGCTGTAAACTATCGATTTTCTGAGTCACTTATTTTTCAAACGCCAAAACCTCTGGTTGCATTTGAACCGTGGAGGGACAGAAGGTAGATTTTGGTCATAGGCCTGTATTCCTATCTGTTTCCAAGTTTGGGGTGGGATTTTCCCAGAAGAAAGTCTTGAGACGGATTTTGTGAAAAAACTCTGGATGTTCAGTTCTCACTTTAAAGAGGTCTATTCTTGGAGTAGGGACAAATCCTAGTCCCTTATTTAAAGCTCTTGACTCAACTTTGTCTAGGGCCATCCTGAACCATAGCTTTGAGCTGGTCTTCTAAAAAATCTACTAGCTTTTGACAATTGTCAAATTTAGCTATTGAGGGAATACTAGGCACATTAATTTCTTTTACTTTTGCTAACCCAAGGCAGGTTGTTTCCTGAACAGTACCATTTGAGAAAATCATTTGTAAGGGAATTAAACATGCTTTAAATAAAGCTTCCATGACTTGTACTTGCCAGGATTTCGTTCCCAAAACTGTTTTTAAGTCAACTGTTTTCCCCCAGTAATAATAGCCTTGCATAGCCAAGTTGGAAACAAATGAATCTTAATAAAACAATTTAGTATAGGTTAGCAATACCTTCCTTGAATTTGATGTGGGTAATTTGAAACAATTCATGGAAATTTAAAAACATATGGTATTTATATCATTTCAGTAGGGTGAAATATATTATATGGAACTTTATCCCAAACAACCCCATCAGGAACTGGAAAAGCAGGCATGTTAATAAAGGACAAGCTCTTTGCACTTTGTGGGAAGGCAAGACTTCAAAACCATCATCAACAGCAGTACATTCAGGTAGGTAATGCCCTTGTATAAGCAAAAAAATACAATAACAAATCCAATCCATGGAAGAAAGGCAAGCAGTGTCATTATGATCAGGGCCACTGGAATTATGCAATGGTAAGGCGATTTTCACATAATTAGAGATTTGCCACAATTGACATAATCCATCTGCCACATAATCTGTGGATTTTAACAAAAACAAATTCTAGCTCAAACGGTTCAAAAGTTACAAAAATTGCAATGACGTGTTGTGGCATGGTGGAAGGCCCCTTGCAAAGCTGAACTGATCAACTTTCTGTAGCTTATTGCTATATTTGAGTGTTAAAAGGTGAAACCAAGGGCCAGACAGTGTTACCAAGTTTTTAAATTAGCAAATAATGTAGTAATACTGTACCAAAATCTGCTGCATTAAGCCACATAATTTGCCTTTCCTTGCTGCATAATTTACTGAACCTTGCTGCATTATTTGGCCCTATTCTGTTGCATAATTCTAGTGGCTCCGAATATGAGCCACAGGTAAGAGCTTATGTATACCCTGCGCTGATTAAATAGTCAATGCTGAAGAAGTCGAAGAACATTCATCTACGTCTGCAAAGTACCCAGAAGCAGTTTGTGCAAAAACTGGAGCCAGTACAAGTGAAAATGAACTGATAAATATAGCCAAAGTAGGTTTGTTGTAGACAATCCCATCAAATTGTGTTGCATTTGTGAATTGCAGATTAACATTTTGGTCATTTCTTGTGCTTGCAGCAGTTACTGGAATCAACAAAAGATCTTTCCCCAACCTTCCTAACAACAGGGAAAACATTTCAGCATTGTTGAATGTTCAAAGAGATATTTCCTGTATGGTAGTGAGAGAGGCAAGGGAACTGCCTAGCAATTCTCGAGGTCTATTGTGCAGGATCAGCCACATGATGCAAATTTGTGTGATCAATGGAGACAAAGCTGTTGTCTTTGGAACCAAGCAGTGGTGGTAGAATAACAGCTTTTGTACTTTGTGTTCTAAGAACCAGCACGGGTGCCTGGGAGGATGGGCCAAACCCCTTCTTCAAAGGTATCTTTTCTCGAACCAGATCCTCAATTTTTTTAGTTGAACCTGTGTTTGCTGTTGAATCCCTCATTCCCAAAGTGGTGACATGTGCTGTAGAATGTTCATCTCAGAACTGTTGTAATTCCTATAAGATAGTGACAAGTTTATTTACGTCAAAAGGTGTTTCAGCCGCCAGTGTCAGGACTATCAAGATCTGGGACATGAATAGGGCAGTCGAATAGGACTTCATAGGAGGTATGGCCTCCCAAAGATATTGTAGGCGAATTATTTAATCCTCTCTGGACTCCATACCAGTGATGGATCCAAATATGACCTGAGCCTAATACCCTAGCTGTTAAGAATTGCTTTAAGTCTCTTTTTTCCACAACCAAATTTCCATCAGGATGGTATGCAGAAGAAAAAGGCACTGCTACTCCCAATGTTCCCATGGTGTCCCTCTAAGTCCTAGAGGCAAAAGCAGGGCCCTGATCCGAATGGAAAGCGACAACTGCAGATCTCTTTAATAACAGTGCGAGCATCAGCCGATCATTGTGGCCACACCCAAAGGAATCTGGAACAATAGTCTGCTGCTAGCAGAATGCATCTGTAGGCACCATCTGAATTTAGGAGACTGCTATGGTCCAGGTACACACATTGCATAGGCTTGTTTAATATCAAAAGGGGTGTCTGCAGTGGGCACTTGATGGTGTAATCTTTAATTTGTTAACAGATGTCACAACTAAGTACATACTGTTTGCTCTGTTTGTATAGACTGTGACACCAAAAGCATTTATGTAAAAGGGAAATGTAGCCCCCACACCAGCATGGGCAGATGCAACACCATCATGAGCTGTTTTGATCAGTTCTAGCCTACTATCTTGGTTGGGGATCACATGATCACGCACCCCTGGTATTGTTACAAAGGGAATGTTTTGCCACTTAGGTATAGGAATATTGGGTTGGGTATGCTTTTGGTAAAGGCCTGTCATCAGCCAAAGCGTTTACAGCAGCCAAAATGTCATTGTCCACCCTTGAATGTGAATCAGTTATTGTAGCAACTACAGATTTTGCAGCTTAATCAGCTAGTGAATTCTCTACAAAGTGTATTCCAACAAGTTGGTGGCCCAGTGTATGTATTAATTCAGACTGTGACAGTTTGCCTTAAAACCTGACACTTTACCCATAAAATGTTGTTTTATGGTGTTTTCTTTTGAATCTCTGAACCCATTAACTCACCAGCAGTGTACATTTTCATTGATAGTGGACACACTAATACGAATCACACACAGTAAGTGTGGGGATTTCATGATTCGTATGTTCCAGCACCAGGATCAGTACTTTGAGGTCAGCAAGTAATGTTGAGCAATCCCCTGAGGTCTGAGCATAGGTCTGTTGAGGGTGGAACTCGCCATCCCTCGTAATTTCACAGATGGCTGTGCAAGCCACAGAGCATCGGTGTTTGGTACCTACATCTGGTTAATACATGCATATGTTTTGGTCAAAAGGCATGAGATTAGTGGTCATGGGGTGTGAGAAAGTGGCCTCTTTTTAGAATGGTTACCCCCACTTTTGGCCTGTGTGTGTGTCAGTGTGTTTTTACTGGGTCACTGGGATCCTGCTAGCCAGGATCCCAGTGCTCATAAATAAAAACCTATATGTCAGTGTGTTTTGCCTGTCTCACTGAGATCCTGCTAGCCAGGACCCCTGTGCTCATAATTTGTGGCCTAATGTGTATGCCTGGGTAGTGCCTAACTGTGTCACTGAGGCTCTGCTAACCAGAATCTCAGTGCTTATGCGCTCTCTGCTTTTAAATTTGTCACTGTAGGCCAGTGACTTCATTTACCAATTTCTATTGGCATATTGGACGCCCCTTGTAAGTCCCTAGTATATGGTACCTAGGTACCCAGGGCATTGGGGTTCCAGGAGATCCATATGGGCTGCAGCATTTCTTTTGCCACCCATAGGGAGCTCAGACAAACCCTTACACTGGACTGCCACTGCAGCCTGCGTGAAATAGTGCACACACTATTTCACAGCCATTTTTACTGCACTTAAGTAACTTATAAGTAACCTATATGTCCAACCTTCACTTGCTGAAGGTTGGATGCAAAGTTACTAAGTGTGAGGGCACCCTTCCACTAGCAAAGGTGCCCCCACATAGTTCCGGCCATTTCCCCAGACTTTGTGAGTGCGGGGACGCCATTACACACGTGCACTACAAATAGGTCAACACCTAAATGTAGCTTCACAATGGTAACTCCGAATATGGCCATGTAACATGTCTAAGATCATGAAATTGTGTCTCCCCCCCCCATTCCAAATATGGTATTGGGGAGCCAATTCCATGCATCATGGCGGCTCCACCAGGACTCCCAGTACTGCCAAACCAGCTCTCTGAGGCTTGCACTGCAGCCACAGCTGCTGCCACCTCACAGACAGGGTTCTGCCCCCCTGGGGTCTGGGGAGACCAGTCCCAGGAAGGCAGAACAAAGCATTTCCTCAGAGTAGGGTGTTCCACCCTCTCCCTTTGAAAATAGGTGTTACAGGCTGGGGAGGGGTAGCCTCCCCCAGCATCTGGAAATGCTTTGAAGGGCACAGATGGTGCCCTCCTTGCATAAGCCAGTCTACACTGGTTCAGGGACCCCGTCTCCTCAGCTCTGGCGGGAAACTGGACAAAGGAAAGGGGAGTGACCACTCCCCTGTCTATCACCACCCCAGGGATGGTGCCCAGAGCTCCTCCAGTGTGTTCCAGACTTCAGCCATCTTGCTATGCAAGGTGTGGGGGCACTCTAGAGGGCTCTGAGTGGCCAGTGCCAGCAGGTGACGTCAGAGACCCCTCCTGATAGGTCCATACCTGATAAGGTAGCAAACCCCCTCTCACGGCTATTTAGGGTCTCTCCTGTGGGTTCTCTTCAGATTCTGCTTGCAAGTTTCCTTCAGGAATCCTCTGCAACAACTTCAGACTCTTCTGACTTCTGATCAGCCGCAGCCTGCTCCAAGAAAAGCTGTAACTGCAACAAAGTATCTACAAGAGACACTTTTCTTCAGCAACCTCAGCTCCAAGTCAGCAACCGCAACAGTTTCCACAGTGTGCACACTCTGTGGCCTCCCTGTCTTCATCCTGCACCAGATGAAATCTGCCGTGGAGTGATGGAATCACTCCCCTGCTCCAAGCAGGCACCTTCCAAGGTGATGATCGGTACCCTGGGACTCCTCTCACGGTGACGAGCGTGCTCCTAAGGACACAGAGGGTAGACATCGTCAACATAGACTGTCCTGAGGTCCTGCTGACGCAATTTGGAGGAGGTAAGACCTTGCCTTCCCTGAGAAGGATGGTACCCCTATGTATTGTGTCCTCTTCGCCTCCTGAGGCCTCTGTGAAAAATTCCTTCTTGCACAGCCTGGCCCAGGTTCACAGCACTCTACCCTGCAACGCTCAACTCACTGAGTTGTTCTCCGGTGACGTGGGACCTTCTTTTGTTGTGCTCCATCAAGCATGTTTTGCACCCATTTGAACCCAGATCCTGTGGCTTCTGAGGATGCTGGCTGACATCCTGAGGACTCTCTAAAGTGCTGATAGCCCCCTCTCCTCCTCTCACAGAGTTGAGGTCCCCAGGTTCCTCCTGGGTCCATCCAGCGCCATTTTGATGAAAAATGCACTTTTGTTGTAGCCAAGGCTTGTTGGCACGAAATCTCACCTGCAACAATCTTCACACCGTGGGACATCTTTTGCATTATGCAGGAACCCACTGGCATCTTCTAGGGTACATGTCTGCAGTCTTCAACTATCTGGGGACTCTTCTTTTGCACCCTCTTCTGGGTTGACAGGGGATCCTGTCCTTCTTGGAAGTTCTTTTGATTTCTGGACTTGTTCCCCTTACTTTGCAGGTCTTCAGATCCAATAATCCAGCAGTTATTCTTTGCAAACTTGGTTGGCTGCTGCAAAAGCCCAAAAATGAGGTGTAGTGTGTCCTAAGTAAACTTGCAGTACTTTACTCCTGCTTCGCTGGGCTCTGGGGTGGAGTAATTTACTTACCTTTACTGTATTTTTACTCTCCCAGCGATTCTGCACACACCTCACTTGTCTAGGAGGGAATTTGTGATTCACATTCCACTTTTTTAGTATATGGATTGTGTTGCCCCAGACCTATTTTCTCCCTTTGCATTCTATAGGATTTCCTACCTGTTGGAAAATGGGTTATTGGTAGGGCAGGTAGGTACCTACACCTAGCAACAAGCCACTAACCTCCACATAGGTACAGTTAGGTCTCAGTAAATTAATCCCAGCTCAACCCTTGGTAGCTTGGCAACGAGCGTCAAGGCTTAACTTAGGAGACAATGGGGGTGAATCTGATTCTGGCGGGCGGCGGAGGCCGCCCGCCAGAATTCCGCCCCCATTATACCGCTCCGCGGTCAGAAGACCGCGGAGGGTATTATGAGTTTTTCCCTGGGCTGGCGGGCGGTCTCCAAAAGACCGCCCGCCAGCCCAGGGAAAAACTCCCTTCCCACGAGGATGCCGGCTCGTAATCGAGCCGGCGGAGTGGGAAGGTGCGACGGGTGCAGTGGCACCCGTCGCGTATTTCAGTGTCTGCAAGGCAGACACTGAAATACTTTGCGGGGCCCTCTTACGGGGGCCCCTGCCGTGCCCATGCCATTGGCATGGGCACGGCAGGGGCCCCCAGGGGCCCCGCGACCCCCCCTACCGCCATCCTGTTCATGGCGGCTTTCCCGCCATGAACAGGATGGCGGTGGGGGGGTCAGAATCCTCATGGCTGCGGAGCGCGCTCCGCAGCCATGGAGGATTCAAACGAGCAGCGGAAAGTCAGCGGGAGACCGCTGACTTTCCGCTTCTGACCGTGGCTGAACCGCCGCGGTCAGAATGCTCGTTGGAGCACCGCCAGCCTGTTGGCGGTGCTCCCGTGGTCGGTGGCCCTGGCGGCCACCGGCCGCCAGGGTCAGAATGACCCCCAAAGTGTAAAGCATTCAAATATGACAAAACAGTAATTAAATAAAACACAGGAAACAGTTTAAAAATCCAAAACCAATTTATAAAAATAGTTTATATTTTTATCTTCAAAATGACACCAAAACGAATAAAATCGGTTCAGGGGAACCGGAGATATGAATTTTTAAAGAATTATTACTTTTCTAGCGCTTAGAAACAAAAAGCGCCAATCGGGTCATCTGGTTGCACCTCGACCGGGGCAAAGTCAAACTTTCAGGCCGACCGCGATGGAGCCCTGCTCGGCTACAGGTCGCGGGAGGCCTCGGTTAAAAAGTTACCTTCTGACTTAGTCTTTATTTTGAAGTTTTTCTTCACCGGGACGAACCTGCCAGTTGAATCCGACCTCCTGGAGCCCTTGTCCGGATACGCGATGTGGGTTTCCTCGGTGGAGACTTTTACCTTCGGACTTAGTCGTTTTTTCGAGATGAAAATCCTTCGACCGGGGTAAACCTGGATCTTGATCCGACGTCCATGGAGCCCTTCTCGGATACGATGGCTGGGAGGTCCCGGTCAACTTTTTACGTTCGGACTTAGTCTCTTTTTTGGATGTTTTTCTTTACCGGGATGAACCACGAAGTCAGGCCGGGTCGCGGTTGAGGCAAGCCGGCTAGAATTTCCGCGGCGGATTGGTCCCTCTCTGGAGCTTTTTTCCAAAAATTCTCAAATCTTTTCCAAACTTCTGGGGCTTCACCCAGATGTTCTTTTAAGGTTCTTTTGGGGTCCACAGCTCACCCCAAGGGTCCAGAAGTTCTGTGATGGTCCTTGGGGGGTGCGGACTTCAACTCCCAGAATACACCTGGCGCAAACTCCTTTTTGGCCACTGGACAGTGGTCAGCTGGTCGCTTTCTTCAGGAGTTGGTGCAGGGGACTCTGGTTAGCAATTTTTCACCTGTAGCAAACAGGGAGTCCCTCCTTGAACCAGTTGAAGCCAGGCAAAGTCCTTCTTGTGGTGAAGCCCAAGTGTGCAGCTGGTGCTGTCCTTCTGAGTGCAGGTTCCAGGTGCAGGCCAGGGGTCCAGCAGGGCAGTCCTTCTTCTTCTTTAGTTCCTTTCTTGTTGAATTCTGGAGGGGATCTGAGGCGTGGGTGCAGGTCTGCCAGTTTTATCCTTGCTCCTGGGTGAAAAGCAGGGGGGCCCTGGTTCTCCAATCAGGGACAGGGTCGTCCCCCTGTGATGACCACTTCCTGGGAAGTGTGGCAAAAATCCATCCCAGAAGGCAACAGTCTCTAAAAATCCAACATGGATGAATCTGATTTTTGGAGGTTACATCTGGCTGAGCCCACCCACTGGTGTGGCTAAAAATCATAAACACACCCCTCTCCTGCCCTCTCCTAATCTAATCAAGGGGGCACCTAATTGTCTGGGGTTGCAGGATGTGGGGGTGTTGCTGGGTGCTCCAAATGTCCTTCTGTGCCTTTGAAGACCAGTTTGGCAGCCCTCCCCCTTCCTGCCTCACCATCTGCTGAGGGGAGATTCTCTCCCCCAAGCACATTCCTTTGTGTGAAGCTAGGCCACTTCACGCCTCATCAAGGCAGCCTGGCAGAAGCTGCTGCAGGCTGGCCAATCAGAGCACAGCAGCAAAAACAATGCAGAGCTGAAATTGGCAACTTTTTAGGTAAAGTCTAAACTTTTTACCTGAACTAGTTATATTAAATCCAGCAACTGGAAGTTGTAGGATTTATTACAACAATTAATTTGATACCAAATTCTTGGTATGCAACATTTAAGGAGACTTTAAAATGTAAAATAAAGTCTGCCCATTCTAGCCTATGAAGGCCATTTACTTCAATGAGGGAAAAACGAATTTGGCTGTTTTTACCTCACCAGGGCTTATAAATCTATTTTTATAAAGTCCCTGCTTATAGTTACATGGCACCCAGCCCTAGGGGCACATAGGGCACACCTTAGGGGTGACTTATATGTAAAAATAAGGTAGTTTAAGACTTTGGAAGTACCTTTAATTCCAAAGTCGAATTTGCATATAACTTTAATTTAAAAGCAGCCAGCAAGGCAGGCTTGCTTTTAAAATGACACTGGGCACCTCAGCAATGCACCTAGGTGTGCACCACCTATGCTGTGGTCCCTAAACCTACATGCCCTACCATATACTAGGGACTTATAGGTAGGTTAACTTAGCCAATTATAATTAGCCTAATTTGCATATCCATTTTACACAGAGCACAGGCCCTGGGACTGGTTAGCAGTACCCAGGGCACCATCAAAGTCAGGAAAACACCAGCAAAAAGAGGAAAATGGGGGCAAAAAGTTATGGGGCCTCTGCAATCAGCCCTGTTTTCTCACACTACCGTTTGCATTGTTCTATGACTATTTACTTGTCTAAATTTGGTATCTAGTGTATATACTGTGTATAATACTTACCTCCAGAAGGAGTATTGTCTCTAAGATATTTTTGGTACTGTGTCACCCAAATAAATACTTTTATTTTTGGTAACACCGAGTATTGTCTTTACTTGTGTATAAGTACTGTGTAACTATAAGTGATATTGCCGGAGCTTTGCATGTCTCCTAGTTCAGCCTAAGCTGCTCTGCTAGAGCTACTTCTATCAGCCTAAGCTGCTAGAACACTACTACATTCACTAACAAGGGATAACTGGACCTGGTGTAAGTACCCAAGGTACCCACTACAAACCAGGCCAGTCTCCTACATGGAGTACTCAAGTTTGTATTGGATAGATTCTTAGCTCTGTAGTTTTGATTGAAGAACATAGTCAACATGAGTGGCAGTCATGGACATAGCCCATTGTATCCTACGTGGATATAATGCTTTTGCATCTGGAATGCCAGGTTTGGTAACAGCCTCAAGGGCTAGGACTGGGGTAACAAAAATGATGTAATTACCCTAGGCTAGTGGTCTCTCCTTGATGCAGACATCTGAACTGCAGCTAGTATTTTTTCTGTTGTTGCAAAACACATTTCTGCATTCAAATATAAATTAGATGTGTACTCAATTGGTACTGTGTGACCTTCATTAAGTGTCACATATGTGAATCTGATGGCACTGAGAATAACCTGAATTACCATATTTGTTTTGTTTTCTCATGTTTTTAAATGTTTTGTTTCAAGCATGTCAGTTTGTAAAGATCTGAGTATTTGTGTATGTTGTGGTGTTCAATGTTTACCTGAGAAATCTGGATGAATTAAACTATAAGGTTTTATTTGGTGTGCATCATCTGGTATGTATGTTGTTCCAAAGTTAAAGAACCTTAACGAGGATTGAAGTTTTGTGATGGTTTGTGGGGGTTGTAGCTGTGCACACTTCTCTAAGAAGTGTGGTTCCATACTCTTCCCTTTATTTGAAAGCTCGTATCTCTAAAACAGGACACTTAGGAAAGCAACTTTAGTTTTCTTAAAGTTTAATGTATAGCCTTGATTAGCAAATCCAATACAATGCAATCTACCCTGGCCAGATGTGTGTTGAGGTTGTTGTTCACCAGGTATATGTTGCCTACGTAGGATAATGCCTCATGATCAATATCAGGTAATATTGATGTCACATGGGCTGAGAACAATCACAGACTGTTCTTATATCCTTGGGAGACTTGGCAAAAGCAATGCTGAGAGTCTAACGCAAAAAAGGCACTTACATCCCAGCTTTCAGGTGCTAGATTTTGGGAGAAAAACCTGTTGGAAATATCCAGGGTTGTGTTGTATTTTTTACGGACAATGTTGTTCATAAGAGCTGTGCTATGTGAGTTTTGAATGGCAAATGTGCATGTGTGTCTCTTCAAATGTCTGTAGTCTAAGACAATTCTGTAAGAACGGTCCAGGCCTAACTACAGGAAACAAACGGTTATTTTGTTGGAGATACACAGGGTTCAATTCCTCCCTGGTACTCTAGTTGTGAGAGCATTTCTTTCACTGGAGCTTTAGCATCACTTTTTATTGGGTAATGAGGTTGTACTTGTGGGCTGGATTGTATAGGTATAATGTGATAGAGAGAATGCCTATCCCAACCCACATGGTTGCAGTACAGCATTGGAGTCTGTGCCAAAATCCAATCTGCAGCGTAGGCTTCTTTTACTGGATCTGGAAATATTACTGAAAAAGATGGTAAAATCACATCTTCCCCTTGTGGGGGCGTTCTGGCAAACTCTGGTGGGCAATCTTTTTCTGCAGGAGATTGTCATAGCTTAGTTTTATTCTTTCCCAGAAAATTGCTTTAATTGTACGCATAATGTCCCTCCGCAATTAACATTTTTTATTTATAGAAACTATCCGGTGAGGCGACACAGCTGTCCCCGGTTTTAGCTTCAAGGTAGTAGTTAGCTGTTGTCACACCCACAAACTCCTGAAGATTGTGGTGAACTATTGTGACATTGGTAACGCTGTCCAGCAGAGTCATTGCTCACATCCTGTTCCTCAGTAATGTTCTCAATATGTGTGGCATACTCATCCAAAATCTCCGCAACCTTTCTTCTTTTTAAATTTTGTTTTTTGTTGTAGACGTTTCTCTTCCTTTTTTATTGTGATGTCAGATGAGCGTTGTAGTCCTTATTTGGTTGCACGTATTTGTTTTTGCATTCTGACCACCCACCTCTCTCAGTCGCTCTATCAGATGAGTCCTGAAAGCGACAAGAAGTGTTTGTTAGTATGTGAATGGGTGTTTCAATGATCACAATTTCTTAGGTTATAATGTTTTTCTGAGGTCTTCTTTTGCAGAGATTCTCCTCATTGTTTTATTTTAATTGTATTATGTCGTAGCTTGACTCATGCTCTAGGCAAGACTGCTGCTTTGAGAATGCAATACTTACGTTTGTAGGCACCTATGCCAATCCTACAACAAATCGCAACTGTCGTCCCAACCCTCCCGGCTCACAAACAGCACCTTACCAAAAACCCCAACAGTAAAATGTGATTTGTGGCAGCCTTTACGCATGGACTCAAGAGTGTGACATCTCAGGCAGTGTAGTGGTTAAACGGAGATTACCCCTTTCTCACATGAACAACATGTCTCATTAGAAAACAGGCAATGAAGATGATGCAGCAAGGTTTCAATAGGTTTTATTTTAACAGAACTGCAATAAGTTGCATGGGCTGCAATGATTAGGATAATGAACAGTGCAAGAAACAGAATGGTAAAGACAAGAGTCAAGAATACAAAGACCCCCACCATCTTGCAATTACATGAAATATGTCCTAATACCCCAATGTCGTGTACCTAATCTCTAACCTAAAAGAGAGCTGAGCTAGCCATGTTAAACCTAATCTGCCAATGCCATGTCAATGAGAAGAGCCCCCCCCCCAACCCTGGTTACCTTGGAATGAGGTCTCTAGCTCAGACTCTGTAGGGACAAGAAGACTGGATCAGCGTCAAGGTGACGTGCAGCATCAATAGCAGCGATGGCATCTAGTCAGAATCCCTCTGACTATCTGTCCAAATGGGGTGCATTTATACAGATCTGCCCGGACCCCTGATGTAGGTTTGTTCCCAAACAATAGATAACAAGACATGCTTGGGACAGTAATTTATGTAAACAATTCCCTCGAAAGCGTGAAGAGGCAAAGTACCGAATGTGAACACCTACAGTTTGTTTATCTTTGTCACTTGATATTGACGCCATAGCGCGGTGGCACTGATAACATGAAACTAAAACATAGGCCTTAGCTAAAACAAGGCAGCCATTTTAAAAGATATAATAAAATAAATGCGCTAAAACAGAGCAAACTAAGTAGGGTGAAAGTCACATTTGGTGACAGGGACACAAGTCTGCCACCCAAAGGCTAAGCTAACTCCAGTTTCCCATTAAAACAAACTAGGATTCACTACAATTAAATGTTTGCTTGTCCCAGAATTTTTTAGAACTCTCCTATGCTTGCTTGGTATTATACATCTTGCAATCACTTAAACTGTGGCTCTTTTGGACTGTCCCCAAAACGATCACAACCTATGCTAGAGTCCTGGTCTATTTGAAGAATGTCTTTGAGCCGATGGTGTATTGCAAGTGTTGCTGCTTACCCTTTAATATTTCCTAAGAGAATTGAGATTGTGGCAAAAGTGCCCATTATTTCACCCCCAAATACAGGGCGAGACAGCCCCATGTTCATTATTTGTTTTAACACCTTTGGAAGGTTTGAGAGTGTTGGCGAATAGACTGCAGCAAATACTGTGTCCCAAGTGGCACAGTCATCTACGGAGGGATCTATCCCAAATTGCAACCATATTATGAAAATTCTATCTTTATCTTTGGATCCCGTATTGGGAATCAGTGCTTCCAGCTGGTTTGTTTTTTGTGCAACCCAAAACGGAATTTCTTCACATTTGGTGAGAACTTTACCCATAATTGCATTGATAGTTACTAGGTTTATCCCTGTTGTCATCAATTGTTGGGCAGCTGGAGCAGCCCTTGCTGGGGCAGTAGTTTCAGAGTTTGCATTACAAATTGTATTAAGTGTCTGTTTAAGCTTACTAAATTGTTATAAAAGGGCCATAAATCTGCTGCCTGCAGATTTTATACATTTGGATATGATGAATATATAGCAAATACCGACTATGTTGGTCCTCCGTCATTGCTAGGAGGACCTAATCTAACATGTTGAACCTCATGTGGGAGGGCTCATTGAAGGGGAGAGGCGATTTGTGGCAAACTAAATCTGACACTGACTTCTCAGGGAAGTCATGAAACAGACCATACCCCTTTCCCTCAGTTTCCTCTGCACACCAAGGCAGGAACAAGATGCTAACTGGATTTCAATGTATTGAAACAATTGCATCCTAGTATAAAAGCGTGCTGCGATAAGGCAGATGAAACATAAAAAAGTAAAGTGGGTGTGACAACAGGACCTATGAACACACAATATCATAGTACACAGGGCATGTATGTAGGACACTAGAATTGTCTTCATGTGTACAGTCAACACCAATGATGCACATATAAACTCAAAACATGAGTACTAGCAGTAGGAAATGGCAAGTGCCTGTCCTGTATGCAGGGACAGGTGGAAGTGACTTAACTCCGCCAGTGTTAGGTGTCATGGCGGAAGGCGGTCTGCACTTCCGTGCTATTCCTCATTGGCTAACATTGGGATCTGTGGAGTATAGGAACCAATGATGATGAAAGCCGGTGGTGACGGTGTTCCCCGCCGCGGACGTGACTGCCATTTTCTTTCTACCACTTCACTTGATTCCTGACTTTCCACTCAACGACATCTCCACTGTGTGTGCTGTTGTGACCTGTGTCTGGAATCTGCCATGACTCGTGCTACAAGGGAAAGGGCCCAAGCCTTCACGTCGGAGGAGTTGGAGAAGCTCGTGGATGGGGTCCTACCCCCTGTATGGGCAGTTCAATGGGCCTCCAGACCAACAGGTGAGTACATCATGGGTATGTTGCATGCAACATGGCTGCATATAGATGTATGTGTGCTAGCAGTGTGTCATTTGGGGTGGGGTATGGCAGCAGGCAATGTGAATGCAGAGGTATGGGTCATGTGTGTGCTCAATGAGAGGAAACTGCAGTATGGAAGCCATTTGTGTGACAGGCTGGATTGTATGGTTCATGGTGTCTTTCTGTCTGTGTCCTCTGCAGGTCAGCACCCATTAGAAGAAAGTGTTGTGGTGTGCCATCGCCAAGGATGTGCGGACCCTGGGGTCCATAGCCGGCAGAGCACCCACTGCAGGAAACGGTGGGAGTACCTTAGACACTGGGCCCAGAAGACCGCAGAGGCCCAGCTGGGGACGGCCTCCCAATGAGGTAGAGGTGTCCATCGGAGCCGGACCCCCCTAATGGCCCACATACTGGCGGTGGCCAATCCTGAGTTGGATGTGCGCTTGAGGGCAGCACAGCAGCCACAATGGGGTGAGTACAGACTGTGTGGTATTTTGTATCTGTTGCCTGCCATGGGGTTTGGGTGCAAGGTTCTAGTCAGTGGATGCCCCAATTTGCCGGTTTATCCATTCCTGCGTGATCCTGTCTAGCTATGTAGGGTGGTATGCATTTTTGGTATTGCTAGGTAGCTAGCATACCATGGCTAACAGGGCTTAGTTGGTCCCAGTTGGTGTGCAGATGGTAGTGTTTGGGTTCCTTACTGCTGTAGTCCCTAGGCAATGGTTTGTTCCTGTGGTCCATACTGTGCTATGTAAGTCCCAGGGAGTGATTGTGATGTGTATGCCATCTGTGCTGTTGGTGCTGTGATTAACCTGTGCCCCCTTTCTTTCTCCCTTACCCTCTCTCCTTTTGTCATCCTGTCCATGTGTGCATTAGCATCATTTGGTGAAGGAGAAGGGGCACTGGTGAGTGAGGGAGCTGCAGCCCACTGGACCCAGAAGTCAGAGTCCACTAATGCCGAGGGGACCAGTGGGTCGGAGGGCGAGGGGAGCATCATGGCGGAGACCAGAGCAATGACTACAGACACTGATTCCTCCTCCGATAGAAGCTCCCTGGTGGTGGCGGACCCCTCTGGAACCACCCCAGCTACTTCATCTTCCGCCACCCCATACCAGCACTGCCCTCCTAGTGTCCCCCACCCAGGTCAGGTGGGGCATCTCCTTAGCCCCAGCACCTGAGGCCCTGCCCCAGTCAGCCCTGCTGCCCTCAGTGAGAAGGCCATTGACCTCCTGAGATCATCTCTATAGGGCAGTCAACCATAGAGAATGCCATCCATGGGCTGGCATCCCAGATGGAGCAATGCAATGCTTACCTGGAGGGCATTCATGGTGGATTGGCTGCCACACAGAGATCGTTTCAGGCTCTGGCCTCCTCTCTCACGGCAGCAAGTGTCCTGGTCCTTCCGTCCCCCCTCCAACTACCTGTTCCCAGTCGCAAAGCCCTCTCCCCAACCCTTCCCACGCACAGAATACTCTGCACAGAGAAGCACAGGCACCACACTTCACTCCACAAGCACACACACAGCCAACACACAGAAGCACATACAACAACCACTGCCTGCTCTGTCTCCCCCTCTTCCTCCTCACTCACCGTCACATCAACACTCACACCTGCATGCACTGCATCATCAGTCCCAGATCCTGCCACCTGTACAGCCTTGCTCACAGTCACCACAACAGCAGACACGCAGACATGCATCACAGACACCACATGGGCAGTCGCCACCACCACCATCACCACCTCGTGCAGCACACCCACCTCACTTCCACACACTACCACAAGATCCATCCTCATGTCCTGTTTGTCCTCCCCCACCCTTTCTGCCCCTTCCAAAGACACAAACGCTCCCACTCAGATCCCCAACAGCCATCCGCCTCATACACACACACTGTCCATGCACCCAAGTCCAGCACATCTCCTCCTCCTACAGCCACTCCCTCTACCTCCACTCCCATTAGTTCTCCCACACCCTTCCCCACTGGTCCTAAGAAGCTTTTCCTTTCCTGCCTTGACCGCTTTCCTACCCCACCCAGTCCTACCCGTAAGAGGAAAGTCCCCCTCAGCCCAGTACCTCCAGCTTCCATTAGACTCTTGTTCCTCCCCTTAAGAGTTCCCCTGACACTAAGGGGAACAAGAGTGGCATTCCGGCCTCCCTCCCCCATCCAAAGGCCACTTCTCCGCCCCCTACCCAGAAGGGCAAGGAATATCCAAAAGCCACGCCCAAGGACCCCTCCCAAAAACACCCCCATTCCGCCTGAGGTGCCTGCCCACCATTTCCATAATACCCCTGCCCAGTGGAGTGCCTAGGCTGTGAGGAGTCAAGTTGGGCCTTGGACATTGCCCTGTGGCCATTTTAACTTTGGACTGGTTAATGGCCCTTTCTGTACATATATATATTTATCACTATTTACAATTGAGGTCGCTGTTCCCACCTAATTACAGTTGTTGGACAACAGGTATGTGTTCTGGCTTTCTTTGCTCCTGGGTTATGTTGCTGTTGATTCATTCAGCAGATTGTTCTGGGTGTGTGGCATATGTGTTTGGTATGTGTTGTTCATGTGCCACTCTCAGCTCCCTCCCTTGTGTGCTAGGCGGCACCACTCACCGCCATCGTCTTCATCGGTGTTGGTGCTCCTGGACAGCCATTGTGTGGGACAGCATGGGGAAAATTTCCAGTTCGGGTTCCATGGCGGCAGCGGACTCCTCTGTCTCTCTGGAGGTGAGTGCCTCCTTTTATATGATGTGTTTCCGGCAGGCTTTTGATGGCATTGCTAACCCCTAGAAATCCTGCCAGTCTGCTATGTCATAATATGCAGGGTGGGTCCTTGTCTTCCGCCAGCCTGTAGGTGGCTACCGCCATGGTCAGTGGCCATACTGCACTGGCAGTTGCAGTGGTACATTGGCTGTTTATGGGAGGGATCCCCACCATTGTCATCATTTGGCGGTCATTACCACCAGTCTGGCGACTGTACTACCAGCGTGGTTGTCACCTGACAGCCAATGTCATAATCAGGGCCAAAGTGTCAACATAAAATTTGATAAGCAAAATATTCATGTTGTTAAAGTGATCCACAGTTAGAATAGAAGAATATGATCACAGAATATAGGTAATTCGGCATTGTGGTAAATATCTCAATTGAATAAAGTCAGCCTGATCAAAATAGAAGAATTTGAAGCTGAAGAAACTTCATTTTAGTGAAAAGTTAAAATGACGAGACAGCTTTTCCACAAAAATATGTTTTAGTGGAAAAGGAAAATGATAAGGAGGTAAGACGCTAAAAGAGGGTGGGTGTACAGGATAAGGGGAGGCATGGCTGGGGAAGGGGAGATAGAAAAAGGTTTGTTAAAAAAAGGAAGCAAAGTGAGAGAGAGAGTAAATGATTTGAAAAGAGCAAAATATGAGAAAGTCACCTTTTTGGACCTGATCACCCCAAACCTTTTGACTGATACTGGTGGTTAGTGACTCTGACTAGGTCATGGGCACTGCTAACCAGTCCTGGGTCAGTGCTCTGTGTAAAATGGTATATGCAAATTAGGCATAATTATAATTGCCTCTGACAACCTACCTATAAGTCGCTAGTATATGGTAGGACATGTAGTTTTAGGGACCCCAGAGTAGTTAGGGCACCCCTGGGTGCCCTGCTGTGGTCTCTGGTGTCTTTGTAACAGCAGGCCTTCCTTGCTGGATGCTTTTAAATTAAAGGTAACCCCAAATTTGACTTTGGAATGAAAAGTACTTCCAAAGTCTCATACTACCTTATTTTTACATGTGTCACCCCTAAGGTCTGCACTAAGTGCTCCAAGGGTTGGGTGCAGTGTAAATATAAGCAGGGAAGTTATAAAATATGTTTTGTAAGCCTTGGTGAGGGATAAACAGACACATTTGTTTTCCCCATTGTAGTACATTAGCTCCATGGCTAACATTGGGGGGCTTTATTTAAAATGAATATAAAGTCTCAGTTCCACTAGAAAAGAGTTAACTCATTCAAGTTTGGTATCAAATTAAAAGTTAGAATAAATCAAACGTGTCAAGGTTGGATTTATTATAACTAATACAGAGAAAGAGTTTTAGAACTCTTTATGAAAGACACCAAAATCAGCCCTTTCGTGTCTGGCAGCCTGCACCATACTTCCTTAATGAAGTGTGAAGTGGCCTGGGCTGAAACAAAATAAGCATCTGGTCTGGTCTGAAACAAAGGAAGCATCTGGTGGGAAGAGACCTGCTGCAGCAGATGGCAGAGCAGATGACAGAGCAGGATGGGGGTAGAATGGCCAAACTAGTTTCCAAAGAAGGAAAAGCCACCTCGGATGGAAACTGGACCTCCCCCATTTCCTGTTCGTCCAGCCAGATGGGAGCCCCAGTAATTGAATTAGGAGAGGGGCTGGAAGGGGTGTGCTGTAGAAACTTACCAACATCAGTGGGTGGGCTCACACAGATGTAACCTTCATGTTGGATCTTTAAAGAATGCTGCTTTTTGGGATTGACTTTTGCTACACTTCGTAGGAAGTGGCCACTCCAGAGGTCAGGGGTGCTCCCTACCTGTCAACTCAGGAGCCAGGATAAATATGGCAGAGCTGCCCAGCAAATCAGACCCCTGCTGGAAGAAGTTACTGGAGAAGAAGTACTGCCCTGCAAAACCCCTGTTCTGCACCTGAAGCACTGCACCCACACGGACTGCACCAGCTGCACACTTTGGGGATCACCAAGATAAGGATTTTGCCTTGCTTCTGCAACTCCAGGAGTGGACTCCCTGTAAGCTACAGATACAAAGGAGCTGATCAGAGTTCCCTGCATCAACTCCTGCAAAAAGAGCCCAGCTGACAAGCATCCAGCAGCCATTTGAGGATTCTGGCAACTGTAGTACCAACTTCCAAGGAGCAACTTGGAGCTTCTGGAAGCTTGGATAAAGTTTGTGGACACTTCAATGACCCAAAAAAGACTTATAGAAGAATATCCAGAACTTTGGAGGAACTTTGCAAAAAAGCTTCATAAGGTGACTGACTGGTCCGCTAGAGTCAAGCTGGCGACGTCGAACCGCAACCCAGTCTGAATTTCAGGTTTTCCCCACTGAATCTCCAAAGCTATTCCCCATTGACGAGACTTCCAAGAGTTGGCTGGGACCACACTATGAGCCAAGCCGATGATGATGCACTGCTATCCGGCCTGAAGAGGAGCCTCACCCAAAGCCGAAAGAAAAAGCTCCAGAAACATTTCTAAGTGTGAAGGTAAAACTTTGACTGAGGCCTCCTACTAAGTGTACCTGAGCAGGGCTCAATTGTGGTTGGCTTCAACTTTTGACTTTGCCCAAGTTAAGAGCAATGTCCCTGGTTGGGCAAGGATTAATTTGAGACCTTAACTGGGCCTAGTGGGAGATGGAGGTACCTACCTGCCCTTACCAATCACCCACTTTCAAACTTTTTTGGTGGGCAGTGGTGGGATCCAGAACTTGTGTTTAATATTAAAATACAGTGTTATTTTAAGCAAATTAAAAATCCTCTAAATTGTCCTAGGGCAAAAATTGATTTTTGATTTTTAATTTTCAAAATTTCAATTAATTAATTTTGTGATGTTTTCTAAATTCTAAATTCCTTACTTAATTTTTCATTTTTTGTGTGTGCCACATAACTTAGGGATACAATGGAGCTTGATCTGGCTAGCCTACCCACTCTCACTGTAGTCCAGCTTAGGGAGTGGTGTACTGAGAGAGGGTTGCCAGCAGCCACTAACCTTAAGAAGGCTGAGCTGGTTAAGTCCCTTAGGGCCTGGGCAGAAGCTCAGCAGGTAGGCACAGAGAAGCCTGTGGTGAGAGAAGAGAGGGAGGATGTCATTTCCAACCTCTCATGGGGAGGGAGAATCCTAAAACCTTAGTGATGAACTTGAATTTGTTGACACCTCAAGTTAAGGCACTAGAGGGCTGGATACAGGGTTACAAAGTAAGTACTTATGAATGGCTATACCATTTTCTTGATCATAAAGGAGCACATCCTGACTAAATGTATCTCATAGAAGTTATGTCCGTCTCTGGTAGACTCTAAGTTGTCCAATCCCAGGGACCTGGGAGAGGCAGCTGATGAGTGGTTGAGAACCAAGGTTTCCAACTAACACCGAGGGGAGGGGGTGATCAGAAGAAAGAAAAGAGGATGAGGTTCCCCACCCGGGGAAAAGCCCAGGGGAATGAAGATAAGTCCAAGGAGTCCTCGCAAGAGCCACAAAACCCTGCACAAGGAGGGGGAGCCCCAGGTAATACCACTTCCAATGGGAGGGCGGTATCATGGGAAGCATTTTGAGCCTTCTAAGACACTGACGTTCTATGACCTCGCAAAGGCAGGGAAATGTTTTGACTCTTACCAGCCAGGACACAAAAGAGGAGATGCTGTCTGCTCCAAAAAGCCCCCAGCTGGTGAGCAGTCCCATGGGATTGCTAGTGTAGGTGTTGGGGTGAAACTTGGCCAAGAAATGGGGGTCAGGATACACAGAGGTTACCTTAGTGTCTGTGGGAGGGGTGGATTTTGCAGCCCTGGTTGCCTTTCCTCCAAGCATGGAGAAGCACAGGTAGAGGCCGTAAGTCAATAGGACTGAGGTTGAGGCTCTAGGAGATACAGGTGCCAGTGTGACTACTGTCATGGACAAACTGGTTTCTCCAAAGCAGATCCTACCTGGTGTATTTCACCAGATGACTTATGCAGACAGCAAAGTCAAGCTCCATCAAATGGCCATGATGAGCTTGGAATGGGGAGAGGTGACTGGCACTAAAAGGAAGTTGGTCTCATGCCCTCCCAGTGGAGTGTCTACTGGGAAATGATCTTGAAGCATCTGAGTTGCCAGAGGTGGAAAAAAGGGTCCACGCACAGATGGTGGACCTCCCTGAGTTGGTGTGTGCTGTGACCTGGTCACAGGCTGCACAACAGGGAAGTGCTGGACACTTGGACCCTGGAACAATGGAACAAGCCTCCAGAAACAAGAGAAAGGGTCTGGTGAGCCAGCTCAGGAAACTTGATGAATCCAATTCTGAGGTACAGAATCTGAACTCTGAGGTAAGGACCCCACCCCTGCAAGCTTTGCATGACTTAGCAGAATAGCAAGGAGCAGGAGGACCCACCAGCCAAGAGTTGTGCCAGGGGCAAAGAATGTGTCCCACTCTTGAGGACCTGAGGCAGATTGCCTCCAGGTACGAGCAGGGTGATCTCAGTGGATCCCACAGGATGGAGTCCTCTATACGAGGCAAGGGACCCCACACTAAGGGCAACCAGGAGAGTGTTGGTCCCCCAGAAGTACAGGGAATTGCTCCTCACTTTAAGCCATGACATCCCCTTGGCATGCCGTATGAGTCAGACCAAGACCAAGACCTGGAGTAGGCTGGTCAACCATTTCTATTGGCCCAGCATGTCTTCTAAAGTGAAGGTGCACTGTAGCTCCTGTGTCACCTCTCAGGCTAATGGCAAGACAGTGGGAAAACCAAAGGCTACCTTAATACCATTGCCGGTGGTCAGGACCCCCTTTGATAGGGTGGGGATTGATACTGTTGGTCCCCTAGATCCTCCAACTGCCTCAGGAACCAGGTACATTATGATGGTAGTGGACCATTCCACAAGGTATCCAGAGGCAATACCCCTCAGAACAGTCACTGCTCCCACAATGACCAGGGCCCTTCTTGGTGTGTTCAACAGAGTGAGTTTCCCCAAGGAGGTGGTCTCAGACAGGGACAGGGCCACAAACCTTATGTCTGCCTATCTGAAGGCGATGTGGGACGAATGTGGTGTTTCTTACAAGTACACCACCCTATATCATCCTCAGACTAATGGTATGGTGGAAAGATTTAACAAGACCCTGAAGGGCATAATTATGGGTTTGTCTGACAAACTCAGGAGGATATGAGTTGTTCTCTTCTCATGCCAGCTTATTGCTTACAGAGAGGTGCCCCAAAAGGGGACGGGCTTCAGCCCTTTTGAGTTGCTGTTTGGGCACCTTGTAAGGGGCCCATTGTGTTTGGTGAGAGAGTCTTGGGAGAAGCATCTCAAGAAGTTCAAGCAGAATGTGCTTGACTATGTGCTAGGTCTGCAGTCCCACATGACAGAGTACATGAGGAGAGCAAGCAACAACCTGGAGGCCAGCCAAGAGCTCAAAGCTCTGGCATGACCCAAATGCTACTATGCCTGAGTACCATCCAGGTCAGTTGGTGTGGGTATTAAAGCTTGTGGCTCTGAGGGCCCGCCAGGCCAAGTGGACTGGGCCCTACCCCGTTCTGGAGAAAAAGGGGGAGGTCACCTACCTGGTGGACCTCAGCACCCCAGGAATCACCACTGGATCCTGAAAGTGAACAGGCTTAAACCCTGCAAAGACAGGGCAGACATGACCATCCGTATAGTCACAGATGAGGGAAGGAAAGAGGAGAATGAATCTCTGCCAGACCTCCTTTCTAACAATGTGCAAGATGGGTCAGTGGAGGGAGTTGTACTATCTCCTAAGCTGACAGCAGAAATACAGCAAACAAGTGTTTGAGCAGTTCACTGGGCTGTTCTTCCTGACCCTTGGACTCACCACTTGGTATCTCCATGACACTGACACAGGTGACAGCCTAAGTGTCAAAAACAAGTTGTACAGGTTGTCAGACCAGGTCAGAGCCACCATCCAGGCTGAGGTAGCTAAGATGTTGGAGCTGGGGCTAATCCAGCCCTCTGAAAGTCCCTGGGCCAGTCCAGTGGTGCTGGTACCCAAACCTAAGACCCAAGGTGGGAGGAAGGAGTTGAGATTCTGTGTGGACTACACAGGTTTGAATGCAGTCACTAAGACTGACATTCACCACATGCCTAGAGCTGATGAGGGCATTGATAGGTTGGGGGCTGTGAAGTTCCTGAGCACATATGACCTGACCTTAGGATATTGGCAGATTGCCTTAAGCCCAAGAGCCATGGAAAGGTCAGCATTGTCCACACCAGAGAGCCACTATCAATTCAAGGAGATGCCCTTTGGTTTGAGAAATGCTCTTCTGGTACTCAAACCTAATCCCCAAGGTGGGAAGAAGGAGTTGAGATTATGTGTGGACTACAGAGGTTTGAATACAGTTACTAAGACTGACGCTCACCACATACCTAGAGCTGATGAGCTTATTGATAGGTTGGGGGCTGTCAAGTTCCTGAGTACATATGACCTGACCTCAGGATACTGGCAGATTGCCCTAAACCCAAGAGCCAAGGAGAGGTCAGCATTTTCCACCCCAAGAAGCAACTATCAATTCAAGGTGATGCCCTTTGGTCTGAAAAATTATCTTGCCACCTTTCGAATGTTGGTAAACATAGTCTTATCTGGGTTGGAATCCTTTAGTGCAGCTTATCTTGATAATAGAGCTGTATTCAGTTCCACCTGGGAGGATCACCTGGTCCACCCGAGGGAAGTGCTTCAGGCCCTGCAACAAGCAGGCCTGACTATCAAGGCAAGCAAATGCTAGATATGGGAGAGTTCAGTCGTGTACCTGGGCCACCTTGTGGGTGGAGACCACCCAGACTCAGGTCAGGGCCTTTCTTGGCCTGACTGGGTATTACAGATGATTTGTCAAGAACTATGGGACCATTGTGGCCCATCTGACAGACCTCACATTCAAAAACGTAGCCTGAAAAGGTCATTTGGACCCCAGAGTGTCAGAAGTCCTTTGACACCATGAAGGAGGCTATGTGTTCAGCACCAGTGTTGCTGGCCCCTGACTACACTACAAATCTTTTTGTACAAGCATATGCTTCAGAGCAAAGGATTGGGGCAGTGTTGTTAAATGATGAGGGCCAGGATCAGCCACTTGCTTGCATTAGCTGGCAACTACTACCGAGATAAAGATGGAGCACATTTGAGAGGGAGGCCTTTGCTGTGGCCTGTTCTCTGAAGAAGCGGAGGCCATACCTGTTTGGCACTCACTTCTGTGTTCAGACTGACCACAGACCTCTCAGATGGCTTAGGCAGATGAGGGGGAGAACTAAAAACTGTTGAGGTGGTCCATTTCCTTACAGGGGATGGACTTCAGAGTGGATCATAGAGCTGGTAGTGCCCATGCCAATGGAGATAGACCTTCCAGGATTTTCCACTTAGCTGATGAGGACTTCAGGATGTAGGGTAGCACCCATCACCTTTCGCCTGGGGGGTGGGGGCAGTATGAGAAAGTCATCCTTTTGGCCCTGGTCACTCCCAAACTTTTTGACTGATACTGGTGGTTTCTGACTCTGACTGTGCCTTGGCACTGATAAGTCCTAGGGCCAGTGCTCTGTGTAAAATGATATATGCAAATCAGGCATAATTATAATTGGCTCTGACAACCTACCTATAAGTCCCTAGTATATGGTAGGACATGTAGGTTCAGGGACCCCAGTGTAGCTAGGGCACCCCTGGATGCCCTGCTGTGGTATCTGGTGTCATTGTAAAAGCAGGCCTACCTTGCTGGACGATTTTAAATTAAAGTTAACCCTATATTCGATTTGGAATTAAACATACTTGCAAGTCTCAAAGTACCTTATTTTTGTTTTTACATATAAGTCGCCCCTAAGGTCTGCCCTAAGTGTCCCAAGGTTTGGGTGTAGTTTAAAGATAAGCAGGGACTTTATAAAAGATGTTTAATAAGCTCTAATGAGGGAAAACAGCCTAACTGCTCAAGGGCCAAGCTACAAAGGGTGGAGCAAGGATATATTTATTGAGACCTTGACTGGACCTAGTGAGGGATTGTGGCCTAATACTAAATGTAGGTACCTACCTGCCCTTACCAATAACCCACTTTCCAACACAAATATAGCAGGAGGAATAAGGAGTTGGCAAAAAACTATCTGAATAAGGTAGAAAGTAGAATGAGTAAATGGGGTCAAAGTTAATGAGAGTACAATATTTGCAAGAAAAAACAGAAGTAAACTGGAGGAGGTGTAAGGGGTTTGAAAAAAGGGTGTAAATCAGTAGTGGATTGGGGGGATTATGAAAAAAGAAGTACACCTGGAGGGAAATTAAGGGTTGAAAAAGGGAGTAAGTCTGGAGTGGGTTTAAGGGTTGTGTAAGAACGAGGGAGTACAGTTGGAGGGGGTCAAGGTTATGTTAAAAAGGGAGTAGATTGGAAGGAGGAGTAAGTGGTTCATTAAAAATAGGAGCAAGGTGGAAAAGGGAGGAAGAGTTTGTCAAAAACAAACTTGAGTAACAGTGGGAGCAAGTAACACAGGGGGCATAAAAGACAGGGAAGGGGGTCTAGACAAAAGGGAAGGGGTTAAGTGGAGACTCCTTTCTCCACCAAAGACCAGAAAATGAAAATAAAATATGAAGAACTAAAAGTTTCTTTAAAGATGAGTTCAGTTTAATTTCATCAACCTCATGAAAGCAATTCTAAAAAAGACAATTGTCAACATGATTTGATGAAATAAATTCATCCAAACCATTTGTCAGGTTTGATGTTCCTCACAATCACATAAAATCAAAATATAAGCATGTTATTAAACAGGATTGAGACTTTTGTATAACTGGGATAACCATCTATTTTCTCACAGTAATTCTAAAGTAACCATCACCAATCAAAAACAGTTTAGGTGATTTATGTCCTGGAGGATAATAAATCAGACAACCTCATCTTAACACAATTTTGGAAAAATATATAAAAAATACTCTAAGATAGCGTGACAATGAAAACACAGAAGGAACAATTCATACTGTCTTTAGAAGTTTAGAAATGTGTGAATTTCTACTTTACGCATTCTTGTGTTTTGAGCAGAATAAAACACTCAAATTGTTTTACATCCTTGTGGCATAGAACTGCATTAGAGAAAACCAAAATTATTATCTAGCATGAAGCGAAGCTTCATATTGTAAGTAAGCCCCCACTTCGAAATAACATACCGTGAATCTACAAATATGAGTATGTCACTCTAACATAGAAAATAAGTAAGTAAGCATTCTGCAACACCACGTAAAGTCAAACAAGCTTTTATTTTAACACAAGCCGACGGTCACTGATGAGGAAAAGGAGTATTATCGAAGCAAATGTGAAAGCTCAAAATGTTGCAATTGTGAGCTATATAGTGTTTTCCCTAAACAGAATCATCTTCAGAACAGATATTTCTCTAGAGTGATCAACTTACATAAATCCTGTACACTGTCTCCCACCAGTGCTGATATGGTTGATTTTCATACGCACAATACCTCTCCTTTGTTCGAAAGGTGAAAAAGTAGAATTGTCTCAAAAAAAATCATGTTAGTAGTATTTCCAATCAACCAATTTGCTAAATACATGTAGAAATGTACTGCACCCTTTTTATAGGCTGAAGAACTCTCACCCTCCAAACATCCCCAGTAATGTAATTGGACAGACAACCAATATTTGCAAAACAACTGCTTTTGAGGTGATATTTTTAACCTCAAATCCCATGAACAATGATTGCAGGTCTTCAAGAACATATAATTGGTTATATCTGTATTGAGATTTTAAGGCCATGAAATCTTTATTTAGTTTTAGCACTTTTCATTCAACAATGAAGTGTTACTTAGGGCCAGATGTAGCAAAGGGTTTTACCCATTTTGTGTCTATGGGAAAATGTGTTCGTGCATATGGCCCTTAGTTTTTTTCTTAAGCAGAAGATGGTGATGCAATCTCCAAAACAATGTTCTGGAAATCAGTGACCAGGCAGTTGATAAATATTCACTAATGCACATAACATTCCTCTGGATACCCCATAAAATGGTGTATCAAACGTGGTCTTGTTTAATTATTTGAAAGCAGTGCTTAATGTAATCATCTAGAACAATGGTGTTATCATGAAATGTTAAATGATGAATCTCAGAGAAAGTTGGTGATCTCCAGTGACACATTATTCTTAGATGTTTATATTATTTTCCACTGTGAAACCCTGGGAAAAAAATAAAACCCAAATCTACGATCTTCAGTAAGCCATGCCACACTGTAATGCAATATATGGAAATTTGATCATGGTGGAGACTTCATTGTTTGGCCATAAAAAAGATTTACTCTTTAGAATAACGAGCAACAGCATTTGATCAAGTCTAAAATGGAATAAAATTTGAAAATAAGCTGTGCCCAGAGGTGCACAACTCACTTGAACACAGATGAATATAGAGTTTTACATGCCACCCTCAACAAATATCCAATTATTTTAGGAGGAGTCTGCAAGTTTGTTTTGACAGCATTGCATGAAAATATTAAACATGTGAGTAACATGCTCCTTTTTAGAATTGTAATCTTCTCTTACAAACTTAAAGTGAATAGAGATTGTCTTTCACAATCACTTTTAATCTCAGGCAGGATTTTCATAATAATAATAATAATAATGTCTACATAAGTAATGTAGCCATAAGGCAGCCTAAATCCTTCATAACTGCATATTATTTAAGGCAGATTTGAAAGATGAGAAATAATTCTAATTTATTAAAAATTCAAGCTAAAGCACAAGAGTTTCCCTAAATCTTCTGTTTATTTTTTGTATGTGACACAGAATGTTTATAACTGAAAAGTAACAAATATTTAATATCAGCATAGAGGAGTTTACGCTCTTGGCAGAGATGAGTGAATGTAGTAATAACTTGTTCAATATCTTGTAGCTGTCAGTCTATTAAAAGTAATGGGAGAAAGAGTACATTTCCAATAAATCTCCCCAGCATGAGGAAAAGAGTCTGAAAGTATTGTGTTAGTGACTTGCACCTTGGCACCAAAATATAATGTTCAGATTAAAGTCACAGACATAGGAAGGGAGGCACATTTCTCAAAATTCCAGTGTACAAAAAAGCTAGTTTATGTGACAAATATATTTTTCCATTTATATAAATATCAGTAGCCAACCTGCTGCCAACACTATTAATCTCAATGTCAGTTGATGATTGGATGATAAAATCTCCATACATGCACTTTACAAAACCAGTCTGTGAGCAGTGTACTAACTTGGACAATCTGTTCTACGAACACAATTCATAATTTGGGGTCAGACCTAAAATCCATATTTATTATTAGAGACATATCCTACAATGATTGTAGTTAGGTTTGGGAACAAGAGGTGCTGTAGCAGAATCCATTGACGTTGATACCGAGCCACCAAGTACTAATTACACATTGACTTTCACCAACAAAAGGAGAATGCTTTTAGCAAATATAGTTTACAACTCCTCCGAGAATCCATCGGATTTCCTTCATATACCCTAATGAATAGCCTTAACAAACATGCCAATGTTCCCCCACAGTGATATGGACAGAGAGAAAGTTGATGGAAGCATCTGCTGTGTACAAAAAGGCAATCAGGATTATCATTTTTGGATAATACCATTCTATAGAACTCCGAAAAAGCATAATTGATCTTTCCATGCCCCATAAAAACATTACATCTACATCATCTTTAGTAAAATTAACACACACATCTTGAGCCTTTCTTCATATCATACAACTGGAATGTGCAGTGCTAATCTATCTATAATGCAAATGGTCTGCACAGATTTTTGGTTGGCGCGCTCAGCTGCCGTGCTGGTGACAGAGGACACAACAATTGTAACAAAAGGTAATTCACCGCACTTCAGAAGGTCCGATAGAAAGTCTCTTTATTTGAGTGTTTCAGCGACCAATGCATTTCAACTCACAAAGAGTCTTGCTCACGGTCAGTGAGTCCTTCTAATATAGTCATTAAATAGTGGAGAGTATGTTTTGCCCATAATGAGTCATTCTAGACCTTGTAGTTTGTATAAAAGCCTAAACAAACAAATAACACCAATTAGAAATAGTAAAAAAACATGATGGTTATAACCACATAAATATTTTTGAATCAGCTGAAACAATTATCAATTGATGCTTAACACTGTGCTGTTTATGATAAGATTGAATCTTGCCAGTACATTTTAAGTGATGTCTCTAGGCGATTGTATCTAATCTAGTTAAACTTCAAATCGTTCATGCATTGATATCTATTCACCAAAAGAGAGTACTTAATATGATGATTTGATCAATATTAGCTAAGTGCCAGTTAGATATTGTGTTAGGTGAAATTTTGTCTTTAAGTGTCATATACAATCGCAAATAAGTGCTGTATTTGTTATTATTGCAGTTATGTTCTCAAACTAGGGGATAACACATTATCAACCCTTCACCATCACATGTAAATCACTTACATCAACGACTGTCAATTGATTGTAAATTTAAGACATACTGTATGAATGTACTTTTTTGAACTGTGATATTCTGTCACTTATAAATGTTCAAAAATGTGCTCATCCATATTCAGTCCATAAGATGTCTTAGTTAGGAGTCAAATTATACATTCACTCTCAAGATGTCGCAGTTTTAAGATTCTATCTCCGCCACGTTTATTTTTACTGACCAGAGCCAGGCCACAAAACCTCAGGCTTCACCAGTTTATAGTATGATGATTATTATGATGTTTTGCTATTGCGTAACTTTGATCCTGATGTTATATCGCCCTAATATGTTCCAGTATTCTCTTTTTCAGTGTGCAAATTGTACTGCCTATATATCTTAGACCGCATTTGCATTCAATTAAGTAGACAACAAACTGACTGCTGAATGCTATTCTCTGTGAGATACAAATGTCTTTCCCCTTACAGTCCTTAAAGTTTTTTAAATTTTTTCTTATTACACAGGCCTTGCAATTGTTGCATTTGTAAAAGCCCATGTTTCCTTATCAAGCCAGTTTCTTGTTGGTTGTGTAGTAAAGTGACTTTTCATCAGCATGTCTTATCGAGAGCAATCTTCTATACGTTACTTGTGGTCTTGTGCCTAGATTGTCAGGATTGTCTTTTGGCTGCGCTATATAGACTATCTTTTCATTATATGGAATGGCTCAGAAGAAGAATTTGACACATACTTTCACAAGCTAAATCAAAACAATTGTGGTCTGCAGTTCACATTTGACATCTCAATGCTATACAAATACACTTTCTAGATATCAGGGTCTATGTGGAGAAGAACCAACTACATACAACTGCTACAAACAGCATCTTACATGGAAAAAGTTTCCACCCGAAACCACTACTTAAAATCATCCCATTCGGCGAATTCCTAAGAACCAGAAGGAAATGTTCAGATGACACTGAGATGGAAACCCAATTTTCAAATGTAAAACAACAATTCCTTTGGAGGGGATACCCTAGAACTCACATTGAGTTAGGAGCTGAGAAAGCAAGAGGAAAAAAATTACCTGGAGCCATCACATAAAAAGTTCCGGCAAGATTCAATCTCATCACGAACAACACGGTGTTAAGCATTAATTGCGAATTGTTGCAGCTGATTCAAACATGTTATGTGCTTATAACCATCATGTTCTGTTACTATTTCTAATTGACCTTATTTGTTTGTTTAGGCTTTTATACAAACTACGAGGTCCAGAATGCCTCATTGTGGGCAAAACAGACTCTCCACTATTTAATGACAATAGCAGAAGGACTCACTGACCGTGAGGAAGACTCTTAGTGAGTTGACAATCATTGGTGGTTGCTGAAACACTCAGAGACTTTCTTTGGGACCTTCTGGAGTGCGGTGAATTAACTCTTTACCATATAGATATATATATATATAGATATATATATATATATCTATATATATATATATAGAGAGAGAGATATTATTCTCCAAAGCCACAATTTGACCGCTGAACACTTTTCAGAACAGGTGCATCCTTCCGTGCTCGTGGCTGCATGTACTCTTTGTGCTTATCAGGATTCAATTTATTAGCAAACAGGCAACGCATTTCGACATAAGCATGTGTTTTTCAATGCCGATTTCCGTGGGTGAACTTTGATCACGTGTTTCTATACCTCTATTATCTGCTCCGGCAGCCACATTGTTCACAAGTCACACAATGAACTTCATTGAATTACTGTACACTAGCTGAAATCGATGTATTCATCAAGCGGCAGTGATTCCACAATTACTAAATAAATGTTCCATGTCCCTCATTCAGCCTCAAATGCCATTTATTCACATCCACATCAACAAATGCTCCTTTTGTAACTCACGCTATACATTATAGTAATGTCGACTAGGTGTTGATCGGTGTGCCAGACTTCTTGGTTTATGACTGGTCAAGCAGTTCATTAAATAGTCCTTCTCCAAAGCCACAATTTGAGCCCTGAACATTTTTCAGAATGGGTGCTTCCTTCTGTGCTCATGGCTGTACGTACCTAATCCATTCACAAAAGTTAACAAGGAACAAAGGACTCAATTTATTAGCCAACAGGCAGACGTGTTTCGACATAAGCATGTTTTTTTCATTGCTGATTTCTGTGGGTGAACTTTCATCACGTGTTTTAATATCGCCATTATTATATTGCTGCAGCCACATTTGGCACAAGTCCCATAATGCCCTTTATTGAATTACTGTACACTGGCTGAAATCGATGTATTCATCAAGCGGGAAAACCACCCTGGGGACTGCCCACAACCGCTGTACTCGTGTTCAGGCCCCAAGTCTTTACTGCTGGGACAGTGATTTCCTTAGTGCTAACCACTGACTTTGGATGACCATCACACTTTAAGTGCTCTTCGCATTGTTAAATGCAAATTCAGCTTCCCAGAGGAGGTTTTGCCAATCTCCCGCTTGACCCAGCAGAAATAGCCTCAAATATTGCTCCAACTCCTGATCAGCTCTTTCTCGCTGCCCATCTGTTTCAGGATGGTAACCAATTGAATACCTAGTCTCTATATTCAGCCCTTGAGTCCTCCAGAAATGAGACAAGAATTATCACTCCCTATTAGAGATGATTACATTTGGGATACCATGTGCTTGTACTATGTGTAAACTGAATTGTTGGGCCAGTTCTTTTGCATTGAAAATGTGCTTTAATGCAACAAAATGAACCATTTTTGTAAAGGCATCTACCATAACTAGAATGGTATCGTAACCCTGACTGGAGAGCAAGTCAACAATTAAGTCCATTGTAACTGTTTACCAGGGATAAGGAGGGATGGGTAATGGTTTTACGAGTCCATGAGGGCCTTGTCTGATCGATTTTTCCCTGTGCACAAACTCCACAATCAGCTACATATTGCTTAATGTCTTTATTTAAGTTTGGCCACTCAAATTGTCTTCCTATCAATTCTTCTATTTCATGGGTTCCTTTGTGACCTGCTAGAGGATTGTCATGACAGTCATATAACTTTTTCTCTTGTAACTCTTGAGTGGGCGAAAACAAGAGCCCATTATGGTAAGGTAGTTGATTCTGGATTTCTCTTGAAGGATCCATGTCCACTCATTCTTGCATTTCTTCTGGCGTCAGGGACCTTCTAATCCTTTCTTCCAGAGTTTCATTCACTATAGTTCCCACAACCTTTGATTTAGGAATGGTCTTCTGATTTTCAATAGGAATCTTCTGTCCCTCGGTGTTAATTCAAGACATCAACCTTTTCATTTTTGTTTCCTGGTAGATAAGTTATCACAAAGTTATAGTCTGCAAAGTAAAGAGACCGACACAGCTGTCTGGGCATGAGAGATCTTGCTGACCTTAGGAACTTCAAATTCTTATGATCTGTGAACACAGGTATGTTATGTCTAGCTCTCATCAAATAATACCTCCATTCCTTAAGGGCATCTTTTATGACCAGCAACTTCTCAGTAATGGTGTAATTCACTTCTGCTGGCATTAGTTTCTGACATCTGTAAGTCACCGGATGTAATTGTCCAGTTTCCTCACGTCTTTGCAATAGAACACCCCCATTTGCCAGATCTGACGCACACGTTTCCAAATAAAATGGTTCAGAAGGATCTGCACGGAGTAAGATAGGAGCTATGATGAAAATCTCTTTCAAGGACCGAAAAGCCTCTTCGGCTTCCTTAGACCACATGAGTGGAACTTCTTTTCTCAACAAACAAGTGAGGGGAATCACCTTCTGGGAGAATTAGCTATTACATCTCCTGTAAAAATTGGCAAAGCCAATAAAGCTTTGAATCTTTTCAACACAGGTGGGTGAGGGACAGTCTATCACTGTTTTTATTTTTCATTCATCCATGGTTACTCTCTCAGGAGATGGAATAAAGCCTAGGAAATCTACTGTTCTGACGCTGAAAGCACATTTCTCCAATTTCACGTATTGACTGTTCTCTCTCAGACTTTGTAGTACGCCTTTAACATGTTCTTGATGTTCTTCATCTGAAGCCGAGTAGATTAAAATATCATCAATATAGACAATTGCACACCTGTGCAACAACTAACTTGGTGCATCATTTATGAAGTTGGGAATGGCAGCTGGAGCATTGCACAGACCATAGGGCATTATCTATTACCCATATTTTGTCCTGAAAGCGGTCTTCCATTCATCTTCTTCTCTTATTCTGATGAGATGATATGCTCCTCTTAGATCCAGCTTTGTATATATCTGTGCTTCCTTCACCTGGTCTAGGAGAACAGAAATCAAAGGTAAGGGATACCAGTTCTTGACTGTTATTCGATTGAAGCACGCGTAATCAAGCACGTGTAATCAATGTATGTTGTCAGATCTCCTGCTTTCTTTGAGACAAAAAATTAACAGTGAATTAACAGATGACTGGGAAAGTCAAATGAAACCCTTTTTTTTAAAGATATTTTTGAATATACTCTTTCAGATTTTGTTTTTCCTTCTCAGTTAAGGATTCAATTCTACTACAAGGAAGGTTATCACCTGGTTCTAACTCAAACTTGCAGTCATACAAATGGTGAGAAGGTTGTTTCTCAGCCTCCACTTCATTAAACAGATCCCGGAATTCTTTGTGCACCTCAGGGATTTTATAAGTGTGTAACAGACATACGGAGGTTCCAAATTCACACAAACTGGTGGCTAGACTGAGTTCCCTTGATTGTGAGTTCTTGTGGAAGCAATACTCCTTACAATACTCAGAGATCATTTTAATAGATCTTTTTCCCAATCTACTGTCGGATTGTGTTACGTTAGCCAAGGGAGTCCTAGGAATATGTGGAATTGTGGAACATCTATCAAATTAAACAATACAATTTCTTGATGGCCCTCTTGAGAGATTATCTCAACTCTTTCAGTAGGGCTGCTTATGGGACTAGAGGAGAGGTTCTTTCCATTTACTGCTCTCACAGCCTCACTCAAACTTCTGAATAGCCTTTAACCCTATATTAGAAGCAAAATTCAGGTCACAGGAGTTTCCAGTGGCTCTGGAATCTATCATCACTGAAATGTCAGACAGAGTTGATCTTCCAAATTTTAGTGTAATGGACACAGTGCGGTGCAGAACGGATGGTGTTGGCCAATTGATGGGTCTTCGGGGTTGTATCTTCTGTAGCACTTACCAATCCAAGTTTTCCTTCAGCAATAACGTAGGTTTTTAAAAAATAAATCACAACAAAATGACCACTTGCTCCGCATCATGGGCAAAGATTGTTTTGCCTCCTTTCTTCCTTTTCCTCTTTTAAAAGAGGCCCTTGTACAGCACCTATTTGCATGGGTTCTACCAATCGACCATTTTCCAGAGTCCTTAAATTTTCTGTTCTCATTTGATAGAACCTAGCCAAACTTGGGCAAAAGCCTCTCTTCTTCTCTCTGTTTGCTGGTTGTCTATCTACAAAACCAAATCTATTAACGCTGAGAATTCAGTAGGCCTATTTGGTAGTTGTGATAGAGTGTCCTTGAGTTCATACTTCACAGCCCTTTAGAACAGGGCTGCCTTTGCATTATCCAGCCATTCAGTTTCTACAATTAACTTATTGAATTGAGTGAGGTAGGCAACCAACTTTTTATTGCCATGTTTCTATTCCAACAGTTCACTATCTGTCACCTGGGCTACTCTTCGCCTGTCAAAAATTCAAAGGAATTCCTTCTTGAATTCTTCAAAGTAGTATAGAAATGGGGCAATGGCAAGGACCAAGCAGCAGCATCACCATATAAATAAGACAATATGAAGGCGACTCAGGGTTGTGCATCAAGGAAAATCGCAGGGCGGCAAATGAAATGAAGTGAACATTGAGTTAAGAAAATTTGGGCCTTTTGCAAATCAATACTAAAACGCTCAGAAGGTGCCAATGGAATTACCAGCGACAACCAGTGAACCACCTGAGTAGTGTTTCTAGGATTGGGCATAGATGTTGAAATGGAAGTCTGACTTTAGGGGACGAAGCTGCAAAACTTGTTCCAGTTAGATAACCACCTATCTTAGTCACTAATTCTGTTGTTTATTTCCAAGCTGCCACTATACCCTGCCGTGGGCTTTTGTTCTCTTCCCTGACTGCCATTAATTATTTTTTAGTCCCTTCTAGGATCTCTCCCAGGTTCTTTAAATCAAATCCTTCAGCCATTCTGCTCAGGTGAATAATTTGGATGCGGGCACTTCACTGTGTCACTAACCTGCACCTTCTTGTTTGCAGCATTCACAGGAGCAGAATGATGCTAAGAACCCACTATATGGAGAGTGGAACTCTGATCAACATTAAGATTGCTGACACACAGCTTGAAAAACCCATAATAGAGACAAGCTGCAACCTTCTTGCAGCACTGTAGCTGATCAAAACTACTCTAGTATTCAACAACGGTATGCATCTTAAGAGATGAACTTGAAAACTCATGTGGGCACTTTGACCCTGAGAGATATTTAGCCAGATGTTAGATAGGGATAGGTTTTATCATAGGCTGGTTTCACCAGCTAATGGTTTGATTTAAAGAATACCATTTAAATTGCTGACATTCTTTTTGTCTGTTTAATTACAACTAATATGCTTATCTTTGAAGAAACATCTATTCATATAGACCATATAGAGTGCACTAGATGAAGCCATTCGTTTTTAATAAAGCCTTTTTTAAAGGTAATATTGTAATCCCATAAGATTGTTTAATACCATATACGTGAAATAGGAGGTACATGTGTTATAGTCCGCCTGACACCCTAGCTTGAGTTTGATTCAGGCTGCACAGCCCAGAGGATTTTAGGTGTCTAAAACTGGACCATATTTGCTGGTAAACCTGCAAAATTCATATCACTCAACATACCAGTATTTATCACACAATGTACTAAAGGTGTGTTAAGCCTTAAGGTTAATGTTATCACAAATAGCATGGTTTGTTCTCTGTGAAAGTAATTTCTCGCAACATGCTTGCTTTCAAATAAAAAGCTAAGAAATCTATTTTCATATATTTTGCTTAATAAAAACAGAGACATATGAAGTTCTCAGTGCTTTAGTGCATGATTGGGACCTGGTAACAAACCAATTGACATGAGGTAAGAGTGAGTGGGTGTGTGGTTGCTGGGTGGAAGAAATAAACTAACATGATATACAATATTACCTGCCAGGTGTAGAATAGTACTGAAAAATAATGACATAAAGCAATTAATGTTACAGCCATCTTTCAATTATTGCAGGGGGTTAAAAAGTTTACATTTTAAAATTCAGTGTAGTTGAACAGGCAAAGAATTATTGTTTAGTTTTTATCTTTAGGCTATGTTTCTGGTTAGTCAAATAGCCTTCTCCTCTATTGACTTTGCAATCAATTCCTATGGTTTATGTTTGGAAGCACATGGATTTGCTGATGGTGCATTTGGACTTAAACCTGTCACTGGTGTTAGAGCCAGAGACCTTAAGCTCTTTAAATTTCCAATAGTTTTCCAGAAGCCAAAGATAACAGTTTTAGCTATGTTGTGTATCCATTTTAGTTATACAGTAGCTCCATGCACGTTATTATAGCACATTAGGCCTGCTGCTGTGTACTTTAACTTAGATATATTTTATTCAGCTTCATTTATTATTTTAACAAAAGCCACTTTAGCGATCTTGTTTTAGTTTCTCTCTATCTAGCTGTTTTTGCTTAGGCCAGCACTATGTTCTCAAACAAGATATTCTTGCTCACTCTGTGCTTCGTTCAAGCTGTAGTGACATATGTTGCCGGTGAACGTTTTAAAGGTTTTGTCTCTGGTATTCATGGAAAAACACACATCCTGATGTAGGGACATTTTCTCAGAACATCAGCTGTTTTATTATAAAAACACTTCCTTGTCCCTTACACGTTGGAGGGACATTCCAGCCAGAGACCCACGACTGTATGCTGATTGCTTCGCTACAGCTGCTTATGCAGACTTCAGGCATTGGCTCAGGTATGGGGGATGATGTCTTCCCAGGGGAACCTGATGGGCAGAATTAGAGCTTAACACGCTGTGCTCTATTATAGCCCAGGTAGGAATTAGTCTAATGACTCAAGACAATATGGTAGCGTTATTTCTATGCTTCACTCACCTTGTCACAATTTTAATCTTGTCAAGCTGTATCATCCTGGTTATTGCAGCCCATGCTTTGTTATCTAAGATGCAGTCGCTTAATTAAAATCTTATTGAAACATATACTACTGCCTCTGTTTGTCATTGTGTATGTGAGACTAATGTAACTGAGAGAAACAGATGAGACCTGAGTCACCACGATTTCCCTCAGAAATCAATTATGTCATGCGCTCAGTTGCACAATCATCCCTGCCCTTGGGTAGGGATGAGGCACTGCTAGTTAGCTGGAGCAAAACCCGGATTAGGGCGACAGGCGTCACCTGTAGTGGGTAAGACTCAGTCTCCCACACCGCAGGCGATTCTGCCGCTCAAAATCCAGTCGTCTCATTAGAATAATGAGAGCCTACGCGATATGGCGCTGCCAACGTTTGGTCAGGCTCTAATTTTCGGGTCCTCCTGAGTATCTCTGTCTAACAATATACAAAGACACCTCAGTACTACATACAGAGATGTCCGTGGTATTGAGGATTCCCTCCTCAGCTAAGTAGGGAACACCTATCTGATGCTGGAGGTTGTTCAAGCTTGAACTCTAAAAGAGAATCCCCCATTTGGTGTGCTTACCTCTGAACAAATTGACCATTCATTATGGTGAATCCGCAACAGGTAGCAATTGCAGTCAATATGTGACAACCCCTGATTACACAGTTATTGGCACAAGGCCTAACGGCCCAGGGGGGTCCAGTCACATTTTTTGCTGATGAGCACGCAGCTTATAGAACAGAACTTTTCTATTCTTCGTCACATTTCCAGCAGTTGATGGGAACACAAATACATTTCATCACTATACACTTGCTAATGTGCCTGGACAATACAAAGCATACGCATATTTAGAAATACCATTATCTTATCAAGAACATACTAATTGGCTTGATGGTGCTCTACCCCACACAATTTTACCAGTTAGATTAGGTCATCTAAGTAATGATGGTCCCACCTGGCCTTTATTGGCCACTTATTCACCTCACTCTGCTGCAGCGAACTTAACGGTAGCTGAAGTCCGTCACCTATATACTGATCTGACGGCAATATACAGACGTCTAGTGCAGTTTGTAATGCAAACATTAAACATTCTTGGTAAAACTGAATTTGACTTTTTCTCTACATATTCTCAGGGAAGCAAATCTTTTTCTATGTGGCTGTAAGGGATTGCATTCCTAGCATAACCTACCATAGGGCTGGCGTGGGACCAAAAGAAGCTGAGCTTGAAAGCCTTAAAGGGTGTTGAGATGTGTTGTAAAACATGCAAAACTTTCTACATGTTTGCAGGTTTTCACCAACACGTTTTTCAAGGAAGAACAAGCAAAGAAAGAATTAGAGATCGATTTGAAGTTAATTGGAGAGTATATGTACATTAGAAGAAGAACGTTCACAGTAATCAAACATCATTTGGGTATGGGAGGTGAGGTATAATTTAAACATCTACAAGTTTAAAGGTGCTCAGTTTACTAATCTCCAAATTATGAAAGGCTGAAATGTTTTTGACAGGATTAATACTTCTGACCTACAGATTCCACCACAGTTGAGTACATGTAAAAGCGCCACTTTAATGCCTATGAGACTTCTTTTTGATTGCTAGGTGAAAAATATAGCAAAAATATCATAGTAAAAAGTCATCAGTTTTGATGAGGGAATAGTTAACTAGAGAAAATGTTCAGTGTTACACAGCTCTGCTCCATGCCATGGCAATGACATGCAGTTGACATTAATTTCACAATAACATGAATAAGTATATATACTAATAGTAGTACAAAAAGAAAAGTATTGTTAATGAAGTGCCTCACGTTGGGGAATCCAATGGAGATACCATGTAGGACCGAGGATACAAACTAATTACTGAGTTGTTGAGGTGTATAGAGATTTGAAGGACTGTGCAGGTGGAGAAACCCCTTGAGGAGAAATGTGTGGTCACCAGTCATTATTGAAGTAGTTGTTTTAGGGATGGTTTCAAGAGACCTGCGGTGTCCGATAATTGATGTCCAACCTTAACTAGAAGTGTAGGAAATGCCTTAGGAGATGGCATGAAAGGAGTTTGAAGGAAAAACATTATGTATGTTCAAAGCAATTGAATTAAATTGATGCAGCCAGCAGTATTCTAGAAGTAAGTACAGACAATAAGAAACATTCTGTACTGCATTTAGGCAAGGTGATTCAGTGCAAGTATGTAAACAAAATCTGGATACATCTTACTACTTAGTGCATATAGATGTTGTTAAGATTTTCAGACTGGCATTTCATTGAATGTTTTATAGAACTGGATAAGTCTCACATTTGTTCACCGTATTATAAGGATTTACAGGAAAGTTAAATGTGCTATTTAGGTATAAGCCAATTTAGCCACGTTGCAAGAGCATCTGCATTCTACTCCTGGTTAGGGGTAAAGTGCACAGAGTTCTAAAGCCAGCAAAAATATATGGTCCAACAAAGGGCAAAAATTCGGTTGACCATGCAGAAAAGGCAGATTTTCCATAGATACTTAGTGCTGCGCTGTGTGTGTGTGTGTGTGTGTGTTTGTGTGTGGTGGCACCTAGAGTATTTGAAGGACTGTGCAGGTGGAGAAACCCCTTGAGGGGAAATGTGTGGTCACCAGTCATTATTGAAGTAGCCAAATAATCCAGTTGTTTTAGGGATGGTTTCAAGAGACCTGCGGTGTCCGATAATTGATGTCCAACCTTAACTAGAAGTGTAGGAAATGCCTTTGGAGATGGCATGAAAGGAGTTTAAAGGAAAAACATTATGTATGTTCAAAGCAATTGAATTAAATTGATGCAGCCAGCAGTATTCTAGAAGCAAGTACAGAAAATAAACATTCTGTACTGCATTTAGGCAAGGTGATTCAGTGCAAGTATGTAAACAAAATCGGGATACACCTTACTGCTTAGTGCCTATATATGTTGTTAAGATTTTCAGACTGGCATTTCATTGAATGTTTTATAGAACTGGATAAGTCTCACATTTCTTCACCATATTATAAGGATTTACAGGCAAGTTAAATGTGTTATTTAGGTATAAGCCAATTTAACCATGTTGCAAGAGCATTTGCATTCTACTCCTGGTTAGGGGTAAAGTGCACAGAGTTCTAAAGCCAGCAAAAATATATGGTCCAGCAAAGGGCAAAAATGTGGTTGACCATGCAGAAAAGGCAGGTTCCCCATTGATACTTAGTGCAGCGTTGTGTGTGTGTGTATGGTGGCACCTATAGAGGATAGCCTGAATACCATAAGACCTCGTTTTGTCAGATAATAATGATACCTTAGAGTAAACTATTACTAACAGTAATGTCATTACAATGTTGCTCCTAGGTGCTTTCGAAATACAACACTACATGTACAAACCTACAATTCATATTTGCTCTAAAACAGCTTTAGTGTAAATAACATGATTAACCAATTTAAACAAAAAAAAGAATTTTGGCTTAAGATTGTTATTCAGAACACAGTGGTCCTCTTCTTTCTGTTTACCAAGTCAGCACGCCAGAAGCCTTTCCTATCGGGTAGATGAGGACCGACATAGTTGCATAACTTCATAGGGTTCCCTTCACTTAATTTTCTTACATCTTCTAGAAGGCCATTAAACCCTGTAAATGCACTTTTGTTGCCTAAAACTCAATTAAAGGCAAAAGAAAAGTAGTTCAGAAATAATGACAATGAATGCCACTGTAGGGAAGACGCGCGTAGCAAATGAATATCAGTAAAATGTATTAAGACCTTTACTAGAGCCTGGAAACACCCTGAATCGTGAAGATCTGGTAACATTTGCTTATAGGTTAATGTAATGTGGTTAGACTCAACGTCACTGTAAACATGACCTTCGTAGACTAAGGCATCACAATTGTTTTTTTCCTATTTCAGTGCTAGGAATAGAGTTCTATAAGTGATTAACTCCAAAGAATTATAATGCTATGCTGAATAAAAGACGGATATGGCAGCCCATTGTGCCTGTGACTCTAGGTAATGATTGTGGGTCACTAGCTGAGACCTCCCTCATGCATATTAATGAGGAAGGTTGAACTGCGACCTACTACAATCCATAATTTTGTCAACCGACCTAATAGTACATAGGTCGGTTTGCAAAATTCCTTTTCATTCACAAAACGTCACTGCACAATTTGCAACCACTTTCTCTGAATGGAAACTGTGTACATCAGGCCCATGGTCACTGTGTAATTCTTTGTTTTTTTCTTGCTATGAAATTTAAATTGATTAGTATTAGCCACCTGTAAGCTTCATATACTCAAAGCATTCCAATACTTTCACAACGATGATTCCCAAGCAAAAAGAAGTGTATCTCCAAGTTACTGGTCAGCTTTCCAAATTTTGACCTCACTGGGCCTTAGACACAACTTTCTTCTATAAGGCTAAAACGTATATGGGGATGCTTTTTGTCTCTTAAGAGGAGGTCTGGCACATAAGTCCAGGATGGACTCTACTTTTGGGCCACGGCTTAAACTAAACTATATATAGTCTATGGGGTGGCACAGACAAGCTAAAACATGATGGTATCGATTACACTCTGAGAAATTGTAATTACTTCAGCTGAAAAGCACAACAGAGAACGAATAGCAGTAGTGAGCATGGTTAAAAGACAGAGAGAGATTACTACAGGCCAGACTGCCTGCACGAGTGACCTGCAAAAAGATGGAATTTATGTAAAATTCAGTTAAAGTAGTGTTGCAGAACCATTCAAACACTCCATCAACGGATTTGTTTGGGTTTATGGTTATAAAGAACAGTTGTGGTGATAAGTCCTGTTTAGCTCAGAGGTTTGATTATTTGCTGTTAAGATCCAGGGCTAAGGCCATTTCCACCCAATGGTGCTGCATCCGCAGAGACCATACATCCTACACTGAGATCATTAAAAAAAAACAGTTTAGAGTAACCCCTTGTCCAAATGTGACTTCTTCGTTAGCTTTCTCTTGCATCAACCACAAAAGTTGCCTTTCTCTACATTTGGCACATGATGAGATAATATACAAGCCAGAAGCAGCCTCTGCGCTACTGGGCCTGTCTGGGCTTCCCGCCCGTTCTTAGAAAGATTCTGCAATGACCCAGCTAACAACAACAGGCCGCCCTGCCCTGGGCAGAATCAGTGAGTGCAAGGAATCACAGCAGTGCTCAAGTAGGTGAAAAGGCAGCGGCGTTTGTCAGGGTTTGGCAAACACAACTATATGGCTGGAACTCTGAACTTTTCATGTTTGAAGATATTTCTTACGGGGGCTGTTGTGGTGATTATCATCCTCAATAACTGTACAGTTGTGCAGCTGTGTTGGGGGTTTCTCAATCACAAAACTGTGTATTAAATAGTTATCTATTTAGGGCGCAGCTCATCTGGGGATAAAAGAGCACTTCATAATGTAACATTAGAAAGACGACAGGAAAAAGAAGAAACACAGAAACATCCATAATGTAGTAAGTTGCCCTGAACAGTACACTACCAAATCTAGTGTTATTGACGTTATAGGGGAAAGGTGTTCTGGCTCTTCAATGACCCAGAACAGTTACAGCCTGGCACTCAGCAGTGAGTACAGGCAGCTGTGCTGCAAGCCTCCATCACTCACATGACAGGCAGGAACAGTGCATTTGTAGGGATTTGGGCCTAACATGAAATAAATAACTCACTCCGTATCTATAGACAGCAAGGAGTGAAGACTTTTCGGACAAACGCAGACTAGATGCAGAGCAGAGAACAGTTTAAGACCCCACTCCCTACCCAAAGAGAATAGGTAAACCATAGCAATCAAGCTAGGTTTCCCTCTTCGTCGGGGTAATTTCGCGCCTCAATATAGTGTCATATTTGATATTTCCAAATAAAAATACTCTTCAGACACCCGACCTTTCATCTAGACAGCTGTAGCAAAACAAAATATGAACTAAAACTGGCCTAAGCTTGACCACAAGATAACATCAATCCTTGCCCGGAGTTAATTGCAAAGTTGGTTAGTTTTTGATCATCTGAAACGTTCACTGTTAGTATGTGAAGATGTTAAGACTGGTACTTGTACCTTATGAAAATGTGTTAAGTTCATTTTACACTGTTCTATTACTGTGGAATGATCTTTGACGTTTTTATCCTGATGGATGTGATTCTTTTGATGATTACATTTTGTACATGATTCTTAATAATCAAGAATAAACATTCACCCAAAGAACAGGGAGTAGAGGAATGGTTGTGGCATATCATGCACTCCGTTTTACATAACCTTCTCCTCGAGTATTAACATTTTTCACGCCCACAATACTCTTCAGTTCTGAATGTTTCGGACCAGGCTCTGCTTTAGCAGAACTCAATACCATACGTCCCAGGGAGGATGAGAATTTGTGACCAGCACTATCATCACAGCCGTCCTACATTGCTAGCATCTTCAGGTGGCTATATTGATGAGGTACTTTTCATCCCATTTTGAGATTGTCAGACACTTTCCTGAGTAAGCAGAGCAAATTGGGGGAAGACCGCAATCAAGGATGTTTGCTAGATAGCAGTGGACCAGGTTTCAACCTCTTGTAGCTGCTGTGTTCTCCACCTCTGATCTTTTGTCCAACAGAGAACTAATTCTACTTTTTAGGTCTGGTTTACAGCCAGTTTAGTTGTTTAACAGAGCTTATAAAACCAATATGAAAAACATACGCAGAAAGGATTTTTTGTGTCAGCTCAATTCATAAACTGATTTCTTTGGCTCTGCCTGTTTCAGGCATTGCTTGAAAAAAGTGTTATTCATATTTTCTGTCTGACCAGAGGAGTAGGCATTAATGGCCATTGATGTAGCCTTTAATATACCAATGCCTAGTTGGATTTTGGTTAGAGGCAGATGCAGACCAGACAGATTCTGATGTGGATGATGATAATGCTGCCCTTTCTGTGATTCTGCCCTGCTTGCTGAACTTATGGACACTTGCTGGTATTGCCCTTTTTATCCATGTCCCATGGGATGCTTTGCTTAGTTTTAGAGACATGAGAAGAAGGCTCTTGACAGAGCTTTTGATATGCTGACGTTTTCTCCTTTTCTTTTATGCACCCTATTTAGAATTCGGATACCCAAGATTCTCCTTTTCCAAATTATTTTTTACTCTTTTTATATTTTTTGTATTTGCTTTGCATGTGTTATACCCAGCACATGCTATTCCCTGATTGGATTATTAATAGAGTCAACCCTTACTCTGAATTCGGTAATTTGATGATACAATTAATTCAATGTCTGAGAGAACTGAGCAATGCTTGTTATTTGTAAACCAGATTTTCTTGCTTATGTTTTTATGATTTTTAATAAATGTTAATTCTCTTAATGTTAGCGCAACTAAATGTTTCATCACTTTGGTCAACCCTTGGTGATTCTGTATCTTTATAACTTTATCTTGAGAATTACTTACATGACTTTGAGCCTATGATTGTAATAAAACTCCTAAACTTTTATCTTCGTCTGGGGTTTTCCTTGTATGTCCCCATAGGTTATACTTTGTAAATTGATTGCTGTTTGATTCTGCTACATGCTTTGCTGGTTCCAAAGATCTATTGACCTTGTTGAGCAGTGATTCATGCGAAGGATGAAAATGCTCTAGCACCATCAGGGGTGTTGCTAAGATGAAAGGTGTTCCACCTTTAAATGTACGCTTAACTTAATTTATTAACATAAGTTACATATTACTACTTGCCGCCACTAGGGGCATGTTGATGCCAACTCGTCCCTAGCCCTTCTGAGATCTTCCAAGTGACTGTTGGAATTTACTGCACATCAGAATTCTGTATTACCTCACAGACAAAATAGACATAAACTGCAGATACTAGATAAACAGCATACAAGACAGGATACAACACACACCCTTCTTACCAACAATAATTAGTAGACATCCACCACAACCACACACATAAAAATAAACCACATGACTACACATAGCCTGCCCACATCTGAAAGAAACCATTGAAAAGAAATGACAAGCACACAAAACATCCCGACCACAACATAACTAAGGTAAGCAACATGCAACTATGTAGTCTGACCATGCCTTACACACTCTACGAAGAGATGCTTGTGACCCATAGCCAGCCCATGAATTGCACATGGCCAAATCAATCAATCGATGATGCATGTGAACTATACCCTTCCCCTAATTTGCCCACAAACATGGTTCAATGCATGCAGTCCTCAGTATGTCCATGATTTAAATACATCAACAATGGGACATCTTCGACATATAGCACGCCTGTAACTTATAGAGTAATGGTGTGACACATGCGATCCACACCATGCCCCTGAATTATATGCCAAGAATGAATGACATGCAATCTGCCCATGTCTTGCTCATACATTGGCATAAAAAGACAGTTCAACAACCAACCTATCAAAGACCAAAAGCAGCGCACACAAACACATGATCCAAAACTCAGTACGTGGTGTGAAGGACATGGAAAATATTTTGGTGTTTGAAAAACAAACATGCATATTAGTAAATAAAGTGCATGGAAACGTTTCCTCAGGCATTACACATATATGTGCCAGTACCACAAAATCAGCTAAACCATATTAAATGCATAAAATAAATAGATATAGAACACATCTTTTTGTAAAAAAAAGTTAAAAAAAATCCACAAAAACTATTTGAAAAACAAAACAAAAAAAAAGACTATCCCATTTCAATTCTTCATTCATTGATACATTTTTTTTCCGTGAAAACATTCAGTCCTCTATAGTCAAAGACAAAGAGACAATATGAAGATAGGTGACAGCAGTCTTTTTGGGTCTTGCCTGCAAAAGGACATGTGCTGCGTGTGCTGTCAGTTGTGAGAGACATTGTATACAATAGGCGGATTGGAACCCACCCATATCTTACCATTTATTTGGCTTCATTGTCACTCCTGTTTTCATTTTCTGCCTCTTAATTGGGCAACGTGTGCCGGCTTCTCTTCCTCCTCTTTTCTCTGGAGCATGGACCAAGTACAAACTGCTTCATCTTAATTTGTGTCCTTCAGCTGCTGGCGCTGTAATTGAAGTACTATTGTATTGCTTCTTCTCCCATCGAAAATGCTTGCAGACTTACACTACATTTCAAGAACTTTGTGCAACAGCATTTTTGGTTTCATTACATTTGCACACATACGTTAAACTGTGTGTGACTGTATGCCTTTAACAGATGCACATGTTTTTCTAGCCTAAATATTACTTTTTTCTAAAATGTACAGTTTTTCTCCCATTCCATTTGCAGTACAACAAAAATAAATAAATCACAACTTGTTATATCCCATTTAGAGCAGGGTTTCACAGTATCTCAGACGCAACACAATGCACAACAGGCAGATGTTGAGGATTACCTTCTTGTCTGTTGCCAGTGAGCTTATATCTTCTGTTTCAGCTCTCATCCATGGACTTGCAGATTCAACCATTGTCTGCAACAAATTAAGATTTTTAAGGTAGATTGACTTGATGAGTCTTACATATTTTAGCCTTCAATAAAACAAAATCACTTAAAAAGCAGACTGTAACTAATTAAATTGAAAGAGGTGAAATTGAAAGGATTAACAGCTTGGACGGTACAGCAGTACCACCATGTTGTTCAGCTTTGAGGACACAAGGAAGGCAGCAGCAGTGGAGTTGTTTATTGCACACAACAGCCGTGAACACTCAGTGGCAGCAGTGCTGCAATTAGAAACAAGAACTAGCAAAACCAATAGGTTTTGCCCACGCCAGAGCTATCAGTGTTGACAAAATCTCTTAGCCATGTTAGCAACTTTGGGCCAGATGTACTAAAATGCAATTTTGCATTTCTTAAACAGCAACTTCATAGAAATCGCTTTAAAAAAAAAATGCAAAATGCATTATACTAAGATATCAATTTTCTAATAACGATTCCTACAGCTTAGGGATCCCTATTAGAAAATCGCAAATAAGAAATCCCATTGCATTTGAGTCAATGGTCCCGTTTTACATTTCCCAAATAGTGATTAATTATTAGGAAATCACTATTTTGTAAATGCAAAACCAAGCATTGTAATGTGCTAAAGGTCCCACCTTAGTGTTCCCTAAAAATAAGGGTGCACCAGTAGAGCACACATGTCCAAGCAGCATGTGTGTGCTCTATTGCAATTTAAAAAAACTAAAAAGTACTTTGGGGTGCTTTTTTTTTGTTTTGTTTTTCATATATTGCACCAGGTTACCATCGACATCAAGTTGATGGTAATTGCATCTCCTAAATGCCCAAATCGCATTTAGGAAATGCATCGTACATCAGAATAGGAATCGCAAATAGGAAATCCCTATTCGTGATTTCCTATTCTGGGATCTCAAATTGTGATTTCTACAGAGTGGAAAATCACAATTTGTGATGCCTTAAAGGACTTCGTACATTAGAAAAGCCCATTTTGCATTTCTTAATGGCCCGAAATTGCGATTAAGACCATTAAGAAATGCAAACTGGCTTCGTACATATGGCTCATTGTGTGCAGCATGGCTAAAGGTTAGAAAAGTGAGCTGTTTGTAGCCATGATACACACAACATGGCTAAAAGACAATCAAAGCCAGTAGCTCTAGCTTAGGTGAGACCTAGTGGCTTTGCCGGTGCTCATTTTCAATGTTGAAGTTCTTCAACTTAACGCCAGAAAGGCCACCCTTCTTTTTTCACAACCCATGTCTGACTTTGCCTTCTGACAGTAATAAGATGACCAACAGGCAAAAGAGTGCTGACCCCTCAAAACATTATTGTGTCAAATGGAAAGAGCAGAGAAAACATAAATACAAATATAAATGCCACCCTTGAGGTACATTTCTCCAAGCTCCCAGTGCACTAACAGGACCAATACCCAATCTTCATACAAAACTGAAGCATAACTGTTTTAATACCTTCTTCTGAGCATGAGGTTTTTTTTTTTTTGCAGTTTTAAATAACAGAAACTCAGACCGAAGGTTTTGGAGAACTTTACATAAGCACCAGTTACATTACACAACCTCACATTCCTTTTCTTTTCTTTTACATGAGGAGATTAAGCGATGTGCCCAGAATCACGTGTTTGAGCCTAATGTTGGCAGCTTTGGTTGTTAGGCCACATCCTCTCCCCTTGGGTCTGTCCCCATGGTAGTAAAAGTGGAGTTGCAAACTTGCTCCTCATGTTCATTACTACCTTTACACTCACATACAGAGCTCCCTCACATGCCAATGTGTCAGAGCTCCCTGCCCACACATACTAAATGCAGAGAAGACACACATGTAAGGAGCAACAGTCATGGGACAAGTTAAAGATCAATACAAGCAAGAACCATGTTGGTTCCGTTCTCCCCAATTGTCTCAAAGAACTGAAAAAATAAAATTAACAGAGCCTTGTTTCTCCTGGCTAAATGTCACTAGGGACCAGGACTCCTTCTACCAGTACATTGTATAGTATGCTATCTCCTCGTTGAATCAAGTGAGGCCTTGAGACCACTCTAGGCCTTTATCTTGGCTTCTTCTCACTGGGTCTTCCTGCAGCAGCATGGCATTGAAGCACAAGGGAATGGGACTTAGGGTGATTTGGGTAGCAAAATAAGATTACACTCTGCCCTATGCAAAAGAAAAAGCAATACTCTCCTTCTCTTCCCTGAAGCTGAAGATACAGATTAAACATCTTCCCAGCACAATGTCCTCCACTGCAAAGCGTGAACCTGCTTTTCTGGGCTGCCAGATGAGACATGGTATTGGTGGAGTTCTGCTTACTTTTCTTCTCCAGCTTACACTCTTGCTCTTCACTTTCAATTTCTTTAGTTCCTTGTTATATAACTCCCCTTAGTACTCTGTGTCACCACTTTCGCATTGGTAAAAAGAAGGCTTCTTCAAATATTCAATACAACAAAACATGGGTTTATTTATAGTTGCAGGTTAAACGTAAAGTTCAAGCACCTTGGTTTATTTAAATTAAACAACAATCAGGAGCTACCGATGTTTCCAGCTCAGGGGTTCCTCTGACTCTTACATCAGGCAGTAGTGGAATCCGGGAACGGGAAAATTTTGCAGACTGACAACACCCGACGCCACCAGCACACATAATAAAAACCAAGGCATGGGGACAGAGAGGATACAACATTACCATACTTGGCTAAAAAGAGTTTTCTAGTGCAGTGCAAGGATGGTGAGGCAAAGTATCCATGCACTATGATGGCAGTGCATTTGTGATTTTAAGATGGTTAGTGCACTCCCGCTGATATTGTACTTGAATAGGAAAGCATAATCCTCCTGACTTTGCACCACGTATGAGGTGGAACGTAATAATGAGTTGTGTGCCAACATGCGATTTTTACTTCAAAAAGTGTTTTGTCATCTTAAAGGCATTGCATTTCTGTTGGGCTCAAAGTGATAAAAACGTTGATTTCCATGTATTTTGACCAAAAAATATTTGTATAACTTTCAATGTCCCTTTACACCTTTCCTTTCAATTAAGTTAATTATATATATATATATATATATATATATATATATATAGCTTTGGTCCCTATGCATGATCTGCACCAAATTTGGCAATTTCTTAGTGTATTAAGTTAAGGTCCTGCTTGCCAAATTTATGAAGTTCCCTACAAGGGAAAACAGTTGAGGTGGGTAGAAAAAGATGCCACACTTAACATTAAACTGGAACTTTCAGAAACCGTGTCTTTTGTTAGTTTGGTATAAATCCGTTTAGTAGTTTTACAGATATCAGTGGTAAAAAAAAATATATCAGATGGGACTGAAAGGGGTAATACTTGCCCATTTTGGCCATTTTAGGCCATGTAGATTGGAGGGTGGGGTTAGTGGATTACAGTTAAAAAATTAAACCCGAGTCCATGGACCCAACAGCACTGAATGTCTGGCTGCAAGAGTAAAATTGGGCATGCAGCCAGCAATACAGTATGTGGGCCATGGTTTCCAGGCCCAGAAGATAAAATTAGAGGCCACATAAGGGCAAGTTGAGCACAGCCTTACCCCTAGGTCTTAGTGGAGGGAGCCTGGATGGGCCCCTACAAATAAAATAAAAGGAAAACGTCGTTTTGTAGTAGTCTTCTATCTATTTCCTTCAGGCCATGGACTCTCCTCACCTAAATTGGCAGCGGTACACCTTGGCCCTGAACAACTAGAACACAGACTTGATACACCCATAATGGTGCCCTTAGTCAGTTGCCTTGACAACCAAACATCACATTACAATGCCATTTTAGGAGTATCATGACTATGGCCGGAGTAATAGGTAATTATCTGTATTTACAGTTATTTAATATCATTTTGGTTTGAATTACAGCTCCCGGTTTTATGAGATTTATTTTTGACATTTCCATCTGTATTTAACCATATTAATTTTTTGCAATTTGTTTCAGTTTATCCATATTTACTTTGGGTTTTGTGAAAATATGAAGCTGATACAAGTATATTTCTACATTTATTTAACTAATAAATGTACACTCATTCCTGAACGCCTGACAGGCGTTAATGATATGAAAACACTTAGATGCTAAACTATGCACTTATAAGAAACCAAGCACGTTTTAGTATCCAGGTTGTGTATATCTACTTCTGATTAAGGTCTTTCACTAAAATTAATTTACACTTTTAACCCCCTTGCCTGTCAATCCACACAGCTATTGGCCTGGCAGTCTTGACTGACAGCATTCCGAATCACTCGGAAAACAACCCAATTTCCGTTTTTATCCACTTTCAAAAATAAATACAGGCAGAAAAATAAACGAGTTTCTGTCTGTAATAAGCTGTGAAAATCAGTCAAAACCGAAAACTGAAACCATAATTTGGATACAGACATTGTTGCAATAAATCATACTTCAACGGCATTCTAAACGCACTATATTAACAATTCCAGTGCATGTCAAAACAGAAGTTAAAATTCAAGATATGCGCACCCGTGTGTGCAGTACAAAATAGTAGCATATTCAAACTTTTTAGTGTACACAGTAGTGGTAGTACACTAATCCAGAGAACACACTCAATGGCCCTTTTTTAGGCAAAATAATCTATTTTGTAGAAACTGCCTACTCCGGGTGCAACAATATATGCAATACAGCGTACTACTTGGCAGAAGCCGAATTAGACATTATAGTGTTGCTCCATGGCAGACGCATAAGACATACATCTGATTTCAACAAACTTTCTTGAACTTAAGCGAGTCTGCCAAAACCTGTTTGTCCTTACAATTAACACATTTTTCTGTGGACTCGGTATCTCTTCTCGCACCAAGTCTATTAAAGAACGGTTTTGGAAACTGTCCCCATTCATTACTCAATGCCAGAGACAACGAAAATGAAACTATTGCTGGCTCTTGAATTGCACAAAGTACATTTCTCAAAATTCTTATTTTTCCAACTCTGTCCAGCGTCATTGAAGCTAAATAATCCATATCTAATTTGCAAAAACAATTTTAATGTACCGTGAGGGCATAAATAAAATATGATTTTATGCCTAGATCTAGCTAAGTCCCCCCTACCAAACTAAACGCCTTTCTGCTGCTGATGGGACTGTTTGTATGTATTGGTATTTAAGTAGCGCAAATCTATTACGCAATTGAGCACTGTAAATCATGTGAGGTTTAGGAGATCTACAAAATCGTGTATATTAAGTACAGAAAACACAAATACATTTTACAGATGTTACATTTCATATTTTTAGATGCAAGAAGATTAAGTGCATAATTTAGATCTTGGCAGTCCCAGCGTCAATTTTCCGTCAGAGTACCCACCCGGCGCCCTGGCAGTCCACCCACTTCGTTTAGATGTTGGTGGTCCATAGATGAAAGGCTGTCAACAAACCGCAGTCACTGCCAGGACTGTACATCTATGTTGATGGCGCAAATTACAATGTGTCTTCCCATCAACATAACTGTGGCGGCTAAACCTCCATACCTGAGTTGGCGGGTTGGGAGCTATGAGCACAAAATGTACCTTTTTTCGACTTTCCTAATTTTCTGCCACCATGAATACAATTGTACAAGTCCTACCTTTGCTGCTACTACTGGACCATGATGAAAATCAACCCTGTTGTCGCCAGAATGGAAGGTAAGCAATTGTTTTACCTGTTATCATCGGAATGACCCCCTGACCTGGTTCTGGCCGGGGAGTCCACTTGGCTCCACCAGCCTGCCTCCGTGCCCCTGACCCCTCCAACGGGAGTAGAAGTTCGAGGCCCTCCACCACCCGCAGGCACCCGCATGCGCCTCATCCCTGGTGCCTAGTGGTAGACATATCTTGTTGTGCTCTGTTCTGCTACATTTTGTGTATTTCATTTTTTTTTCATATCGTTTTTCGTTTTCTGTACTGTTTTTATCTGCCCCTGGGCCCTTTTTGTAATCTACTTCGTTTTTTGCCCTTATTTGTGCTCGCCTGTTTCCAGCCATCTTTCGCCAGTCTCCTGATCCCTGCCGCTGCGTCTCCTGCGGCCCCGCCTCCCTCGCACCTCCATTGGCCCTTTCCACCCACCTCCCAGCTGCTCCACCCTCCCACCTCCCCCTCTTAATGGTGGCCACTGCGCGGAGCCCTGTGTGACCCCCTCACCTGGTTCTGGCCAGGAGTCCACTTGGCTCGTCCCGCCTGCCTCTATGTCCCTGACCGCGCCATCTGGAGTAGAAGTTTGAGGCCCTCCACCACCCGCAGGCACCCGCCTGCGCCTCATCCCTGGTGCCTAGTGGTAGGCATATCTTTTTGTGCTCTGTTTTGCTACATTTCGTGCATTTTGTTTTTTTCATATCGTTTTTCGTTTTCTGTACTGTTTTTATCTGCCCCTGTGCCCTTTTTGTAATCCACTTCGTTTTTTGCCCTTATTTGTGCTCGCCCGTTTCCAGCCGGCTGTCGCCGGTCTCCTGATCCCTGCCGCCGCGTCCCCGCCCCCCCGCAGTCCCATTGGCCCTTCCCTCCCGCCTCCCAGCTGCTCCACCCTCCCATCTCCCCCTCTTAATGGCGGCCGCACCGCTGACGTGCCAGAGGCAAACCCGTCTGCGCCTGGACCGCGCCCAGCGCCGGTCCCCTTGGCCCTCGCTGCCACCACCTCCCGAGGCAGCATTACTCCTCCACCAAACTCCATGCTCTCAACCCAGCACAGCACCCCGCTTGCGCCCAGGCCAACCCCAAGCACACACATGGACCTTTCACATGCCACTCATTGGGTGTTTCCTGCACTCACACAAACACCAACACGCACCACAACAACACCAACACGCACCACAACAACACCGACACGCACCACAAAAACACCAACACTCACCACAACAACAACCCACGCACCACAACAACAACCCACGCACCACAACAACAACCCATGCAACCACCTTAACTGCATACTCCTAAACACCCGCTCCGTCCACAAGCACGCCACCGAGCTCTGGGACCTGATCACAACTCACTCCCCTGACATCGCCTTCCTCATGGAAACATGGATAAACTCCTCATCAGAACCCAACATAGTCATAGCCATCCAAGAAGGCTACAAAATCTCCCGTAGAGGCCGCATAAACAAGCCAGGAGGAGGCATCGCAATCATACACAAAAACACCATCAAAATCTCCACAAACACCCATGACACCGTAGACAGCGCAGAACACCTACACTTTTTAATTCACATCAACGCCAACACCACCCTCAGAGGAACCCTCATTTATAGACCACCAGGACCCCACCCGCCACCCTTTTTGTGACCCCCATCGCTGATACTATCAGCTCCCACGCCCTCACCTCCACAGACTACATACTCCTTAGTGACCTCAACTTTCACCTGGAAAGCACCCACGACTGCAACTCCACAACCCTGCTAGACAACCTCATGAACCTCGGACTCAGGCAACTGGTCACCTCACCCACTCTCTCAGCAGGACACATGCTTGACGCAATTTTCACCTCCAGCAACCACGTCATCTTTAACCACACCACCAAACTCCACTGGACTGACCACCACTGCATCCACTTCTCCTTCATGAAACCCCCCAACACACCACCTACAACACACCGCACCCTACTGAATGTGGGACAAGGTCTCTAAAGAACACCTGAACACTAAACTCACACAAGCTCCACCCCCCATCACCAACGACCCCAACATGAAAAGAAACAACAACACCCGCACCATCAAGATCGCCCCCTGGTTCACCACAAAACTCCAAGCCTCCAAACGGGATTACTGCAAAATTGAGAAAGCATGGCGACAAGAGCCCTCAATGAGCAATTTCTCCGCCCTCAAAACAACCATACGCAAACACCACCAACTCATCCGGACCACCAAACGGTCATTCTACAAAGAACGCATAGATAATAACTCGCACAACAGCAAGGACCTCTTTACCGTCGTCAAAGAGCTCACCAAATCCAAATCCAGGACCATCGACCCCGCACACACCCAAAACCTTTGCAACTCCCTCTCCAACTACTTTCACCTCAAAATCATAGACATACACAACAGTTTCACAGAATCAGCACCCACCGTCACCCCCACCATATATTCAACAAGGCCAGCCAAATCATCACTCCCCAGCTCAGCACCATAATCAACAGCTCCTTCGACGCCGCAACCTTCTTAGACACCTGGAAGCACGCCGAAGTCAACGCGCTCCTCAAAAAACCCAAAGCAGACCCGGAAGACCTCTCGAACTACCCCCCCATCTCTCTTCTCCCCTTCCCCGCCAAAATCGTTGAGAAGATAGTGAACGCCCAACTGTCTGACTTCCTAGAGGAAAACAACGCACTCGACGCCTCCCAGTCTGGATTCCGCAAGCACCACAGCACTGAGACCGCCCTCATCGCCTGCACAGACGACATCAGAACCAGAGTGGACAAGGGCGAAACCATCGCTCTCATCCTTCTGGACCTCTCCGCAGCTTTCAACACTGTATGCCACCAAATCCTCTGCGCACGCCTTTTCGACGCAGGAATCCGACACAAGGCCCTAGACTGGCTCACCTCCTTCCTCGCCGAAAGATCCCAAAGAGTTCGCCTCCCTCCCTTCCAGTCCCCAGCCACCAAGATCATCTGCGGGGTCCCCCAAGGATCCTCCCTCAGCCCTACCGACTTCAACATATACATGGCCCCCCTCGCCAACATCCTCCGCCCCCACGGAATCACCATCATCTCGTACACAGATGACACCCAGCTCATCTCCCTCACCAGGAACCCTTCCACCGCCAAGACAAACCTACATGCCGGACTCCTCGACATCGCCAAATGGATAACAGTAAACCACCTCAAACTCAACTCCAACAAAACAGAAATCATCATCTTCGGCCCCAACAAGACAGTATGGGATGACTCCTGGTGGCCCACCGCCCTCGGACCACCCCCAACACCCTCCACCCATGCACGCAACGTCAGCATCATCTTAGACTCATCTCTCTCTATGGCCCAACAAATCAACACCATATCGTCCTCCTGTTTCAACAACCTTTGCATGCTACGGAAGACCTTCAAGTGAATTCCCTTAGAAACAAGAAAAACGGTCACCCATGCCCTCATCAGCAGCAGACTGGACTACGGCAACGCCTTGTACGCTGGTACCACAGCCAAGCTTCAGGAAAAACTCCAGCAAATCCAGAATGCAGCCGTACGTCTCATCCTCAACCTCCCCCACCACGAACACAACTCCGCTCACCTCAGATCCCTCCACTGGCTGCCCATCAGCAAAAGGATCATCTTCAGAGCCCTTATCCACGCTCACAAATCCCTCCACAACACTGGACCAGCCTACCTTAACGAACGAGTACACTTCCACACACCTACTCGACTTCTCCGCTCCGCTGACCTCACCCTCGCCACAATCGCCCGCATCCAACGCACCATCTCCAGCGGCAGATCCATCTCCCACCTCGCCTCCAAGACCTAGAACTCCCTCCCCACCAACATACACAAGCCCCAGGACCTCGTAACTTTCAGAAAGCACCTCAAGACATGGCTTTTTGAGCAGTAAACGGCAACCCTCTCTCCCTTCCCCCTCAGCGCCTTGAGACTCTATTGGGCGAGTAGTGCGCTTAATACATTTTTTGATTGACTGATTGATTGATTGAATTGTCTGTGTACATTAGCTCTGGACTCGGGCATGTTTAAAAAAATACGTGCAATAGTACCATGATGTGCAATGCATATGTGTGAAATGTGGTAGTTGTAAAAACTTAAAGAAACACACCTCAATATCTGGGGCAGCTCCTCCATTAGAGCAGAGGAGCATTACCCCACTGGCAAAAAATGCCTCCAGACACTGCCCAGAGATGAAAAATACAATGGTGATAAAGTTAATTTATTACCATTATATTTTTCATCAGCCGTCCTGAAACCAAGTGTTAGGGTGGAGCGGTGCTAACAGAATGCCAGTAGCAGGGAGGAGTGGTGGGCTGCCTGTGCTCTTGTTCAAAGTGCACGTCTCTTTGGCTGACTGTTTTAGGTAAGCCAGCCAGACATGCGCCCTTTAAACCTCTCAACCCAGCTGGGCTGAGAGCTAGCACAGGCCTCCATTGCCCTCAGAGCATCGAGACAGGTTGCTTCCTCCAATCTTGGCAACTCTCTCATGCTGGTTAATAGCACGAGATATCACAAAAACAGTGGTCTAAAGGTAGGGATCAATTACATCAATATTTTTAAACACAGTGATCAATACTGTCTTTATGGACCGATTATTGTCCAAGATTTATTGAAATTAATTATATGCAAGGTAGACAATAACTTATTGGTGAATATAAAAAAAAAAAAGAACATTTTTTCTACAACATAAAACATTACAAACATCAAATAAAACACATGGACTTGAATTCGCATCTTAATTCAACTCTGGTCAACAACTAGCTTCTCAACGTCTTATAGCTGACCGGGTCGTGAATAGAGGATTATGCCCAATAACCTTTCTTTGTATCAAAATGGTGGTCACAATTTCAAAAAATTCCAATTGTAATCCACTCTGTTGCAATGATTGGAGGTTCATACACAAGCAGCTAGCAAATACCTCAATGTCTTTTCAGGTATTTTGTAGTGCATATTGAGTGAGTTGCCATCTGCCAAAATTAAGAGAGAACACAAAACTCATCTCTCACTTGTAAGTGCTCCGGTGACCGTTATTTAAACCAAAGTGAGGGCTATACACAACTGCCTCTCACTATCTAAACGGAAATTAATTCCAACCAGCCCGCCCACGCGTAACTGGTGACCAGAGAGCAAGCAGCGTTGGTCTCAGTGCTGCTTGCAGAAAATATGAGTGCGGGTTAACTTACTTTATCTGCAGAAGCTTCTCCGATGATTATAAATCGTTTCGGGAGGCTATTCGGCCCACAGCATCACAGCAGCAATTCTGCCTCAATGGTCTGTTCATTCGGACTGCGCGCGTTATAAGCGCGGCGGCATACCTGGTAACACTGAGGCTACGTGGGAACGTTCGCATTTGCTTGCGGTCACCACTAGACCGTCAAGTATGGTGATGCACGTATGGCGCCGTGGCGGCCATTTTGGAGAGAACAAAACATCTTATAGTACTGCCCGAAATATCGGACTACCTTTCTATGTACAAAATCGGTCTATATTTTTGTGGAGCACACCTAATATATACGGGTGTCTTCTGTTTATAATATTTAAAAGTGGATTTAAAATATCAAACAAATAAGTATGTAAGCATATCAAAACATTTGACATATAGACCGTTGTGGTATCTCAACCTCTATAGAGCCTTTAGGTTTCACCAGTCAGCCATTGCCTAATTCTACTTTTCTACCACCTTTTGGAAGCCCCTACATTATCAGTGTTACTCAGAATTAGTGTAGTGCAACCCTAATACACATTCATCTATGGATCACTCTTTTCTCATATTCCAACATTTGAGCATACAGAAAGTTGGTAGCGCGGACACAGTTCTGTTTGAGTCATTATGCAATGAACGTCCAAACTTCATCCATATCGTTCAATCCATTCCAGGCTGTTTTATATTTCTCAATCAGTTTGGCTTCCAATTTTAAAAGTTTATGTATCGTTGGTAATCCATCTGGTTTAGTTTGCACCACAGTCAGTACTGTCCAACGAATGTCTTCTGCTTTGTGGTTACATTCCAGAAAATGTTCAACCAGAGGGGCTCCTTTAATAGCACATTTGATTCTTGATCGATGTTGTAAAATCCGAGTCTTGTCTGGTTGAGAAGTTTGTCCTATATAGACTTTGTCACAAGGACACATTATACAGTAAATTACATTTTTCGTATTACAATTAGAAAAATCGTTTTGCACATGTACTTTCCTATTTAGTGATATTTCTTTAGAATCTTGTGTGTAATGACATGCTATGCATTTACTGTACCTATAGTGTCCCTGAAGAGCTGGTAGTTGTAGCATTGATCTCACATTTCTCTCTTTTGTTTGTGTTTGGCTGCTTTAATCCACTGGTCTCTCAAACTGCGTGCTCTTTTAAATGCAAACAGCGTTTTTTCGATCTCTAGATCTTTAAAGATTTTCCAATTCTTTTCTATGATCGAGCGTATTTTATTGGCTTTTGGACTATATGTAATAACGCAAGTTAGTGGAGTTTGTTTTGCCTTTACTTTGGGAATTAATAGTGTATCTCTGGGTGTGAACCAAGCTCTTTTAGCCGCTGTTTTCACCAGTTTCTTGGGGTATCCTCTACTGATTAGTTTCTCTGTAAGCTCACATGCACAGTGCCAGTAATCTTCCTTCTCTGTGCAATTTCTCCTGATTCTCAGGAATTGACCATATGGGAGGTTCTCTTTAAGTGTTCTAGGATGTCCACTAGAAAAGTGTAGCAACGTGTTGCGGTCTGTTGGTTTTTAAAAAAGGCTAACTTCTAGTTCCCCATTCCTAGTTAGGATCCATAGGTCAAGGAAATTAATTTTTGTTTTTGTCTTTATTCATGGTGAACTTAAAGTCCACTGTCCGTTCATTTAACCAATTATGGAACCCGCTGAGTTCCTCAACTGTCCCTTCCCAAATCATTAGAATATCATCGCTATATATATACCATTTGGTAATCTGTGGTTTGAAAGGATTGAATTCTGAATAAACCCACTTATGCTCGAAGCAGTCCATCACAAGGTTAGCAATTTCAGGAGCGAAGCTACACCCCATTGCTACTCCTTTGACCTGCCGATACAATTTATCTTTATATTTAAAGAAATTATGTTTCAGGCATAGTGTGGCTAAGGAGGCTAAGAATTAAATGGGAGGATTTTCTGGCTCAATATCAGTAGCTAGTACTTTCCTGATGATTTCTATCGCTTCATCATGCGGGATGTTGGTATACAGCTATTCTATGTTGAAGGTGACGAACAGTTGTCTGTTTTCATCAAAGGGCATTTTCTCTAGCTTGTTAATAATGTCCATTGAATCACGAACATAAGAAAGCGTCTTAATCACGAAAGGTTTCAGAAAAACGTCAACAAATTGTGCAGGGGGTTCTAAAATAGAACCACAAGCTGACACAATAGGCCTCCCTGGAGGTTTCTCTAAGTTTTTATGGATCTTTGGCAAGATGTAAAAGCATGGAGTTCTACCTTCGTTTTGATTAAGGAATTCAAACTCATTCTTACTGATCCACCTCTGTTCCCTAGCTTCAAGTGTAATAGCCTCAATTTGAGATCTAACTTGTTTAGGGGTGTTGGCTTCAATCTCTCGATAGTGCAAAATATTGCTGAGTTGTCTCATCACTTCTTCATCATATTGTTCTAAATCCCAGATCACTATCCCACCTCCTTTGTCAGCTGGTTTAATTATAATATATTTTTTCTTAGCTAAGTTGGTTATGGCTTCTCTTTCTATTTTGGAGCAATTATCTTTAAACTAATTTTTTTGTATTCAGTGCATCCAGCTCTTTTAATACTATGTCTTCAAAGACTTTCACTTCCAAAGGCATATCGCTTTTTTCTGGCAAGAATGTGGATTTGGGTCTAAGTCCGCTACTACTGACCTCTTTCAATGGAGATATCGAATTGAAGAAAGCTTTAAGTCTGACTTTCCGAAGGAATTGCAGGACTTCTATTTTACTGTCAACCGGATCTTGGTGTCTAATTGGTACAAATGATAGTCCCTTACTGAGGATTTGTCTTTCTGCTTGGGGGAGTAAATATGAGGACAGATTATAAATCGGAATAAGATCTTCTGTTTTTTTTTAATCTCCTGTAAGCTCTTCGTGTGGTCCAAAAAAATCCTTGATCTTGGAATTGTCCCCTCGGGATGCCTCCCCCTCTGGTTCCTCTGCGACCGCCTCTGCCTAAAAAAGGTTGAGACGCAGTAAATGCTCCTTGTGTATTTAGATCAGAATCAGAAGATCTGTCAGAGAAGGCTATAACTCTCTTACGTGATCTCGAAATTGTAAGTTTAAAGTATTTGGATTATTGTTCTTATAAAAGTCTTCTTTCAAGTAGGGGTATGTAGTAGTGATGTTAAAGTTTTTTATATCCCTTGCTAGTTTTGTTTTTTGATTTATGGTATTCATTTTAAATTCTGCTATTGTTTTGTTAACAGATTCTAAAAGCTGTTGAGCATTCTGAATCGTATTGTCTATACTGATTTCATGCTCCAAGTCAGCTATTTCTTTAAATTCACTTTCACTAATCCGTAAGGCTGTCTCTACTGAAAGGGCTAACCAGTCCCTGGAGCATTTAGTGCCAACACCACTAAACTGTGTGAGATATTTAGGGTCACCTATAAAAATGACAGGGATATTTTTCACCTGTAATCCAAGTGGCATTGTATTTTTCTTTAGGTGTTCTAATAACACCTGTGCATGAAATTGTGTACGTATGTTTTTCTTTTTGAGTTGCTTTAGCTTCTCTAGTTTGTCAAGTTTCAGTGTTTTGCTAGGGGGTAACTCCCCACTAAGAAGTGAAGGAAGTTCTAAAAGTTTTGAAATCTGTTCTTATGTGTAGCAGTCAAAGTCCAATTCCTCGGGATCTGTATGTTGCTCGTTAATGACCCACTTCCAGACAATACTAATTCAGATATCGTAATATCACTAAAGGTTAGAGAGACCAGGCAAGGGGGAAAGAGAAATAAGAGAAGAGCAGCGTGGAAGGAGATCTGAAAAGGAAAATGTTAAATGCAAAGAGAACAACTATAAAGACATTACACACTAATCAATTATTTTTTTTTGTGTAATTATGTAGAAATAATCCTATAAGGTAAATATGTAGGATAAACATACAAAAAATACCAAAAGCAAAAAAAATAAATAAGTATCTTTCATTTATAAACGACCTTAAAACACTGTGTCATCAACACCAGCAATTTTTTAAGTATCCAAACGTTTCCAAAATCACACACCGAATACAAGAATGTACTTTTCAATCCTACACGCGCGCGTGTAAATGTCTTTGTTTTTAAACATAAACGTCTTTGTACTCATGTGATATTGACACAGTTCGCTTTGCAAACAAGAAAATCTTCAAAAAGAAAACCAGCCCGAGAACGAGCTGGTAACCACGGCAACAAAACAATTTCCTAAGCTCCGCGGATCACCGGAGCGGCAACAAAGTAGCAAAGGATTTCTTTGCTTCTAAATAAACACTAGCGGAGAGAAATCCTGACGGAACGTTCTCACCACAGCAAGTCCGTCCACTCGCTCAAAGAAGGACTCCGGAGGTCTTTATCCAAACGACGGTTAACTGGAAAAGGAAGATCCACACCAGGAACTGCAACCACGATCCAAACCCAGGCAAGGTTCCAAAATAGTAAGCACTGAAACCGGGGTGTGGTTGGGTTTTATAGAGGAGCCACACCCTTAATCATGGCTTCTCCTGAAGGTTGCTGGGAATTGTAGTCCCATCATCAGAGAACAGTGCGGATATTTACAATTAAGCCACCATCAAGCACTTCTGCTAGAAATATGTATTTTACTGCATGGATAATGAGAAAAGTGCGATTTGGTGCAACAAAGTGCGTGACAGGGGCGTGCTAATCGAGGAAGGTTTTTAGGAGAGGCTAAATCGATACCGCGCCTAGGTATATTACTATGCCAACTCCAAAGCCTGACAGTAGCACACTGTGTGGGATTTTGACATTTTAACTCAGTGCTCACTCTTGCAACCCAATTATAAACATAACAGTCAGCTGTCTCCTTTCACCAATTCGTAGCACAATGGCACCTCATCAACCTAGCATGAACTCTTTATTATTTCATTGCACTCCCAATATTGGGAGGTGACATATGTGTTTTATCGATTATTACACACGTACTCACACCTCACAAGGTGTCCACAACATCATGCTGAGAAGAGGAAACCCAATAACTGTTCCTGACCTGGGTTATATAGCAAAATATCACAAAAACAGTAGTCTAAAGGTAGGGATCAATTACATCAATATTTTTAAACACAGTGATCAATACTGTCTTTATGGAACGATTATTGTCCAAAATTTATTGAAATGAATTATGTGCAAGGTAGACAATAACATATTGGTGAATATCAACAAAAAACGAAAAAAATTTCTATAACATAAAACATTACAAACATCAAATAAAACACATGGACTTGAATTCGCATTTGCATCTTAATTCAACTCTGGTCAACAACTAGCTTCTCAATGTCCGATAGCTGACCGGGTCGTGAATAGAGGATTATGCCCAATAACCTTTCTTTGTATCAAAATGGTGGTCACAATTTCCAAAAATTCGGATTGTAATCCACTCTGTTGCGATGATTGGAGGTTCATACACAAGCAGCTAGAAAATACCTCTATGTCTTTTCAGGTATTTTATAGTGCATATTGAGTGATTTTTTGCCAAGCTGGTTCCAATTTTAAAGAACGCAATCTCGCCAATATGTATGTCAACGCGTTTCGGCCTTTTCAGTCAGGGCCTCATCAGGACTATCAAAGGGCAGCGTCACCTCTATGAAAATTAAAAACAAGGAGACTGACTGAGAGTATATTTGGATAAACACTAGTGCAAGAGAGCTCAACTATGTGCAATAGTGTTGTGAGATCACCACATATTTCCTGTGAACCCAACTGCTTGACCCCGTCCACCAAACATACTTACTAAAACTTGGTGTTTCTAACACCCAAACAGTATGAGTGTCTCGCAGTGTCCTCTTAAAAGAGGATTTTTTACTTCACAACATGCTGGCCAAAGGCATGCACTTAGTAATCTAGACCGCACGTAAGCAGTGAGCAGTACCTGTCAAATGCCATATCTTTCTTAAAGCGCATCGGGAGTTGCCATCTGCCAAAATTAAGAGAGAACACAAAACTCATCTCTCACTTGTAAGTGCTCCGGTGACCGTTATTTAAACCAAAGTGAGGGCTATACACAACTGCCTCTCACTATCTAAACGGAAATTAATTCCAACCAGCCCGCCTATGCGTAACTGGTGACCAGAGAGCAAGCAGCGTTGGTCTCAGTGCTGCTTGCAGAAAATATGAGTGCGGGTTAACTTACTATATCTGCAGAAGCTTCTCCGATGATTATAAATCGTTTCGGGAGGCTATTCGGCCCACAGCATCACGGCAGCAATTCTGCCTCAACGGTCTGCTCATTCGTACTGAGCCGCGTTATAAGCGCAGCGGCATGCCTGGTAACACTGAGGCTACGTTCGGACATTCGCATTTGCTTGCGGTCACCACTATATAATATTTAAGAGTGGATTTAAAATATATTTTAAATCCACTCTTAAATATCAAACAGAAGACACCCGTATATATTAGGTGTGCTCCACACAAATATAGGCCGATTTTGTACATAGAAAGGTAGTCCGATATTTCGGGCAGTACTATAAGATGTTTTGTTCTCTCCAAAATGGGCGCCACAGCGCCATACGCGCATCACCATACTTGACGGTCATAGTTGTATCTGTGTAAATAGAAATCATCGTGAACTTTGATCAAAAAACATTAGCCAAGTTTTCATATTTCACCTGCTTCAAGGCTCTCAAACATTGGGTCTTTATCATCATTATCTCATGCATGTAGGGAACATTTTCAAAAGCCATTTGTTCTCTGTTTTGTTATTGCCCAAGATTGTTCCCATATCATGTATGACCTTGACTCTCATATCCATTTGAATGTCTCTTCAGTAACTATTTAACACCTCTGAATAGGTGGGCTCTGTCATTTAAAATAGTGACCAGAAAGGATATAACCCCAAAATACTTTTGCACAGTGTGTTTACAAGGCCTAAAAATCAGCATTATTTGCAATCACTAAAAGTAAAACAAGAATCAATGTGTGTCAACAAACATTGCACTGTTGTACCAATATTTGCATAAACTGAAATCCTGTTACGTTTGTTTGGGCATTTCACAAGGGTCACTCTTTTCAAGTAACTAATGTATATTTCAAATGTTAAAAAGATTAGTTGAATTCTGTATGGAAGTAGTTTATGTATATATCACACACTATGTAGATAGCTCTGCTGTTGAAGAAATTAAGAATAATATTTTGTGGTGGGTTGATAAATGACTCATGCAGCACAAGTAAATACATGGGCCTTAATACATTTCCAATCCACTTCAGTACTGAGCAAAAACATTTTCACATTTTAATCCTAAATAGCTCTAGATCATTACAGTACATATTACATACACTGATTCATATATATTTTTTCCTCAAATATTCACATGCAATTCACAAAATGCTACAGATTACACCTTGATGCATGTATACATTCACAAAATGAGTCATGATTTGGTCCTGATATTGAGTTTTCCAAATGGGATATTCCAACAAACATGTGCTGGAACCTTCTGCAAAAGTCCCTTTATGTATCCCATTTTTCTCCATCATTGATTTATCATCTGGACATAACAAAGGACATTATAAAATGGTGTACAGCATGTGGCACTTTGTCACAAATATGTATACATTTCAGTCTTTTTTGTACTAGAACGGTATGCCTACCCCAATTATTTTACCAAAACAGACTGGCTTACATGCACATTTGTGAAGGAGCAAGACATTATGTAATCTGTCAATTTGAACATGAATGAAATTATATTTTTGTTTAAAAAAACATCTAGGATATGTTTTGAAAAAAAAATGTAGCAATTTATTCTGATGTTACTAATCATTCAGGCTCACATGCTCACACTACTTGGTGTAAAAAAACAACTTACCAATAGCCACTGTATCAGTATAGCATTTAATGCTATGTCACCTGTAATAGGGCTAACATAACATCACTCACAATAGTGAAGGACCATCGCATCTAACACAATAAAGACCAGTGGCTTGTTTGTTACTACTTTGTTGTTTAGGCAGGCATATGACTGCTCAACCATTCCTTTGGTACTGAACACAAATCAGGTGGTGTCTTTTCCCAAAATTTAGTGTCTTATTTACAAGCCCCTTGTGCCACTGGAGCGTCACGTTTAGCAATGCTCCAGTGGGGCAATGACCTGCGCCATATTTACAAGGCAGTGTTAAGCCACTTTTTGTGGCTTAACGCTGCCTTGCAAATACACCCCCTTTACATGCATCACTTAGCGCGAAAGGGCCGTGCATGGGTATTGCTGGGGCATTCCACTACAACACTCACTGCATTTTGATGTCACCCCAGGTTTAAGAGGAATCGTAAACCTGAGGCAACACCAAAAAAACTAATGCCACCCCAGGGGTGGTGTTAGCATGGCGCAATGAAGAGAAATACTTTTATTTACCCTTCTTTTTACTTTTTCAATGTGTGCTGCATTCTGCAAAAAAACCATGAATGATTGTTTATGTGTAGGAAGGTGTCCCTTCTTGCACATAAACAATCATTAAGTAATGATGATTTGCTACTTCTGTGTGTGGTGTATTTTGCATCCTGCACATAAACCATCTTTCTCTGCAAGGCAGGCACCCTTGCAATATGGTGTAAGGGTGCCTACATTGGTGATAGAAAGCTACATTTAGCACCAGCACTAGGGGAACCCAGGGGTGTGCCGTAATTTTGTAAATACGGCGCATCCCTGCATTTCTGAAGTGACACAGCACTGCCAATTTTGGCACAGCATCGTGCTTCACCTCTTTCTTGTAAATTAGGCTTTAAATGTACAAAACACATTAGCATTCACCCTGAGCAAAACTTACACCAAGAACTCTTCTTCTGCATTGGATATATGTCAACCTTACTGTTGATGGCAAAATTAGTTGCTGTCACAAAAATTAGTTATTTAAGCTGTTGAACGCACATTAGAACTTACCACCTTGATGCTGCTGTTGGGCTCTCAACTGCCTATATCAAGGTCCGGATGGACCACCACAAGATTGCAGGCCATTAGGGGCACCAGGGTCAGTGCATAAGCTTCCCACATTGGGAGGACAGACCGAGCTGGACTTCAGCTGAGTTTCTTGTCCAGCGTCATAGGTCTTCCTATCTCTTTTGGCAATGGACGCTGCACCGCTGATAGACCCCCAGTGTCTGCACCTTCTTGGCGATGGCCTTCCATATTGCCTTCTTCTGATGGGTGTTGACCTATATGGCTAAGAAAAAATGAGATATTTTTTGTCTGTATTGAAAGATTATTTACCAACATTTTACCTTTCCTATAAAATACTAATTTGTAGTGACCTGTTGAGAACCCTCAACATTTCAATGTTCTCACATTACTAACCCAGGCCACAAACATCTAGGCAAGTGGTCTGAAACCTTTCCTCTAGTGAGAGCAACTCCTGAGCAGTACAAACCATTGTGAGCTGCTAAACAACTTCTGCAATATTAGCACAAACCTCTACGCACAGCTACATTGGGTAATGCCAAATATTTTAGAGGCATATACTATGGTCTGAAAAACATATAATGACTAAGGGCAGTGTGGAAGGGCTACCATGTGCACAGAGAAAGCATGGTTTTTGGGGATTTATGAACAAGTGTGTGTAGTAATGGGACAAACTGGTATGGGTGATTGAGAGCCTGTGTCATTTCTACTTTCAGGACAGGATATATCTTTCTTCATATGTGGCACTACTACATGGCTAAAACATACACACAGTCATCGTTCAGAACATGGGATGTAGTTTAAATGGGAACAAAAACATCAGACAACTCCATAACTTGAAAGTTTCTTCTTGCACTTAACATTTCTCTCTATGTGACAGTTGGCTGTATTTTCCACTTATACTACTGGTACAGTGTCTACAGGCCGCTGGAAGTTAGGGGTGTGCAGTTTGTCAAACGAAATAAGGATTTGTGAGTAAAATGACCTGAAAAGTCAGCTTATTCACTCAGATGACTTTGAATTTCAATTTACAGACACTTCAAACATTGTCACATATAAATATGTCCCCTGCTAAATCATTTAATTCACTACATTCCAATCATAAGACTTCACCCATGATCAAAAAGGGACAAATTAGCCTGTGAATGAAGAAGAAACAAGTTACTTAAAAAAACAATTCCCATTCAAACATGTACCTTTTCATCTTGGTTCCTATACAGTTGGCTATACAGGGACAGAAACGCTGTAGTGAAGAGTTCCAACTCCTCAGGGGAGAAGTTAGGGGACCTGTAACCTTCTTTTCCCAGCATCCTGGCTCCCAGAAGTCGGTAACAGCAGCTAATGGGTGGGGGTTTTGTTGGCTGCAGTATTAGGAGGCAAGTGAGCTTTTAACAAGATGCCATGTACAGGTACATAGCGCATGTGATCCGTGATGGAGGCAGACAGCCATTGGCTTTTCTAGGTAGCTGTCACACATGTTATCATATGGCTGTGTCCGTTGTGGACTGGTACACTTACTACATGGTCAACATCTGCAGACGGCCGTCAGATAGCCAATGTCCTGATGTCAAGTTCATGTGCTTGTCATTTCAGGATGTGAAACAGTTTATTTTTAAAAGTAATGTGCATCAACACCACTCAAAATGGTGCCTAGATTGTTTATACCTGTAAGATATGTACCACACTGTTATTTTTAAAGTTTTACATATTAAAATATAAAGTTAATGTGTTTAACAAAGATTGTGATGCAGTGTATTTTATACTTCTGTTGATGGATTTAAAAAAAAAACATGTGAAATAATAGACTTTAAATGTATTATTTACACATTAATATAAAAAATCTGACATGTAAAATAATGTTTTTCGAAGTTGCACCATAACACAAAAATAATGTGTACAAATATGTCACAAAAAGATATGTATTATTGCAGAGACATGTGATGTGTGTTGATGATCTATTTGTGATAAGTGAGACATTGCTAAGTTCTACTTATCAGCCTCTACTCCACCAGGGATTCCTGCCAAGCCTTCAGGATGTAGGATCTGCAAGACCTTCTCCTCCTGGGTAAAGAGTTCTAATGTGGGGCTGGGAGAACTACCACCAGTCCTCTGGGCCTCCAATGGACGCTTGGAGGCCATGGAGCTCACTCCTCCCGCAGGTCATTCCATCTTTTCCTAATTTCCTCCTCTGTGTGTAGATTGTTTGCTACAGTATTCACTCTGTCAACTATTCTATTCCACATTTGCCTTTTTCTGAGATATGGTTGTATTTTGTATTTGGGATTCAAATAATTGTGGTTCTACTCTAATAATGTCATCTACTATGACTGACAATTTTCCCTCTGTAAAACAAGGATTCCTCCTCCCTGTCATAGTGAGCAACTAAAATAATTATATAGTGCCCCAAAAGTTGATGAAAATCAAAAAAGTGAAAGGAAAGAAAAAGAAGGGAGAAAAATCAGAGGAAAAAGTCTGACTTCTGTGTTGCAAATTCAGCAACAAAATATTATTCTGCTGTGGAATGACAAAGGATCATGATGTGAAATGGAATGTGTTTTATAGTGTTTTTTGCAGGTGTGCACAATTGGCTAATATACATCAGGTGTGTGCTGCCAGAGTACAATGCTGAACAGGTCTCCTGACAAACGTCCGATGTTGGGTGACCACTGCTGGTACACCACCAGCATGACTTTTAAACGATTGGTAGGCGCAATTCTGTCATCGCGATGGCAGTGGAGCCAGCATTGGAGACTGCTGCTTCAGCAGTGGGATACTGCTCATCTGACAGAGTACACTCTGTCAACGCAGATGGAGGTTGAACTGCCATAGCTCTAAATACAGTGGTTGGAACTCCGTCAGCTTGACGGAGTACTTGGGTCCGCGGCCATGGCAGGGCTGTGGTAGTCCTACCAAGATATAAAACAGTCCCCAAGTGATTTGCCTAGAGTCACATGATGCTAAGTCAAGTGCCTGAGGCCAGGCTTTGAACACTGCCCCTGGTTTCCAACTGTATCAGCCAGGTCACACCTTCTCCACTGTGATCTGATCTAAAAGTTTTGTAATTCACGTCCTTCTTCAGAACTCTTTTCAGGAGACAATTGTATAGTCCCATACTCAAGCTTTGGGCTCTTCTAAGCCCCTCTAATGTATTATTTGATACTTAGGACCAACTGTTGCACTTCTCTCTATGACTGTTTACCGCTCCCAACAAAAATAGCTTTTATACTTGCACAGCTGATCAATGTTTTCCTATGCTAACACCTTTTTACTGACACTTTCCGAACCCATTGTTGATTTTGTAGCTCAAACTGCAGTGTTTTCTGGGCCGAGGATTTTGAAGGAGCAAAACTAAATAATCACCTCAATAGAATATAGTGAACCAACTCTAAACAAGGAGATTGCCTGGCTTGAAATGCCTCATTACCATCATTTATAGCTGGTAGAGATTTGGCACAAACTATTTCAAAAATAGGTTCTGGATAGGGGTCTGACTGCTCAGCAGCCAGATGTGATACCATAGGAAAACGAGCACTGGCAAAGCCAAAAGGTCTGGCATTGTCAGACAGCCTTTTGGCAACTATTTTGTTTCATTTCGACACAGCTTTTACAAACATTTGTTTGGGAAGTTGCTGGGAGTTTGTCAACCTTAAAAAAACATTCAATTAAGGCAAAAATGTGTTTTAGTTGTGTTTAGTGCTGCATGACACTGATGGCAACTACTTTGTGTATTGATGTGCTCCTGGTGAAAGAGCAACATGCTGTAACTCACTGTACCTGAAGTGGGGTGATGCGCTGCCCCTTGATGCATGCTTCATTGGGTCAAAGAAAAGTGTGAATGACAACCACAGGCAAATGAAATGTGGCTGAAAACCCCTATAAGTAACTGTCATGCACATAACTTTAGTAAAATCAATAAGAAATGGCTAACACAGACCTGAAAAAACTTGTTGCGCCATTGACTGCCAGCCTCTTGCCTTTGAGAAAGAAAGAAGGAAATAAAGAAGGAAGGAAAGAAAGCAAGCAGGAAGAAAAGAAAGAAAAGGGAAAGGAAGGCACAAAACAAAGAAAGAAGCTGAGAAACAAGAAATGCAAGAAGGCAGGTGAGAAAGCAAGAAAGAAAGAAGGATAACAAGACAGAAAGAATGAAATAAAGGATAGAAAGACAGTAAGAAAGAATGGAATGAGCAAGAAGGAATGAAAGCCGAAAGAGAAAGAAGGAAAGAGGGACAAAGAAAAAAGAAACAAAAGAGAAAGAATAGGAAAGCAAGAAAGAAGGAAGGAGATAAATGCAGGAGGGAAGGAAAGAATGAGGAAAGAAGGAAGGAAAGAAAGCAAGTAAGTAGGAATGAAAACAGGAAGGAAGGATCCAAAGCAAGAAATAAGGAATGAAAGCAAGAAAGAAAGAAGGCAAGAGAGACAAAGGAAGAAACAGGGAAAGAAGGAAAGAATAAATGCCTGAGAAAGAAAGAGAAGCAAAGGAATGAAAGAAAAAAGGAAAACACAAAAGAGTGAATGTAAACAAAAGAAAAAAGGAAAGATGAATGAAGTAATGAAAGAAAAAGACAAAGAAACATAGAACCAAGGAAATAATGTAGTCAAAAAAGTAATACAAGTGCTACCAATTAACATAATTAAGGCTTATTTTCCTTGTGGGCAAAGTGTGTTAAGGAATGTGAAACTGAGCCAAGAATAAATGTGTTATGAAAAATTGCCTCCTTATTAATTCACATGTATAATATTGAACGTTTCGATACCTAATTGTGGAACAATTTTCAAATAGACAATCTGTTATGCTCTGAAATACCAGCAGTCAAATAGTAAACAAAGGACACTCCTGTTTTGCTGTACTTCAGACTGAGAGGAAACTAAACGAAAGGAATGCCAAGAAATGCAGCACTCTTAGTCTGAGTAATGAATTTATGAAGTCACTTCTTAAGGTTCAAACAGTGAAAGCATAATGTGTGCGTTTAGGTCAAATGCAGCCACACAAGTGCACTTCTGAAAGTAATCACAGCAGTAGAATAATAATGATCATAGAAGCAAACAAAGAAAATGCACTACTTCAACCATGGATAATATATAGATTTATATATATATATTTAGTGATTATATATTGATGCACAATTCAAAGATAAAAAATAAGAATTAAAAATGCATCACCATGGGACTTGACATAGACATAATCTCTTTGCCAGCTTCAAGTCGTGAACCCATATGACCACAAAAAGAGAGAACTATTCACAATGGGATCTGAGCAAGGCGTCCCCTCCCAGAAATGACTTCTATCTAACTCCAGTTGTCAAGCTTTTCTCCTACATACTTAAAACAAGCTGAAGAGGGGAATTCTAGAAACTCCCCTTCCCATACAGTAAGTTGTTGTTCAAACGCTGGCTGTACCAAGTCAGCGCTGTAAGAACCCGTTAAGAGACTAACCACATCCCAAGGTGTGCTCCCAAGACCGAACTGTTCCCTGTGATAACATAAACATTCTCTGGTACATCCTTATCTGTCCCTCACACCTCCATAATATGTCCCTGCATTGGTGAGAAAGAAAGCAAGAGGAGCGAAATACATGTTGCAGATGTTGCGTGTGGAAAAATACCTGCACCACCAATATGACAGTGTTTTTGATGCTAAGCTAAGCACAAAATGGAGTCAGCGGTCAACATGGAGCAGTAGTTAAATACAGATAGCACTACAACTCCAGAAGGAATTTACAACAGCATTGGCAGGGGACAGGAACTGATAACGCTTGAAATGTGTTCGGGGCTCACATCTGGTAAAGTGTCCTACCGCCACATCCAACTCTGAACACAAATCAGCATCAAAGTAATAAATTATACATATTAGCACAGAAGAGAACTAGCTTGTGTGCGAGTGTGCTCTTTGTGAAAGAGCAAAATGGAGTCACTCAAAGGGAAGTTATCCAGTGACTGAAGTGTGCTGACTCCCTTACCCATGCTGTGTGCTGGAGTTGGCAGAAGCAAAAAATGAATGACACCCAATGAGTGAAGAAAGCTGGCTCAAAACCTCTTCACAATATTATATTGTACCTATTTTTAAAGCCTTGAGCCAATGTGAAACCTAAAGATTAACTGCTTTTGATTTTAGGCTGGCTACATGATGCTGATGCCTACCTCTCATGGGCTCATCCTTACCACGGTGCTGAGGCCACTCCCTAGCAGCATCATCTTTGGTGTTTCAAGTTTGTGGGCTCAAAAAGTAATTTGCAGATAACTGACATATTTGGAGGTGCTTAACATTTTTTTTTTAACACAACACACACACAAGCTTTACCTAGATGACAAGGTCCCCTAGGTGTGCTTAGGGACTGCATTCATTTTTTTTTTTTTTTAAGTACTAAGAGTCTGAAATCCCACTCGTAAACCACAGACCCAGCGCACATTATAACAAGGGCAGTCCTTCCTTTGTTGTTTAAGGGCTAGTTTACATTTTTAAGATCATATTAAGGTGCTGATTGGGTGCCGACTCTGTTAACCATGATCACAAGGAAACTGCTGTGTGCTGGACATCAAGCGTCGGAGGTACAATTTGCTGATAAGGTGACTAGACAAGTCACTGTAATTTTCCGCTCACATTGTACAGTCATGAGAGATGGCAGGAACATTAGCTGCTCCTGCACAGGAGGAAGAGAACGACATGCTGTGCTTTGATGAACTAGGAGGCAATCCCCTCTGGCTAAGCCTTGCAATGCATTTTGAAGGCACCGCGGCCAACCCCTTCTGTGCCGTCTGAATGCCTTGCCTAACAGGGAGAGTTGGCTACCTGTGGGTGGGTTAAACCTGGGGTTGAGGCTGCAGGCTAAGCCCTTCAGGCCAACCTGCACTGAACACTGCCAAAATACATGAGAATCAAAGGCTGAACATTAATGGTGAGCTGGCCACAGTGCCCAGGCCCTGCAGTCAACACCTCCCGCACTGTCAATTGGAGTATTCCATTTGCAAAATGTAAGGATGCATTGCAGTTAAGGATTCCTGCCATCTGCAAGTAGATGTAAAAGATGTTTGCTTGAAAACCACAAGCTTCTTTTTTACTATCTATTTGTTGAATTTTAAACAGGGCCATCCAGGCCTAATCAGTTACATAACCACCATTAGGCCTTTAGTAGTTGATATTGGTTGGCCTCAGGAGAAAAGGTATACCATCTTTTTTTCAAGGTTTATGAGGTGAATTGAAGGATGTATTCCGATTGGTTGTTAATCTGCCTTCTATTAAGTGTGCATAGCTTCTGGAATTTGTAGTACAATTAGATCATTGTTTAGCTGAAGGTTGCTCTAAAAAAATAAGTTTAGGCCCAAGGTGTTTGTACCTTGATTAACCATAGAAGAGAATAACATTTTAAAATGCCCAGACCCTAAGATTTTAGGTAGTGTGAGGGGCCCTCATTTAAAGCAAGGAAGACAGCTTCAAATACTATTTATGTTTTGTGGTGAATCTGGACACTTAAATAGTGATTGTCTAGGTAAACCTAAAAATACCAAAAGTAAAATGTGATGTCACAGGTAGAAAAATTACAGTTATAGAAAAAAACAGGATTCATTGACAATGAAAGGAGCTACTTTGTTGAGTGAAGAAAAACAATCAGTTCCAAATTAGGAAGTGAATGCTGTGCAGTCATCAGTTGCTTACTTGATAGGTCCTTTGAAAATGACATTGCTATGGACAGGGCAGGTAAAAACTGTCTGAGCCTTTAGATCTAGGAACCTCAGGAACCTATATGTACATTAAAAATACCTGTGATCAAGAAAACTATTTTTCAATCAATCATATGTGCATGATTTCCTTGGTATGTTTCAGAACTCACCATGAATAACCAACATAATGCCAGTATTGATTAGGCAGCAAGAAAAATGCAAGTGAATTCTGACCATTGTATAAATCACTGCTTGGCACCTGGTGAAAACCTCATAATCGTCTGTCAAAGGCATTAACAGGAATAAAGACAACTACTGTTACCGGTTGCGCAGTTACCTTGCCTTCTTTTTATGAGGATGTTTGTGATGTGTTTGATCAGAATATACCAACTGTGTTACCACTACACACAGATTAGGATTGCAAAACTGATTTCAAACCTGGGGCATCTATACTATGTAGGCATAGTCAAGAACCTGCACCTACAGAATCTGAAAGAGAATATCTTAGATGGTATTTAACCCCTTCACTGCCAGGCCTTTTCCCCCCTCAGGTGCCAGGCCTTTTTTTGGCTATTTGGGGCAGGGCGCACTTAGGCCCTCAGACCTTTTTGTCCACACAAGCTACCCACGCCAAATTTGTGTCCTTTTTTCTCCAACATCCTAGGGATTCTAGAGGTACCCAGACTTTGTGGGTTCTCCTGAAGGAGACCAAGAAATTAGCCAAAAATCAGTGGCATCAGCAAAGGGTTTGCAGTGCTAAAATCACCAGCTTCCCAGCTTTCAGGAACAGGCATACTTGAATAAGAAAACCCAATTTTTCAACACAATTTTGGCATTTTACTGGGACATACCCCATTTTTACGATTTTTTGTGCTTTCAGCCTCCTTCCAGTCAGTGACAGAAATGGGTGTGAAACCAATGCTGGATCCCAGAAACCTAAACATTTCTGAAAAGTAGACAACATTTTGAATTCAGCAATGGGTAATTTTTGTAGATCCTACAAGAAAATAACAACTGAAATAAAAACAATATTGAAATTGAGGTGAAACAACCAGCCATTTTTATCTACGTTTTACTCTAACTTTTTCCTGCAATGTCAGATTTTTTAAAGCAATATACCGTTAGATCTGCTGGACTCTTCTGGTTGCGGGGATATATTGGGCTTGTAGGTTCATCAAGAACCCTAGGTACCCAGAGCCAATAAATGAGCTTCACCTTGCAGTGGGTTTTCATTCTACACAGAGTATAAAGCAATTCATTTGCTGAAATAAAGAGTGAAAAATAGGTATCAAGAAAACCTTTGTAATTCCAAAATAGGCACAAGATAAGGTGTTGAGGAGCAGTGGTTATTTGCACATCTCTGAATTCTGAGGTGCCCATACTAGCATGTGAATTACAGGGCATTTCTCAAATAGACGTCTTTTTTACACACTGTCTTATATTTGGAAGGAAAAAATTTAGAGAAAGACAAGGTGCAATAACACTTTTCTATTCTATGTTCACCCAAGTCTCCAGATAAAAATGGTACCTCACTTGTGTGGGTAGGCCTAGTGCCTGTGACAGGAAATGCCCCAAAACACAACGTGGACACATCACATTTTCTCAAAGAAAACAGAGGTGTTTTTTGCAAAGTGCCTACCTGTGGATTTTGACCTCTAGCTCAGCCAGCACCTAGGGAAACCTACCAAACCAGTGCATTTTTGAAAACTAGAGACCTAGTGAAATCCAAGACGGGGTGACTTGTGGGGCTCTTACCAGGTTCTGTTACCGAGAATCCTTTGCAAACCTCAAAATTTGGCCCAAAAAACACTTTTTCCTCACATTTCGGTGACAAAGTTCTGGAATCTAAGAGGAGCCACAAGTTTCCTTCCACCCAGCATTCCCACAAGACTCCAGATAAAAACGGTACCTCACTTGTGTGGGTAGGCCTTGTGCTCACAACAGGAAATGCCACAAAACACTATCTGGACAAATCAAAATTATCAAATAGAAAACTACCTGTTTTTGCGGGGGGGGCACCTGCGTTTTTGGTCCTGGGCTCAGCAGCTATCTAGGGAAACCTACCAAACCCAGGCATTTCTGAAAACTAGACACCCGAGGGAGTCAAAGGAGGTGTGACTTGCGTGGATCCCCCAATGTTTTCTTACCCAGAATCCTCAGCAAACCTAAACTTTAGCTAAAAATAAAAATCACACTTTTCTCACCTTTCTGTGTGGGATAACCGCACTGGGACACATGTCCTACCACCCAACGTTCCCCTCAGTCTCCCGGTAAAAATGATACCTCAGTTGTGTAGGTGGGCCAAGTGTTTATGACAGGGAAGAAACAAAAACATGTCGAAATTGAGAGGGAACCAAAGTGGGTTCAAAAGGGCAGTTTGGAAAAAAAACATTTAGGCTGACAAGTGCAGCAGAAATTTTATCGGTATAGATGAGACAATGCTGGTAGGAATTTTGTGGATTCCTGCAGATTACGGAAGGTTCCATCCAAAAATGGGGGAAAAATGTGTGCTTTCCAGCAAAGTTGCAGGTTTGCAGGGCAGGCATTGTGGGTAAGGAAATGGTGTGGGGTGCATGTGAAGCACACCACCGTGGAATCAGCTAGATGTTTTAGTTTTCAGATGTGTCTAGGTCTTGTGGATTTTTCTACAGGGCAGCATCCAAAGAAAAAAAATGCAGTCCTCACCATTCCAAGTGGGACGCTTTTGAGAGTTACCAAGCTCTCATGGCCCAAATGTAAAACAAAAAAAATAAATAATCAAATGTCCTCTTGCTTGCCATGGGATAAGATGTTTTAGTGTGCGGGGGAGAGCTGAAAGATTGTTAGCCCCTTCAGTTCGGGTGGGTGCATAACCAGGCACATACTGGTTGGTAGCCACCACCCCACTATTTTCTTTTATTTTTTTTATGCCCTGGCCTCTAGTAGTCTTTCTGTCCCCCCGGGATGTGGATCGGGGGTAATTGCCCAATCTGCCCACGGGTGGGCATAACAACTTTGGTGCCATATATTTGGGGTGGTGGTATGGCCCAAACCTCTTATTTTGAAAAACAAATCTTCCCTGGTCTCTGGTGGGCTTTCTGTACCCCTTGGGGGCAGATGGGCCTTCCAAAAATATGAGGACAGATTATAAATCGGAATAAGATCTTCTGTTTTTTTTTTATCTTCTGTAAGCTCTTCGTCTGGTCCCAAAAAATCCTTGATCTTGGAATTGTCCCCTCGGGATGCCTCCCCCTCTGGTTCCTCTGCGACCGCCTCTGCCTAAAAAAGGTTGAGACGCAGTAAATGCTCCTTGTGCATTTAGATCAGAATCAGAAGATCTGTCAGAGAAGGCTATAAATCTCTTACGTGATCTCGAAATTGTAAGTTTAAAGTATTCGGATTACTGTTCTTATAAAAGTCTTCTTTCAAGTAGGGGTATGTAGTAGTGATGTTAAAGTTTTTTATATCCCTTGCTAGTTTTGTTTTTTGATTTATGGTATTCATTTTAAATTCTGCTATTGTTTTGTTAACAGATTCTAAAAGCTGTTGAGCATTCTGAATCGTATTGTCTATACTGATTTCATGCTCCAAGTCAGCTATTTCTTTAAGTTCACTTTCACTAATCCGTAAGGCTGTCTCTACTGAAAGGGCTAACCAGTCCCTGGAGCATTTAGTGCCAACACCACTAAACTGTGTGAGATATTTAGGGTCACCTATAAAAATGACAGGGATATTTTTCACCTGTAATCCAAGTGGCATTGTATTTTTCTTTAGGTGTTCTAATAACACCTGTGCATGCAATTGTGTACGTATGTTTTTCTTTTTGAGTTGCTTTAGCTTCTCTAGTTTGTCAAGTTTCAGTGTTTTGCTAGGGGGTAACTCCCCACTAAGAAGTGAAGGAAGTTCTAAAAGTTTTGAAATCTGTTCTTCTGTGTAGCTGTTAAAGTCCAATTCCTCGGGATCTGTATATTGCTCGTTAATGACCCACTTCCAGACAATACTAATTCAGATATCGTAATATCACTAAAGGTTAGAGAGACCAGGCAAGGGGGAAAGAGAAATAAGAGAAGAGCAGCGTGGAAGGAGATCTGAAAAGGAAGATGTTAAATGCAAAGAGAACAACTATAAAGACATTACACACTAATCAATTATTTATTTTTTTGTAATTATGTAGAAATAATCCTATAAGGTAAATATGTAGGATAAACATACAAAAAATACCAAAAGCAAAAAAAAAAAATAAGTATCTTTCATTTATAAACGACCTTAAAACAATGTGTCATCAACACCAGCAATTTTTTAAGTATCCAAACGTTTCCAAAATCACACACCGAATACAAGAATGTACTTTTCAATCCTACACGCGCGCGTGTAAATGTCTTTGTTTTTAAACATAAACGTCTTTGTACTCATGTGATATTGACACAGTTCGCTTTGCAAACAAGAAAATCTTCAAAAAGAAAACCAGCCCGAGAACGAGCTGGTAACCACGGCAACAAAACAATTTCCTAAGCTCCGCGGATCACCGGAGCGGCAACAAAGTAGCAAAGGATTTCTTTGCTTCTAAATAAACACTAGCGGAGAGAAATCCTGACGGAACGTTCTCACCACAGCGAGTCCGTCCACTCGCTCAAAGAAGGACTCTGGAGGTCTTTATCCAAACGACGGTTAACTGGAAAAGGAAGATCCACACCAGGAACTGCAACCACGATCCAAACCCAGGCAAGGTTCCAAAATAGTAAGCACTGAAACCGGGGTGTGGTTGGGTTTTATAGAGGAGCCACACCCTTAATCATGGCTTCTCCTGAAGGTTGCTGGGAATTGTAGTCCCATCATCAGAGAACAGTGCGGATATTTACAATTAAGCCACCATCAAGCACTTCTGCTAGAAATATGTATTTTACTGCATGGATAATGAGAAAAGTGCGATTTGGTGCAACAAAGTGCGTGACAGGGGCGTGCTAATCGAGGAAGGTTTTTAGGAGAGGCTAAATCGATACCGCGCCTAGGTATATTACTATGCCAACTCCAAAGCCTGACAGTAGCACACTGTGTGGGATTTTGACATTTTAACTCAGTGCTCACTCTTGCAACCCAATTATAAACATAACAGTCAGCTGTCTCCTTTCACCAATTCGTAGCACAATGGCACCTCATCAACCTAGCATGAACTCTTTATTATTTCATTGCACTCCCAATATTGGGAGGTGACATATGTGTTTTATCGATTATTACACACGTACTCACACCTCACAAGGTGTCCACAACATCATGCTGAGAAGAGGAAACCCAATAACCGTTCCTGACCTGGGTTATATAGCAAAATATCACAAAAACAGTAGTCTAAAGGTAAGGATCAATTACATCAATATTTTTAAACACAGTGATCAATACTGTCTTTATGGAACGATTATTGTCCAAAATTTATTGAAATGAATTATGTGCAAGGTAGACAATAACATATTGGTGAATATCAACCAAAAACGAAAAAAAATTCTATAACATAAAACATTACAAACATCAAATAAAACACATGGACTTGAATTCGCATTTGCATCTTAATTCAACTCTGGTCAACAACTAGCTTCTCAATGTCCGATAGCTGACCGGGTCGTGAATAGAGGATTATGCCCAATAACCTTTCTTTGTATCAAAATGGTGGTCACAATTTCAAAAAATTCGGATTGTAATCCACTCTGTTGCGATGATTGGAGGTTCATACACAAGCAGCTAGAAAATACCTCTATGTCTTTTCAGGTATTTTATAGTGCATATTGAGTGATTTTTTGCCAAGCTGGTTCCAATTTTAAAGAACGCAATCTCGCCAATATGTATGTCAACGCGTTTCGGCCTTTTCAGTCAGGGCCTCATCAGGACTATCAAAGGGCAGCGTCACCTCTATGAAAATTAAAAACAAGGAGACTGACTGAGAGTATATTTGGATAAACACTAGTGCAAGAGAGCTCAACTATGTGCAATAGTGTTGTGAGATCACCACATATTTCCTGTGAACCCAACTGCTTGACCCCGTCCACCAAACATACTTACTAAAACTTGGTGTTTCTAACACCCAAACAGTATGAGTGTCTCGCAGTGTCCTCTTAAAAGAGGATTTTTTACTTCACAACATGCTGGCCAAAGGCATGCACTTAGTAATCTAGACCGCACGTAAGCAGTGAGCAGTACCTGTCAAATGCCATATCTTTCTTAAAGCGCATCGGGAGTTGCCATCTGCCAAAATTAAGAGAGAACACAAAACTCATCTCTCACTTGAAAGTGCTCCGGTGACCGTTATTTAAACCAAAGTGAGGGCTATACACAACTGCCTCTCACTATCTAAACGGAAATTAATTCCAACCAGCCCGCCTATGCGTAACTGGTGACCAGAGAGCAAGCAGCGTTGGTCTCAGTGCTGCTTGCAGAAAATATGAGTGCGGGTTAACTTACTATATCTGCAGAAGCTTCTCCGATGATTATAAATCGTTTCGGGAGGCTATTCGGCCCACAGCATCACGGCAGCAATTCTGCCTCAACGGTCTGCTCATTCGTACTGAGCCGCGTTATAAGCGCAGCGGCATGCCTGGTAACACTGAGGCTACGTGCGGACATTCGCATTTGCTTGCGGTCACCACTATATAATATTTAAGAGTGGATTTAAAATATATTTTAAATCCACTCTTAAATATCAAACAGAAGACACCCGTATATATTAGGTGTGCTCCACACAAATATAGGCCGATTTTGTACATAGAAAGGTAGTCCGATATTTCGGGCAGTACTATAAGATGTTTTGTTCTCTCCAAAATGGGCGCCACAGCGCCATACGCGCATCACCACACTTGACGGTCATAGTTGTATATGTGTAAATAGAAATCATCGTGAACTTTGATCAAAAAACATTAGCCAAGTTTTCATATTTCACCTGCTTCAAGGCTCTCAAACATTGGGTCTTTATCATCATTATCTCATGCATGTAGGGAACATTTTCAAAAGCCATTTGTTCTCTGTTTTGTTATTGCCCAAGATTGTTCCCATATCATGAATGACCTTGACTCTCATATCCATTTGAATGTCTCTTCAGTAACTATTTAACACCTCTGAATAGGTGGGCTCTGTCATTTAAAATAGTGACCAGAAAGGATATGACCCCAAAATACTTTTGCACAGTGTGTTTACAAGGCCTAAAAATCAGCATTATTTGCAATCACTAAAAGTAAAACAAGAATCAATGTGTGTCAACAAACATTGCACTGTTGTACCAATATTTGCATAAACTGAAATCCTGTTACGTTTGTTTGGGCATTTCACAAGGGTCACTCTTTTCAAGTAACTAATGTATATTTCAAATGTTAAAAAGATTAGTTGAATTCTGTATGGAAGTAGCTTATGTATATATCACACACTATGTAGATAGCTCTGCTGTTGAAGAAATTAAGAATAATATTTTGTGGTGGGTTGATAAATGACTCATGCAGCACAAGTAAATACATGGGCCTTAATACATTTCCAATCCACTTCAGTACTGAGCAAAAACATTTTCACATTTTAATCCTAAATAGCTCTAGATCTTTGAAGTCAGTTTTACCATTGTGTAATTGTTTCACAAGATATGCTGGCTTGCACTTTAGGCAAAAACTGCAACAACATTACATTACAGTACATATTACATACACTGATTCATATATATTTTTTCCTCAAATATTCACATGCAATTCACAAAATGCTACAGATTACACCTTGATGCATGTATACATTCACAAAATGAGTCATGATTTGGTCCTGATATTGAGTTTTCCAAATGGGATATTCCAACAAACATGTGCTGGAACCTTCTGCAAAAGTCCCTTTATGTATCCCATTTTTCTCCATCATTGATTTATCATCTGGACATAACAAAGGACATTATAAAATGGTGTACAGCATGTGGCACTTTGTCACAAATATGTATACATTTCAGTCTTTTTTGTACTAGAACGGTATGCCTACCCCAATTATTTTACCAAAACAGACTGGCTTACATGCACATTTGTGAAGGAGCAAGACATTATGTAATCTGTCAATTTGAACATGAATGAAATTATATTTTTGTTTAAAAACACATCTGGGATATGTTTTGAAACAAAAATGTAGCAATTTATTCTGATGTTACTAATCATTCAGGCTCACATGCTCACACTACTTGGTGTAAAAAAACAACTTACCCATAGCCACTGTATCAGTATAGCATTTAATGCTATGTCACCTGTAATAGGGCTAACATAACATCACTCACAATAGTGAAGGACCATCGCATCTAACACAATAAAGACCAGTGGCTTGTTTGTTACTACTTTGTTGTTTAGGCAGGCATATGTCTGCTCAACCATTCCTTTGGTACTGAACACAAATCAGGTGGTGTCTTTTTCCAAAATTTAGTGTCTTATTTACAAGCCCCTTGTGCCACTGGAGCGTCACGTTTAGGAATGCTCCAGTGGGGCAATGCCCTGCGCCATATTTACAAGGCAGTGTTAAGCCACTTTTTGTGGCTTAACGCTGCCTTGCAAATACACCCCCTTTACATGCATCACTTAGCGTGAAAGGGCCGTGCATGGGTATTGCTGGGGCATTCCACCACAACACTCACTGCATTTTGATGTCACCCCAGGTTTAAGAGGAATCGTAAACCTGAGGCAACACCAAAAAAACTAATGCCACCCCAGGGGTGGTGTTAGCATGGCGCAATGAAGAGAAATACTTTTATTTACCCTTCTTTTTGCTTTTTGAATGTGTGCTGCATTCTGCAAAAACACCATGAATGATTGTTTGTGTAGGAAGGTGTCCCTTCTTGCACATAAACAATCATTAAGTAATGATGATTTGCTACTTCTGTGTGTGGTGTATTTTGCATCCTGCACATAAACCATCTTTCTCTGCAAGGCAGGCACCCTTGCAATATGGTGTAAGGGTGCCTACATTGGTGATAGAAAGCTACATTTAGCACCAGCACTAGGGGAACCCAGGGGTGTGCCATAATTTTGTAAATATGGCGCATCCATGCGTTTCTGAAGTGACACAGCACTGCCAATTTTGGCACAGCATCGTGCTTCACCTCTTTCTTGTAAATTAGGCTTTAAATGTACAAAACACATTATCATTCACCCTGAGCAAAACTTACACCAAGAACTCTTCTTCTGCATTGGATATATGTCAACCTTACTGTTGATGGCAAAATTAGTTGCTGTCACAAAAATTAGTTATTTAAGCTGTTGAACGCACATTAGAACTTACCACCTTGATGCTGCTGTTGGGCTCTCAACTGCCTATATCAAGGTCCGGATGGAACACCACAAGATTGCAGGCCATTAGGGGCACCAGGGTCAGTGCATAAGCTTCCCACATTGGGAGGACAGACCGAGCTGGACTTCAGCTGAGTTTCTTGTCCAGCGTCATAGGTCTTCCTATCTCTTTTGGCAATGGACGCTGCACCGCTGATAGACCCCCAGTGTCTGCACCTTCTTGGCGATGGCCTTCCATATTGCCTTCTTCTGATGGGTGTTGACCTATATGGCTAAGAAAAAATGAGATATTTTTTGTCTGTATTGAAAGATTATTTACCAACATTTTACCTTTCCTATAAAATACTAATTTGTAGTGACCTGTTGAGAACCCTCAACATTTCAATGTCCTCACATTACTAACCCAGGCCACAAACATCTAGGCAAGTGGTCTAAAACCTTTCCTCTAGTGAGAGCAACTCCTGAGCAGTACAAATCATTGTGAGCTGCTAAACAACTTCTGCAATATTAGCACAAACCTCTACGCACAGCTACATTGGGTAATGCCAAATATTTTAGAGGCATATACTATGGTCTGAAAAACATATAATGACTAAGGGCAGTGTGGAAGGGCTACCATGTGCACAGAGAAAGCATGGTTTTTGGGGATTTATGAACAAGTGTGTGTAGTAATGGGACAAACTGGTATGGGTGATTGAGAGCCTGTGTCATTTCTACTTTCAGGACAGGATATATCTTTCTTCATATGTGGCACTACTACATGGCTAAAACATACATACAGTCATCGTTCAGAACATGGGATGTAGTTTAAATGGGAACAAAAACATCAGACAACTCCATAACTTGAAAGTTTCTTCTTGCACTTAACATTTCTCTCTATGTGACAGTTGGCTGTATTTTCCACTTATACTACTGGTACAGTGTCTGCAGGCCGCTGGAAGTTAGGGGTGTGCAGTTTGTCAAACGAAATAAGGATTTGTGAGTAAAATGACCTGAAAAGTCAGCTTATTCACTCAGATGACTTTGAATTTCAATTTACAGACACTTCAAACATTGTCACATATAAATATGTCCCCTGCTAAATCATTTAATTCACTACATTCCAATCATAAGACTTCACCCATGATCAAAAAGGGACAAATTAGCCTGTGAATGAAGAAGAAACAAGTTACTTAAAAAAACAATTCCCATTCAAACATGTACCTTTTCATCTTGGTTCCTATACAGTTGGCTATACAGGGACAGAAACGCTGTAGTGAAGAGTTCCAACTCCTCAGGGGAGAAGTTAGGGGACCTGTAACCTTCTTTTCCCAGCATCCTGGCTCCCAGAAGTCGGTAACAGCAGCTAATGGGTGGGGGTTTTGTTGGCTGCAGTATTAGGAGGCAAGTGAGCTTTTAACAAGATGCCATGTACAGGTACATAGCGCATGTGATCCGTGATGGAGGCAGACAGCCATTGGCTTTTCTAGGTAGCTGTCACACGTTATCATATGGCTGTGTCCGTTGTGGACTGGTACACTTACTACATGGTCAACGTCTGCAGACGGCCGTCAGATAGCCAATGTCAAGTTCATGTGCTTGTCATTTCAGGATGTGAAACAGTTTATTTTTAAAAGTAATGTGCATCAACACCACTCAAAATGGTGCCTAGATTGTTTATACCTGTAAGATATGTACCACACTGTTATTTTTAAAGTTTTACATATTAAAATATAAACAGTTAATGTGTTTAACAAAGATTGTGATGCAGTGTATTTTATACTTCTGTTGATGGATTTAAAAAAAAAACATGTGGAATAATAGACTTTAAATGTATTATTTACACATTAATATAAAAAAATCTGACATGTAAAATAATGTTATTCGAAGTTGCACCATAACACAAAAATAATGTGTACAAATATGTCACAAAAAGATATGTATTATTGCAGAGACATGTGATGTGTGTTGATGATCTATTTGTGATAAGTGAGACATTGCTAAGTTCTACTTATCAGCCTCTACTCCACCAGGGATTCCTGCCAAGCCTTCAGGATGTAGGATCTGCAAGACCTTCTCCTCCTGGGTAAAGAGTTCTAATGTGGGGCTGGGAGAACTACCACCAGTCCTCTGGGCCTCCAATGGACGCTTGGAGGCCATGGAGCTCACTCCTCCCGCAGGTCATTCCATCTTTTCCTAATTTCCTCCTCTGTGTGTAGATTGTTTGCTACAGTATTCACTCTGTCAACTATTCTATTCCACATTTGCCTTTTTCTGAGATATGATTGTATTTTGTATTTGGGATTCAAATAATTGTGGTTCTACTCTAATAATGTCATCTACTATGACTGACAATTTTCCCTCTGTAAAACAAGGATTCCTCCTCCCTGTCATAGTGAGCAACTAAAATAATTATATAGTGCCCCAAAAGTTGATGAAAAATCAAAAAAGTGAAAGGAAAGAAAAAGAAGGGAGAAAAATCAGAGGAAAAAGTCTGACTTCTGTGTTGCAAATTCAGCAACAAAATATTATTCTGCTGTGGAATGACAAAGGATCATGGTGTGAAATGGAATGTGTTTTATAGTGTTTTTTGCAGGTGTGCACAATTGGCTAATATACATCAGGTGTGTGCTGCCAGAGTACAATGCTGAACAGGTCTCCTGACAAACGTCCGATGTTGGGTGACCACTGCTGGTACACCACCAGCATGACTTTTAAACGATTGGTAGGCGCAATTCTGTCATCGCGATGGCAGTGGAGCCAGCATTGGAGACTGCTGCTTCAGCAGTGGGATACTGCTCATCTGACAGAGTACACTCTGTCAACGCAGATGGAGGTTGAACTGCCATAGCTCTAAATACAGTGGTTGGAACTCCGTCAGCTTGACGGAGTACTTGGGTCCGCGGCCATGGCAGGGCTGTGGTAGTCCTAACAAGATATATAACAGTCCCCAAGTGATTTGCCTAGAGTCACATGATGCTGAGTCAAGTGCCTGAGGCCAGGCTTTGAACACTGCCCCTGGTTTCCAACTGTATCAGCCAGGTCACACCTTCTCCACTGTGATCTGATCTAAAAGTTTTGTAATTCACATCCTTCTTCAGAACTCTTTTCAGGAGACAATTGTATAGTCCCATACTCAAGCTTTGGGCTCTTCTAAGCTCCTCTAATGTATTATTTGATACTTAGGACCAACTGTTGCACTTATCTCTATGACTGTTTACCGCTCCCAACAAAAATAGCTTTTATACTTGCACAGCTGATCAATGTTTTCCTATGCTAACACCTTTTTACTGACACTTTCCGAACCCATTGTTGATTTTGTAGCTCAAACTGCAGTGTTTTCTGGGCCGAGGATTTTGAAGGAGCAAAACTAAATAATCACCTCAATAGAATATAGTGAACCAACTCTAAACAAGGAGATTGCCTGGCTTGAAATGCCTCATTACCATCATTTATAGCTGGTAGAGATTTGGCACAAACTATTTAAAAAATAGGTTCTGGATAGGGGTCTGTCTGCTCAGCAGCCAGATGTGATACCATAGGAAAACAAGCACTGGCAAAGCCAATAGGTCTGGCATTGTCAGACAGCCTTTTGGCAACTATTTTGTTTCATTTCGACACAGCTTTTACAAACATTTGTTTGGGAAGTTGCTGGGAGTTTGTCAACCTTAAAAAAACATTCAATTAAGGCAAAAATGTGTTTTAGTTGTGTTTAGTGCTGCATGACACTGATGGTAACTACTTTGTGTATTGATGTGCTCCTTGTGAAAGAGCAACATGCTGTAACTCACTGTACCTGAAGTGGGGTAATGCGCTGCCCCTTGATGCATGCTTCATTGGGTCAAAGAAAAGTGTGAATGACAACCACAGGCAAATGAAATGTGGCTGAAAACCCCTATAAGTAACTGTCATGCACATAACTTTAGTAAAATCAATAAGAAATGGCTAACACAGACCTGAAAAAACTTGTTGCGCCATTGACTGCCAGCCTCTTGCCTTTGAGAAAGAAAGAAGGAAATAAAGAAGGAAGGAAAGAAAGCAAGCAGGAAGAAAAGAAAGAAAAGGGAAAGGAAGGCACAAAACAAAGAAAGAAGCTAAGAAACAAGAAATGCAAGAAGGCAGGTGAGAAAGCAAGAAAGAAAGAAGGATAACAAGACAGAAAGAATGAAATAAAGGATAGAAAGACAGTAAGAAAGAAGGAATGAGCAAGAAGGAATGAAAGCCGAAAGAGAAAGAAGGAAAGAGGGACAAAGAAAAAAAGAAACAAAAGAGAAAGAATAGGAAAGCAAGAAAGAAGGAAGGAGATAAATGCAGGAGGGAAGGAAAGAAGGAAGGAAAGAAAGCAAGTAAGTAGGAATGAAAACAGGAAGGAAGGATCCAAAGCAAGAAATAAGGAATGAAAGCAAGAAAGAAAGAAGGCAAGAGAGACAAAGGAAGAAACAGGGAAAGAAGGAAAGAATAATGCCCGAGAAAGAAAGAGAAGCAAAGGAATGAAAGAAAAAAGGAAAACACAAAAGAGTGAATGTAAACAAAAGAAAAAAGGAAAGATGAATGAAGTAATGAAAGAAAAAGACAAAGAAACATAGAACCAAGGAAATAATGTAGTAAAAAAAGTAATACAAGTGCTGCCAATTAACATAATTAAGGCTTATTTTCCTTGTGGGCAAAGTGTGTTAAGGAATGTGAAACTGAGCCAAGAATAAATGTGTTATGAAAAATTGCCTCCTTATTAATTCACATGTATAATATTGAACGTTTTGATACCTAGTTGTGGAACAATTTTCAAATAGACAATCTGTTATGCTCTGAAATACCAGCAGTCAAATAGTAAACAAAGGACACTCCTGTTTTGCTGTACTTCAGACTGAGAGGAAACAAAACGAAAGGAATGCCAAGAAATGCAGCACTCTTAGTCTGAGTAATGAATTTATGAAGTCACTTCTTAAGGTTCAAACAGTGAAAGCATGATGTGTGCGTTTAGGTCAAATGCAGCCACACAAGTGCACTTCTGAAAGTAATCACAACATTAGAATAATAATGATCAAAGAAGCAAACAAAGAAAATGCACTACTTCAACCATGGATAATATATAGATTTATATATATATATTTAGTGATTATATATTGATGCACAATTCAAAGATAAAAAATAAGAATTAAAAATGCATCACCATGGGACTTGACATAGACATAATCTCTTTGCCAGCTTCAAGTCGTGAACCCATATGACCACAAAAAGAGAGAACTATTCACAATGGGATCTGAGCAAGGCGTCCCCTCCCAGAAATGACTTCTATCTAACTCCGGTTGTCAAGCTTTTCACCTACATACTTAAAACAAGCTGAAGAGGGGAATTCTAGAAACTCCCCTTCCCATACAGTAAGTTGTTGTTCAAACGCTGGCTGTACCAAGTCAGCGCTGTAAGAACCCGTTAAGAGACTGGCCACATCCCAAGGTGTGCTCCCAAGACCGAACTGTTCCCTGTGATAACATAAACATTCTCTGGTACATCCTTATCTGTCCCTCACACCTCCATAATATCTCCCTGCATTGGTGAGAAAGAAAGCAAGAGGAGCGAAATACATGTTGAAGATGTTGCGTGTGGAAAAATACCTGCACCACCAATATGACAGTGTTTTTGATGCTAAGCTAAGCACAAAATGGAGTCAGCGGTCAACATGGAGCAGTAGTTAAATACAGATAGCACTACAACTCCAGAAGGAATTTACAACAGCATTGGCAGGGGACAGGAACTGATAACGCTTGAAATGTGTTCTGGGCTCACATCTGGTAAAGTGTCCTACCGCCACATCCAACTCTGAACACAAATCAACATCAAAGTAATAAATTATACATATTAGCACAGAAGAGAACTAGCTTGTGTTCGAGTGTGCTCTTTGTGAAAGAGCAAAATGGAGTCACTCAAAGGGAAGTTATCCAGTGACTGAAGTGTGCTGACTCCCTTACCCATGCTGTGTGCTGGAATTGGCAGAAGCAAAAAATGAATGACACCCAATGAGTGAAGAAAGCTGGCTCAAAACCTCTTCAAAATATTATATTGTACCTATCTTTAAAGCCTTGAGCCAATGTGAAACCTAAAGATTAACTGCTTTTGATTTTAGGCTGGCTACATGATGCTGATGCCTACCTCTCATGGGCTCATCCTTACCACGGTGCTGAGGCCACTCCCTAGCAGCATCATCTTTGGTGTTTCAAGTTTGTGGGCTCAAAAAGTAATTTGCAGATAACTGACATATTTGGAGGTGCTTAACATTTTTTTTTTTAACACAACACACACACAAGCTTTACCTAGATGACAAGGTCCCCTAGGTGTGCTTAGGGACTGCATTCATTTTTTTTTTTTTTTTAAGTACTAAGAGTCTGAAATCCCACTCGTAAACCACAGACCCAGCGCACATTATAACAAGGGCAGTCCTTCCTTTGTTGTTTAAGGGCTAGTTTACATTTTTAAGATCATATTAAGGTGCTGATTGGGTGCCGACTCTGTTAACCATGATCACAAGGAAAGTGCTGTGTGCTGGACATCAAGCGTCGGAGGTACAATTTGCTGATAAGGTGACTAGACAAGTCACTGTCATTTTCCGCTCACATTGTACAGTCATGAGAGATGGCAGGAACATTAGCTGCTCCTGCACAGGAGGAAGAGAACGACATGCTGTGCTTTGATGAACTAGGAGGAAATCCCCTCTGGCTAAGCCTTGCAATGCATTTTGAAGGCACCGCGGCCAACCCCTTCTGTGCCGTCTGAATGCCTTGCCTAACAGGGAGAGTTGGCTACCTGTGGGTGGGTTAAACCTGGGGTTGAGGCTGCAGGCTAAGCCCTTCAGGCCAACCTGCACTGAACACTGCCAAAATACATGAGAATCAAAGGCTGAACATTAATGGTGAGCTGGCCACAGTGCCCAGGCCCTGCAGTCAACACCTCCCGCACTGTCAATTGGAGTATTCCATTTGCAAAATGTAAGGATGCATTGCAGTTAAGGATTCCTGCCATCTGCAAGTAGATGTAAAAGATGTTTGCTTGAAAACCACAAGCTTCTTTTTTACTATCTATTTGTTGAATTTTAAACAGGGGCATCCAGGCCTAATCAGTTACATAACCACCATTAGGCCTTTAGTAGTTGATATTGGTTGGCCTCAGGAGAAAAGGTATACCATCTTTTTTTCAAGGTTTATGAGGTGAATTGAAGGATGTATTCCGATTGGTTGTTAATCTGCCTTCTATTAAGTGTGCATAGCTTCTGGAATTTGTAGTACAATTAGATCATTGTTTAGCTGAAGGTTGCTCTAAAAAAATAAGTTTAGGCCCAAGGTGTTTGTACCTTGATTAACCATAGAAGAGAATAACATTTTAAAATGCCCAGACCCTAAGATTTTAGGTAGTGTGAGGGGCCCTCATTTAAAGCAAGGAAGACAGCTTCAAATACTATTTATGTTTTGTGGTGAATCTGGACACTTAAATAGTGATTGTCTAGGTAAACCTAAAAATACCAAAAGTAAAATGTGATGTCACAGGTAGAAAAATTACAGTTATAGAAAAAAACAGGATTCATTGACAATGAAAGGAGCTACTTTGTTGAGTGAAGAAAAACAATCAGTTCCAAATTAGGAAGTGAATGCTGTGCAGTCATCAGTTGCTTACTTGATAGGTCCTTTGAAAATGACATTGCTATGGACAGGGCAGGTAAAAACTGTCTGAGCCTTTAGATCTAGGAACCTCAGGAACCTATATGTACATTAAAAATACCTGTGATCAAGAAAACTATTTTTCAATCAATCATATGTGCATGATTTCCTTGGTATGTTTCAGAACTCACCATGAATAACCAACATAATGCCAGTATTGATTAGGCAGCAAGAAAAATGCAAGTGAATTCTGACCATTGTATAAATCACTGCTTGGCACCTGGTGAAAACCTCATAATCGTCTGTCAAAGGCATTAACAGGAATAAAGACAACTACTGTTACCGGTTGCGCAGTTACCTTGCCTTCTTTTTATGAGGATGTTTGTGATGTGTTTGATCAGAATATACCAACTGTGTTACCACTACACACAGATTAGGATTGCAAAACTGATTTCAAACCTGGGGCATCTATACTATGTAGGCATAGTCAAGAACCTGCACCTACAGAATCTGAAAGAGAATATCTTAGATGGTATTTAACCCCTTCACTGCCAGGCCTTTTCCCCCCTCAGGTGCCAGGCCTTTTTTTGGCTATTTGGGGCAGGGCGCACTTAGGCCCTCAGACCTTTTTGTCCACACAAGCTACCCACGCCAAATTTGTGTCCTTTTTTCTCCAACATCCTAGGGATTCTAGAGGTACCCAGACTTTGTGGGTTCTCCTGAAGGAGACCAAGAAATTAGCCAAAAATCAGTGGCATCAGCAAAGGGTTTGCAGTGCTAAAATCACCAGCTTCCCAGCTTTCAGGAACAGGCATACTTGAATAAGAAAACCCAATTTTTCAACACAATTTTGGCATTTTACTGGGACATACCCCATTTTTACGATTTTTTGTGCTTTCAGCCTCCTTCCAGTCAGTGACAGAAATGGGTGTGAAACCAATGCTGGATCCCAGAAACCTAAACATTTCTGAAAAGTAGACAACATTTTGAATTCAGCAATGGGTAATTTTTGTAGATCCTACAAGAAAATAACAACTGAAATAAAAACAATATTGAAATTGAGGTGAAACAACCAGCCATTTTTATCTACGTTTTACTCTAACTTTTTCCTGCAATGTCAGATTTTTTAAAGCAATATACCGTTAGATCTGCTGGACTCTTCTGGTTGCGGGGATATATTGGGCTTGTAGGTTCATCAAGAACCCTAGGTACCCAGAGCCAATAAATGAGCTTCACCTTGCAGTGGGTTTTCATTCTACACAGAGTATAAAGCAATTCATTTGCTGAAATAAAGAGTGAAAAATAGGTATCAAGAAAACCTTTGTAATTCCAAAATAGGCACAAGATAAGGTGTTGAGGAGCAGTGGTTATTTGCACATCTCTGAATTCTGAGGTGCCCATACTAGCATGTGAATTACAGGGCATTTCTCAAATAGACGTCTTTTTTACACACTGTCTTATATTTGGAAGGAAAAAATTTAGAGAAAGACAAGGTGCAGTAACACTTTTCTATTCTATGTTCACCCAAGTCTCCCGATAAAAATGGTACCTCACTTGTGTGGGTAGGCCTAGTGCCTGTGACAGGAAATGCCCCAAAACACAACGTGGACACATCACATTTTCTCAAAGAAAACAGAGGTGTTTTTTGCAAAGTGCCTACCTGTGGATTTTGACCTCTAGCTCAGCCAGCACCTAGGGAAACCTACCAAACCAGTGCATTTTTGAAAACTAGAGACCTAGTGAAATCCAAGACGGGGTGACTTGTGGGGCTCTTACCAGGTTCTGTTACCGAGAATCCTTTGCAAACCTCAAAATTTGGCCAAAAAAACACTTTTTCCTCACATTTCGGTGACAAAGTTCTGGAATCTAAGAGGAGCCACAAGTTTCCTTCCACCCAGCATTCCCACAAGACTCCAGATAAAAACGGTACCTCACTTGTGTGGGTAGGCCTTGTGCTCACAACAGGAAATGCCACAAAACACTATCTGGACAAATCAAAATTATCAAATAGAAAACTACCTGTTTTTGCGGGGGGCACCTGCGTTTTTGGTCCTGGGCTCAGCAGCTATCTAGGGAATCCTACCAAACCCAGGCATTTCTGAAAACTAGACACCCGAGGGAGTCAAAGGAGGTGTGACTTGCGTGGTTCCCCCAATGTTTTCTTACCCAGAATCCTCAGCAAACCTAAACTTTAGCTAAAAATAAAAATCACACTTTTCTCACCTTTCTGTGTGGGATAACCGCACTGGGACACATGTCCTACCACCCAACGTTCCCCTCAGTCTCCCGGTAAAAATGATACCTCAGTTGTGTAGGTGGGCCAAATGTTTGTGACAGGGAAGAAACAAAAACACGTCGAAATTGAGAGGGAACCAAAGTGGGTTCAAAAGGGCAGTTTGGAAAAAAAACATTTAGGCTGACAAGTGCAGCAGAAATTTTATCGGTATAGATGAGACAATGCTGGTAGGAATTTTGTGGATTCCTGCAGATTACGGAAGGTTCCATCCAAAAATGGGGGAAAAATGTGTGCTTTCCAGCAACGTTGCAGGTTTGCAGGGCAGGCATTGTGGGTAAGGAAATGGTGTGGGGTGCATGTGAAGCACACCACCGTGGAATCAGCTAGATGTTTTAGTTTTCAGATGTGTCTAGGTCTTGTGGACTTTTCTACAGGGCAGCATCCCAAAGAAAAAAAATGCAGTCCTCACCATTCCAAGTGGGACGCTTTTGAGAGTTACCAAGCTCTCATGGCCCAAATGTAAAAAAAAAAAAAAAAAAAAAAAAAATCAAATGTCCTCTTGCTTGCCATGGGATAAGATGTTTTAGTGTGCGGGGGAGAGCTGAAAGATTTTTAGCCCCTTCAGTTCGGGTGGGTGCATAACCAGGCACATACTGGTTGGTAGCCACCACCCCACTATTTTCTTTTATTTTTTTTATGCCCTGGCCTCTAGTAGTCTTTCTGTCCCCCCGGGATGTGGATCGGGGGTAATTGCCCAATCTGCCCACGGGTGGGCAGAACAACTTTGGTGCCATATATTTGGGGTGGTGGTATGGCCCAAACCTCTTATTTTGAAAAACAAATCTTCCCTGGTCTCTGGTGGGCTTTCTGCCCCCCTTGGGAACAGATGGGCCTTCCAAAAATAGGCCAATCTGCCCCAAAGGGGGGCAGTTATGGCCAACAGTAATGTGCCCCCATGGGGAGTGACCCTTGCCCAAGGGGCTGCCCCCCCAAACAAAACACACACATACACACACACCAATCCATGGTGTCTAGAGGTTTCTGCCCCCTTTGGGGGCAGATTGGCCTAACAAAAATAGGCCGATCTGCCTCCGGGGGGGCAGAAAAGGCCTACAAATATTTTGCCCCCCGGGGGGTGGCCCTTGCCAAATAGGTCGCTATCCTTATGCGTTAGTATAAAAAGAAAATCCCTGGTGGATCGGCCTAATTATATTAGAATAATTTGGCCGCCCGGGAGCGACCCTTGCCTAAAGGGTCGCTCCACAAACATAAAAAAATAAAAGTAAACAAAAAAAAACTATATCCCTGCTGTCTAGTGGTTTTCTGCACACCCCGGGGGGGCAGAAATGGCCTAAAAATCATTTGCCCTCCTGGGGAGCAGCCCTTGCCCAAGGGGCCGCTCCCCTAATGCGCAAGTACGAAAAAGAAAAAAAAAGCCCTGGTGTCTAGTGGTTTCTGCCCCCAGACAGTTACCCATTGCCCTTACCACCTGTTCTTTTAGATCAAATCAAATAGGCAAAAATGTTTACCAAACTTGACCTGACAGGTGTGTATTATTTAGTTAGATTCCAAAGGGTGATCATTAGAAAACTGCATTTCAAACTAAGGCCCTCATTTCAAGTTTGGCAGACGAAAAATGCAGTTCGCCAAACTCCAGCAGTCAAGCCCCTGCCAGTGGGTGGCCTTCTCGTGGCCCCTATTATGAGTTTCCCGCTGTGTCAGCAGGCAGAAACAAGGTTTCCGCCCGCAGGCCCAGCGGGAATCAGCCCACAATATTGATGCCGGCTCGTAATTGAGCCAGCGGTAATGTTGCGTTGCATAGGGTGTAACAGCACCCTTCACACTTTTCACTGTCTGCTAAGCGGACAGTGAAAAGTGCGAAGGGCTGTCCATGGAGGCACCTGCACTGCCCAGGCTGTCGATGGGGCCCCCTCTGCCAGCTTTTACATGGCATTGCAACCACCATGTTAAATCTGGCGGAGACGGGAGTCGTAATCTCCAGAATAAGAACCGTCGGCATCGCCAGCCCCACCTGTGGAGGGAACCTGGCGGCGCCAGTGGTCCAACTGTAGCGCTTTCACCATGGTCATACTGCGGCGATCTGACCACCGCCAAAACGTCCGGATCACCGCTATGGCGGCAGTCAGACCGCTACCACGAGTCTGCCAGACTTGTAATGAGGGACGAGGGCCTATGGGTGATCCATTTGAATATCATGTCATACCTTTCAGACTCAGTAATGTTCAGGCTCCTTTTCAGTTTTCATAGGTGAAATACTAAGGTAATTTTGAATGCTTTTTCTTTAGTGTATATAGATTATATATTGGTTTATTCTTATTCCATGGCAACATATTTGAAATATTTTAAAGCAGTGTTAGAAAAACAGTGATATATCCATCTTTTTACTAAACTTGAAATGTGCGTAACCCATTCCATTTTAGTAAAATAATTTGGCAATATAAAAAGTTCATAGGGAAATAAGATGAATGACAAGAAAAGCCTTTTACTGCACCTGGCATTATAAAAGGTTTTTGTTATTTTTCAGCTCTGCTTAACTAGCACTAGCTGATTCTGCGCTTAAAGGTTTTGCTGTAAAAAAGGCAAAGACTTTTGTTGCTCTTCTAGGATGTCCTAGATGGCACTATTCTAATCCTATGCTTAAAAACAAACGCTGCTAGAAAACCAGACATTTAAGATCAGTAATTCTAGCATGTTAATGGTGTGATAGATTGCTCCAATACTCTCCACCTAATACTTGGGAAGTATCCAGGGTTCCCTACTTCCTTTTTTGCATGATTTATTGTAATGTATTGTATTGTAATAGTATTTATATAGAGCTTTCTACCCCTGAAGAGGTGTCAAAGTGCTTTTCTGCGGATAGCACGCTACTCCGGAACCCAGAAGGAATTAGTGGTGGATTAGTATAGGTTAATACGAGTGCAGTTTTAGTATTATTATCAGTTAATTTGAGCCGTGGATATGTGAGTTTGTTAGTTGGATTGACTTAAGTAATGGAGGGGTGGAGGAGGGAAGAATTCAGAAGTGTTAATTGGGAGTTTATGGTAATAGAATTTAGGCTTGGGATGAGAAAAGGTGGGATAAAAGAGGGAAGAGTTTGTGGAAAGAGTTAGGGAGATCATAGTAGCAGAAGGGGTTTTGGATGAGTTAACGGTGAGATAAATGAGGGAGAATTTAGAAGGGTTGTTTGAGAGATGATGGTAGTAAAGTGAGGTTTGGGTGAGTTAGATGTGGAAGAGGAGGGAATAACTTAGGCAGGGTTATTTAGGAGATGAAAGTAGTAGAATAGATTTGGGATGAGTCAGAGTGGGAATGGAGGATAGATTGATAGAGACATGACATATGGTGATGGGTAGACAAAGTGTGATGTAAAATGAGAGCAGGGATTTATAAGTATCTAAGATAACAACTTATCTAGAAGCTATGCAATGACCTATGAACATGTTAAGCATAGAATAACATACATATATATATATATATATATATATATATACACACACACACACGAATACACACACATATGCACACATATATGTGCATACATATACATATTTAAACCATGAGTAAATATACATTAGTTAGACCGGTTTAAAGAGTATGTGTGTAGTTTATTGTAATGACATAGTAGTGATACATATTTTCTAAAGAACTATATATAACTAGAATATACACATAATCAGATAAAAAATATCAACATAGGCATATGCCGTCCATATCTGTTTGAATATGGTGGTTATGAAGGAAAGAGCCAACTCTTGAGTAGTTTTCTGAAGACAAGATAGTTATCTGTGGCTACAGTTGGGGTTAATGAATTCCATAGTTTGGCTGGTTGAACAGAGAAGCATGTACCACCTATAGTTTTTTTCTTGTATGGTGGTGTCCTAAGGCGGGGTGCCAATCCTGAGCGGAGGTTTCTTTGTTGAATGTATTTGGTTATTTTGTTTCTGATAAAAAGCGGTCCTGTTCCATGTACAGCTTTGTGGGTGATACAAAGCAGCTTGAAGGTGCATCTTCTGGAAACGGGTAACCAGTGTAGTGCTCTCAAGGCAGGGGAGATGTGGGCTTGTGGCTTTACATGTAATAGTAGCCTGGTTGCGGAGTTCTGAATACGTTGTAGTTTTTTCATAATAGATAGAGAGCCAGTGGTGATAGCTTTTGGATGGGACATATTGGGTTTGTCAAACCAAATGTTTAGGTACTTAAGAATGCATAGGTTTGAGTATAATGTAATAAGGTTTGACTTGGTGGCTGAGAGAGACATGAAGAGTGTACTGTTTTTTGTAGGGTAGCCTTATTATGTAATAGGCATAGGGATGCGAAGTTGTTAAGAGTGGCATGTTGCTTATTTTGTTTGCGTCTGTTTAGTGTGAATGGAGTATGGGTTAGGGGTGGTGGAGGAGCATGTGGATCATGATGCAAGGCTCTAAACTATTCAATGGAGAAGAGGCAGGTGAATGAAAGTTGCCATGTTGGGGTGCTTGTGGTAGATGTTTGTGAAGAGTGAGAATGTAGGGGTAAAGATTGGACAGGATTTGTATTCTTTGTGTAGTCATGAGGGTGGAGGTGGGTGTGACGATAAGTAAAATGAAAGTTTGGGTTGATTTGATGTGCTGCTGTGTGTGGTCTGTATTGTTTTTGTGGAATAGTGAGAGGGGATATTGATGTAGTTGGTTTTGGTGAGGGATTTGTATGTGAGTTTGTGCTGGTGAGTGGAATTAGAGTATTACGGGGTGTGGATGTGTTTTGGAGATGAATGTATGAGGTGTGTAAGAGGGGATGGATGTGTGTCAGGGGAGTTTGTGTTAGTTGCGATGACTGGAAGAGGTAATATGTGTGGTGGAGTGTGAGGATTGTATGGTTGAGCGTAATTGGTGAAGAGAGGGGAAGGGCGTTTGTAGATGGTGTGTTGGAAGGCTGGGTTTAGGAATTGTCACGATGAAAGGTGGTCTGTGTGGAGCAAATAGAGGATAGTGTTGTTGGTTTGTATTAACAGGGAGAGTATCTGGACGGCTGAAAGTAATGTATAGTGTGGTTTTGAGTTGTGTGGGTGATGGCAGGTTGTGGGAGTGGACAGAGTAGTGTTTGCTGTGAGAATGAAGGTGTTTTACTGTAGTAGTTGTGGTGGATATGTGTGTATGTGTTGTAAGTGGGGTATCGTGTTGGCTGATGGGACATTGCAATTTGTATGGGATCAGTTTGTGATGAAGGAGTTGGTTGTCTTTGCAGATGATGTGTTTGCATGTTGATGTATGTGTAGGGTGTACAGTAATTTTTGATAAATGGTAAATTGGGCAGCATTTCTGGCCCTAGGCCCTACCTGTCCCGAGCAGGCCCAGAACCAGAACCAGGCAACTGCCCTTGTCCTCTCCGCCCTTAGCTGAGACACCCAGGCTGAGACGTCCTGAGCCCTAGGCTTAAATAGCCCTACTGGCCAATAGCAACCTAGTCCTAACCCTAACCAATCAGATTTGTAGCCCTAAATCTCACAACCAATGGGAGACCGAGCCCTAATCACCAATCATACCCCTAATCCTGACAACCAATCACAATTTATGTAGCACATTGGGCCTGAAAGGGCACTTCCTGGACTTCTACTGATTGCTTCTTCGTGTCAGGACAAAGCTATGGTTCAGACGAGTGCTAATAAGGGTGAAGCATGTACAAGAAGCAGCTTTTATTCATTCTTGGTTGGCTTGGATGGCATTTCACCACTTTGGAGCTGTAATACCGTGCATGGAATGACAAAATTATCTTTTTGTCATTTTTCCGCTGGTGTAGATAGCACTAGTTAATTCCATGCTTAAAGCCTTTGCTGTAAAAATAGCAAAAGGTGTTGTCGCTTTTTTAGCTCATCATGAATGGCACTGTGCTAAATCTATGCTTAAAAAAATCTGCTAGAAAAACAGAAATTTGATGAGCCCATTTTGATTTTTGGTGGAGCTGTAGAGTGTGCTATATTAAGGAGCTGACCTGCACCTAATACTTGGGAACTACCCAGGGTTCCCTACTTCTTTTATTGCATAATGTGGCACCCTAAGCCTGAAAGTGCATTGTTGGAACCCCCAAACTTTTTGACTGATACTGGTGGTTACTGACTCTGCGCCCTGGGTGCTGCTAATCAGTCCCAGGGACAGGGAAGTCTGAAATGGTACATGCAAATTAGGCATAATTATAATTGGCTCTGACAACCTACCTATAAGCCCTGCCCGGATATACTGAGCAGGAGGTACAAGTCAAAGTGGTTAAAATCAATCCCAGGAAGCAACATTTTAAAAAAATCTAACATGGAGAAAATCTTTCCTTGAAGGTTATATCTGGCTGAGTCCACTCACTGGTGCGGCTAAATTTACTTAACACACCCCTTCTAGCCCGTCTCCTAATTGAATTATTGGGGCTCCTGTCGTGCTGGGGGAACAGGAAATGGTGAATGACCAGTTCTGTCCCAGGTGACTTTTCCTTCTTTGAAAACCACCTTGGCCACTCTCCCCCGTCCTGCTCTGCCAACTTCTGCAGCAAGTCTCCTCCCACCGGATGCTTCCTTTGTTTCAGCCCAGGCCACTTCACACCTCATGAAGGCAGCCTGGCTCAGGCTGCCAGAGACTGACCATTCAGGAAAGGGCACTACAGGGCTGATTTTGGAAACTTTCAGAAAGAGTTATAAAACTCTTTCTCTGTACTAGTTATAATAAATCCAAACTTAGCAAGTTCTTGGATTTGTTCTAACTTTACAATTGATACCAAACTTAACAGATTTAGCTCTTTTTGGCAGATATGAGACTTTATTCATTTTAAATAAAGCCTCCCAATTTTAGCCTATAGAGCTAATGCACTACAATGGGAAAAACTTACTTGGCTGATTTTCCCCTCACCAGGGCTTATAAAAAATATTTTATACAGTCCCTGCTAATATTTACACTGCAGCCAACCCTTGGAGGCGCTTAGGGCAGACCTTAGGGGTGACATATAACATAGGGTAGTTTAAGACTTTGGAAGTACTTTTAATTCCAAATTCAAATTTGGGGTTCATCATATTTTAAAAGCAGCCAAGCAAGGCAGGCCTCTCTTTAAAACGACACCAGACACCACAGAAGATCACCCATGGCTCCCCTAACTCTACAGGGGGCCCTAAACCTACATGCCCTACCATATACAGTAGTGTTCCTGGGCCTGAATAGCAGAGTGCAGGGCATAGTCAGAGTCAGTATCTACCAGTATCAGTCTGAAAAATGGCTGTGATAAGGGCCAAAAATATAACTTTATCACACTGCTAACCTACACCCTAGTAGTCCCCATCATCTAAGTGGAAACACCTGGAAAGTCCAACTGCATTGGCATTCCCAGGTCTGTGTTCCACTGTAAAGGCCATTGCCTGTAGGAAAATGGACCATATCAACAGTTTGGGAGTTTTCCTCCCTGCATGAGCCATCTGAGAGGTCTGTGGTCAGTTTGAACAAGGGATTGAGTACCAAATAGGTATGGTCTCAACTTCTTCAGGGACCAGACTACAGCAAAGGCTTCCCTCTCAATGGTGCTCCATCTTTGTTCTCTAGGGAGTAGTCACCTGCTAATGAAGTCAACTGGTTGATCTTGGCCCTCATCATTTACTTGTGACAACACTGCCTCAAATCATTTACTCTGAAGCATCTGTTTGTACAACACACCTCTTATTGCTGTCAGGGGCCAGTAACACTGGTGCTGAATACTTATCATCCTTCAGAGTATCAAAGGCCTTCTGACACACTGGGATCCAAATGAGCTTTTAGGCTACTTTTTATAGGTGAGTTCTGTCACCTGAGACACACTGGTCCCATAATTTTTGACAAATCTCCTGTAACACCCAGTCAGGTCAAGAACGGCCCTGACCTTAGTCCGGTGTTTAGGAGCCTCCCAATCCAGGATGGTCTGGATTTAAGGCTGGAGAGGCTATACATGGTCTCCACCTACAAGGTGGACCACAAACACCACTGAACTCTGCCATATCTGGCATTTGCTTGCTTTGATAGTCAAACCTGCTTGTTGCAGGGCCTAAAGCACTTCCCTCAGATGGACCAGGTGATCCTCCCAGGTGGAACTGAATACAGCTATATCATCTAGATAAGCTGCACAAAAGGATTCCAACCCAGAATGAACTCTGTTCAACAACCTTTGGAAAGTGGCAGGGGCATTCTTCAAACCAAGAGGCATCACCTTGAATTGAAAATGTCCCTCGGAGTGACAAATGCTGACCTCTCCTTTGCTCCTGGACTTAGGGCAATCTGGTAGCACCCTGAGGCCAGGTCACATGTCCTCAGATACATGGTAGCCCTCAACCAGTCAATAAGCTCATCAGGTCTACGTATGAGGTGAGCATCCGTCTTGGTGACTGAATTCAAATCTCTGTAGTCCACACAGAATCTTAACTCCTTCCCACCTTGGGGACTAGGTGTGGGTACCAGTGCCACTGAACTGGCCTAGGAAGTATCAGAGGGCTCAATTACCCCTAGCTCCAACATCATAGCTACCTCAGCCTTGATGTCGGCTCTGACCTAGTCAGAGAGCCTGTACAACTTGTTTTTTACAAGTAAGCTGTCACCAGTGTCAGTATGATGGGCACACCAAGTGGTGAGTCCAAAGGTCAGGCAGAACAGCCCAGCAAACTGCTCCAACACTTGTTTGCAGTCTTTTCTCTGCTGGTCTGTCAGCTTGGGAGAGAGTACCACTCCCTCCACTGAACCAGCTTGCACATTGATAGAGAGGAGATCTGGCAGGGGTTCACTCTCCTCCTCTCTTCCCTCATCTGTAACTATCACCATGGTCATGTCTGGCATATCTTGGTGGGATTTAATTCTGATGACAAGGAGGATCAAATAATTTTCCTGCCTTAACAGGATCATAGTGGCTTCCCTGATACCCCTTCTCCTTGGATGTGGAATGGCTTGAGAATGACTCGAGCCCTCCCTTCCTTATGCAAGCTTTTGTGGATCTTGTGAGGACTCTTGATTTTTTATTATCTTTCCCCTGGGCTTTCCCCTGGAGGGACCTTGTCCTCCCGTCTTCTGATCACCCCCCTGGTGTTTTTTGGAACCCCTGGTTCTCAAACACTCATCAGCTGCCCCTCACAGGTCCCTGGGATTAGACAGCTTAGAGTACACTAGATACTGGCATAACCTCTCTGAGATACAATCACTCAAGATCTGCTCCTTCATGATTAAATCGTATAGCCCCTCATACGTATTTACCTCATTACCCTGTATCCAGTCATCTAGTGCCTTAACTGAGGTGTGTACAAAATCAACCCAGTACTGGGTACTGACTTTCTTGTGGTCCCTGAACTTCATCCTATACTGCTCAGGGGTGCAACCAAATTTCTTGATGAGACATTACTTCATATGTGATTATGAGTTGGTGATGGGTGTGAAAGGTGGTTTTGAGGGCGGAGAAGTTGGTTGTAGAGGGTTCTTGTCACCATATTTTCTCCGCTTGGCGGCATGTGTGCTTGGAGTCTTGGAGTTCGGGGGTGAACCATGGGGCGTTCATGATGTTGCGAGTGGCGATGTGTTTTCTGAGGGGGGCTAGTGTGTCTGCGCAGGTAGTGATCCATTTAGAGAGGTTGTGTGCTCCTGCGTTGGGGTCGTTGGTGTGGGGGGGAGGTTGTGAGCCAGTTGGAAGTTCAGGCGTTCTGTGGGGATCTTGTCCCACATGCAGTAGGGTGTGGTGTGTTGATGGTGGTGTGTGGGGGGTTTGGTGAAGGAGAAGTGGACACAGTGGTGGTCAGTCCAAAGGAGTTTGGTGGTGTGGGTGTAGGCTATCTGTTGGCTTGCGCTGAAAATTGCATCAAGCGTGTGTCCTGCTGATTGGGTGGGGGGAACGGTGACCAGCTGTTTGAGTCCGAGGTTGGTGTGGTTGTCTATGAGGGAGGTAGATTTGTGGTCTTGAAGGTTCTCCAAGTGAAAGTTGAAATCACTGAGGAGGATGTAGTCTGTGGAGGTAAGGGCGTGCGAGCTGATGGTGTCGGCGATGGTGTCGCAGAAGGCTGGGCGTGGTCCTGGTGGTCTGTAGATTAGTGTACCTCTGAGGGTGGAGTTGTTGTTAATGTGGATTAGGAAGTGCATGTGTTTTGTGTTGTCAATAGTGTCTTGGGAGCTGGTGGTGACTTTGATGGTGTTCCTGTGTAGGATGGCGATGTCACCTCCTGGCCTGTTGAGGCGGCCTTTGCGTTGGAGTTTGTATCCCTTGGTGCTGGCGATGGCTATGTCGGGTTCCGAGGAGGGGTTGGTCCAGATTTCCGTGAGGAAGGCGATGTCAGGTGAGTGTGATGTGATGAAGTCCCAGAGTTCTATGGCACGTTTGTGAAGGGAGCAGGTGTTGAGGAGCAGGCAGTTGAGGTGGTTGTGGTGGGTGGTGTTGGTGTGGTGCATGAGGGTGTTGTTGCGGGGTGTGTTCTGGTTGTGGGGTAGTGTGCTGCGGGGCTGGTTGGTGGAGGTGGGGGCAGAGCAGGTGTGTATTGTGTTGGGAGTGTTGTGTTTGTTGTCGGGGAGGTCGCTATGGTTGGTGTGTGGTGTGAGGGATGAGGAGCAGGAGAAATGACAGGTGTGGCAGGTGAAGGGGCCATGAGTGTGTGTGGGGCGAGGGCCTGGGTTGAGTGAGTGGAGGGTGAGAGGGGAGTAGATTTGTCTGAGGGGACCAGGGGGGCTGGCGCTGGGGGCGGTCTTGACGCAGACGGGAGCAGACGGGTGCCGGGGCTGCCATAAATGGGAAGGAGGGAGGGAGTGGCAGCTGGGAGGAGGGAGGTCTGGGCGAATGGGAAGGCTGGGGGTCTGGGGCCGCAGGGATTAGCAGTGGTGGGAAAAAAAAACAAAAAGAAAACGGACGGTGAGGAGGTGGGGGAGGCGGGAGTGGCCACGGGGATGCATCGGCAAGGGAAAGGAGAAAAAAAGATGGAAAACAGGCGGTGAGGGGAGGCGGGAGGGACCGCGGGGATGCAGCGGCAAGGGAAAGGCGGAAAAAAAGATGGAAAATGGACGGTGAGGAGGTGGGGGGAGGCGGGAGGGGCCGCGGGGGACGCAGTGGCGGGGATTTTAAGCAAAAGGGAATGGTCAAGTGGAGGCGGCGCGGGGCGGCGGTGCGAGGAGCGACCAAGGGTTGATGGTAAGGAATACCACCGTTGGGTAATCTGGGGGCATAATCCACTACCCCTGGACACCTCAAACTCTATTTTGCTGCCATCATCTTTCTGCTCTCCTCTTGCCCATGTTTTCTTCTCCAGGGCCGGCCAACATATCTGCCTCTAAAGCTATGTAGGCTAAGTGGGCCTCAAGTTCCCTCTCCCACAGGACTAGTTCTGCTTCTTCTTGGATGGATACTACGGACCCTCCCCTCTCACTAGCTTGGGACTGGTCCCTGATCTCTGAAGGAAGAGACAGGTCAACATCATCCTCCTCCTGGAGGTTGGAAAGGACATCTTCAACCCTCCCCTTCTATCTCTGAGGCTCTCACTGTTTCCACTAACACTGCCCAGGCTTCAAGGGACCTAACCATTTCCAACTTCCTAAGGTTGTAATCAGCACGTAACTCCCTCTTTCTGCATAACACCCTAAGCTCAGCTGTAGCGAGTGTGGGTAGATTAGCCAGATCAAGCTCTATGGTATCCCTAGTTTTGGGTCACAAAAAACTTTGGTAACAATTGATCAGAACAATGTAGAAAAATCACAAATTAAGTAATTAAAAAATAATTAGTCCAAATTTGAAAAATCAAAAACAATTTGGTCTAAGCCAATTTGGAGGATTTGTATTTTGCTTCACTTAAACACTGCATGATGATATCAAATGCAAGTACTTGATCCGACCACTGGGCACCAAAATGTTGGAAAGTGGGTTGTAGGTAAAGGCAGGTAGGTATCTACACTAAGCAATTGGCCACAATCCTCCACTAGGTCCAGTCAATGTCTCAATGAATTAATTGTTGCTCAATCATTGGTACCTTGGCCTACAAGCAGTTAGGCTTACTTAGGAGACAGGAGTATAAAGCATTTAATAGCAACAAAAAAGTAAATAATTCAAACATACCACAGAATAAAAATCAGACTCCAATTTATAGAAATAGGAGATATTTATGACTTTAAAATGACACTAACACAACAGAAATCCAATTTAGGGAACAAGAGTTATGCATTTTTAAATATTAAAAATAAAACTAGCGCTCAGAAACAAATGGCACTTAGAGGATTTAAAAAAAAAAAAAGTTGCACTTGACATGGACAATGTTCAGAGCTCAGGCTACCTACCATGTAACACTGTTACACTTACTTTCACAAGTGTTTCTTGAGTTGGGAAAGTGGTCCATTGCATCAGCCAAGGGTTTAGAGGCTCTTGTTGCCTCTTGGGGTCTGGGACTTCCCACAATGCACCTCTTCCACTTATTGAGCTTTTTACAACAGTTGCTCCAAATTTCACCAAACTTCTGGATCTTCTTCCAGAAGTCCTTTTTGGGTCCTTGAAGTGTCCACACACTTGACCCAAGGTTCCAGAAGCTCCCAATAGCTCCTTGGAAGTTGGGAGTACAGTTCCTAGAATGCACCCGGTCAGAATCTTCAAATGGCTACTGGCTGCTGGTTAGCTAGGCACTTGGTGCAGGGGACTCTGGTCAGCTCCTATGTAACCTGTAGTGTACAGGGAGTCCACTCCTGGAATTGCAGACGCAAGGCAAAGTCTTTTTCTTAGTGAAGCCCAAAGTATGCAGCTGGTGCAGTCCTTGTGAGTGCAGTTCTCCAGGTATAGACCAGGGGTCCAGCAGGGCAGTCCTTCTCCAGTATCTTCCTCCAGAAGGGATCTGAAATGTGGGGCAGCTCTGCCATATTAATCATTCCTCCTGGGGTGGGAAGCAGGGGAGTGCTCCTGTCCAATGGGGTGCAGGCCACCACCCTCTGGGGTGATCACTTCCTGTGAAGTGTGGCAAAAATCAATCCCAGAAAGTAACATTCTCTAAAAATGTAAGATGGCAAAAATTCATTCTTGGAGGTTAGATCTGGCCGAGTCCATTCACTGGTGTAGCTAAGTTTCCCATAACACACAACTTCCAGCCCCTCTCCTAATCTAATCTGTGGAGCTCCCATCTGCCTGGGGAGCAGGAAATGGAGGAGGTCCAATGTCGGTCCCAAGTGTCTTTCCTTCCTTTGAAGACCAGTTTGGCTAATCTTCCCAATCCTGCTCTGCCATCTGCTGCAGCAGTTCTCCGTGCACCAGATGCTTCCTTTGTTTTAGCCCAGTTCACATCACTTCATTAAGGTAGCCTGGCTAAGTTTGCCAGAAGCTTACCAATCAGGAAAGGGCACTACAGGGCTGAATTTGTTAACTTTCAGAAAGAGTTCTAAAACTATTTCCTTGTCAACACTGGTAGGTTGTTGGATTTATTATAACATTTAATTTGGTGCCAAACGTGCTATATTTAGCCCCACTCTGTTGAAAAAAGGACTTTATTATTTTAAAATAAAGTCTCCCAATGTTAGCCTTTGGAGCCCATTGACTACAATGGGGAAAATAAATGTAGCTGTTTTTCTCTCACCTGGGCTTATAAAATATGTTTATAAGGTCCCTGCTTATATTTACACTGCACCCAACCCTGGGGGCATTTAGGGCAGACCTTAGGGGTAACTTATGCAAAACATAAGGTAGTTTGAGACTTTGGAATTAAAAATACTTCCAAAGTCGAATTTGGGGTTAATTTTAACTTAAAAACAGCCAGCAAGGCAGGCCTGCCTTTACAATGACAGGGACCACACCAGTGCGCTCAGGGGTGTCCTATCTACTCTGGGGTCCCGAAACCTACATGCCCTACCATATACTAGGGACTTATAGGTAGGTTTCAGAGCCTATTATAATTAGGTCTAATTTGCATATACCATTTTACACAAAGCACTGGCCTAGGGCACATGCAGTCAGTAACCACCTGTATCAATTGAAAGGTTTGGCCGTGATCAGGGCAAAAAGGATGACATATATATATACATACACACACACATATATATATATTCACACATATATACACACACATACATATACAGACATGAATACACCTATGTAAATATATCCACACATATATCCATTCATATTCATAAAATATCCACACGTATATATATATCCATACATAGCTGCGCACACACATACATCTATATCCATACATACATCTATATACAGACACACATATTCAATTAAAAAAAACAAAGGTTACAGACCCTATAGTTAAGTTCTGAATTTACTTGTACAAAACATAGACATTCAGCAGTTAGAGTTATTTCAAGTAACTAACTCGCTCCCTTGCCATGCACAGTTTATCAATAATTTTACTACAAATGTTGCAGTGATAGTATCAAAGATGCCATACAAGACGTTATTAATGATATAATATGTGGAGTAATTAGCTGTGCATGGTAAAGGCGCGAGTTATAGTTACTTTAGGGCAGAAGTTATAGTTACTTGAAATAACACTGACTGTTGAATATCTATGGTTTTGTACAAGTAAATTCAGAACCTAACTATAATGTCTCTGTAACCTTTGTTTTTTTCATTGAATTTCTATGTTTTTTTTTACGTAAAGTAATCTTAATTACTATACATTATTCCAACCCCCTGCCTTTGGCCGTGCACGGCAGGTGTTGGTCGCAGGGCCTGGCTGCACACTTTTTGTTATTTGGTCTAAATTTTTTCAATAGTTTGAGATATCAGAGGAAACCCAAATTTGTATATCTGGGCAGAGCCTAAGCACAGATCTCATGGTGAGGTCTGATTGGCTGCCAGCACCTAAAGCAGGAAGTCCTGGCAGCCATCTTGGGACCAATATATATGATAGCACTCCACTGAAATGCATTCTAGTGATTGGCAGGTTTTGAGGGTGACAAAAAAGAGAACTTATAAAGGGGATAGATTTTTGTTGCAAAATAAATCATTTTTGATCTGATTACTAATTGTAGGAATTGTGGTGTGTTCTAAGGTGATTTTGCCCATGAAAACGCTTTCTGCTTGGATTTCATGAATCCGGTTTGAGAGAAAACAGTTTGTTCATGATTTTCCCATACTGGTTATGAAAGGTGCTCCAGAAGCTAAAAGGAGAGCATATTTGCTAGAATTTCACACTTTCTCAGCTGTATGAGAATGAAGTCTGGCATTCTTAGTATAACATGAACTTCCAACAGGACCTGCCTGTCAGTGGATTCCCCTGTACTCTACTGCAGCTTCCCAGTGTGTTCTAAAGAACAACTAGAGTGCTGACAGTCTTATTATGACAAAAGTGTGGCACACCTGAAGCTATCTTAATTGAATCAAACTAGTAAAACTTAAAACATTTAATTTAAAAAGGAACAAAAAGAGGGGATTCATTTTGTCATAGAAATTATGGTTAGTGCTGTAGAAAGAAAAACGTTTTAAGTGAGTTCTCAAATAGCTTCCTCTTCTATTTTATTAAAATATTCTGACATTCGGACGGAAACATGCACTTTCTGCCAGTTAACTCCCTGGTGATCAGCGGCTTACAGTGTTCTAATGACCAGCTAGAGTGCATTCTGAATTTGTGCCAAAAGTGTGGCACATTTGAATGCCATCTTGATGGAATCAAAGTGGAAAATTGAAAGCATTTTCCACTGAGGACACTGAAGTAAATTAGGAAGCTTCATAACAATTAAATCTCCAAAGATGGCCGCCAGAGAAAAAAAAAAAAGAGCCCAATTGTAGCCCAATGACATAAGCGTGCAAAACACCAACGTTTTTAGTTTGTTTACAGTTTTATATAATGCAGACTTGACCCAATAGAATTGGAGTGCTTTACATGAGCATTAGTTACAATACACAAGAACACATTCATTTTAGTTTTAGGCATGGGGAGATTAAGTGATTTACCCAGAATCATAAAATATTGAGCGGACACTGAAACTTGAACATGGTTCCCCAGTTGCAGTCTGCATCTCTGTCCGTAACTGTAGGAGGCTGGACTGGCTTGTAGTGAGTACCAAGGGGTACTTGCACCTTGCACCAGGCCCGGTTATCCCTTTTTAGTGTATAGGGTGTCTAGCAGCTTAGGCTGATAGATAATGGTAGCTTAGCAGAGCAGCTTAGGCTGAACTAGGAGACGTGTGAAGCTACTACAGTACCACAAGTGTCACTTGCACAATATCATAAGAAAACACAATACACAGTTATACTAAAAATAAAGGTACTTTATTTTTATGACAATAAGCCAAAGTATCTTAGAGTGTACCCTCAGTGAGAGGATAGGAAATATACACAAGATATATATACACAATAGCAAAAATATGCAGTATAGTCTTAGAAAACAGTGCAAACAATGTATAGTTACAATAGGATGCAATGGGGAAACATAGCGATAGGGGCAACACAAACCATATACTCCAAAAGTGGAATGCGAACCACGAATGGACCCCAAACCTATGTGCCCTTGTAGAGGGTCGCTGGGACTATTAGAAAATAGTGAGAGTTAGAAAAATAACCCTCCCCAAGACCCTGAAAAGTGAGTGCAAAGTGCACTAAAGTTCCCCTAAGGACAAAGAAGTCGTGTTAGAGGAATAATGCAGGAAAGACACAAACCAACAATGCAACAACGCTGGATTTCCGATCTGGGGTACCTGTGGAACAAGGGGACCAAGTCCAAAAGTCACAAGCAAGTCGGAGATGGGCAGATGCCCAGGAAATGCCAGCTGCGGGATGCTGCTGTGGCCCAGGAGGGACCAGGAGGTCGCAAATTGGACCAGGAGGTAGAGGGGACGTCGAGCAAGACAAGGAGCCCTCTTAGCAGCAGGTAGCACCCGGAGAAGTGCCAGAAACAGGCACTACGAGGATGCGTGAAACGGTGCTCACCCGAAGTCGCACAAAGAAGTCCCACGTCGCCGGAGAACAACTTAGGAGGTCGTGCAATGCAGGTTAGAGTGCCGTGGACCCAGGCTGGACTGTGCACAAAGGATTTCCGCCGGAAGTGCACGGAGGCCGGAGTAGCTGCAAAAGTCGTGGTTCCCAGCAATGCAGTCTAGCGAGGTGAGGCAAGGACTTACCTCCACCAAACTTGGACTGAAGAGTCACTGGACTGTGGGGGCCACTTGGACAGAGTTGCTGGATTCGAGGGACCTCGCTCGTCGTGCTGAGAGGAGACCCAAGGGACCGGTAATGCAGCTTTTTGGTGCCTGCGGTTGCAGGGGGAAGATTCCGTCGACCCACGGGAGATTTCTTCGGAGCTTCTAGTGCAGAGAGGAGGCAGACTACCCCCACAGCATGCACCACCAGGAAAACAGTCGAGAAGGCGGCAGGATCAGCGTTACAGAGTTGCAGTAGTCGTCTTTGCTACTTTGTTGCAGTGTTGCAGGCTTCCAGCGCGGTCAGCAGTCGATTCCTTGGCAGAAGGTGAAGAGAGAGATGCAGAGGAACTCGGATGAGCTCTTGCATTCGTTATCTAAAGTTTCCCCAGAGACAGAGACCCTAAATAGCCAGAAAAGAGGGTTTGGCTACCTAGGAGAGAGGATAGGCTAGCAACACCTGAAGGAGCCTATCAGAAGGAGTCTCTGACGTCACCTGGTGGCACTGGCCACTCAGAGTAGTCCAGTGTGCCAGCAGCACCTCTGTTTCCAAGATGGCAGAGGTCTGGAGCACACTGGAGGAGCTCTGGACACCTCCCAGGGGAGGTGCAGGTCAGGGGAGTGGTCATTCCCCTTTCCTTTGTCCAGTTTCGCGCCAGAGCAGGGCTAAGGGGTCCCCTGAACCGGTGTAGACTGGCTTATGCAGAATTGGGCACATCTGTGCCCAAGAAAGCATTTCCAGAGGCTGGGGGAGGCTACTCCTCTCCTGCCTTCACACCATTTTCCAAAGGGAGAGGGTGTCACACCCTCCCTCAGAGGAAGTTCTTTGTTCTGCCATCCTGGGCCAGGCCTGGCTGGACCCCAGGAGGGCAGAAGGCTGTCTGAGGGGTTGGCAGCAGCAGCAGCTGCAGTGAAACCCCAGGAAAGGCAGTTTGGCAGTACCAGGGTCTGTGCTACAGACCACTGGGATCATGGGATTGTGCCAACTATGCCAGGATGGCATAGAGGGGGCAAGTCCATGATCATAGACATGTTACATGGCCATATTCGGAGTTACCATTGTGAAGCTACATATAGGTAGTGACCTATATGTAGTGCACGCGTGTAATGGTGTCCCCGCACTCACAAAGTCAGGGAAATTGGCCCTGAACAATGTGGGGGCACCTTGGCTAGTGCCAGGGTGCCCTCACACTAAGTAACTTTGCACCTAACCTTTACCAGGTAAAGGTTAGACATATAGGTGACTTATAAGTTACTTAAGTGCAGTGTAAAATGGCTGTGAAATAACGTGGACGTTATTTCACTCAGGCTGCAGTGGCAGGCCTGTGTAAGAATTGTCAGAGCTCCCTATGGGTGGCAAAAGAAATGCTGCAGCCCATAGGGATCTCCTGGAACCCCAATACCCTGGGTACCTCAGTACCATATACTAGGGAATTATAAGGGTGTTCCAGTAAGCCAAATGTAAATTGGTAAAATTGGTCATTAGCCTGTTAGTGACAATTTGAAAGAAATGAGAGAGCATAACCACTGAGGTTCTGGTTAGCAGAGCCTCAGTGAGACAGTTAGGCACCACACAGGGAACACATACATATAGGCCACAAACTTATGAGCACTGGGGTCCTGACTAGCAGGGTCCCAGTGACACATAACAAACATACTGAAAACATAGGGTTTTCACTATGAGCACTGGGCCCTGGCTAGCAGGATCCCAGTGAGACAGTGAAAACACCCTGACATACACTCACAAACAGGCCAAAAGTGGGGGTAACAAGGCTAGAAAGAGGCTACTTTCTCACAGTAACGCTACATCCTCTCCCCAGGTGTAACAAATAATCAAGTGATCAACTGCATAAAAAAAAAAAAAAAAAAAAAAAAAAAAAAAAAGATAGCTAATAATTTAAAAGTGACTTCTGGCAATATTAAAACTCCGTAAATACGCCCTCAATTTAGTTTTTTAGAGGACTAACCCTAACTTCTATGGGAATAAAACCCTCTAATTTTTATAATTTCTAAAGGAAATACTTTAAGTAATACAGTTTTGATACATCAAGAGGACGTTAGGCGTGCTACACTTGGTAAACAAATATAGAATGTTAGCAATCTAGTTGTTCATTAGAATACTGTGGAGAGGCAGAGCTCACAGGCACGAACTCAGATAATTTAGACAGGGTGGAGGTTGTAGAGGCAACAAATTGACCACTCTGGGCAGGCGGACGGGACAGTGAGAGTACAACGGACCATGGAGGGCAGGGAAAAGGGGGTTAGGGGCAACAAACTAACTGTGCAAGACAGGCAAGGGATGCTGTGGCAATATAACACACCATTAAGGACAGAAGCAAGAGGTAGTGGCAGTATAACCATACATGCCAGCGGGCCAGATTCAGGCAGGAGACTCCCGATATCTGTTTCCTCCCTAAAATCTACTCTTGTTCAATGTAAGTCAGTGGGGAACATCAATTCTCCAGGCTTTTTGTTTTTTTCAAAGTGTCCCTCTTACCAAGTTCAAAATGTTCCCAAGAATGTTACATTGGTTCATTGCGCATGGACAACAGAGAGTGGAGGGGGGAAAGGCAAGGGCAGCAAACTGAACATACTGCACATACAGAAGGGTCAATTGCAGCATAACGGACGATGAAGGGCAGGAGGGAAGAGGCTGTGGCAGCTCATTACACCATGCAGGGCAGGAGGAAGGGAGCTGGTGCATGGACCTGGACAACGGAGGGTAGGAAGGAAGTGGATGGGTTAGCAAGCTAACTGTTCAGGACAGGAAGGAAGGGCAGTGGCAGAGCAACAGCCACACAGGGCTTTAAAGAGGGAGCAGGGGCATGGACAATGGAGCGCAAGGATGTGGGGGGAGAGCAGTAGCAGCAAGCTTGGGTGGAGGCAGCACATTGCCAAGCCAGGCCCTGTGTCCAAATCCCCTCCAACACCGTTCATTTCCATGGGCATGTTACTTAAGATTAAAAAACCCTAGGTTACAGGGATTTTAAAGTTAGGAAATAGAATTAAAAAACCTTAGAAATTCACAAAAAAAACAAAGGTTACAGGAACGTTATAGTAACCAAAACCAAAGAAATTCAGGTGTTAGTTATTTCAGCTCACTATAACTCATGCCCTAAGTTAACTATAGCTCACAACCCCCCACATGAACTGCTAACTACCCCACATATTATACCAGTCATCACACATTTTATGACATCATTGATAATATCACTGTAACATTTGCAGTAAAATTATTGATGAGAAAACTGTGCATGGTGAGGGTGCGATTTATAGTTACCTGAGTTAACCATAGCTATAACTGTTGAATTTCTAATGCCTCAAGCAGCAGGGCAGTCCTCTGTGGGTACAAGGCAAGCTTCAAGCAGCAGGGCAGTCCATTGATGTACAAGGTAGTCGTTATAGAGGGTCCTCCAATGGTCAAGGAGAGGCCTGAAGAGTGGGGCTGAGGGTCCTATGTTTATACTTGGTGGCAGCTGTGAAGTGGAAGAAACTTGTAGATTGTCCTCCACAGCTGGTTTTGGACTATTCACCCTCCCCATCCAGCCTCCAAGAGGTCTAGGGTGACAAAGACTGATGTTAAGTTCTTTATGAGTGTGCTGAGGCAGCTCATTTGAAAAGGATGTGGGGCTTTGAACAGCTCCGCCCCTCCTATCCACATCCTGCCAACAACTAGTTCCCCTTTGTCTCATTGTGTGGGAGTAATACACAAAGGCCAACTGCCATTCTAGTTACGGTCATGTGGCCAAAGACACTAGCTGCAGACACCAATTGGTTGGACATGAAAATGCCAACTTTCTAAAAGTGGCATTTTCAGAACTGTGACTTAAAGTCCAAATTTAAATTAGAATTTGTTATCAACCAAAAATGACACGTCTACCTGTTCCCAAACAAAAGTTATAATGTATTGAAAGTAACATGGTAGCCCAGTATTATCCTACGGAAGAGGTAGGTCTCATAGCAGTGAAAAATTAATAAGGGAGCTTTTCACTGCCAAGACATGTAAAACTTAAAAGTACATGGCCAACTTTTTAAATACAACAAACCCCACCTTTTGATCTGCTGGGGGCCTTAGGGGCGACACATGTATTAAAAAATACATTTTAGCCCTGGCAGAAGATTTATTTTGCCAAGTTGCATTGGCCGATCGAAACTGCACACAGGCTGCAATAGCTAAGACATGTTATAAACAGCTAACTAAGTGGGGGCACAACAAGTGCTGCAGGCTCACAGGCGCATTTAATTTAAAGGCTCTGTGTACATGTTGTACCACTTTATGAGGGACTTGTAATTAAATGTGCGAGTCAAGCATAGGCCAATTTTACCAAGTTGTAAGGAGGGGTCACAGGCACTTTAGCACTAATTAGCAATGGTAAAGTGCATTGTCCCAAAGCTAACAAATCTGAATTCCAGCAAACATGAGGGGAGCAGGCAAGGATGACCACCCAATGGTTGACAGGTCTAACAAGAAACTATACCTGTGGAATTTGGAAAGAGCTACACAAACGTGATTATACTACCTGAATGGCTTACCTTTATCAATATAGTACACAAGTTCCCTCTTTAAATCTAGGGTGTTAAGTGCCTGGTTCGCTACAAATTGCGGTGGCAAAAAGACAAGTAGCTAAATGGTCTGTTTCATGTGAATGGGGGAGAAAACCTTTGACAGGAATTGGATTTAGTGTGAAGGACTATTCTATATTTGTGAGCCTGGATGGATGGCTCCTGTAATATAAGAGCCTGAAGCTCACAGGTGCTTCCGAGGGAGGAGACTGCAACTAGGAAGGCTACCTTCAAGGCAAAACAGTAGGGGCTCGAATGCAGGGCCCACAAGTTACTTGAGGACCACATGCAGGTTCCATAGTAGGGTTGGGGGGAGGGTTCTTGAGGTATTACCCTCTTAAGAACCTCTCTGAAGTCCTTAATGACTGGGCTCTTGAAAAGTGTGGTGTGTTGTCTGTAGGTAATATGCAGCTGTAATTAAGTGTAAGCATTTAGAAGTCCAGGTAGGAGGTTACAGGGAATTTTCAGCACAAAAAGGTAAAGGGATCTAACTGTTTAGAGCTACATTACTGCACAAACCTCTTCCACTTAACTGCATAACAGGTGTGGATTGTGGGCTTTCACACCTCTTGCAGAATAAACATCCATTCCTTGGCAAGTTTGAGGTAGCTGAACTTCAGGAACTCAGGTGCCAGATAGCAAGTATCAGCCATCTGGAATATAGGTGTGCAAGCTGGTGCCAATAATAAATGAGGAGATTTGGGCTCTTCTGAAGCTTTTCAGGTGAACAGACTGATATCTGTAGGAGCACTGAATACCAGGGCTGTTTTGCCCAGAACGAGGGTCCTGGACACCCCCTTCATTTTCCTTAATATGTGTGGGATGATGGGGAGAGGAGGAACAGCATAATGAAATATCGTTGACCAGTTCATCCAGACTGCATTGCACCACAACTGCAGGTGTGGATACCTGGGAGAGATGTTTTGGCATTTTGCGTTTTTGGGAACAACAAAGTTTGATGGTAGGGGGTCACCCATCAATCAAGGTACTTGTGAACAACTTGTGGGTAGAGTTCCCACTTGTTAAGTTGTTGATGCATCCTGCTGAGCAGGTCTGGAAAGTTGTTCTCCACCAACAGTAAATATTCCACAGACAGGTGAATGTTGAGGGTTACCCAGTGCAAAATCTCCTGAGACAGTTCAGAGAGCTAGTGGAAGTGGGTTTCCCCCATGCTTCTGGCTGTCATACATGGCTGTCATGTGTAGATCTTTATGAGGAATGTCTTACCTGGAATGAGGTATGAGTAAGGCTGGACGGATGGCTAGCAGTCCCCAAGTACTTTATGTGGTACTGCCCCTGGAACTGAGGGTAGAGGTGCCTTTTATGGTCACTTCATAGAGGTAAGCAACCCACCCTACATGAGACTCATCAGTGAGATGGTCACTTGCAACAGGGAGTCTAGAAATGGCCTGCAGAGCAACAGATTGGTGCTGCTTCACTGTGGCAAAGCGCTTAGCCCTAGATCTTCCAGTCTCCTTTCACTTGGTCTCATTGCCTTGAGGGGCATTCCTGTAGTGACTGTATGTGTAATCAGGCATGTGGCACAATCAATATGTATGAGGCTATTTTACATTGATGGTGAATTCTAACCTGAAAAGCAAAAACAATACAGTTTGAGCATCGTCCAGTTATGGAAAGGCAATTATGACATTTCTGCCCAGAAGACTGCTTCTACATCTCTGCACTTTGTGAACACATTTGGAGCCATAATGCCTCAGAAACGTAATACCTTAAGCTGGTAGTGTGGTCTACTTACCACAAATCAAAAGTACTGGTGATGCGCTGGGTGGATTGGCATGTTAAAGTATGCATCTTTCTAATCCAGTGTTGACACGAAGTTGCCTTGGTGGAACAGCACAATGACATCCTTCAGGGTGACCATATAAAAGTGTTTAGAGAGGATGACTCTGTTTAAGGGACGGAGATCTAGCTTCAGCTGGAGGGAGTCATCCTTTTGGGGGAATAAAGGAAGTAGATAGAGTACAACCCTTTCCCATGTTGTTGTGCAGGTACCGGCTTGATGGTGCACTTTGCAAGGAATACTTCAGCCTGTTCGTATAGGGGCTGGAGGTGGTCTCAGTGGAAAATTTAGGGATGGGGTGGTAAGGTGTGAAATTCTAGGCAGTACATTTATCGCATGATGGAAAATACCTATTTATCAGAGATGATGTTTTTCCACTGAGGAAAGAATTACCTCAGTCAACCCCTGACAGGTGTCATGTCGTGTGATCAGGTGGGCTGGATGGGGAGTCTGTGCTTTCCTACAGAGGTGTCTCTAGCACAACCACCTCTGCTAATAACAATTACGTTTGTAGGCCTTGAAAGGACAATTTGCTGGGGATTCTGAAATGGCTGTTGGTGTTGAGGTCGCTGGCCTGATACTTGTTCAACATCACCCCTGGTTTGCTGTCTACGAACAGCAGAACTGGGACAGATGACTGCAGGGAACCCTTGGACTCTGATCTCAGTGTCTTTTTTAAGCCTTTCCTACTTGAAAGCATATCCGCTGTTTGCATATTGTCAGCTTACAGTGGGCTTAGAGCCCTCCCATTGCTTACCTTCAGGTGGCTTCATGGTCAATCTTGTTTGCTTGCTTCTTATTCATTACTCTGTATTGGCTTTGCTTCTTCTTCATCTGTTTATTCCTCCTATTGGGGCTTGGATTCATTGTGTCCTTCCACTTTTCAATTTTCAAGCGCTGCTTTGTTCTTTCTTTAAGTATCCCAAAACAGAGTAGTTTTTTTCTGCCTTGTTTACCTCTGCACCACTGCTGTGCTGGTGTTGCTCTTTCTCTGCCTGGGTACTCTCTGCCCCCACCTTTGTGATGCCATTGTGGGCTTCTCCTCCTACTGTTGATTTCTAGCCCATGTACTTCTCTCCCATTGCCATGTCACACTCTCGCTCTCTTCTGTTTGCTTTACTCTACTCAACATTCCTTTCTATGATTGCTCCTCTCCTACTCCACTTTCCTTTCTATGATTGCTTCTCTCCCCATGCCCTACATGTTGCTACTTTTTCCTGTTTGTTTACAGATCCAACAGGTATTGGTAAACAAAAAGCAATCACATCATTTGGTAGGCACATGCATGCTTGGTCATAGGCTTTTTTTCTCTTTTTTTTAGCCATGCTTCACAGCATCGGAATAGTGTACAGTATTGCTAAATCCACTGGCAAAGCCAATAGGTCTGAAAGGCAAAACCTCTTGGCTTTGCCAAATGATTCTCATTTTTAAAAGCTTCTGGTACACCTGATGGTTGAAATGATGTGCACCATCAAACAAAGACCTTTGAAAGGTACTGTGGCACCTCAGTTCTAAATCCTGATACTATTAGTCAGGCATGACTCAGGAGAAAGAAGCTGGAGTTCATCCCTCAAGCGCAGTGTTTACCTAATTTTTGGTGGGTCGTAAAAGTCAAAGCAATAAATAAAGATGCCTTTAAATTCTATATTTATCTTGTCACATTTGCTGCACTTCAAAGAACGAGGTCAAATGTCATTCTGTCTTGTGACAAACTTCTGCTGATGTTTTTTAACATGGGGACTGGTATTTCACAAACTCCTCTCACTTTGCAGCCAGAGAAAGGCAAGTAAAGTGAACCTCTGTGACAATTTTGCTGGGGTACATAAAATGTGAAGGGAAAGGCTGTAAAATGTCATTTTTTATAACACACAAAAAATGTAAAATAACTGTAAATGAACTGTACACATTCAGGAGTTAGTAAAGCAAAAATTAAGCACCTTTTTTTCCGGAGGTTTGATAGAAACAAAGGTTTTAACAGGAGCAGAACAAATAAAACAACTTGGTGATGCTCAAACCTAATTTTCACATGTTAACATTTATGCAATATATTTTGAGAAGTAAAACTGTATGTATGTGCAAGCTTAGTGCCCATTTCAATGGGAAATGTGTCTCTGTAAATTACAATGTGCTACCACATGATGCTTTAGTTACATTAAAAAAATCATCTGTTTAATTTCCATTAAAGCTAGATGGGTTGCAAAGGTTTTTTTTTCTAAAAAGTGGTTGTAGATCTAAAAAGTTTAATAAGCACTGCTCTATCAGCACTATCCAGCATGGTAAGGGCATTTATTAAATTTTCATTGCTGGTGGTCTTGCCCTCACCAATTAACTCCTGCAATAGTTTCTTGTGGGCCTCTGGGAGGTGCTTCACCAGGTGTTTAATTTTGTCATGTTTCTGTGCCTAAGCACGTGGACTCCTCATCAGGTGGCTGAGTGTCATCTGTTCCCTGTATGGATGAGATCTTACATGATGAATACACAACTAACAAGTCTGGCGATCTGGCCACAGACATAGACAGGGTTGTCAGGAGCAGGTTTGAACATTTTTTTCCAGCCCTCAGTGTCACGATTTTTTCCTTTATGGACTCTTTAAAGTTAGTAATGGCTGACCTTAGCATTCCCGTTAACAAGGAGAGGTAACAGATTCTCTGCTGGTTTGGGATAAGGTTCTTGCAACTCCTTCTCCTCGGTCTCAGAAACTTCTGTGAAGATGGCCTCTGGACTCTCATCCTTGCACTACTGGAAGGCCAGAGGACATGGCTTATTTCTTCCTGTGTATCCAGGAAGCTTTCAGCCCAGAAGATGTTGGGCATTTCTGAGGTGGCTTGTTGCTTCTTCTTGTAGTAAGCCTACTGCCTTTCCCTCCGGTGCTGGTGGGTCTTCTTGTAGATTAAGAAGGCACAAAAGGCATCACAGGTATTCCTGTTGCCTGATGAGAGACAAATTACAAACACAATGCTGTTCACTCTAGTAGTATTTGATGTTATATGTATTTAACTTTCCTATAAGCAGGGCCAATGGAATTATGCGGCTGCAGAGAGCCAAATTATGCGGCAGTGTTGACTAAATTATGCAAAAAAGGGAAGTTATGTGGCATGAGTCACATTTTGTGATAAAATTATTTCATTATGTTGTCATTGTTACTTGTTAACACTCTATGGCCTTTAGTTGCTCCTCATTGGTACCAGTTTAACAACTAAATATACCAACAAGCAAAAGAAAGGTCACCAGTTAACTTTTGCAAAAGGCCTTCTGCTTGTGGCATCATGTTTTGCTAAGTTTTTAGTAACTTTTTAAACACATGAGTCAGGAACAATTTTGTTAAAATCTGCTGATTATGCAGCAGATGATGGATTATAAAGCAAAATGTGCCAAATCCATAATTATGTGAAAAACGCCAGAGCTGTACAATCACATTACTCGAGTAGACCTTCCTATAGGTCCCTAGTAAACGGTACAAATTGTGTGTACTCAGAGCCTTTAAGTTAAATGTCACTACTACAGTGCATATTGAGCCATCCAGCAAAGTGACAGTGTAAAACATGGTGTTAGGCCTACCAGTGTAACCTGATTATAGCATTGTAAAAACTGCAATTTGGCCTGTCAAAATAGACCCTTTTTGACACGTCAGAACGTTCCTTTTAAATACTAATAACTCACCTCTATGTAAGTCTTATAGCCCATAGGTGGAGTGCATGGTATGTCAAAGTAGGACATGTAAATATCTAATGTTAAACATGCCATTACAGTGATTAGCCCCTAAAAGGTGTAGCAAGGCTGGCAGTTCTTTAGAGAAACACTAGGAAGCACTATTAAAGTTGATACAATATACTGAATATAACAGCATATTCAATAATACTATAGTTGGCTAAAAAGCAAACAGGGAAATAATTAAACAACTATTTTTAACAGTTCTTGAAAATCCAGTTCATAAGTGAGGTCAGATGTGAAATACACATTAAGGAAAAGTGACTTTTAGAGGAATACAGTTTCCTTGCCTGAAGTTCCTGGAGGCTAATTTGCATATGCTCTCAAACTTCACCCAGCCAGGTCTGAGCATTTGAATATAGCTGAAATGAATCCCAGGAGCTACACAATAAGCCACTGTGATTGGCAGGTCAATCTGAATGGGCATGTATGACTCCTTTGAGCTAAGCAGAAGGGTGGGGGCTGTGAGCATCCTATTTGACTAAACAGTGTCAAATTCTGCTTGAGTGTCAAAGCCTGCATGAGAGGTCTGCTAGATTTACATATAATACTTTGGGGTGCACTTAAAAGGATGGAAACTGAGTGGCAAAACAATTCTTGTGGGTCTACTGCATGGTTACTGGAGAACCCTCATTTGTACTACCAGACTTCTGTCTCTGGTTTTATTGGGGAGCACAGTAGCTGCTTCAAATTCGATTTTGGTGTTAGATGTGGGAGGACACTAAGATTACCATAGTACACTCCCTGCACACACTCCAGCCTTCAGTGCCCAAGTTTAATGTGGCCAAAGACTGTCATCTTGAAAATGCACAAAAGGCCTACAGTTGGCACAAGAACATCTACCCCACTGCTTAGAGTGTGTTCACCTACCAGCATGTGCCAGGCCTAAAGACATAAATGTGGCACCACCAAACACCAACTTCAGAACACTTCCTGGACCTGTGAAGATCAGAAGATGTGTGTTAGAAATGTGGTCTCTAGTTGGAAAAGGTATTCACCTTTGTCCCAATATAGACCACAATCCTAGTCAGGGTAAGTCGCATACAATCAAAATTATCCTGTGCCCACCCTCTGGTAGCTTGGCACTGAGCTGTCAGGCTTCACTTAGAGGGTAACTTGTAAAGTATTTATGCAATAAATCATACAGTAACACAGTGAACACACCACAAAAATACACCACACAGGTTTACAAAAATATATGATATTTATGTGGTTAAATTAAGGTCAAAACAAAGATTCAATAAGCACAAGTTGAGATATCACTTTTGCAAGATTAAAGAGAGTCAAATCTTAGAAATCAACAATTGTCTCTTGTTTGCACAAAGTACCTGGTTTGCATCAAAATTACCATGCACGGAGACCGTGGAGGAGATGCGTGGAAAAATAAGGTATGCGTCAGATTCTCCAACGTGGCACAGATGATGTGTCATTTCTTTCAACGCTGCAAGAGGCTATGTGTTGATTTCCGGTGCACAGTCTTGGTTCTTCACTTTGATGTGGGGATCTTTAGACACCCAGGGACAATGAGGGGAAAAATCCTGGGCATGCAGAAGGAAGTCACAGGCGTTGCGCCGATCTGGTAGGCGATGTGTCAAATTTTGTGTCACACGGCAGGTGCTGCGTTTATTCTTCACTCAGGCTGCGTTGTTCCGGCTTGGCTGTGCATCGATATGGTAGGGACGTGTGTCAAATTTCCAGTCGCAACACAGGCCCTGTGGCGATCTTTGCTCTGGAAGTCAGGCTGCGTCGTTCTGGTTTGGCTGTACAGCGATTTTCGCATCGCAGGGCAGGCTGTGTGTAGTTTCCGGCAGGCTGTGCATCGAGTTTCAGCGCACAAGGAGTTTACTTGAAGAGATTAAGTATTTTAGCTCTGAGACTTCAGAAAACAGGAGGCAAGCTGAATCCAAGCCTTTGGAGAGCACTTCTCAGCAAAGTCAGAGGGCAGCAGTCCTTCTCAGCAAAGCAGTCCAGATGAATCCTTTGGGCAACCAAGCAGTTCCTCCAGAAGGGCCAGAGTTGGTGGGGTCAGGGACCCAGTTTATATACCTAAAAATGCCTTTGAAGTGGGGAAGACTTCAAAGAGTGGTGTTGACGTGCACAAGGTCCCCTTTCAGTACAGGTCTGTCTGCCAGGGTCCAGTAGGGGGTTAGACAGTCCACTGTGTGAGGGCAGGCCACTAGCCTTTGAAATGTAAGCGTCAGGCCCTCCACCCTTCCAGCGCAGGATGACCCATTCAGTATGCAGAGGAGTGCAGGTGTGACTGAGTATCGTGTGTTTGTGGTTGTCTGGGTGAAATGCACAAGGGAGCTGCCAACCAGCCCAGCCATGGATTGGAGACAGGCTGTAAGGTGCAGATGGATTTTAAGTGCAGAGAAATGTTGGGTTTCTAAAAGAGGCATTTCTAAAATAGTACTATAAAATCCAACCTCGCCAATAAGCAGAATTTTGTATTACCATTCTGGCCCTACTAAATATGACCTGGTTACCCCTTTCTGATCAGAATCTACCACTCAAACAGTATTTGAGAGTAGCCCTAATGTTATCCTATGAAAGGAGCAGGCCTCACCTTAGTGGAAAACAAATTTAGGCGTTTTTCACTGCCAGGACAGATGAAACACACAGGTATATGTCCTGCCTTTTAACTACACAGCACCCTGCCCTATTAGTTTACCTAGGGCCTACCTCAGGAGTGACTTATATGCAGAAAAAGGGGAGTTTAGGCTTGACAAATACTTTTAAATGCCAAGTCAAAGTGAAACTGCACACACAGGCCTTGCAAAGGCAGGCCTGAGACATGGTTAAGGGGGTACTTGTGTGGGTGGCAAAACCAGTGCTGCAGGCCCACTAGTAACATTCAATCTACAGGGCCTGGGCACATGTAGTGCACTTTGTCAGGGACTTACAAGTAGATCAAATATGCCAATTGGGTATGAAACAATGTTACCATCTTTAAGGGAGAGAGCATATTCACTTTAGAACTGGTTAGCAGTGGTAAAGTGCGCAGTGTCCTAAAACCAGCAAAAACATTGTCAGAAAAGTGGAGGGAGGCAGTCTGACACCGTTAGTTTTTAAGTGCCACCAGATATAGCATACGGGCTTTAGGAGCATACTTTTGGGGAAGATTGGAAATGAAAGGACTAAATCAGAGGTAACATTCTTGAATCAAATTGCACGCAGAATACAGTCTAGCGCGACCAGTGAATATCATTGGTGCTCCGTGCTTTTGCTGCTATTTGTATCTAAAACTAACTTTAAAACTAAAACCTCTCCAGCAACATCAAACAAGATGCCAGAAATATTTCCGAATGGATCCTCAACTGTGTCAACAAAGTCCCCCTACAAGGAGTTCCACCTCCAGAGGATCCAGCAAGCCCGCTATATGGTTCGCCCCCCAACTATGCACATACAAGAGACAGTCCAAAAGGCTAGAAAGATGGTGGCATCACACCAGGGACCTAGCAGACTGGTCCACCTTCAATGATGTGCTGAACAAATGTTTCCACCTCAGAGAAGCAAAAAAGATCACCCTACTCAACCGCATCGAGGAGAGAATCAACCACCTGAAGGAACTCTTCAAGATCATCAAAGAGTTCTCCTGCCCAGAAGCTGCTGATAACACAATCCTAACCCATCCAGACCCTCTGCGACTCACCAACTGACTACTTCCACAACACAATCAGTGCTATCTACAGAAACTTCCACCTCAAACCCACCAGCATTGAATACCTACTGACCCCTTCTGAGGAACCCCCCCGCCACCTCAACACGGACTGGAAGCCACTATCCATCCAGGGAACAGCCGCACTCATGTGCTCAACCCACTCCGGCTGACCCAACAACCCCTGCCCACATTGCATCTTCAACCTGGGCCTGAAGGAAATCAGCAGCATCCTCTTTCCCATCCTCAACACCTCCATCAGGACTGCCACCATCCCCAAAGCATGGAAACAAGCAGAAGTCAAACCGCTCCTTAAGAAACCTTCCGCCGACCCAAGCATATGCAAAAATTACCGCCCCATCCCTCTGCTCCCCTTCCCAACCAAGGTCCTGGAAAAGACATCAACAAGCAGCTCACCGAACACCATGAAAAACACAATCAACTGGACTCCTCCCAATATGGTTTCCGCTCCAACCACAGCACCAAGACCACCCTTATCCTCGCAACAGACATCAGGCCCCTCCTCGACTTCTCCGTGGCATTCAACACCATCTTTCACTTCACCCTCACCTCCAGACTCAACCACATCTGGATCTGAAAACATTTCCTTAAAATGGATCCATGCCTTTATCACAGGCCGTGCCTAAAGTCCGCCTCCCATCCTCCACCTCAGAACAACATGTGCAAGACGCCTTTGCCCGAGATTGATCGTTCCCATGGACTCATCATCTCAACTAATACTCTCTCTCCCTTTCTGAAGACCATGCCTTCCCCTGGGACAACTTGAGCAATGCCATGACACATGTCGCCGAATGGATGAGATCCAACTGTTTGAAACTGAACATGGACAGAGCAGAGGTGATCATCTTCAGAAGCAACCCCTCTCCATGGAACGACTCCTTATGGCCCTCCACGCTTGGAAAAGCCTACAACCCTGACAGACCACAACCACAACCTCTGCATCATAATCTACAGCAAACTTACATTCAAACAGATAAACACAGCTGCCTCCTCCAGCTTCCACATGCATGCATATGTGTAGGTATGAATGTTTGTGTGCATGTGGATCTGATGTGTGTCTCTCCACGGCACCCCTGCTGCATACTGCAGACTGACACTGATCATTACTACTCTTTGCTATACCAATCTCAACTAATTTGGATCATTCATTGGTCTCCTACTCTGCACCTCATTGCCCTTGTAAGGAATAGAGTAGGTACAGCAGTATTTCTTTCTGAGGAGGTAACCTCTGTTCATTGATGGGAAGCACTTCTTTGAAAATGAGTCCTCACTACTTGGTATCGATCTGAACCAGATGAAGAAAACTGCACACCTGTACCATCAGTGGCTGTGCCCCTTTGTTTTGTAATTAATTACTCTTAGTTCTTCTTTCCATCTACTCCAAAAGTCAGGAACGTGATAAAATACAAGGGGGGGGGAATCTCAACCCTGTAAATAATGCAATCCACTTTATCATACATTTCAGTGCTGCAGAAAAGATGCAAATGAAAAATTCCTTCATGGGAGGCAGTGCAACGACATGTACTCAAGAAACAGTCAAACCAAAGAGAGATACTCAAGAAATAGGCAATGCAAGCATAAAACAAGCATTTGCAATGCAACAGGTCTCATATTTGCTCGAGTTAGAGCTATTAGCTTTGTAAACTCCTAACCAGACTTTTCTTGCCACATAAATTGAAAGAAAATAAACTAGCAGGATTGCGCTATGTAAAACTCAGCACAATCACACTGAAATTGAAAACCAAAAGAAGAGCATGATCGTGCTATGTAAAACCCAGCCTGATTGCTCTGCATGGAGAATAAAAAGATAAAGTAGTGCAGAAACCAGGCTGAAAACATGGAGCCTTGTAGGCTTTCAGTAGTTGGCCGGTGATCTCAAAGAGGGCTAAACACTGGAAAAGGCATGAGGTATGCATGCCATTCAGTAATGAAATCAAGCAGATTTTAAAAGGCATGCCCACAAACCAATGAAAGTGACAGGCATGATATGGGCGTGGTTAAAAGCCCAAAGAGAGATTACAACTGGGACGGAGCGCTTGTGCGCTCGACCCTAAAAATAGGCAATGCATTCATTAAACAGGCAATACACAGACAGGTATTATGTAACCGAAAATCTGCAGTTTCTCCACGAGGCATAAAACACAAAACAGATCTTGACAGAGACGTATTAACACGTTACGCAGATATTAGGTTGTCCACCTTTAAACATAGAATATAAATATGCCTTATAAAACATGCACAAAGAACATCTGCTATTAAAGAACATGCATTGCTGCAGAGTTATTTTTCAAGGCGCTGCACTATTCCCAAATGCTCTAAAAAGTAAATGTCAAGGCCTTCGTCTATTTTGCACTGTCAAGAAAAATAGATACGAAAAGTACATTTTATGTACATTTCTTTTAACGACTGTAGCTTTATACAGTATTGAAGCATTTATTTGTTATGTCTGTTGAAATTGTTATATAAAACGTGGCATGATCCTTTGAAGATTGAATTGTAGGAGCAGGCCACTCAGGATTCACAAGTGTACATCTACAACACTTAACATGCCCAATAGGTAAATTTCCAAAATCTGTGCATAAGACATACCGTGAGGTCGACGTTGATTTTGTGTGTGGTCTTTAGGGTATGATTGGCATATGTAGTCTGCACATTTCCTAAAACATTATTTATACCACAAGACCAGCAGAGCACAGCTTTGGTTTCTGATAAGGCACAAGTTTCCATAAACCCATTCTAGTATGTTATGCCATCCATAATCGGAGTCTGGAAGGAAAAGACTTAGTTCCCGTTTTCATTTTACAGTCTGGACTTTTACTTTCAAACCAACGCAATGCAAACTGTCTCCTAGCTTCCCATCAGTGTGGCCTTTCAGTACTTCAACAGAATGTAGTTATTTGCTGGAAAAACTATTTAGGTAAGTATAAAAAAAAAATTAAACGAGTTGGCTTATCCAGATAGAATATGTTTCCACTTTAATAAAGGTATTCTTTTAACACAAAGTATTGTTTAAATATTTTAGGCGCTTTATCTTGACGCATACAGTGTTGAATTTAGCGTTGGATGCACCCAAAAAATGCGACCTCTCTCCTAATTTACCCTGAGCGTTGAGGTTGTTTACTTCCAGGTAACAGGCATACAATGCAGATACTTAAGAGAAGAACATATTTAGACAAATATCAAAAAATTAAATGACTCAGTTTCGCACAGAATATACATATTCTTTATTTAGAAGATAGAACATCATATTAACATACCCATCACATATTTTAAAAACTATTGCACAGCGTTCACAGTAAATGATCATTTAGGCTCCAACTATAAGTGGCTTGTAAATGCTGATACGCCTGGCAACCTGGGTTACTGGGCCCATCGAAATTATGTGTTTTTTGTTTCTGGTAGTGAGACTCCGACTGCTAAAAGCAGCTAAAACCCACGAGTAAAACACTGGGGGGAAAGACTTGGTAATTGGCACACAAATAAAGATTCCAGTGCGTTATCCTCCAAAACGTATAATCCCTGTAACTTTCCCACCCTTGGAATTACTTTTGACTCCAGTAACGGTAATTCTGGTGGTGGAGAAACAACAGAATTATCTGGAGCACTCAAGAGGGGGGCCTTAGTGTTGCCTGCTATATAGCAAACTTCATACCAAAGCTGAATTGATAAAATGCAGCTACATTTTATGCATCATATGGATTTATTGCTGCTGGTCAAATGAGTCGCACACACTTAGACGGCATACCAGAGGCTTTCCTTGCCCTTTGATTACATGAGGTCTTGAACATAAAACAGGATTCCATTATTTTAATTAAGCCTATAAAGCACTGCATTACTCCCAATACAAATGATTTAACATGCTAAACTCTACTTTTATGCTGGACACAGACCATTGAAGATAATATATCTATCTGATCTAAAAAAAAAAAAAAACTTCGATTTGATAGGACTTTTTTCAAGTTTGTAAAACTGTTCTGCAAAACAAGCCGACAAAATTCACATCAACAGGCATCTGGCTAAAATCAAAACATAAACCAGACAATAATTATTTTACAGATTTTCAGGCATAATGCAACAATTTCAAACCCAAGGGAACAAACTCTGTGTAAGAAATCGAGTTTCCATATTTTCATTAATCACAAGATACACGATAGGGCGTGACTCAGACATATTTAATACATTGCATAGATACTCCTTCCACCTTGAAACACGGAAAATAAATGTATATGTTATTTTACCACAGTTGTTTAGGGCCTATACCGTATTGACAGGGTATCAGACCTATGAATTTTTGCATGATAATTACGAGTAGGTTATGATCCATAAAATCCTCCACGTGAACTGCAAATTCTAAGAGGAAAACCTGGAAAAACCATTTTAAAAAATGGTTAACGTGATTAATGCGGTGCAATAAATCCATAATTGGGTTCTGGTGTCAATTACAAACCATTCTTCATTAGGTCTCGTGGTTTATTATTATGTCATCAGAGCCCCTTGTTGGCACTATAGAGCCGTAACAGACCAGTTTTCAGTCTTCTGTATCCTGCGCTACATAATGTTTTCATTTACTAATTTTAAAAAATTACACGTGCCATAAAAGCACTTAGGCACTCTAAGCAATTTGATGGTTCTGTTGACATATTTTACTCAAACAATATATGTACCAGCATACAGAGTGTTGATCCTCTAATTACAACAAAAAAAAAAGTCCTAACTGGACAAGTACAAAACAGTATAGTGGTATGAAGGTAGACCGATAGCAACCTGTCTGGTGTTAACACAAACCATCATAACGTGATGAGTGTACTGTTACAAAAACAAAACAGTGAGGATCATGGCTACAATGTGCTCTGGTCATGATAGCATTTGTTGAAAAAGGCAGGCTAAGAGGAACAGAGAGGCGTCACTGTGTAGGACTGACTGACGCAGACAAGCAACAGAAGTATAACTCCAGAGATCAATCTATATGACTATAGATGACGCTGAAAATGATGCAGCAAGACAATTTCTGCATTCATTCACTACGCTGTAGAACACTGAAAGGAAGAATGACCCTTACAGAGCAAGAACGTTTTAGAATGCAGGAGGAATTATCTCAAAGAGGCAGTTGTGGCACAGAAATCTGTCCAAGATTGATTTGACTACCTCATAAATTACATTAACTCAAGAGAATTCACAATACAGGAGGATAGTAGTCTTCTCAGAAAAGCAATTTCGACAATTAATGTTCAGTGGAAGAGTTGGCAAGAGCAAGGTCAGAAGAAACAATTCAACAATTTTTCTCTTGGCCAATGCTTAAATCTGAAGCACAGAAGGAAGAGTGGGTCAAATTGCAAATCCAATAAAAAAAATAAAAACAAAAATCAGAAAACATCGGTCCGGGGTGGTTAATGTATTCATTGTTCAATTTTATGGTATTACTTCTGGTCTTCATATTTCCATTTCACACAGCTCATACAATGCTATCACATTTCCATTTTAATTTTACACAGAATCCTTAGACGAAGTTGTCAAACTATTCAATTAATCCAGTTTGTCAAGCTTCAATATTTTACCACCTTCAGTTACATGAGAAATTTTCCATTAAATTAAGGTGCACGGTATTTTTCCTTCAAAAACTTGTTGCATGAAAATTCTCCTACCAAAGAGATTTTTATATTTCAAAGGGGTTTCTGCCAAACTACTTTTGGTTAAAGTTTTCTCCCACTTTGCAAAATTTGTGAAAAAGGAAAAGTTAAAAAAGCACTAAGTGTGGGAATGAGGTTTGTAACTTCATACACCCCTAACTTTAACATGACATGTTCAAGCAGTGGTAGCTCCTTCGCTATGGCAGAGGAGTGTTACCCCCCCACCATACACCCTGCCAACAGCAGCTGCTGCAAACCTTTAACAACAAAACAATAATAAACTGTTTATTATCGTGTCACTGTTAAAGGGGTGGGGCCACGGGGATGACGGGGACAAGGGGGAGTGCACTGTGCACTTCCCTGAGGGCGCATGTGTGTTTGTCCAGCAGTCTCGGACTGGCCAAACACACATGCGCACTGTGTTCTCTCCAACGCAGCACTGTGCTGCCAGGCTGCAGAGAGCAGGCACAGGCTCGGAGTCTGCCTGGGAGCGCTCTGGCTGGGCGCTCCAGCCAATCCTAACTCTGCTTTCATGCATCATCATGATGGAGATGCAGGGCAGGCGAGGAGCCTGTGTCTGCTGAGGGGAAGCGAAGAGTGGCACAGCGCAGCGTGACAGGTAAGGTTTTTTTTTTTTTTTCTTACTATGTTTATTTTTATTATTATCCCCCCCCACGCACCGCCCGCTTAACCCCCGCAAGCCGCAACTGTGTTCAAGTCTGAATATTCCTTAAAAATGTTTTGGAACCTGTATAATTTTGAAGGATCAGAACTCAAAGCATACTTTTTTGTGATAGAAAATAATGAGAAAAGCAGGCAGTGTCCTTCCAAAATGAGGGCCACTGTGGGTCAAGAGATCATACAACTTTAGTTTCACTTTTGATGTCAGCACCATAATTGCAATTCCTCTTATGTATACACGCTAGGTGTGGTTCAACAGTTACAGCACTATCAATACTCATAAGCAACCTAAGGTCATGACAATAAATGAAAGGAGTAAGACTTCCCCTGAGCTAATGATTTGAGAAACTGCCTACTGGAGTTTTCTCACAGATAGTCTAGCTCGGAAGAATGAGAAATGTGACTAGAAACATTACCAGCATGGAAATAAGGATGCTGGAGAAACAGGATAATAGTGGTAAAAGGCTGTGGTCTTTATTTAGAGTTTTGCAGAAGCAGAATTGTGGGCAAAAATTAGCAAAATGGACATTACTGCATGTCTTCAATTCAGTTACCATCATTCTCTTACTTGTGATTGTTCAGCAAAAATGTGCTGGAAAGAAAAAAGTTATTTACCCTGTAACCATCTTTCTGTAGCATGTAGGGCTGGAGAGTGTCATGCTCCAGTCGTCTAGTGCTGGGTCTGGACATTTACAACTTGTTTTGTGCCACACAACCGGTTGTGACTCCTCCCTTATTCCACAATGCACTCAAATAAAGACTCCAGCTCAAAGATAGTTTTCTTTCGCCATCAGGTTTGGACATTCAAGTAGCAGCTTAGGGACTAGTGAGTTCTTCACCTGATTTTTAGGGAACAGACTTCAACTTTTTCAGACCTATGCACGTTGAAAACAATTGCTCTCTATTTAGCACGCAGCCGAAGGATTATTCATTGATGCCAGAGTGCCATTTTTTTGACACACTGTGTTCAACTACTGATGCATTGTGACCGGACACATCCTCCAACAACCAGCACTGAGGGGCTCAGCACTTTACAGGCCTTTTTCTGGAGAATGACTGTCAGGGTGTTATGAAACAAACACCATTACAGTTTTGCAATGAGTGCAGTTTCAAGTACTCATTGTCATAATATGATGTGCACAACTTGTGTTTATCGCCGCAGTACAAGGCTGTCTCTAGATCAAGCCTTCTGCTGCAAGAAAACTCTCCAGCACTGATCAACGCGGCACTGAGCCCATCGCAGAAAGCAAGGCCAAGGCTCTCTAATGCCCCTGACATCTTCATGCCGGACGATATGTTTGATGTTAAGGAGGAGGAAGCTTGCTTGTCCGACCTTCCAGCATCCATGGGGAGTGAGGGGGATTTTGGCAGGAGCCCAGAAGTGGTGTCTTCTAAAGCCCCGAAGTAGAGCAAGAGCTCCCAGCCGCAAAGAATTCAGATTCAAGGCCAGCCCCATGCCTAGGGCTCAAATCTTGCCGCAGAAAGGTCAATCATTGCCACCTACAACGCATCCCCAGACCGCGGCAAGCACCACAACCCATTTAGTCAGGCATCAAGCCAAGAGTCCAGCCTGAAAAGGCACAGACATTTGGGTACAACTCCACAAGTGGACGTCATTCAAGTCAGAAAACATTTCCTGATGCGAAGTAATCCTCCACCGAACGGTGCTGAGCCACGACGCCCACTGAAATCCCACTCGGCAAAAAGGTGTTAAATATTCAGGTTCAGCCAGATTAGACAACAAAAGACCCACCTAGACTAGCCCCAAGACTGGCATTGCAGGAACCCTCAACACTTAAACTACTGGCTAACTTCACTGTGAATGGCTCCATGGTAGTCCCTGCAACTTAACACATGCAAAGGGGCAAGGACTACTATGGCAATGTGTGCTTTTTGAGACCAGTCAAATGACTGATTAGGTCCACACCACTTCCCCAACAAAAACGTTTTGAAAAATCCACGACAAAAAAACAAGCATTGACAAAAGCACAAGGCTGGCTGTCAACCCTAGACTTATTGGCTTTGCTTGTTAATTTAGCACCATAAGCAGTGTTGAGATTATCCTCCATCTGTGCTAAAGTAGATCTGTAATTCTCTTGTGTGAAAAAAATCAAGTTTGATATCTGTGGCCAACTACTTGGAAGGCAGCAGTGTAATGCAGGTTCGTGCTGCAAACTACTCGAACTGCGAGGGTACGGCAGTTTGGATTTGCTGATGACCTTGAGATTTCCAGTTTCCTCCCAACACATAAGACAAATCTGTACTTGATATGAATGAATAGTTACATGGACCCACGGCTATGCCACCTGATAAAAACTATGTTTATTTACATATATTAAAATCTTCACATAAAAATACTCTACATACAATATTTAGGGAATTTGCGGTTCGCAGGATTATTCGAGTAATTAGGGTTTCAAACACAGGGAACTGCACAGTTTGCGACTGATCAAACACCATAGTGCCTTCTTCCAACCTAAAAATGGATTTGGTAAACAAGATGGTTCCTGTCAGAGTGTGAGGTATGTTCGAGTTTAGGAGAGCAGCAACTGGTTGATCAAATAAACAGAAATATGGAAGGTAACCTTCTGCCACTTTTACTGAAGCACTGGATAACGGGCTAGCTAATCAGTGGTTCATACAGTATACATCACTGCAAGCGGCTGGAGCACAGAGCTCATGGGTTCGCCACCAGTGCTTAATTTGTAAGTAAAAAGGTGCCGGTGCCCAAAGCCCTCCTCTTAAATTCGCGGCTGCAGCAATTAAATGTTTGAACACGGAATACTGAGCCGGCATAATCCTGAATCCATCTCGGGCCTCTTCAATCCATATAAAGCCAATCACTGCCCCTTCAGCTCACTCTTGCAGCTTTCTACTTTCTCCCTTTGTGATGCTTTTTCGTTTTTCCCTCCCCCCGTCTTTCCCATGTGTGTCTTTTGCTCTCAGCAAATGCTTGAGGCAGAAGAATAAACCCCGGCCCTCAAAAATAAGTGCCGGTGCTCAGCACCGGAAACATCATGCACAAATTAAGCACTGTTCGCTACACGACCCGTGGGTAGAGAGTCCGGTTTCATAAAAAGAAATTTGAACTTCCTGCAATTTTTGTTTTATAAAATGAACTACGTGCAATCAATCCAGGTAATTCATCATTTTCTACAGCAATTGTTAATCTATCAATAAAAACAGGTGGCACCATTAAGAAAAAAAAAACGACTCAAACAAATGTCTTGGCTGCAAATATAAAGTTGGTGGCACAATCACAAGCACCTTCTAACAGATTCTGGAAGAGGGATACACTTTATGGACGGAAAATATGTGAAAATGTTTTCGCTACCTGGACCCTAATGTTCATAGCATTAACTACAACAATATATAATAGTTTGAATATAATCAATGATATCAGGCTTGTGAACTTCAATAGCCCTAAATGTGCTCCGCAAATTCAGTGGATCTAGTTGGTCCTGTTCACAACCTGAACACACAGTCAGCTTGTATCATCTTTCAGGAGTGAATCCAGTTGGTTGTACAACATTCACTTTGGCACCTGGGAGTGTACATTTGGTAGGAGAGGGAAAGGGAGCACAGGTAGAGGACAATTTGCTGAGGATCACAAAGTGGAAATACCGACTTGTGATCCTGTTGGGCTCACACTTAGCACATAATGCACTAAACTGTGTCTCGTTCCTTAAAACAGTGTTTCAGCGCTTTGGTTTTAGATGTCTACAAATCTACCTATGGCACTTCAGCTGGTAATGCTAAACGAGGTGTGCCCTGTTGAATTATAAAAAAGATATATGAACATCTATGCAGACCAGGTACATACATTATGCACTGCGCAGTGCAGCTGGGGTCTAACTTGCCTGTTCAAACATTTGTACTGACAAACCAGTACAAGAGCATTGTTTCTAAAGTTGGTCAGTGCACAATGGCACTACATCAGAGCCATGCTATGCAACCTGATCCGAAGTCAGCAAATCTGCGTTGCTCTTTCACTTGAATTGCCTTGTTTTTCTGAGCCTAGAGTAAACTGTCTCTTGCTTGTTTTAGTCCAAAGGTGAAAAAATGATTGGTTTTGCTGGGACTGGGCGCAGGTCACGGGGAACAGGATGAAGCACGCCTTCCCCTGCTGGACTGCAGCACATGCGCATCGTGCCAGGAGGTGCTTCAGAGGCCTGACCCCGCGAGGGTCTCCCGCACACGGGCACCCCGGTAGCAGGGTTAGCAGTGGGCCTCCCGCTAATTCCATGGTCAGGGGGTGAGCTGATGTAATGCTATTGTTAATGATCTTCCACAATATTCATAATTCTGGCCACCTGATTCCGTTTCGGGTGACGGGCACTTAGTCACCGACTCACAATTCACCTTGAGCCTTCCACTTCATCCTGAACATGTGTTAATTCTGGCTGGGGTTTTGCTGCTCAAACCGGGTAAGCAAGAATCTTGGGAGCAGTTAAGGAATAAGGTTGCCATTGGCTATATGTGCACAAATGTTTAATGCCTGGGGGACGAATGAGATAATCACGGTGAAGTGGGTTGATTGGCTAGGCCACTCTGTTAAAAACATCAGTAGGGACTGTATGGTTATAAATTCCCAAAGGCCTGCCTGCGTTCGAGATATATTATGTAACAAAGAATCTCGAAGCACTGTCGAGACTGAGGTGGTTACCTTCCCCCTGGGCTATTCTTATAAACCGCCATCTGCCACTCCGCACCCTTCCCATATGAGACCCGAGATGGGCACACCGGGTAGCATTCCCTGTTCTAATATGTTTTCTGCGCTTGGCAAGTTGGAACAGGTGGACTGACTCAGCTGATGGTCCCCTATTTCCACTTTGGTGTCTCCCGGGAAGCATGAGTCTATGGGAGCCATTAATAATTGCGTACCCCTCACTGTGACGGTGGGTGAGATAATGGTGCATTCCTTACTTAAATTGTCCAACACGGCCTGGGGGCCCTAGAGTCTACTAGTAACGATCTCAAGGGCAGAGATACAGATTCCCTCAGAATTTTAAGCTGGAATATGGCCGGACTTAGGTCAAAGGTTGCCCTGCCAAACTGGTTATTTTTTTTCAGGGGTATGACTTTACTTTTTCTCCAAGTAACCTGAGATACAATGGCCATAGCAATTGATGGCTTTCATCGTTTTAGTGTCCCTGCAACTCCCGCATGCAATGGATCGGGGGTTTGTCGATTTGGGTTAGTACTGGTTTTTGCAAGAAAGTTTCTATTGATGAGCATAGTGACAGCAGTTTCCAGGCCATAGTTATTAAATCAGCTCTTACTTTGTATGTTGTGAATTTCTCTAATAATGATTTCACTGGCATTCCCAACTCCGGATTTCCCTCTTTATTTACATTTATTTCAGATTTAGCAGATGATATGGCTCGTTTTGGGCATACGTTGTATGTCTACCTTCCTGGTGACTTCAAATTGCGGTTACCTGTGAACTATGAGGACTTACACTCAGATTCTTATGACTCTAAACATGTCAAAAGGAGCAAGAAAAGAAACAAATTCAGCTCTAGGGGGATTGGTAATGTGTTGGCCATCTCAGGCTTGCCCACCAGCAATGTTCCTACTTTCGAGGGCCAGGGCAGATCGTCAATAATAGATTGTGTGCTTTTTAACTCGTGACTTGGAGGTTCTAATATTGCAAAGCACGATCCTTTCTTCATGTTATAGTGATCATAATTCCATAGAGGCCACACTATTTCTGCACTTTAGAGGGAAGTATAGGCGGGATGTTGGTGCATGTCACTTGAAACCCAGCACTTAAGGTTGATTTGGAGTGTCTGACCTTGCTCAAACCCTGAAAGTAGTAATTAAAGGTAATTCTCAACAGATTAATCTGTGCCCTGCTGAAGAGCCTCAAGGTTCGCAGGTGGTGCAAGCGTTTTCAAATTTGTGCTCTGGTAGCACGAAGGTCCTTCTGAAACCAATCAAACTGTTGGCCGACACCCCCAGGTGGTTTAGCTGTTATGCAGCAAACTACGCTCTTTGGGAGGCACATAGTGCTAAACCAAAGGATTTCTTTTTTGGTAGCACAACCCTGTAAACAAAATAAACCAATCTGAGCTAGGCACTGGCAGGAGTTTGTGTCTGCAAAATGGGAAATTTTAGGCCAGGCCTCTAGTCAGGGTAATAGCGCGCTATTTTGTGCTTCACTGTCGGATGTTAAGAGCACTATAAGATTGCCTAGTATTATTTCTTGTAATATTGTTGCCAGTGTCTGGGAGGATCACTTTAATACTATATATTCAGCTCCCCCACCCTCTATTCCCTTTTGTATAGCTTACCCCTTGGTATCTTGCTTTTGGACAACACTTGAAGTAGAGGAAGCTGTAACTCAGAGCGTGGGTGGAAAGGCTCCTAGTCCAGATGGGGTCCCTATCGATCTTATTAAACACTGACTTGCAGGTCTCCTTATTAACTAATGTCTTTAATCATTTCTCTCACTCTCTCTTACCTAAGACTTGGTGTACATCTATTAGTATCCCTATGTTTAAAAAAGGGGATAGTTCATCTCCTTCATGTTATCGGCCAATTTCACTCATTGATACCACTGGAAAGATTCTTGGCCTGTTATTTATAACCGGATTATGGCCTGGGCATGATGAGTCTGTTCTCCACCACTGTCGATATGGGATTACGCATAAAGTTGGAACCATTGAGCAATGCCTTAACATTAATTTGGTTTAGGCAAGTATGCAGTGGCTTAAAAAGGCTCCACTTTATCTAGCTTTCATGGACCTCTCGTCAGCATTTGATTGTGTGAATCGAGATAAACTATGGCGCGCACTTGCTGCGCGAGGTCTGGGTTTAGGCTGAGTTCACTTTTTTGCTTACTTGCACAGCGACAGAGGGCCTGGTCCGCATTAGTATGCAGGGTGGCGTGACAGGGGATATTGGAATCCATCGTGGAGTGAGACAGAGGTGTGTCTTGGCCCCTCTTTTATTAATTTTGCACATTAATGATTTGTAATCTCATTTGATTCAGGTTACTAATGATGTTCCTGTAATTCAGGTTAAACCACTCCCCACGCTTCTCTACTCACATGATGCAGGGCTCCTAGCTCGTACCCCCAGGGCTTTACATCGGTTGGTTCATGCATTTGTTGATTTTATGTCTTCTCTGGATTTACAAATTTTAACAAATCCCATGTTATGGCCTGCGGTCCAAGGTGCAGATCCATTGCAAATATGACATTTGGCAATCAGTACCTGAGCAGTGTTAATGTCTTTCCCTATCTGAGTATTATTTTTTCTGCCCAGGATTCTTGGACTCCTAATATTGCTCAGCTTTCTATTAAACTATAATCAGCCATTGGGTCACTATGCAGCATTCCTCAGCCCAAGGGTGGGGGTTCTTTGACACCAATGCTAAAATATATAGTTCTCAGTGTGATTAAGGTGCGGCCATTTATCTAATGGCTAGCCGTCTGGCACAATTTGGAGGCTGTATTGCACAGGGAGAGAATAAGGGACTGTTTGGCTCTAGATTACGGCCCTTCTATTCCCTGGTTTGCTTATGTAAAAAGTGAACTAACTGAAGTTGGAATACTACATCTGTTTACTGACCCATCGTTCTGCATGGGGTAAACAAGAAAGCTGAAGCTAAAGCACTCTATGCTCATATAGAACTAAGGCCTCTTAGAGATTTGGAGGGGAAGTTCAGTGTTGACAAATACCTTTGTTTGAGGGAACTGAAACTGAACTGCTCAACCAACTATATTTGGTCTGCCCATACTCTGTGGGAGCGTTCCCTGCGTTGTCGTTTCAGGGCGGGCATCATACAATAACTCCTCTGTTTTCCCCTGGGATTTATACATAACCTTGATTTCTATTGTGCCCCGGTGATGACTTCTCTGGACAAACTTTGCTTAATTTTATGTTTTTTTGTACTTTTTACGCCAGATACAATAAGCTTTTTTAATTCCACTATTAAAGAAATGTTGTCACGATGTTGGTCAGTGAAGGCCTGCCCTGAGATTTCTGCAGTTACTTACCAATGAAGAAGTACGAGCCTGCGGGTCTATACTATTTTAGATATTGTATTTTGTTTTACTGTTTTGTATCTTCATATTTTAGTTTCCTTAGCTGCTATGATTGTTATTGTATGCTTTTCTCTGCACTTTTATGGATGCCAAAATGCACTGAATAAAGTTGTTTACTGATTGATTGGTATTAACCTTATTTCTCCAGTCCAAAAAAAGGATGACTGGCAACTGCACGAAAATTGTTGATTTTAAGACCTATATTTTTATAGGGCTGATGATATACTTTCAACTGGATGAAATATAATTTCTGCATTAAGTATTTCATCCAATGGAAGGAGTAGGACTGGATCACATACCAATGCAGAATTATCACAATAACATTGTTTTAGTATTTTGGGTTGAGCCGGTCTTACATTGTGTTTATTGTAGTAGTGTGTTGTTGAGGTGTGTTACTGCTGTCTAAAAACTTTACCCTGTTTGAAGAACTGTTCAATTGCATTAATTGACAATATGAAAACCTGAGACACAGCTGAGAGAACTCAACTTTGGCTCAACATTGAAAAGTCAGGCTAGTACATAATTTCAATGGTAAAAGTGCTTGGACGCTGGGTACAATTTCTAGTTCTGCATTTTGCAGATGGTTCATAAATCACCTGTTAAATCAGACTTCTTAGCAGCATGTAAAAAGCAAGCTTGTACACACGCAGGAGTAGCCGTTTGAAAAGTGCGTGACTGGTAAACAGTATTTCAGTACATTCATAAAACTTTGTCTGACGCATGAAATGAAGCTGACCAATGATTCTATTGCCCCATGATACCTGCGTGTGTACTGTTTTGGAACAAAGAGCTTTCACACTTGTGTTCCGGGAACTTAGAAATTGTACGTCTTAATGTTATTTTTTTTTATTGCCGGGAGCACAGCATCTATGGCTGCTGAGTGGCCACTGTCCATGGCCATCTTGACCGCCACCATAAAGAACAGAGTCCACCCGTGGCTGAAAAATGTTGTACTTGTGCTAGGTAACCTGAGAAATGTTAATCAGATAATCTTCTGACTTCATTATAAATTCAGTCCATTCTTCACACAGTTCGTCCATGCCACAGGCCGCACCGCCGTACTCGGGAGGGAGGATGTTGGCTCCAAAGTGCTGTTGCAGGCTCTCTATGTAGTCACTCCCATGCATATAGATCTGAAACAACAAATGAGGGTGAGAGAGCGTAGCTTATATAATCTATATTAACATGAAATGTTTATGAATTAATGTGTGACAATGCCGCAGAGAAACTGTAATAGTAATTTTGCTTAAACGTGCACCTGAAATGTGACCACGGGGAGTGGCCGTCAATATATACGTAGACTAATAATGATGATTAAAATGTTATGTAGCAATACATTGAATAAGTTTATGCTAATTAGCAATAATTGTGTTATTGAATTTATGCTGAAATCCTTATAGGCCTTAAGTTAGCATGAGCCGAGGTTTAGCTGCTTGACTCTCATATTAAATGTATTTTTCCTATCTTGCAGTGTGCTGACTCACAAAGGACACGACCTTTACTTTTTCTTCAAAACTAGAAGAGGAATGTAACCATGCTAGATCCGTTCCCATGCATTTTTCATTGCTTGTAGAATAATGTTAAAACAAAATGAAACAGTGTAGATTAATATAATGTACAAGGTCATTCAAACTGGTGAAGACAATGGAGCTACTGACCAAGGATGTGCAAAGAATTACAAAAAGAGGAAATCATACCGGACGTGCCACCTCTGAAGACATAGAATAAGGGAACCAATCAAAAACTTGTAAAATAATATGGGGTAAAGAGTTAGGTGACCTAATGTGTTTCCTGATTAGATTCAAGATAGTGGGGTATAACCAATGTCCAATAGAATTTTGGGGGAATGTACAAAGGAAAAGGGATAAAAACCTGTGACACAGGGAGCCATTTAGGTGGGTTAGGGAATGCTATTGATTTATCCAGAAACTTTGTCACTTTGGTGACTTGTTGGTTTACTTAAAACCACCCTCGCCCTTAGATTTGTCCATTTTACACTTTACCTCCTTATGAGGGAAGTGCCTTTTGCCCCGTAGCTGAGTCCTGACTGATGGCGATTTGACTGATGTCCTGAAGACGAAGACTGGACCTGTGCGCTGACCTAAACTTTGGAGGGGTAATTATGACAATGCAATTGTGACTTGTCTGTTTGCTTTTCCTTTCTAGGTACCAACTGCTTACTTTTGACAGAGACCATAGTTAGATGTTTTCCAAATTGGTGTTCTAAATTGTTTTGCATGAAGCCCAACATGCCAATGCTAATTAGTGGTTAGGACAGGTGTTCACTAAACTGACGCAAATAGACAGACGACCAAATCTATGCTTTGTTGAACTGACGCGTTATTGACACTCTGCTAAACTGATCCATGTTCACGCCGTGTTATGTTCTGATGTTTGTGATTCTCGCTTTAATGGAATCTTACCAAAGTTGCCATATCGTGATTATGCTATTATGTTTCTTGGTTTTGAGATTAACGCATCTGCTCTTAGATTGTAATTAATAGGGAATAAAACTTATAAAATTCTACTAAAATGGTGTGGTTATTCATGGCTGCAAGGTCATGGTAGAGTTTTTAATTGATTAATGACTTTGAAATGTATTGTTATGATAAATGTTGATGACATTATTGACGTATTGATTGACATATTGATTAGCTATCTCGTCCTAAGGTGTCTCTCAACTGGGTCAAAAGATTAATTGGCCTAAAAAAGAGTCCTGATGTGTAATAAATTATCATAAAGGGACGCGTTAACGAGGGTATTGTGAATATGCCAAACGGAGCCTCATCAGTACTCTTCTTTCACACAGCTTTGTGTTCTCCATTTTACTTCATAGCAGTTCCCACAAAGTTAACTAATAACACAGTGACACAGGATTGGAAAGATCAGAAACAAAAAAGCATTATCCAAGCAACAGGTTTGGTGTTTGTACAGTGCATGCAAACAAGAACCACATGGCCCATTATTACCTCAGAAAAAACCACCGCCACCATGAAGTCCATCCACTAAGGGCCCCGGTGCTTAATAGAGCTGGTGATTTCAGGTGTGGCGCACTGGCACATATTTCTGAGGGCTGGCACTTATTTTTCTGCAGCAGTCATTTACTGAGAGCAAAAGACACATATGGGAAAGACAGAGGGAGGAAGAGAATAACGACAAAGCGTCACAAAGGGAGTAAGTAGAAAGAGTGAGCTGAAGGGGCAGGGAGTGACTGTAAATGGATTAAAGAGGCCCGGGATAGCTTTAGGATTATGCTGCCTCAGTATTCTGTGCTCGCACATTTAATTGCAGGAATCACATTTTTTTCTGAGAGCTTTGGGCACTCGCATGTTTTTATTTACAAATTAAGCACTGAAGGGCCTCCTTCAGACCCCTGTCTCCCACTCCAGAGGACTACCATCAGCGCCATGCTCACAACCATTCTGAAGGCCTCTGCTTCTTCTGTGATCTTTCAAGATGCTTGTAAACACAACTGTCCTCCCATTACTGTAGAAACCCTCTGTGGCCCCTACAATGCTTGCCAACTACAGACCGATTTTCCTTCTACAATTTCCAGCTAAGGTCTTAGAGAAAATCATTGATAGACACCTCACAGAATACCTCAACGACCACCAACTACTTAACACCACTCAGTCTGATTTCAGACCCAATCACAGCATTCAAACTGCTTTCATTGCTGCCATGGGTGACACCCACTGGAGTATGGCAGAGAAGCGACAGCGGTTCTCATCCTCCTGCACCTCTGCAGCTTATGACAGTCTCCCACTTCATCCTCATCCAACAGCTACACAACATCACAAACCAAGGACAAGCACTGTGATGGATCTGCTACTCCCTAACTGGAAGAACCCAGTCAGTCAGCTTGGCACTGTACACCTCAGAAACCTGTGACCTCATATGAGGAGTTTCAAAAAGATCCTCCATGAGCCAGAGCCTCTTCAACGCATACAGAAATAATTCCTCTAGATAGCATTATCCGCAGTCACTGTATCAATGTCCTCTCCTGCATCGATGATATGCAACTCATTCGCTCCCTCACAGTCATGACACCCAGTATGCGGCTCATGTTCAGTGCTTGCATGGCTGAAATCACCCACTGAAGACCAACTGTCAAAAGCTGAACATCAACAAGACCAAACTCATGATATCTGGGAAGAGCACATCACTGTTGGACGACACTCAGAGTCCAACAGAGCTAGAACTGAAGCTCATCTCTATCGCCCAGCCTAATATCTTAGGATCATCACAGCAAACTCGATATGATGGCCCAAGTCAATCCTGTGCCACCTCATGCTTCCGTACTCTGAAGATGTTGAGGAAGATTTTCAGATGGCTCCTAATGATCACCTGGAAAATTGTCATGCATGCCCTGATCACAAGCAAACTGGACTACAACACCTTCTATGTCTGGATCAACAAAAAACTCACCAGCAGGCTGCAAACCATTCAGAACTCGGCAGCCAGAATCACTCTCAAACTCCCATGCTGCACTCAAATCACACCACGCCTGAAGGAGCTCCACTGGCTCCCCATCCACAAACTATCACAATTCAAACTCCTCTCTCATACTTTCAGGGCAATACATAACACAGGCCCAGCATACCTCAACAATCACATCTGTTTTCACAAACCTTCCAGACACCTCCGCTCATCCGGACTCCTACTTGCAAAAATTCCATGCATACGGAAAAAACTGATTGGACGGTCAAGTTTCTACATTGTTCCTAAAGCATGGTACTACCTGCTTCTACACATAAGAGCCTCCTCCTCACTCAACGTAAGAAGCTGAAAACCTGGCTTTTGAGTAGTCCCACTAGACTTGCTGTGCCTAGACTCTCACTTGCTCAGCCCCAGAATACCTTCCAGAGGGATTTGATTTACAAAGAAAGACTCAGGAGCTGAGGGGGGACTTCCCAAACTCCCTACGCTGTTTCTTTGTTTTCACTGAAATGACATCAGCGGGCTGGACACCATCGTCATTTCAATAAAATCTAAAAAGAAATTAGCCAATTGTCTGATTTCACTTTCTCTGCCTTGGTGCTCAGGGGGCTATCCAAACCCCTTTCAGCAGTGAGGCAAGCAGGAAAGGTATCATTGCACAGCAGAGTTTCTCCCCTTTCCAATAGTTTCTTTCCCAAGTGGATCCCTACTTGGGGATCGCCCAAGGAGTGGCAAACCCCAAGCAGGGGTCCACCTACTAGACATCAGGGAGGTGGGGCAGACCCGTGGGTCAAGGGCTTTCGTTCCCCCATTAATTTTTGGGGAACTCAATCTTTCTGCCCTCCCCCCCCACCCTCGGGAAGCAGTTGGGGCATAAGCCCCTCATCTTCCCCTCTTTCAGAAAGCACATCAGGCACTACTTTTGTTCTAAATGTATATGGGTGGGGGCTTCCCAAAATGGGCATGCCAATGCCCTCATCCCAACATAGTAAGTGTGCACAGTCTTTCTGTCTCTCCCTTTCCCCCACCTGGAGCAGATGGTTGTAATCACCTCTGATCTGTCCCCGGGGGGAGGCTGAAAGCCCACTAGATAGCCAGGATTATTGGGTTTTTTTTTTATATAAAAGAGAGGTGGGGGCTGCCCACAATGGGCATAGCCATGACCCCACTCAAAAAAAATGGGGCTCAAGTCTTCCAAGCCACAAAAGTGAGGCAGTGGTTTTATTAGCACAGGCGGGGCAACACGGGCTGGTCGGAATTTTGTAGATTCCTGCAGATTACGCAAGTTTTCATCACAGAAATATATGGAAAATGTGTGATTCAGGAAAAGTTTGAGGTTTGCAGGGAATTGTGGATAAAAAAACCTAATGGGATCCACACAAGTCACACCATTCCGGATGCCCTAGGTGTCTAGTTTTCAAACTGTACAGGTTGGCTAGATCTCTCTCGGTGCCGGCTGAGGTAGGTTCCTAAATCTAGAGATAACCACACATCAGAAAAAGAGGGTCAATTTTCAGAGGAAAAATGTGATGTGTCCACATTGTGCTTTGGGCCGCTTCCCGTCACAGGAACATACAAACCCACACAAGTGAGGTACCATTTTTTATCGGAGACTTGGTGGGGATGCCGGGTGGAAGGAAATTTGTGGCTTCACCCAGATTCCTGAACTTTTCATTACAGAGATGTGAGAAAATTTGTTTTTTAGTCAAAGTTTGAGGATTGCAAGGGTTTCTGGGTGAAAAAAAAAAAAAAAAAAAACTCATGAGAGCCACGCAAGTCAGCCCACCATCGGTACCCCTCAGTGTCTAGTTTTTAAAAAATGTATAGGTTGGCTAGGTTTCCCTAGGTGCCAGCTGAGCGAGAGTCAAAAATCTAGAGCTACCCACATTGGAAAAAGTTTGCTACATTTTGCCTGTTTTCGAAGTCCCCTCTAGGGGAATCCACAAACCCTGGGAACCTCTAGAATCCCCAGGATACTTAAAAATAGCATGTAAATGTGACGTGGATGGCTTGTGTGTACAAAAACTTATGGAGGTCTAAGCACAAACGACCCCAAATAGCCAAAAAAGGGCTCAGCACTGGGGAAGGCTTAGCAGCCAAAGGGTTAAAACCGATCACAGGCATGGTGGTCTGTTGACCCCAGCAGTCTACCATTCCGGTCATTACATCAAATCAGAATAAATCTCAATTTGTGACATACCTCAATAATATTCATGAGGTGGTTTGAAGTGGGTCCCACTCCAAATGGGAATTTTGAGAACCACCCTACTAGTACTTGCCACCAGTACATCAGGCCCTTGGCACAGAATTTTGTAAATGGAAATATCTCAAGTTCTTCCGCAATGATTAGATACCTTACTGCCATAGTCTTTGACTCAGTTGTGTCTGAAATGCTCTTTGTGCTAAAAGAACAAATGCTGTTTTGAGTTCCAGAAATTGTAAGTGTATTGAAGTTTTCTTGAATGGCCACTGCTCCTTCACTATTGAATCCACCCATCAACACTGATGCACTGTTGGAATAATCACAACCATTAATGGGCAAGTTCTCTCTGAGTGTAAGCACATGAGCACCACCATAGTCTTTTCTTTACCAAATTTGTTGCAAATCCTCAGTCTCTAGAACTCCATGACCATTGATTGTCAGGCCATTCTTTTAATGTCTCAAGTGCAGATGCATGTGGTATGACTTGCAGCAAGATACTGTTCCAGAATTTTAGAACTGCCCTCGATGTCCGATTGTCATCTTAGGATGGACATTTGTCTTTTGGAAAGTTAAAATTCTTTACATTGTCAGAACTTTCTCCATACATTTCTGTTGCTAAAATTTTGTTTCAGTTGGATACAGATAGGATATAGTTTAATTATGCTCACAGAAAACTCAGATGGTAAAATAGTCACGTAGCTCTGTTTATGTCATTCTGACATTGGAGAAAATAATTTCCCTTCAGCAGTTAGTAACCTAGGTGTGGGTATGTATGAATGCGTATGAAACTCTTACCTACTCTGGCATTTACTACACATTGAAATGCAACTTCATCCATTATGAAAGCAATAGAAATTTGTAGTATTTCCCGTTTACCACAAATCACAGGTATTTCATAATGTGGCAATATGCCCTCCCACTGCTGATGTCCATTTCTACACCTTTTTTCCCCACAACATCTAGCTGTTTCCTTTCCTTATTGAGGAGTGGGAGTGGCCAAAGGAGAGTTTACTTGCTTTTTGCACAATATCAATAACTGTGTCTGGACTGCATGGGCATGGATACATACTGTAGAGGGGCTAACAGTAGTGTTACTGAGTATTTAGTGGCCATCATAATAGTGTGCCTTATTCAGGAGCAAATCTTGAGGTAGCAAAAGTGGAAAATGTTTATTTAGTTGTACTGGGCTATTTGTTTTGAACTAGAAACACAAACTGTTCCTCCTTTTACAGCAGAACTGCATCGCGTGTCACTGCTTTTTCAATTAGTCTTTTTATATTGCTAAAGTTCTGGTGTTGAAAGTTTAACTAGATAGGAATTTACACTATGGTGGAAATCATTTAGATAACCGTTGATACTTTTTAATGTTTCCCCCTCATTATGGTTGTTAGCTCAAAGAATGACGTCTGACGAGAGGGCCAACTTCATTCCACCATTCATTTTCCTTCTCTGGTGTGCTCTACATTAATCTGATTACAGTGGGCTGCCGCATGAAATACCTCTTTGCCTCATCTTAATATTACTTTCATGTACAGGTTCTGTAATTATAGTTTCCTCACACGTATAAGGATATTGATGGAGAAGCCTGTCATGTAGCAGGGGTGTCGGAGCATTGGTAGGTAAGGGCTTGTGGCATGCAACAGGTGGCACTGGGGTTGGAGTCATCAACATCACCAAACCTGCATTATCAGGCTCACCCTTGGGGATGGGCCCAATGAAATGGGAGCAGTCCTGAGGATAATCCAACGTGGTTTGAAGGAAGATCTCTGCCTGGGAAAAGTATGCACTTATCTTCGGTAACGTCTTATCTGGTAGAGTGTATAACTAGTTGCAGATTCCTTTCCTTTGAATTCTCCCCAGGCATGGAAAGATTTTTGTGAGCAGTACACCTGCGCACTGGTAGGTGGCATTGAGCGGCTCCACATCTGTTGTCCGCACAGGATGATGTTGCAGGACCTATATACGCGCCACCTAGGCGCACTGATATCAGCTTCTTTTCACGACTTTCCATGCCAGAAGAGTCGAGCCATGAAAAACATTGACTACTGCCTCATCAAAACTAAGGCATTGAAAGGGAAGTCCCTGACCCTAGAATTCACTTCGTAGAGTGGGCAGGATGGGTGGGTCGGTAAGGAATCTGTAGCTAGATATAGGCTCTACCAGGTAAGGCGTTACGGAAGGTAAGTAACTTGTCCATCTGATGGAGACTTCTAGCAGCAGATTCCTTACCTTTGAATTGATATCCAATCAACACCATCTCCGGAGGTGGGTCTGCACATCAAGTTGAGCCTAGAAAGCCTTGCAGGACTAAATGGGCAAAGTTCCTGCCCCTGCAAACCTGACTGTCCAAGGAGTAGTGTTTGATAAACATGTACAGAGATACTCACGTTCTTGCATGACAGATATAACGCAGCTGTTGCAGCTTTAGCTCAGGTAGAATGAGTGTGCAAACCCTCGGGCGGCCTTTTGTTTTGGATAGTGCATAAAAGATCTTAATGCAGAGTAAAACCCATCTGGAGGTGATCTGCTTTTGCACTGCTCAACTTTTCTTCACACCCACATACCCCACAAAGAGTTGGTCATCCATCCAGAACTCTTTTGTACGGTCAATGTAGAACACCAATGCTATTTTTAGGTCCAGACGGTGAAGTCTCTCCTCTTCCTCAGAAGGATGTGGGGTTGCATAAAAAGTAGGCAAGGTAACGGATTGGCCTACATGAAAGGGCGTAACCACTTTAGGCAGAAAAGAGGCCCTAGTTCAAAGCACCACTACGTCAGGATAGATGGAAAGGTAGGGCGTCTTAGATGACAATGTCTGTAGCTCACTCACTCTGCGGGCAGATGTGATCGCCAAAAGGAAGGCAGTTTTCAACGTGAGAAGCCTGGTAAGACAACTGTGGAGAGGCTCAAAAGGAGAGTACATCAGAAAGGTCAAAACCCAATTCGGATCCCAATGGGGCATTGTTGGACCTGGCCCTTTTTACAGGGTCTTTCCCCAAACGTTTTGCCTTCTCCTCATTTTTGTAGGATTTTTGCTGACATTATGACTGGTCATTGTATCACTGCTAACCAGTGCTTTCCCTTGTAAACTTGTTATTATTGGCTTATACCTGATTGTCACATTTAATTTACCTGTAAGTCCCTTGTACAGTGGTATCCCTATACCCAGGGCCTGTAAATTAAATGTTACTAGTGGGCCTGCAGCTCTGCTAGCACCATCCTCAGAAGTAGCCTTTCAAACCTGTCTCAGGCCTGCTAGCGCAGGGCCACATGCGCAGTTTACTTCCACAGGGACCTGGCATCTAAATTAATTTGCCAGGCCTGGAATTCCTCTTTTACCACTGATAGGTCACCCCTATGGTAGGCCCTAGCTAGTCCTATGGGAAGGGTGCTATGTATGTAGAAGGCAGGACATGTGCCTGGTTGTGTGGCCTGTCCTGGTAGTGGCAAGCAGCCTATTTGGTTTCTCACTGCTGTGCATGCTGCCTTCTCATTGGATTGAATTGGGAATGTCCTGCCTTATGTCTAGGGGGTACTGTCTGATTTATGAGGAGTAGAGTAGGCATGTTTGGTATGGTTGTAATGTTAGTGAGAAATGCTGCTTACTGGTATAGGTGGATTTTTTATTACCATTATAGAAATGCCACTTCTAGAAAGTGGGCATTTTCTGTGCTTATAACTCAGGTGTTTTTCAGCAGCTTGACTCCAATCCACATCTCGGGCAGAATGACAGCTGGGCTTTGTGCATACTTTTCAGACAGCCTGTACACAGGGAGGGTGGAGGTGTCAAAAGAGTTCATCTGCCTACTGAATGGTCTTCCTGGGCTGAGAGAGGGAGAGGCGGGGCATACCTGCATTTGTAAAGGTTGTGCCCTGGCCTCACACAAAGGGCTCAATTACGCCCCCCCCCCCCAAAAAAAAATGATGTCTGCAGCCTGTGCTGGAGGAGAGAGGGGACACACCTAGAACCAGTTAGGACTGGTTGGAGCCCCTTCTCCCCCTTTTGTGGAAACTGCACAAAATATGTATAAGTACAGGGGAGTTTTCCCCTTGTTTTAGAGCACTTTTGGGAACTGGGACTGAATCTCTGCCAGAAGGAACACTGAACTCCACCAAATGACTCATCTGGACTGCTCTTCTTTTGTTGGCTACTGTCTAGTAGTTGCTGGGTAGCCTAAAGGACTAATATGGATTGCTTTTCTGCATGTTGCCCTGCTATCAGCCTTCCCCTGACTCCGTACTGCCAGGGTTCTGAGGGGGAATTAGAAGGAACCTCCACCTGACCCTTTGGCTGTGTGAGCTGGCCTATCTGACCCTCTGTGTCTCTCCGGAGCCTTCCAGGGAGCCCAGCATAGCAGGATCGCTGCGCCCAGCTCTCTGGCCCTTTTATGAACAATAGCACATAAAGAGCGCTTTAATGCCTCTTCTCACTGTGGCATGAGGAACGTTTCACTGGCAAACTGTGGTGGGGTACAGGGAGCACCCCTGTGTCACAGTGGTGGTATGCTCCCCCCTCCCTGATGTCAGAGAAGCGGAGAGGAGCCTGCGGCAGCCTCTCATTGAGCGCAACGCTCACCAGGAGGCACCCCCAGGGCACCGTAGCGCAGTGGCATGCTCCCAGGGTGCAAGCAATAACCTGCAGCAGGTGGGTTCAGTGCTGCGGAACCCTCCCAGGAGACAGAGTAGGAGTTGAGCGGTGCGCGGGCTGCAGGCGCCCTGCTGCAACCACCTTGGGCCCCTTTTGAAGGAAGGGAGACTTCAACGGAGGTCCCACGCTTCCCCCCTGGGCCTCTCCTCATTCTGCTTGGCTTGCAGGCAGGGTTGGTGACCTCATTAGAGGCTCCCCGTTACTGTTGGGTTCACCCACCCCAACTCACAAAGGTGGCATATAGCAGGCCGAGGGAGGAGACCCTCGACAGAGGGCCCCGGTTCTGCTCTCATTTAACATGAATCCTCGGTGTGGAGAACGGAGTGCGGGAGCTCCGATATTGGGGCACGGATGTCCCCGTTCTTGCCCGCATCATTTTGGCACCTCATGCAGATGGCAGACCTTACCCACCAGATCTGGTGAGAATACTGTGACATGCTATGTGCATTTCTGCTGTTGCACTAAGTGCCTTCATGAGGTTATTTTTGCAGTTGCGATAATGTCTTATCCTGATAGTATGGTCATTCAGACATATGCCTATTGGGGAATGCTTACGCTTCATGTGCCCTGTTGGTAATAATGACAACCTGACTACAGCTTATGTTGCAGGACAACCAGTAATCTACATGTCAATCTGACCTATGTGTTTTATTATGATTTCTGCTTATTTCTGCAGAGAACTAGTAACCTGTGTATTACTGACATGTTATGTTTGGTCTAATGATGTTTTGTGTAATACAGTTTATTTTTACATAACTTGGTGTTGTGTTTCCTTTGTGGTGTATTTATTGCGTCACGTGTGTTGTGCAAATGCTTTACACATTGCCTCTGGGTTATACCTGAATGCTCGTGCCAAGCTACCGACGGGGTGAGCAGGGGTTATCCTGGTTGTGTAACCCCCTTGCCCTGACTAGAGTGGAGGGTTCTGCCTGGCTTAGGTGCATACCTTAGCCAACCAGAAACTCCATTTCTAACAGGCATATTAAATGGGGATGGGAAAAAAAAGACTTGTAAGACCTTTGAGGAACCTATGTACAATAGGAAAATTTTAAAATGAAGGTTGATGAGGCAAACTCAAGAAATCAGAAATAGCAGACAAATAGCCCTTAAGAGCACCCAGAGCAGAGCCCTTCTGGCAAGGAAAAAGGATGAACGACAGGACCTCAGAGAGAGGGGCAGAAAGGGGGTCAATAGACTTGTCTGTGCACCATGCCACAAATTTCTTCTGACATGCGTATACCATTTTGGTGGAGAGATGCTTGGCTGCCAAGATGACATTGCAGACTTCGGGAGTAAGGTCAAAGGCTGTCAACTGCCGCTGCTCAATCTCCACATGAGAAGGTGGAGAATGGACAGGTTTGGGTGCAGAGCCCTCCCCTGTTGCTGTGACAGAAGATCATCCCGAAAGGGAAGCCTGATTGGAGGATCGATGGACATGTTCAGCACTTCAGGATACCAGACTGTGCACATTCTGGAGCCATAAGTATTACTTGGGCCCTGTCATTCTTTTAAAAATATATATTTTTATTGACATTTTTGAAATTTCAAACATAACAGTAAACCCAAATAGGGTTGGCAATGGCACCCCAATATAACACAGGTCACTTACAGTCCAAAGGGTCTCTGCAGCACCTTGGCAATAAGTCGGTAGCAAAGGCAAGACAGTCTCTCCAGTAATTATCCGCCCTTGGAACCTCCCCATCTATCATGCTCAAGTCCATTAGGAGCACAACTATTCTGCCTCTGTGCACCCTTCCGAGCCCTCGTGATGATATCTCCAAGGTTCCCAAATCTTTAAGAATTTCCTCAGGCATCCTCTGGTCTGGTACGTCAGCTTTTCTGCTGCCATGTACAGAACCATCCCAGACCTCCATTCCCACCAGTGTGGGTGGTTCTGATGCCTCCCAATATAGTGCCACGTACCTCTTGGCCACCACTAGTTTCAGATTGGCGAAGAGAAGTTTTGGTCTCGCAAGATCAATTTCCATGAGTATCCCCAGTGGCACATACTTAGGTTCCTGTGGGGATCTCTGCCTCCAGCATCTGCCCTAGCTCACCCAGTATCTTGGAACAGTACATCTGGATAGCGCCACATTCCCAGAGTGTGTGATAAAATGTCCCTCTGTCGGTCTTGCATCTCAAACAGTTTAGTGACTCTGGTCTCCCATAACTATGGAGTCTGGCTCTATCATAATATACCCTATGTAGTACCTTAAACTGTATTAATCTCAAGTGTATTCCGATTTCTACTTCCTGCAGGTTAATTAGGACTGCATCCCATTCAATGTCTTCTAGGGATCCCAATTCCTGTTCCCATTTCTTTCTCAGGCCTCCCGATGTATTTGGCATATTGTTATTGATCATCCTATATGTCCACAACACCGCTTTGTGATCTAGTTGTCCCAATAATAATCTCTCTTCTAGTGGAGCATATTCGGGGAGCTCAGTCAAGTCCATATTCTCTGCTTGCCATGTATGTGTCAACGGGAGATATTTATAGTTCTGTATCGGTGACATCTGGTACTCTGCTTGCAGACCATCAAATGTCTTTAGTCTCCCTTCTGCTATCAGATCTCCAATTTGGGAGATTCCGATCAGGTCCCAATTTCCAAAATCTTGCAGCTTTCTCATCTCCTTCAGTCAACTCCCTTCCCACAGTGGGGTTTCTCATGTGGGCCTTTGTTCCAGCCCATGCTCTTTCCTGCCCGTTCCCAGGCTGTAATCATTCATTGTGAGGGTCCTAGGAGTCCCCCTATACCCTCCCACCCATATAGATAATGCATCTGGGTGTGGTGTTCAAATTGGCTCCAATGAGTAAGTGAGGTGATGTCTTGGTGCATTGAGCCAATCATTGATGACTATAAGATGCACTGCCCAGTAGTATGCCCTGATGTCTGGGAGAGTGATCCCCCTCTCGTATGCACTAGGTTGTAGAGTTCGGAGGGAAACACTGGGCTGTTTCCTGCCCCACAGCAGCTTACAGATGTCCCACTCTACTTTGGCAAATGTGAGGTCTTGTCAACATCAGGACAGTGCGCGCTCTACGGGTGACAAAAATGCAAAAACCCAGCCTTTATGCAAGAGCATAATTCATGCATTGTGTTTATATGCAGTATGCTAACCTTTTGCATTGCAGACTTTAACCCTGAAAAACACTATTAATGATGTTTGCAATAACTGTTCTTTTGTAAGGTATTGCTGCAGACTGACTGAGTGTGTTAGGGTCTGGTCCCTTTCTCGGACCTTCTAGAAGCTTTCTGCAGCATGACTGGGTGTGGTTTGTGGGCTGGGCCAGACTCTATATAAGGGAGCCAGCCCAGCTCCAAGGGCTCACTATTCAGAGGTGCCGGTGCAGAGCAGCAGCAATTTCCCGAGCTCCTGTTCCGGAAGCCTACCTTGACGTTCCAGGCCTGCCCTGCATTATCTTGGTGATCCTTAAGCAGGGTGGTAAGACGGCGGTCGGGCTGGGCCCGACCCCGTTGTAAATGACTCTTGAATTTTGGACCTACTTGTGAAACTTTCAAAGTACGCGAATCATTGCTCTGATGTATATCTTGGTGTTCAGATCGGCAAAATGTTTGTGCGATCATTTCATGGCATTTGCATATTCTTGTTAGAATCGGCAGTGAGCGCGATTCATTTCCCGCAAGTAAAACTTGGTGTTCAGATCGGCTACAGTTTGCACGATCATTTCATGGCAAGTAAAAACTTTGATGTGTAATGTTTGTTTAAGTACACACATTTATCCTGAGCCTATGGATTTCCTGTGAAGATGATAAATTCAAAATGTGACATTCTTTATGCATATTAAGGCCCTCATTCCAACCCTGGCGGTCGGTGTTAAAGCGGCGGTAAGACCGCCAACAGGCCGGCGGTAAAAAAATGTAATTGCAACTGTGGCGGAAACCGCCAACATAGACAGCCACTTTAACACTCCGACCGCCAAGGCGGTACAAACAAACACAGCGGCGGTCACCGACAACAGACAGGCATAAGACAATGTACCGCCCACAGGATTACAACCTACCAATCTGCCAGCTTTTCCGGGGCGGATTCACCGTGAACAAAAACACGGCGGAAACAGGACTTCAAAGGGAAAACGCTCACCTCTGCACACCCCACAAGGAACCAGGACACCATGGAACCAGAGCTCCACATTTTACCAGCCTTTATCTTCTTGCTCCTCTACCAGGAGCACGAACTCCGGCGGCGAAGACCACGGTGAGTACTGCACCTACGACACAGGGGAGGGGGGAGGGAAAAAACAGTGACACACACATGCAACACCCCCACCCTCACCCACTACAACACACACACTAATACATATTGATACATTACATTAACACCCCCGAAACCCCCTGAAGAATGCAAAGACAAAAGGAAATGAGGTGAACACTTGTGATATATTAAAATTCAGTATTCAAAAATTATACATACACTATTAACAATTATATACACCAATAATATAAGTCCAAGGTATTCCACAATTTCAGTCTGTGGACCACTGGGTCCAAAATGAATGGGTGAGGCCCACACAAGATACCCGAACAAGACGGAGAGAACACTGCAGGGGCATCAGATAGAAATAAAACAGGCACCTCAGGGGGAAGGGAAAGGGGGCGCACCTCAGCCGGTTGCGTGCATGACACCAAATCCACGAGGGGGCCCCATGCCCACTGTTCAATCCTGGTGAGTGCAAAGCCACAGTCTCTCAAGTCTCTACAGTGGGTGGTTTGCCCACTGTTCAATCCTGGGGAGTGCAAAGCCACAGTCTCTCAAGTGGATAACAATCTCCACTGGTTCTGGAGGGGGCCTGGTGCCCATAGTGCTTCATCCTGCCAAGGACTGAGGTAGTGGATGTCTTTCTCCACTGGTTCTCGAGGGGGCCTGGTGCCCAGAGTGCTTCATCCTGCCAAGGAATGAGGTAGTGGATGTCTTTCTCCACTGGTTCTGGAGGGGGCCTGGTACCCAGAGTGCTTCATCCTGCTTGTGGCGGCCTCAGTAGCGTCAGAGCTTTTGGCGCTCATGGGCCTGCGGTGCTTGTTGCAGCGGTATCCCTGACAGTGGTGCTTGTTGCGGCGGTGTCCTTGGCAGCGGTGCTTGTGGCGGCGGTGTCCTTGGCAGCGTGCATGTGGCGGTGGTGTCCTTGGCAGCGGTGCTTGTGGTGATCCTGTCTTGGGCAGCGGTTTAGCTGCTGGCAGTCCTGTCTGGGGCAGCGGGGCTGCTGCTGGCGGTCCTGTCTGGGGCAGCGGGGCTGCTGCTGGCGGTCCTGTCTGGGGCAGCGGGGCTGCTGCTGGCGGTCCTGTCTGGGGCAGCGGGGCTGCTGCTGGCGGTCCTGTCTGGGGCAGCGGGGCTGCTGCTGGCGGTCCTGTCTGGGGCAGCGGGGCTGCTGCTGGCGGTCCTGTCTGGGGCAGCGGGGCTGCTGCTGGCGGTCCTGTCTGCGGCAGCGGGGCTGCTGCTGGCGGTCCTGTCTGCGGCAGCGGGGCTGCTGCTGGCGGTCCTGTCTGGGGCAGCGGGGCTGCTGCTGGCGGTCCTGTCTGGGGCAGCGGGGCTGCTGCTGGCGGTCCTGTCTGGGGCAGCGGGGCTGCTGCTGGCGGTCCTGTCTGGGGCAGCGGGGCTGCTGCTGGCGGTCCTGTCTGGGGCAGCGGGGCTGATGGCAGTCACCTCCTAGGCAGCGGGCTAATGGCGGTCTTCTCCGCTGTGCTGATCTTCCCAGACTTGCCGGTTTTCTTATGCCCCTTCCACACCTTGGAAGGTTTAGCGGCTGACTCCATACTCCCACCCGTACCCCTGGGAGCGGCTTTGGTGGCTGGTGTCTTTCCCCTCTCCCGCCAGGCACTGGCCAACTTTTGAAGCTTGACAGGTTGGGGACTGTCCGTGCTGTGGCTCCTTGCCACACTGGCTGCCCTGCTGCCTGGTGCACTCCATAATCCGGTGACTACAGGCACCACTGGTCTCGCCGATGTTGTGGCTGAGGTTGGGACCTGGAGATTCAGGCCCTAGGAGACTGACGGGGTGGGGAAGGTGAGGGAAATAGGTCAAGGGTGGCCACGAAAAGTTTCTTAGGAACACTGGGACGGGTAGCTGGAGGGGGTTTGGGAGTGGAGAAAGAGGTTGTGGTTGTAGGAGGTGTCCGTTTGCTGACTTTGGGTGAAGGTGCATGCACTGGAGGCTGTTGTGAGGTCGATGGCTGTTGGGTGGGTGTGTGGCTGCGTTTGTGTACCTTGGGAGGTGGCCTCACAGACACACTGGGAGAGGACACAGGGGATGTGTGAATGGTAGTGGGGGTGGTGACTGCACGTGAGCGGGGTGTGGTGGTGGGTGTGCTGGTGATGGACGTAGTGGCTGAAGATGTAGTGCCTGCAGGTGTGAGTGGAGACGAGACTGGGAGGGAGGAGGGAGACGAGGAGGAGGGGAACCCAGTGGAGGCAGTGGATGTTGTTATGTGTGCATGTGTGTGATGCTTGCTTGAGTGCCTGTGGGATGTGTGGTGCTTATGTTTGCCTGAGCTTTCTTTGTGTGTTGAGGTGTGTGCATGCTGGTCTGATGGTGTGCTTGGGATAGGCTGAGGTAAAGAGGTGTGGGTCTGGGTGGAGGAAGTTGGAGGGGGGAGGCTAGACACAGGGACAATGGCTGCCATCAGTGCTGAGGCCAGAGTCTGAAAAGCTCGCTGAAGGGCTGCCTGACCAGAATGAATGCCCTCCAGGAATGCATTGGTTTGTTGCAACTGCCTCTCTACACCCTGGATGGCATTCAAAATGGTAGACTGCCCAACAGTGAGGGACCTGATGAGGTCAATGGCCTCCTCACTGAGGGCATCAGGGGTGACTGGGGCAGGGCCTGAGATGCCTCAGGTGAAGGAGATGCCCACCCTCCTGGGTGAGGGGGCACGGGGCAAAGGCTGAGGGGCTGCTGGGAGGGCGGTGGGGGGGGGGTGGCGGCTGTACCTGTAGATGCGGGGATACAGATGGGCCCGCCACCACAAGGGAGCTCCCATCAGAGGACGAGTCCGTATCACTGGTGTCAGCTCCTGTCCCTGCCGTGGAGCTCCCCTCGCCCTCAGTCCCACTGGTGAAATCAGACTCCATAGTGTCGCCCTCCAGGGCCATGTGGGATGCAGCTCCCTCCTGCTCCGGTGCCAATTCTCCTCTGCCTGATGATGCTAATGCACACAAGTACAGGGAGACCACAAAAAGAGGGGGGGAGAGACAGAAGAAAGGCATGTTGAGTGCATGCATTACCGCTACCGGACACAACAGACACAGAAGCCCCCTGCACTACGCCGCACACTTGGGGTCCACTATTCAATCCCTGGGACATGGCCTATCTGCAAACATGGAGGTCACAGGAGCCTGACTAGGTGTAGTTGGCATTGTACCCGGGTGGGGTGGGGTGCCACAGGGTCTGCCTGAAAAAGGGGACTGAACTAGCAAACTCGCCCTGGCCTAGGGAAACCCACAGCCCACCTCTCCCACCCAGACACCTCCACTGCACGCTGAATCAGCAGAATGAGAGTGTACTCACCCCCTTGTTGCTGCTGTGACGCCCTCAAGCGCCCATCCAACTCCGGATACACCACTGCCAGGATACTGAACATCAGGGCAGTCATGGTGCAACGGGCACCCCTCCCACGTTGGAAGGCCATCCCCAGCTGGGCCTCCGCCATCTTCTTGCTCCAGCGGCGAATGTCCTTCCATCTTTTATGGCAGTGGGTGCTCCGTCTGTGTTAGACCCCCAGGGTCCGGACGTCCTTGGCAATGGCACACCAAATATCTTTCTTCTGGTGGGCGCTGACCGACAGGAATTGTACAGGGGAAAAAGATAAGTTATTACCAACTGCACCGTCACAGTCATTGGCCCGCATCCTTACCCTTGCCATGTGGCACATGCACTCACCGTCGTTTCATGCACGCCTCATTCTCCCCCCCCCACTATCTTTCATACACAACACTCCACACAGGCGTTGCCCATACAGCATGCTCCCAGTGTACTTACCTGTTTGTCTGGAGGACCGTAGAGTAGCGTGTACTGGGGGAGGACCCCATCCACGAGTTTCTCCAACTCCTCCGTGGTGAAGGCAGGGGCCCATTCCCCCAGATGCACGAGCCATTGTCTCTTCCAGACTGAGGTCACAGCAGCACTTGTAGTTTAGGTCCTCTCCTGTCGAAGATCAGGTATCGCGTGATTGAACAGATAGAAAATGGCGGTCACGTCCGCGGCGGTGCGTACCATCACCACCGGCGTACATCGTCATTGGCTCCTGGGACCCATAGGGCCCAATGTTAACCAATGCAGAATTGCGCTGCGGTCTTCGACCGCCTACCGCGACGGTGTACAACACCAGCGCAGCTACCTCACATCCCATTGTCCCACTTTACAGGTCAGGCAGCCGCCATTTCAGGGGCCCACATGGCTTTATTCTTAACTGTGTCACACATACCTAGGCCTTGGCTCAACACTCATACAGGAAAATTTCGGGTTATGAATAGTTTTCTGTGTAAGCTGTGTTTACGTACCTCTGAGTTGGTTGACTCTGTGCTCGCTGTTGTCCTCCATAGGCACCGTCTGCTGGGACATGTGAGGAGATGGCCGCATCCTCCAGTGTACAGACCGCTGGTGGACCTGTCGACAATGGAGGAAAGACATGTAATTATCACCTACAGGCTTGACCGTGCCACAATCCTGGAACTGTGTGCCCAGTTGGAGCCAGACCTGATGTCAGCTATCTGCCATCCCACAGGAATCCCTCCTCAAGTGCAGGTGCTGTCAGTACTCCATTTCCTTGCAAGTGGGTGTTTTCAAACTACAGTGGCCCTAGCATCAGGGATGTCCCAGCCTATGTTTTCCAATGTGTTGTCCAGAGTGTTGTCTGCCCTGCCAAAACACATGCAGAGCTACATCGTTTTCCCTCAGGTGGAGGATTTGCCAACAGTGAAAGGTGACTTCTATGCCCTGGGACATATCCCCAACATCATAGGTGCCATTGATGGGACACATGTGGCCTTGGTCCCCGCCCGCAGGAGTGAACAGGTGTACAGAAACCGGAAGAGTTACCATTCGATGAATGTGCAGATGGTGTGTTTGGCAGACCAGTACATCTCCCATGTTAAAGCCAAATTCCCTGGCTCAATGCATGACGCTTACATCCTGCAGAATAGCAGCATCCCTTATGTGATGGGGCAACTCCAGAGGCACTGTGTGTGGCTACTAGGTGAGCACCTGGAACCAAATCAGTGGGAATAGTTGTCTGGGGATATCCCTAAGAGTTAGTGTGTGTTTAACAGTTGTCCCTCGCCATTTGCAGGTGACTATGGTTAGTTACCTCAACCTGTCATGGCTACTGACCCCAGTGAGGAATCCCAGGACAAGGGCAGAGGAACGCTACAAGGAGGCCCATGGGCAAACTAGGAGGATTATAGAGTGCACCTTTGGCCTCCTGAAGGCCAGGTTCCGGTGCCTCCATATGACAGGTGGTTCCCTATTCTACTCACCAAAGAAGGTATGCCAGATCATCGTGGCCTGCTGTATGCTTCACAACTTGGCTTTGCGACAACAGGTGCCTTTTCTGCAGGAGGATGGTCCAGAAGGAGGTGTTGTAGCAGCTGTGGAGCCTGTGGACAGTGAAGACGAGGAAGTAGAAAAACAGGACATCGACAACAGGAACTCTGTGATCCGGCAATACTTCCAGTGAGACACAGGTAAGAAGACAAACCTGCCTAGTACATGTACTTTAAGACTACTACTTATCTACTGTCTGTCCTTTTCACCCAGTGTATGGTCACTGAGTTGTCACTTTCCCTTACGATTTCACAGATGTGGGTACCACTGTGTGACATCTGCTTTGTTTCCACATGGACTAGAGCTGTGTGACATAGGTATGTTGACATTACAATTGAAAGAGCATTTTGACACTGTAATTGCTAATGCACTAATTCGAAATCACAGACTATTAATTGTTTTGTGCTTTAAGGGTGTTTATTTAAGTGCTCAATATTGGAGGTGGTTGTAAAATGGTGAGGGGCGGAGGAATGGCCATGGCAGAGTCCAGTCTATTAGTCCCACAGGTGCATTGTCCAAAGGGGCATAGGAAGTTGAGCTGGGGCAGTTTGAGGATGGACAGGGTGACAAGGTGGGACAAAAGGATGACATTCAGGGTAGTCTCATTTCTTGGCGGGGGTCTTGGCATCGTTCTCTGTCTTTGTCCTGGATCTACGGGACTGTTTGCGGGGTGGTTCTCCCTCTGCAGTGGGTGCGGTGCTGGTGTGGTGGTCCTGTGGCGGTGCCCCCTGTCCACTAGCGCCAGCGGAGGTGGTGGGCAGTTCATTGTCCTGGCTAGTGTCAGGGGCCACTTGTTGTGCCACAGTGTCCCTCCTGGTGTTGAGGACTTCCTTCAGCACCCCTACGATGGTGCCCAGGGTGGTGTTGATGGATCTGCGTTCCTCCCTGAAGCCCAAATACTGTTACTCCTGCAGCCCCTGGGTCTCCTGAAACTTGTCCAGTACCGTTGCCATCATCTCCTGGGAATGATGGTAGGCTCCCATGATGTTGGAGAGGGCCTCGTGGAGAGTGGGTTCCCTGGGCCTGTCCTCCCCCTGTCGCACAGCAGCCCTCCCAGTTCCCCTGTTTCCCTGGGCCTCTGTCCCCTGAACGGTGTGCTCACTGCCACTGCCCCCAGGTCCCTGTTGTAGTTGGGGTGGTGGGTTATCCTGGGTTCCCTGTAGTGGTGGACACATTGCTGCTTGACGTGTCCTAGGGACAGAGGTATGGGCCCGCTGGGTGGGTGCTGTGCTGGTGTTTCCAGAGGGGGGAAGCTCTGTGGTGGCCTGTGCCAGTGTGAGGGGAACCGACTGTCCCGAGGTCTCAGATGGGCCGGGCTGGTCATCTAGATCCAGTTGGACAGAGATGCTGTCATCACTGTGGGCCTATTCTGTTGGTGGTGTGGACATGTCTGGACCCTCCTGTGCGGTGACGCTGGGTAGGGGTCCTGCAGGGGTGTAAAAGCATGATTATTGCATCTGTGTGTGCCATGGTGTGCAGTGGGTGGGTGACCGTGTACCCCAGTGCTTACATTCCTGTGTGGGACTTTGTGTGATGATGGTTGGGGGGGGGGGGGGGGGGTGTATGGGTATGTGCAGTGGCTATGCTTTGGTGATGGGTGTCCATGCTTTGTTGTTGCATGCAGGGCTTGGTGTTGGGATGTGTGGTTTGTGATATTGGGACATTTGTGAGGAGTTGGAGTGATGGGGTGAGGGCGAGGGTGGGGGTATGTGATGGTATGCAGGTAGGGTGGGGGATATAGTAGTAAAGATTTGGTCGTAGGGGTTTGTGGGTGTGTGTTTTATATTGTATTGGGTGTGTGGGAGTGGTGTTTGTATGTGTATCAGGTGTGTGTGTTTCGATTTGTCCAATGTGGTTGTTGTTGTGTTTTGTATATGTGTGTGTATTTTGAGTGCGGCGGGGTGTACCGCCAATGGAATACTGCGGTTGAAAGACCGCCACGTGGATTCATGGGTCGTGACAGTGTGGGCGTCTTCCTGTTGGTGTGGCGGTGGAGGTTTTGTTTTCGCCAGTTTATCACTGACCTTTGGTGTGGCGGACTTGTGTGGGTGTCGAAATTTTGGCGGATTCCGAGCTGAGGGTCATAATGACCGTGGTGGAATTCCCCTGCCGCGGTGGTGTGTTGGCGGGCTTCTGCACGGCTTTTACCGCCAATGTTGTATTGACCCCCTAAGTCCCTAATACTATTCCAATTGTTTTTCCAGGGAATGTTTCAGATTGTTTTGTCCTCATGTTAAAAATGCAGTGTTTGTTGTGAAACAGTATTCTAGAAGGTTCTTATATTTCTGGACATTATGTGACATTTTATGAAAAGCTCATATGAAACATGGCATTAATCATTCTTGATTTGTTCCAGGTACCCAGAGTTCTTGAGGTCTAGTTAAAGTCACTTCTTAGATTATCCATGGTTACAGTAAGACAATGCTTAGAACCATAGTCTAGTGAAAGTCAATGTGATTATATTCTGATATTGTGTTGTTTAACCTTTTGCTTCCTACATGTCTCCTTCCCAGCTGTTCCTTACCTAATCCCCTTTTCCCCACTTGGACTCTCTTAGGCTCTGTGATATTTCTATCAGAGTTTTGGAGCTGTCTTGTGGTGGACATGTTGGGTACGTGCGCAAACCCAGAGGATCTGGTCTCCCTGACATGTCTGGGATTTTAACATCTGTGTTTTGGCAAATGTATAGTATCTTGGGGAGGGCAATCATTTGGTATAAGGCCACCCTTCCAAACAGTGACAGTGGTAGCTTCTCCCATCTATCCATATCTGCACTCAATTCTCCCATAACGGAGAGAATGTTCTGGCTTAAGGACCTTTCTGTGTCTTGGGTTACATACACCCCTAGGTAAATGAAACCCTCTTTCTCCATCTTGAAGCTTCGGGTAAGGTCAGTTGTTCCATGCCTTACCTTATGGGTCTCCCACCTCTGAGGACTGTCACTCTAGTTGGTCTTTGACCTGTGCTAGGGGGTGTATGGAATTCAGCATGGCCTCATGCCCTGAGTCTGCAACCTTTTGGAGGGTGACAATATTTTGGTGAGAATTTTGCTGCGTTTCGTGCTGGTGAGTGGGTACTGCTCCGACACTGATGTGGACCGGGTGTGTCTCTCCTTGGTCACTTTCAGTGCCATGGCCGACTCTGCAGTTCATCTTGGATTTCTTTTGAGACCCAGCGGATTTTGCAGCATTAATGGGGCTTCGATTGGAGCTCTGCTTTACACGCCCATTCGCGCCACCATCTTCAGGCCCGGTCATTCCTGATCTTCGTGAGAACTGTGGGCAGGAGTGGTTTGGGCAAAAAGGCGTTCAACAGACCTGAACTCCACTCAAGACAAAAAAAGTCTGAGTGACTGCCAACTTGGAAACACACAAAACTGCTGACATTGAGTGTTCTCAGTGGAGGCAAACTGATCTAACCAAGGCTCTCCCCATTGCTGCAAGAGACCTTGTGCCACCTCCGGATGGAGACACCATTTGTGATCAACTAGGCATTTTCAGCTGAGTTAGTCTGCTCTGGGGTTCAGAGAGGCCGCCAGATGTTGAACCACCATTGATATGCCCTGCTGTTCTAGCCATGTTCAGAAGCACAGGGCAGCTTGACAAAGGGTCCCTGACACCACCCTGCGCTGCTTGCTGCAGTACCACATGGCATGGTGTTGTCCGTTAACACCTGCACAATATTTCCCTTGATAGAGGGAAGAAAGGCTTGCAATGCCAGCCAGATCGCACAGAGTTCCAACAGGTTGATGTGGAGTCCCTTTTCCACCGGTGACCAGGTGCCTCTGAACTTCACCTCTTTCAGTAGGTCTCCCCATCCCAGGAGTGACCATCTGCCATTACAGTCGTATGTGGTTGGGGAAGGGAAAGGGATCTGACTCTGACCCAATTGCGGCTCTTTAACAACCAATGCAAATATTTTGTAGTTCCTTCCAAGATCTGGCCCTTGTCAGATTTCCCTGATGCTGCACCCACTGGAACTTCGGGTTCCACTGCAGATCCCACGTATGCCATCTGGCATGTGTCACAATCAGGATGCAGGCGGCCATGAGGCCCAGCAGCCTGAGTCATTCTCACTGAAATCCAGGATAGAGGCTGAAACATTGGTAGCATAGCCTGAATATTCTGGAATTGCCGCTCAGGTGGATAGGCCTAATGCTGCACTGTGTAGAACAGCTCCAATGAAAGGGAGCATTTAAGAGTGAGTCAGGTATGACTTCTGCATGTTTATAGTGAACCCCAGTGTATGCACAGGTATGAAGTAGTCTGGAGGTGGGAGACGACAGCCTGGGGCGAGTCTGCCTTCAACAGCCAGTCGTTGAGATAGAAGTAGACTGAAATCCCTGATGAGCTGCACCCACCTCCATTACCTTGGTGGACACCCGAGGGGCACTGGTAAAGCCAAAAGGGAGCAAGGTGAACTGCAAGTACTCATGGCCTACCGTGAACCGCAATTAAGGACTGTGGGCAGGCAGAACAAGGATATGAAAATAAGCGTCCTGTAAGTCCAACGCTACCATCCACTCTCCTGGACCTAGGGCCGACAAAACCTGAACCAATGTGAGCATCTTTAACTTCACCTTCTTGAGGAAGCGATTGAGGGACAGCATGGACAGCAATGCAAGGCTGGCAGAAGAAAACTTCTTCCCAAGTTAGTCCAAACTTTGGGATTCCCTGCCCAGTGGGGGTGGGTGGGTAGAAGGGAATGCTCCATGGGAGTTAAATTTGGACCAGCAAGCTCTCAGGGGTGGGGTGTTACGTCATGAAATTGGGTCCCCAGGCGCAGGGCAATCATCCAGTTCACAGGAGCCCATGTGCTGGGTTTGGACCAGGTAACTAATAGGACATCAGTGAGGGCATCAATGAACAGGAGCAGGGGTTCTGAGGAGGAAGCTGCCGGTTGCAGCACCTGTCAAGAGGTTAGTCTTAAAGGCCAGCGAGGGTAGTTAACAGTCCAGGACCTCAGCTAACCTCCTCACCACCATAACATAGGAAGCTTCCTCTTCCATAGTCACGGTGGGGGGTGGGGGGCTGGAAGCAAGCCACTATCTGCAGAAGTATCTAGTCCTGTGGCCTCACCCAAGTGTTCATGGCAGTCCATTTCATCATGGGGCTGGTTTTCTAAAGGGCCCAGCAAACTCTTCCACTCATCCTGAAGCCAAGCCCATAGCAAAAGGGCTCAGGATCCTAATGAGGAAGAAAAGCTCCTGCCGGTGCTGGCGTCATACGATGCTTATCCAGCTCCATGTCAGAGATTAAAATGGGGATGGTGCCACCTGTGCGTGTGGACAGCGCTGGGACATCAGCGTCAAGACTGGCATCTGGTAAGGTTGAGGAAGCAGTGCAGGCACCGGCCCGTATCCAGGACTGCATCCCTGGGAGCCCCTTGGTGCAGAGGCCGAATCCACCAGTGCGGAACCTGAAGGGACCCTCCGCCCCCTGACTCCACAGGGCCCAAAAGCGCTCCAGCAGGGTCAAGCTGCCCACAAATGATGCACATGGCCCCAGAGAACTCTCAGAGTTGGGCAGGGGTTATTCCAGCTCCAAGAAACTTGGGGAGGCACCGAGTCGGCCCAGGTGCAGGTTCTGCAGAATTTGGAATAGAGCGTCAACACTCCCTCCTCTCATCGGCCGACAGCCCAGGAGAAGTAGAACAGGGCTTCGATTTTTTGGATTGTTTCTTGTGCCTTGACTTAACCGATCGTCCAAAGGGCTTGGAGCGGGACGATGGCGACTTCAGACTCCACGACCGATGCCGGGACTATCCTCTCGACTTGCGGAGTCGAGCCCTGGGCTGCCATCAGCTTCAGAGACTGCTTCCTCAAAGTCTTCGGATGCATGGCCCAGCACTCGGAGCACAAATTTGGGCTATGGTCGCGCTCCAGTCACCAAAGACACACAAGGTGCGGAACTATCATGGACGTCATCCGATGACAGGACCCGCAGGGCTTATCCTGTCTTCCTAGAAGACTTCCCAGCGCATCAGGAGTTAAACGCACAAAATACTCAACAAAAAGTAAAAAAAAAAAACAGTCAAAAATTGACTGAGGTGTAGCTCTCTCTGGATCGACGCTTTGCTGGTGCAAAAAGAAAAGAACTGATGTCGGCATTCCTGGATGGTACCTATATTGGACCCATGATGTCATATCCAGCATGGACAATGCGGATGATGGAGCTGATCGACCTACGCACCTACCATTGCACAGAGGTACTGCTCACGTAATTCTTCCTGCTCCAGTCTGACGCCTGGGAGATTTTAAAGGCAAGTAATTTGCAGCTAGAAGTCTTTATCAGATTCAGGCTTCATTGTTTGAAAACTGGAATGGTCTTTGAATGATGAAAAACGGAGACAGAAAGGGGATGCACTACTTATTCTCAGGATGATCCAGATAGGGGGACATTTCCTTAAGGAATAACAGAGCTTCTTTTCCTGTCGTGTTTTTTTGTCTTTTTTCCTATGAGAACATATTGGGGGACTACTCCCTGTCAAGAGATGTAGACGAAGGAAGGAAGAGGGGCTGTTTTTGAGTATTCTAAAGGCCCCTTGCCAACAAAAACATAGCATTCTGCTCCACATTGGACTTTGGGTGTAGGGATAAATTGGAGCTGCAGGCTGGGTGATTGTGATCTAATCCCACACACCACTTACAGTGATTGTCTGGAGAGGATAAGGACATCTTCCTTTGACACCGTCAACAGTTTTTAAACCCCATCCCCTAGAAGGTGACATCTGGCCTAGTCACTTAAAAGTTTGTCACGTAGGTTCTCATTATCCTAATGAGACTACTGGATTCGGGTGGCAGAATCACCTGTACTGCGGGGGGACAGAGTCTGATCCCACACCATGTGATACCTGTTGGCCTAATCCAGGTTTTGTTCTGGCTAACTAGTAGTTCCTCATCTCCACCCAAGAGCAGGGATGATTGGGCAACCGGGTACATTACATAAATGACTCCTCAGGGGAATCGTAGTCACTCAGATCTCATCTGTTTCTCTTAGTTACATTAGTCTCATATATTTAAGGACAATCAAAGGCAGAGAATAGTTCAATAAGGTTTTATTGAAGTAGCCACATCTTAGATAATAAAGCATGTATTGGAATAACTAGGACGATGAAGCACAGTAAGATTAACATTGTGACAAGGAGAGTAAAACACAAAAATATGCTACCATATTGTCACTAGATTTTATAAGGATGGTTCCTACCTAGGCTATATTAGAGCACAGCATGTTAAGCTCTAATTCTGTCCTTTAGGTTCCCCTGGGAACACATAATACCTCATACCTGAGCAAGAGGCCTGTAGTCTACATAAGCAAGTGCAGCAAAGCAATCGGCATACAGATGTGGTCATCTGGCTGGAATCTCCCTCTAACGTACATGGGTCAAAGTATTGTTTTTATAACATCTGATGTTCCAAGAAAAGATCCCCATGTAAGTGTATATGTTTCTATGAACATTGGAGACAAAGAGTACTACTTTACCGACAACCTATCTTACTGCAGCCTTGAGAAAAGCACAGAGTGAAAGATAGGTCTTGTTTAAGAATGCAGTGCTGACCTAGGCGAAGAACAGCTAGATAGAAAAAAATAAAACAAGACCGCAAATGTAGCTAATGTTAAAATAATATAACAAAGCTAAAATAAACATATCTAGGTTAAAGTGCATAACGGCAGGTCTAGTTTGCTAAAATAACGTGTATAAAACTAGAACTAAAATGGCTACGCAACAAGTTCACTGAGGAATTTAATCTGTGTATACCAAAGAATCACTATATCACAGTTGGAGGCTGTAAAAAGTAAGAAGTGACACCAGCAAGCCAGAGAGTACCATATATTGGCTGATGGTCATTTCTTGTTTGGAACAAAGCACACTGGAGTTTAGGGACACCACCAGGAAAGCTTGAGAGATACTGCTGAAGAGAAAATGTTTTCTGGATCCAGTCTGGTACCTGGAGGATATTCATATGGCGAGAAATCTGCGAGAAAAACAGTCAATCCGAATGCGATGCATATAATTGAACGATGACAAATGTGACCTTAACTTTTCTTTCACTCTCTTTTCCCATTGGTTGGTAATGAAAGCAGTGTATTTCTGGGGTTTTTAACCATTCACTTGGAACTTGAGGTCAATGCCACCTGACTGCAATACAAATAAGTGTAGGCATCAGCGAAGGAGAGGTCTGCAGGAATACCTCTTGAAGATCAATTAACAGTGGTCACAATGTACTTTAACTTTTAACCCATTATCTGGTAACTCTACATCGTAGAAGTGGCCACCGCGCAGCTGAAAACTGAAATTAAATCTGTAGAGGTCTAGCTAAAAATGCCTAAAGCTACAAAACAAATCATGCTACTCATCATTCTCAGAATAGATCACTCAGATCATCTCACTTGAAGCCATTGGATCAGACTAGAAAATGGGTTTAGCTCAACTAGTCAAGAAGGCCAAAACTGAATCAGTCTAATGATTACATAAGGCATAAGATGTGCTCAAACTGCATTGTAAATGATCATCTCACCCAGAGTTTTGAGTACAATTTTATTTTAGCTGATTGCTTAATAAAAAAATCGTTTCCTGAATTTGTCCACTACCGACAGCGTCTGCTACAACAAGCGAAATTATGAATTTTGACACATACACCAATCATATCCTACTTTCACCCTAGGAAGACCCTGTTCAATTTTCACAAAATGGAGTGATATATCAAGTGCTGTGACCGCTTTATTCTATTGTTTTCAACATTTAAAATCTTATATACTTCTAACTCAAAGCAACGCAGCACTAAAACACTGCACCGTACACAAACTTTAACAATACATACAAAAAATATTCTTTGATTCACTAGCCTCCGATTTAAATATACTTTGTGGTGCCCTAGGCATTGCAGATAAATTGGCTTTGCACCTTTTGCAGCAATTTCACAGGCCTGAGTTCCCTTTTATTATAGACCAGCTTTTTGTCTCTACTGCCAATTTTCAATTTGCCAAAAAGTACTAAGAGTTACCTATAAAACCATTAATAATTATTTAAATGAGGCGTTAGAGAACAGTTATTTTAGTTTACATTATAACAAGGCTCCATTATAGGATAAAATATTTAACTGTATAATTATGGATAGTCCAGCAGGTCTTTCACATTTGAGATTCCTCCTAGCCCAGCAACCAATAAAAACCTTAAAAAGATGATCAGAAGCTTAAGTGAGCTAGGTGCTTTGAATTGCATTCTGAGTAGTGTTAGTGCTATATAGCACAATGCATTAGCAAAGCCAAAAGATTTGGCACTGGCTGCAATACCTTTGGCTTTAATAATGTTTGTTTTGTCATGGTTTTTGCAAAACATTACTGTCGGGGAAGCTGCCAGGCTCTCAGCAATTTAAAATAAGAAAATTGTCTAAAAGCTACTTTGAGTTAGGGTGTGCTCCTTGTGAAATGGAAGAATGCTGCCACTCACAGTGAAGCTATCCAATGGATGAAATGGACTGCCCCACTGCCCCTCGTTATATGCAGTAGTGCTTAGCAGAAATGTGAAAGACAGACTAACAATACTAAAGGATGAAGAAGGCTGGCAGAACGCCCCTATAAAGAATTTCAGTAAAATCAAAAGGTCTTAAATAGCCCTAGAAATAATGATCAATAAAACAAAAATAAAATGCTTAATTAAGAGGAATTAATTCAATGCATATTTTTCGTCTTATTGTTTGGGTTTTTATTTTGACAAGTAATGGAATGCTATAGCATGACATATGTGTCTAAAATAAACGTTGATGTTTGTTTCCAGTTAAACAAAACAATTAAAAAAGGTTGGATAGTACTGTCATTTGTTGAACAGAAAGATGTGAAGTCATCAAGTCCTTTCAATTATTCAATTTTGCATCAAGAGCAGAACATCACGGTAAAAAGTTCATAATGCATCAAAAAAAATCACTTGCTCATTTTTACTCACCCGTTCCTTTATTTTTTCAGGGAGAAAAGGTCTTATTAATGCAAAGACAGGATGAAAAAATAATGGCTCATTTATCAGATGGATGCCCCGAACCTTGATGGGAAATGAATCCTGTGAAGATACAAAATTGTCCAAATGATGAGAATAAGCAACATATAGTACAGCTTGTAGTTGTGAGAGCCCAAAAGTAGTATGTATACTTCTAGGTTTCACATTCCACAACAGTGAGATACAAAATTGTGAAACACATTTAGCAGAATGGATTCAGTCTTGTTGCCCGACTCATATCATATAATGAGAAGCCAGACTAATTGAGAATACAATTTAACTTGCGTGTCTATCAGCTGCTGAAGGGGAGATACCCAGATCATTCATCCCTGAACGCGAAAGTACACCTATTCAAAAACACTAGCTCTTAAGCAAAGAGACTATCGCCTTTGCTTAAAGGTGCCTTTTATCCATTTTAGGACATCCTCACTACTAACCTTTTCGCTCACCACTCTTCCCGCAAATCCACCGCCCCCTCAATAATCTCTACCTCCTCTTCCTGATAAGTTATGAGTCTCACTTCAAGAGAGTTGAATAAAATGGACAATGGGATCAAGTACCAAAATTGACACATAGCTATGAAAAGAGTACACAATCTCAAAAGCAGGCGTGTATCTACAAAAGAAAATGGAATAGGGTAGGCTGTGCAGAAACAGACAGCAAATTCCCGAACTAAATTAAAAACACCACAGGCAGTCATTAAACATTTTATAAATATGTCAGACGTATTACGTGCCGTGTATCTTCTTCGCTGGATTTATTATTCCTGAAAGAGAGACACACATATGGGGGGCCTATGGGTCACAGGTTTATAAAGCAGATCAAATAGTTGTGCACAGAAAGATAGACTGGATGTGGACAGGTCTTGGCCGTATACAATTCCCCTGTATCGACGGTCCCTCCCCCATGGATAGTTTGTGCTTGTCTAAAACATGAGTTCCCATCTGAAGAGGATGCAACTCAATTCTGTATGGCTCCTAAATGTCCCAGCCATAGTGTTCATTAAGGACCACGCCTTGTGACTTTGTTTGCACATCTTGTAAAGCAGAACAGCAGTACCTCCACCCAGGAAGAATTCCGGGAAGTTATGTGTTCTGTGTGGTTTGAGTGACACATACAGGCAGCTGCTTGTTACTTGCAACATTTAGCAAACATAATGTGTTTCTCACGCACAAAATGGATGACTTGACAATGTGCTCACATCTACTAATGTAACAATATGGACATCAGAGAATACCAAGTGAGCTCAAGGCGGGATGACACATAAAAAGCCATTTACTCCACTTACTAGAAGTAGGCAGGACTCCAAACATTACAGAAGAGTGGCTTTTTGGGCCACTTTGCAAGTGACAGCAGCAAGGTCATTGGCAACAAATAAGCCCACAAGTCTTAGTTGGTAATGGAAAAACCAAAGAAAAAATATTCATTGGAATAAGTCTTGGATCTCCAAGAGACAGTGGTTTTAGGAAGGGAAAATCATGGAGACCTGTTTCCAGGGACCAACAAAGCCAGTGATCCTGTTTCAAAAGAGTGGTAGTGTTGGAAATGGCCTTTAATCAAGGTAATCCCCAGACTTTTTGCCTTCCTCCTCCTCTTTTTCTGACCTCATTTTTGCTTGCTTTAGGACTCTGCGTACTTTACCACTGCTAACCAGTGCTAAAAAGAGTATATGCTCTCCCCTTAAAACATAGTGACATTGGCTCATACCCAATAGGCATATTTAATTTACTTGTAAGTACCTAGTCAAGTGCACTACATGTGCCAAGGGCCTGTAAATTAAATGCTACTAGTGGGCTGCAGCACTGGTTATGCCAACCACATAAGTAGCCTCCTAACCATGTCTCAGACCTGCCTCTGTAGTGCCTTTGTGTGTGTGCAGTTTCACTGCCACTTCGACATGGCATTTAAAAGTACTTGCCAAGCCTTAAAATCCCCTTTTTCTACATGTAGGCCCTCGGTAGCCCATCGGGCAGGTTGCTATGTAGATAAAAGGCTGGACATGAACATGTGTGTTCTATATGTCCTAGCAGTTTAAAACTCCTAAATTCATTTTTATACTGCTGTGAGGCCTGCTCCTTTCATTGGATAGTATTTGGGCTAACCTCATATAGTGTTTTGAGTGGTAGATCCTGATCCAAAAGGAGTAGCAGGTCATATTTAATATTGCCAGAATGGTGATACAAAATCCTGCTTAATGGTGAAGTTGGACTTTATATTACTATTTTAGAAATGCTACTTTTAGAAAGTGAGCATTTCTCTACACTTAAAACCTTCTGTGCCTTCCAATCCACAGCTGGCTAGGTTTAGTTGTCAGCTCCCTTGTGCATTCATCCAGACACACCCCAAACACAGGTTACTCAGCCTCACTTGTATACATCTGCATTTTGAGTGGGTCTTCCTGGGCTGGGAGGGTGGAGGCCTGTACACTTGCATGTCAAAGGATAGTAGCCTGCCCTCACACAAAGGGATGCCACACCCCCTACTGGGACCCTGGCAGTCAGGATGGAATTGAAAGGTGACCTTGTGCACTTCTAAGCCACTCTTTGAAGTCTCCCCCACTTCAAAGGCACATTTGGGTATTTAAGCAGGGTCGCTGACCCTACCAACTCAGACACGTCTTTGGGTAGACACTGTACCTCACAGACACTTCCTGGAGAAGAGAACCTGAACCAGAACCTGCATCCTGCCAAGAAGACCTGCCTGGCTTCTCAAAGGACTCACGTGTCTGCTTTCTGTGAAGGACTGCTGCCTTGCTGTTTCTCTGCTGCCTTACTGCTCTCTGGCTGTGGTGAAGAAGTGCTCTCCACGGGCTTGAATAGAGCTTACCTCCTGTTCCCTGAAGTCTCAGGACCAAAAAGACTTCACCTGTGCAAGAAGGACTCCTTGTGTGGTGAAAATCGACGCACAGCCTCCCAGAAACTACGCACAGCCTGTACCGTGGTGAAAATTTCACAGCACGCTGAACCGGAACGACACAGCCCGACTTCGCAATGAGAAGATCGACGCAGCGCCAGCGGAGCGACAGGAAATTAGACACACAGCCTCAGCAGATCGATGCACAGCTGTGCTGGAATGATGCAGCCCGACTTCCAGAGAGGAATTAACGCAGCACCTGCCGTGCAGTAGAAAATTCAATGCAGCACCTGTGACTTCGTCCTAGCAGTGCCAGAAATCCATGCATTGTCTCCGGGGCACCGGAAAACCCGCAACCCGAAGAGGATCCACGACAGAGCGCCGGAAATTGACGCACAGCCATCCCTGCGTGAAAACTAAACGACGCATCTCAGTGTGCAGCCTGAGAAATCAACGCACACCCCTTTGCTTCCACGCATCTCCTCCTCTGTGGTCCTTTGAGAAGATTTCTCACGAGAACCAGGAACTTTTTGCTTGAAAGAGACTTTGTTTGCTTTTAAAAGACTTAAGGTACTTCATATCACTTCTCAGTGATATCTCAACATATACTTATTGCACTTTAATTTTTTGACCTGCATCTTATCAGATAAATATTATATATTTTTCTAAACACTGTGTGGTGTATTTTTGTGGTGCTATATTGTGTTATTGTATGAGGTATTGCACAAATACCTTACACATTGCCTTCTAAGTTAAGCCTGACTGCTCAGTGCCAAGCTACCAGATGTGGGCAAAGGATAATTTGGATTGTGTGTGACTTACCCTGACTAGAGTGAGGGTCCTTGCTTGGGCAGGGGGGTCACCTGACTGCCAACCAAAGACCCCATTTATAACAGGTAGTTGTAGGCATCGTGTAAGAAAAAATATGAGACTAGTATCAAACAGCAGATATACCAAGTGCGGTACATGCACTGAGCAGCTTTCCAACTGAAGGGGCAGCAGAAAGGTCAGCACAATACCTCAAAATTACAGAGGAAAGAAGGTGCTCCTTATCTGCAGCAATATCAAAGGAGTTCACTACAACAAAACCGTACTGTGCAATATTGGAAATTATAAAATAGATACTTTGGTAGAGGTATGTGATCGTTAAGGACCGCAGTTTACCATTTTTATATAATGTTGTATGGAATGAAGACAGAAAACAATTTATATCCCTGTACATCCTTATTTTTCAAGAAAAAGGCCGATATTCTGACTTCTTTTGAGGCTTTCTCCTCCCATTCAATCACAAACACAAGTCCAAAAGGTGGAGATACTGATAACTTAGATCCTCAGTTTGGGTCCTCATTACGAGGGCCGCACAATCAGAGGTGGTAACTGCACCCCCGCTTACCAGATACACAATTACTGGATCTTGGAATGAGACAATGTTTTATTAGTACAGTTCTGCTACTGCAAAGCATCCCTTACTGATTATGCTAGAGTTTACATGGCAAACAATAGTTTCATTACAGTGTGAATTTATCAGTTAAATAAATGTGGAAATATAGTAGCTGCATCCTTGGACTTTCCACTGCTAAAACTATGGCAACATACACAGAAATGTAACAAAATATGCAATAAATCCAGAAAGACCAAATATAACCAGTGGCTATAGGACGTTACCCGTTCTCTGAAATATAGAAAATAGAATAATGACGTAATTGAAATTGTGTTCTATAGCAGTAGATATTTATTTAATGCTAATTGATAACTTACCGCAAGCACCGAAGCAATCCTCTTTGCAAGCATTGGTGTGATCTGAAGGGCATGCACAAGCCGCCAGCCCTGAAGATCGAAGATGGCCTTAATTCCATTGCACTGCGTCTCTAGTTCTTGCACTAGGAGCTCTGAGGTTATTAGGCTTACGCGGAATACTTCATATGCAGTAAACAACTTCGGGTTCCACTGAGCTGTACAAAGAAACAAGACAGACATTTCATAATGAGAAGCACTACAACTTTGAGAGTGTGCAGCACATGAGTGAGAAAAAAGTACTGGGAGAAAGTGCTGCGATTAACGTCACCACAGAAAGCATTTACTGTGTCTGTGCTATTCATTTTTACGACATGGCCTTTGCTGTCCCTTGCATATGAACATGTCCTGGGAAAGAAGGATCTACATATTTATCCAGGTGATAACAATACAGAAGCTTGTCTGGCAGATGTTTAAGGAGGGTCCTCTCTATCAAGCGCATAACTACCATTGAAAATGCCAATTGGTCTGGCTTTAAATTAATGGTGTCTGTTGATGCAAAGCAAGTAAACAGCACAGTAATGGATAAGTATCTGTGTGGAAGCAAAGAATTGCAGAATAATATTGGTGTAAAAAGTTCAGGTGGCAGTTGCACTGTCAAGCCACACCTAAAAATCTATAAAGGGTAATGCCTGTCCTCTTATCTGTGTTGCAGTCAGAGTAAAACATGAATTTATCTAATACACTTTAATAGCATTACAATGTGGTGTGTGTGCCCTGAAAGTTCAAGCTCAGCCAGGTGGATAAATAAATAAAATGATCTCAGCTGTGTGGAACAAGCACATTTTGTGGAACCACATAACTTCTGCCTAATCTCTGCCTCAAAAAAACATGTAATCCTGGCTCCCAACATGTGGGCGGAGCCAAAGCCTCTAACCTGGTGATGCTCACACAATTGTCTGGCGACAGCTGTGCAGTCAAACCAGACCATAAAAGTGACACCATCAACACCTACATATCATAAAACATTTTTTATATGCATTACAGAGTGCATAAGAGTACATACACATGTTAGGATATATGTGCGGATGATTATCTTTTGCTACAGTTTGCATAAGTATTTGATGTGGAACTGTTCACCTCTATGGCTTGGAAAGCTCTTTATGTTTCTATTTTTTATGTTTCTTTAGCTCTCTCACCTTTTGTCTGTCTCTCTCACACACACATCACTAATTAAGTTAAATTACTGTATTTCAGAATATTCTTCCTGTTGTAACAGTATACTACACATATATTTACAGATGCAGTCTTTCTAGTAGCTTGGTCATACTTGTGGTTCCTCAATCAGGTGAAATGATTCACTGTGATGTCCAATACCTGCTGACAAAATACATCTCCCTCACAGGAGGTAAATCCTTCATGCTAATACACAAAAATACATAAATGCTTTACACCCAGACTGCGGCCCAATGTTATTCTGCGAGCTCCAAAAGAAGGCTTGAATCATAGTTGATAACCAACCCACATTCCAATCTGAATTACAAACTTGTCCCAACACCTTCAAAATTTCCTTCCTTTTAGGGCTCAATACTACGGGTCTTGCAAGGTCACCTAAACTTGAATAATCTTTTTTGTTGACCACTAACTCTTTGAGGAACCTGCTACAAATTTATCACAGTATCAACACAAAATTCTCATGCCTGCTACCACCACCTTTAAGCAACTTGAAACTCTAAAATGAACATTTTCAATCAGTTTCCAGGCCTTGGAGCATTCCACTATAAATGAATAAACTTCATGCCGATATACCAACAAAGCGTTCAGGTCTTCTGAATGAAATGCCAAGCACAATCCCTTGCCTTTGTACATATTTCGCTTATGTACATAAGTCCTACCAAGATACCATGAACAATTCCCTCTTCTGCTGTTTTTATCAGCCTTATGAACTATTAGGTTGATCTCTGCATGGAAAAATGCAATCAGCAAGGAACCAGCCTGAACACAATAAATGTCCTTCCAGATTAGCCAAACCCATGTGTTCACTTCTGGTTATCTTACAGGTAAATGATGAATTGAGATATGATGTATGGAGGTAGAGATCACCCACATATAAAGCTAGCTTACCAGTGAACAGTTAAGAACAAAAGGTCAGGCTAGTGTTTGGACCTGGACCTTCTAAGCTAGACATTCTATATAAAATGAGAATATATATATTCCCATGCATGTCATGGCCCACTCAGAATGCCAGGAGGGAACTATAATTCTCACTCTGTCAAGTTTGATTCATTCTACCCTCTCCTAACTTGTCTTCATTCACTTTCTAGCCCTTGTGCTAGCCTCTTCTACTCACACCCTACTAGGTACCAAAGCAGATAGCCAAGGCTGGTGACCCATAATGCACTATCACTCTTATTGGTGAGCAATGTGACATATCATTTTGACTGGACTCCTTACTCATTCCTATTTCCTTACACCTGCCTTTCTTCTCTCCTGAAGCTTCCTTTTCACTTACCTTCCTTCGCCCCAGCTTTTAGTGGCAGTGTAAAAGACTTTACAAGAAACTACAAAATCCATCAATTTATGCTTAGACAGCATTTTTTCATAACATTTGTACTTTCATCCTTAAATACGGATGTAGAAGACCCCCATATATAATGCTTGTAAATGTGCCACTTGATATTACACAAGGAAAATGCCCACAAAAGGAATCAAACCCTTACTCCTTGTCAACAGTTATTTTTGATAACCAGAGTCAATAATTGTAGAATCATATTTTGCCAATTTAAATTTCACTGAATGTGGTATATGGGCTTCTGGGACAATGTCCTTATCTGACAGGATGATTGACATTATGGTTGTCCATGTAGTTTGCAGCAATTTGAATATTCTTCAATAGGAAGAAGTATTGTACAAACAGTGGTGTCTGTGATTTTTACATGGAAGTATAAGGGTTATTTCTCTTTCACCATAGAGCGTCAAAGATCTTTGATGTCTGCGATCATTGGCATAAAGTGCTGTAGGAGGTGACAGGTTCCAGACACGATCTGAAAAAGGCATGCAGAATTTTTATTTTTAAAAGTTCTACTATCATCGTTGACCTCTTTAATAGTAATCCATGCTTTCTATGGTCATGATCGCTTCTACTCATAATCAAAGTGAAATTTGTTATTTCTTGAAGTCGTCAGCATCTCTGGTCGAAGCCTCACTACAAGACTGAATTTGGGGAAGGAGAGGCATGGGGAAAATGTGGGCTATTGGGCCTTAACAGTAGGGGGTTCAGTTCATTTGCCTCGTGTCCTGGGGCCCATACTACTATAGCTCTGCAAACGGGCCAAATACAACCCCTTCATCACTTGATTCTGGATGGTATTTGGGAGGTAGCATGGGGTGCTCGAGCTCAGTGTTTATTAAACACATCCGTATAACTGACTGTCCAATTCAATACTCAACTTTCAAGAAGAACGGTACCTTTAATACACACTAGAACTTAATACTACACTTAGAAATATACACAAAATGCAATGCTGTGTCATAGCACCAACAGTTTATTAGTGCCACCTCCCTGTTTGCCTCTGTTTATGGTCCTGATGGCTTCCACTCCTGGTCAGGTACATAGCATGATTAGGCTCAGGTGCAGATTACCCCCTTACTCTATTTTAAGTGCAATGTCTTAAACAGTTCTTTCTTAGTTCTCAGACATAGGTGCTTAATAGACTTAAGATGCTGACCGGAGCTTCTTTGAAGGACGCCTTGCTCCTCCAGGTCTTGCTCTCTAACCCACGTTTGGGATGAGAGTGAACCACTAGTCTTTCCTTGGCCACTTCAAGGGTTGCATCAGGCAATTCTGCTGTGGTCAGAGTGGCTGCATAGGGGATAGTTCAATACTCCTCAGAGCTGGTCAGGCATATGCTAAATGTAGCTCTGCTTGGGCTTTTCATGCCCCATGGGTGTGGCCTAGCTTAGCCAAACTTGAGAAGAGGAGGAGGCCTTGCATTGGCCGTTCAGGTATGACTCTGGGCCAACAGCTTCAGGCAGGTCATTGTCTTGGTTGCACTTAGGTCTGGGCCAGGCTGCAACGTGGACGTAAGCAATTGTTAATGAATTATATAATTTATTATAAACAAATTATTGAATAGTTTTTTTTTTTAGTTATATTTTAGGTGTGGGCTGCTAGGTTTGCAGGGGTACATGATGGGAAGGTATTTAGTAATTGAATAACAATTATGTATTAATTGTTCATTTTTGTATTAACAGTAATTATGTAAATTGATTAACTGTTTAGTTTAACACATTTTTATGTTAAATAATATTTTTCATATTAAGTTTATAATATTTTTTCTACATTATGGGGTAACTCATGTATGTAATCTGTTTGAAATAAAGTAATTTCCCTACTTCATTCCAAATTAATCTCTTTGCAGTTCAACACTTTCCCTATTGCACTGTTTGCAGTGGAAATAGTACATTTTACTCCTCCAAAACTCAATGCTTGAGTGAGAACAGTAAATTTCACCTCTCCGAAATACAATGCCTTCCCTGTTGTTGCACCATTTGGAGTGGAAAATGTAAATTTAACCCCTCCAAAGTCCATCGCTTTCCCTACTGTTGCACTGACTGGAGTGGGAACTGTAAATTTAACAACTCCGAAGTCCAACACATTCCCTACTGTTGCATACACTCGAGTAGGGCTATAACATCAAATATTCTTAAGACTCCAATAGTTTTCCTAATGTTGGTTAAATTGACTTATTAGCATTATTTTCATTCTTTTTTATATTTTATACGATCTGTTTTTATGTAAAAATGTTTAAAGTTTATAGTATTTTTAATAAATGTGTTTTTAAAATGTTTCAATTTTTAATATTTTATTTATTGTCTATGTTAATAGATTTTCTTAATTGTTTATTTTTCTGGTTTTATTGTGTATTTTATATATAGTTAAATAGTGTAATAAAATACAACACAAATATTTATTTTGCATTATAATAATGTTATTAACGTTTTACATTACTACAAATATACATGCATATATACTTAAATGTGAAATGGTAAAAGTAAAAATGTAAAAGTAATATTTGTATTAACAATATATATATTTCAACGTGATATATTTAACATTAAAAATTAATGTAATGTAAAAAATAGTTGTATTAATTGTGCTACACTATAAAATATATTTATATAAATACAAATATTTTTGTGCGTTTATATGTTATATATATATATATATATATATATATATATATGGAAAATGTCACTTACCCAGTGTACATCTGTTCGTGGCATGAGACGCTGCAGATTCACAGGCTGTGCATTATCCTACCATCTAGTGTTGGGCTCGGAGTGTTACAAGTTGTTTTTCTTCGAAGAAGTCTTTTCGAGTCATGAGACCGAGTGACTCCTCCCTTTCGGCTCCATTGCGCATGGGCGTCGACTCCATCTTAGATTGTTTTCCCCGCAGAGGGTGAGGTAGGAGTTGTGAGTATACTAGAGGTGCCCATGCAATGGAGTAGTTATGTATGTACCTAATGTCTATTAAAATAATATTTATTTACATATTTACAATTTTCATTCAACTAAAAACGGCTACAGGCTACCGGGGAGGTGGGAGGGCACATGTGAGTCTGCAGCGTCTCATGCCACAAACAGGTGTACACTGGGTAAGTGACATTTTCCGGTCGGTGGCATGTGTAGCTGCAGATACACATGCTGTGCATAGACTATCAAGCAGTAATCTCCCCAAAAAGCAGTAGTTTAGCCTGTAGGAGTTGAAGTTGTCTGAAATAATGTTCTTAATACAGCCTGTCCTACTGTGGATTGTTGCGTCGCTAACACATCTACACAGTAATGCTTAGTAAATGTATGAGTAGATCAGGTGGCTGCCTTACAAATTTCTGTCATAGGTATATTCCCAAGAAAAGCCATTGTGGCGCCTTTCTTTCTAGTGGAATGTGCTCTTGGTGTAATAGGTAATTCTTTTTTTGCTTTAATATAGCAAGTTTGAATACATTTAACTATCCATCTGGCGATGCCTTGTTTGGATATAGGATTACCTGCATGAGGTTTTTGGAAAGCTACAAACAATTGTTTTGTTCTGTCAATGTAATACATTAGTGCTCTTTTTTATGTCTAATGTAGGCAAGGCTCTTTCGGCTACTGAATCTGGTTGCGGAAAGACGACTGGGAGTTCCACAGTTTGGTTTAGGTGGAATGGTGATATGACCTTTGGTAAGAATTTTGGATTGGTACGGAGAACCACTTTATGTTTATGTATTTGTATAAAGGGTTCTTGAATAGTAAATGCTTGTATTTCTCTTACTCTTCTAAGTGATGTGATAGCTATTAGAAAGGCTACTTTCCAAGTCAGATATTGCATTTGACAAGAATGCATGGGTTCGAATGGTGGGCCACTGAGTCGTGTTAATACAATATTAAGGTTCCATGAAGGTACTGGTGGTGTCCTTGGGGGTATGATTCTTTTTAGTCCCTCCATAAATGTTTTAATGACTGGGATTCTAAAAAGTGATGTTGTATGTGTAATCTGCAGATAGGCAGATAATGCAGTGAGATGGATTTTAATGGAAGAGAATGCTAGATTAGACTTTTGTAAGTGTAATAAATAGCTTACAATGTCCATTGTGGAGGCATGTAGTGGTTGAATTTGACTAGTTTGGCAGTAGCAAACAACTCTTTTCCATTTTTTCGCGTAACAATGTCTTGTTGTAGGTTTTCTCGCTTGTTTAATGACCTCCATACACTCTTGTGTAAGATTTAAATGTCCGAATTCTAAGACTTCAGGAGCCAGATTGCTAGATTGAGTGATGCTGGATTCGGGTGTCTGATCTGTTGTTTGTGTTGTGTTAACAGATCTGGTATGTTTGTTAATTTGATGTGGGGTACTACTAAGAAGTCAAACAGTGTTGTGTACGACAGTTGGCGAGCCCAGGTTGGTGCTATGAGTATTAGTTTGAGTTTGTTTTGACTTGGTTTGTTGACCAGATAAGGAATGAGTGGGAGAGGGGGAAAAGCGTAAGCAAATATCCCTGACCACTGATCCATAGTGCATTGCCCTTGGATTGAAGGGGTGGGCACCTGGATGCGAAGTTTTGGCATTTTGCGTTTTCTTTTGTTGCGAATAGGTCTATGTTTGGTGTTCCCCAGCGGTGGAAGTGATCCTGTAGGATCTGGGGATGTATTTCCCATTTGTGAGTGATCTCGAATGAGATTGTCGGCTAACTGATTCTGAAGGCCTGGTATGTATTGTGCTATTAGGTGAATGAGGTTGTGAATTGACCAATGCCAAATCTTTTGTGCTAAGAGAAAGTTGTGACGAGTGTGTCCCCCCTTGTTTGTTGAGATAATACATTGTTGTTGGTTTTGACAAGGATGTGTTTGTGGGCTACCAGTGGTTGAAATGCTTTTAATGCTAGAAAAACCGCTAGCAGTTCCAAATGATTTATGTGAAGTTGTTTTTGTTGATTGTCCCACTGACCCTGTATGCTGTGCTTGTTGAGGTGTGCTCCCCACCCAATCATGGAAGCATCTGTTGCGATAACAGCTTGAGGCACTGGGTCTTGGAATGGCCGCCCTTTGTTTAAATTTATAGGGTTCCACCATTGAAGCGAGGAGTGTGTTTGGCGGTCTATCAACACTAGATCTTGAAGTTGACCCTGTGCTTGTGTCCTTTGTTTTGCTAGGCACTGTTGTGAGGGCCGCATGTGTAATCTTGCATTTGGGACAATGGCTATGCATGAGGATATCATGCCTAGAAGTTTCATTACAAACCTTACTGCGTAGTGTTGGTTTGATTGTATGCTTGATCTTACATTTTGGAACGATTGGACTCCTTGTGGACTTGGAGTGGCAATTGCCCTTTGTGTATTGAGTGTTGCTCCAAGTATAGTTGTATTTGGGATGGTTGCAGATGTGATACCTGGTAATCTATAGAGAACCCCAGTTTGTGTAGAGTTTCTATGACGTATTGCGTGTGAAGAAGACACTGTTGTTGAGTGTTGGTTTTTATTAGCCAGTCGTCTAAATATGGGAATACGTGCATGTGCTGTCTCCTTGTGTGAGCGGCTACTACTGCTAGGCATTTTATGAATACCCTTGGGGCTGTTGTTATTCCGAAAGGTAGCACTTTGAATTGATAGTGTATGCCATGCATTACAAACCTTAAGTATTTTCTGTGAGAAGGATGGATGGGTATGTGGAAATACGTATCCTTGAGATCCAATGTTGTCATGTATTCCTTCTTTTTTAACAAGGGAACTACGTCTTAAAGTGTTACCATGTGGAAGTGATCTGATTTGATGAAGAGATTCAGTGTTCTGAGATCTAAGATAGGTCTTAACGTTTTGTCCTTTTTTGGAATCAGGAAATATAGTGAGTAGACGCCTGTTCCTTTCTGATGATTGGGTACGAACTCTATTGCTTGTTTTTGTAGTAGTTCTTGGACCTCTATTTGTAATAGGTCTAAGTGTTGTTGGGACAGATTGTGCTTTTTGGGTGGCACATCTGGTGGGAAATTTGTGAATTCTATGCAATAACCTTGTTGGATGATGATTGATATGACCCATGCGTCTGTGATAATATGTGTCCAGTTTTGGTAGTATGTGGTTAGCCTCCCCCCACTGGTGACAAGTGTTGGGGTGTTGTGACATTGAAGTCACTGTTTGGGCTGGCTTGGTTTGGAACTTTCCATTTCCTCTTGGGAATTGTCCTCTATAGGAACCACAAAACCCTCCCCTTTGGTATTGTGCCTGATAGGTGGGTCTGGTTTGAGAGGTGGAAGGCTCAGATGTTTGTTGCCGAAAACCTCCTTTGAATAGTGGTTTCCTAAAGGTGCCTCTGACTTGTGGGGAATAGAGCGCGCCCATGGCTTTAGCCGCGTCCGTGTCTTTTTTCAATTTCTCAATGGCTGTGTCGACTTCCGGCCCAAACAACTGTTATTGATTAAACGGCATATTCAACACCGCTTGTTGAATCTCTGGCTTGAATCCAGAACTTCTCAGCCATGCATGTCTGCGAATGGTTACAGCCGTGTTGACAGTTCGTGCTGCCGTGTCTGCCGAGTCTAGTGCGGACCTTATCTGGTTGTTAGATATGGCCTGTCCTTCTTCCACTACCTGTTGGGCACGTTTCTGGTGTTCCTTGGGCAAGTGCTGTATGATGGGTTGCATCTCATCCCAGTGTGCCCTGTAGTAGCGAGCAAGTAGGGCTTGCGAATTTGCAATCCGCCATTGATTGGCTGCTTGTGCTGCCACTTGCTTGCCCGCTGCATTGAATTTTCTGCTTTCTTTGTCAGGCGGTGGAGCGTCTCCTGACGATTGAGAGTTTGCTCTTTTTCTTGCCGCCCCTACAACCACTGAGTCCGGTGTAAGTTGTAAGATCTGTTGGGGAGGTTTGTACTTCTTCTCAACTCTAGGCGTGATAGCCCTTCCCTTTACAGGCTCCTGGAAGACCTGTTTCGCGTGCTTGAGCATGCCCGGGAGCATTGGCAGACTGATAGGAAGCATGGGTGGATGCCAAAGTGTTAAACAGGAAATCATCCTCCACTGGCTCTGTGTGCATTGCTACGTTGTGGAACGTAGCTGCCCTGGATAGTACCTGTGTATATGCAGTACTGTCTTCTGGTGGTGACAGCTTTGTTGGATAACAATCCGGACTGTTATCCGATACTGGTGCATCATATAAGTCCCAACCATCAGCATCATCCTGTGTCATCCCAGTATGTGTGGGTGACTGCATTATAGGTGTTCCCACTGGTGACAGTTATGGTGAGTGTGGTGGGGACGGTTGTGGTGAGAACCTTGGTGGTGGAGATTTGTCTCTAACCACTTTTGCCTTAGGTTGCATTTCAGTCTCCTGAAATGCAAGTTTCCTTTTAGATTTGAGTGGAGGTAAAGTTTGTATTTTTCCAGTCTCTTTCTGGAAATGTAACCTCCTTTGTGTATGGTCCGGTTCTTCCATACCTAACTCCTGCTCAAATCTATGTCTTTCCTTGAATTGGCTGGAAAGTCCTTGCTCTTCTGTATAAGAGCTTCTTCTCGGCTCCGAAGCCATTTTTTCGGTACCGAGGTTTCTGTTACGGTCTTTTTCGGTTCCGAAGATATTTTCCTTACTTTGGGCGAATCGAACTCTCGGTGTCGAGATCGTTCGGTGCCTGAATCTCGACCGGAGTCGGAACTCTTCGGCAATTCTTTGGCCTTTTTCGGTGCCGATGTTTGGTCACCTTCCTTTCGGTGGGTTGAGCCATGGCCTGCTGGCGGTGGCGTCCCCATGGTCTTAAATGTTTTTGTGTGAGTTTTGGATGGGGCAGGTTTACTCACTGTTCACTGCACCGTCGAGGGTCGTTCACTTTTGGATTCATCCGAGTCCGTCCCCTGGATGGAGATGCTTTCCTCCTCTCCGACGTAGAGTTGTTGTTTCGGTTTCGACGCCATTTGTAGTCTTCTTGCGCGTCGATCCCTCAAGGTCTTTTTCAATCTAAACGCTCGGCAAGCTTTGCAAGTATCCTCCGTGTGTTCAGGTGATAAACACAGATTACAAACCTGGTGCTGGTCTGTATAAGGATACTTCGAATGACACTTAGGACAGAAGCGGAAGGGGGTCCGGTCCATTAGTCTGGGACGACGGGTGTGGTCGGGCCGACCAGGCCTCGGTGAAGAGTGGAAGCCCCGAAGGGCCGCCGGAGCGCTCTTGATGTCGGTGCCGATACACTAACACTAACCCAGTATCGAACGATAACAATACAGTTGAATTTTCGATAATTTAGCTAACTTTCCCGAATCGAAATACGGGGCGAAGAGGAACACGTCCGAACACGATGGTGGAAAGAAAACAATCTAAGATGGAGTCGACGAAAGGGAGGAGTCACTCGGTCTCGTGACTCGAAAAGATTTCTTCGAAGAAAAACAACTTGTAACACTCCGAGCCCAAAACTAGATGGCAGGATAATGCACAGCATGTGTATCTGCAGCTACACATGCCACCGAACATATATATATATATATATATATATATATATATATATAGTATTAACTATTAGTGAAATATATTTAATTTACATTATATATTAAAATGTTTAACAATTACTAAACAATTTGCCTATTTTTGGACAAAATTAGTGTCAACAATATTTTTCCCTGATAATTTTGTACTTATAATTATTAAGATAGTAGCACAATATTGTGGTACAGTATTTTTTAAAACAGTACTCCAGAATTCCAAAAGAAGCCTCATCTTCCCTTCCCCCATTTCATTGTCAAGGTCTCCTCCCTCCTGCTTCAGTAATGTCAGCAATACACTTTCACTATCTGGGAAAACAACTTCAACCCCATTCTGTGCACAGGCCATGCTTGGGCTATCCAAAAGAACTCCATTTGTCTGGTTCACTCATACATGCCTTGCATTTAGCACTCAGGATGCACACACAAACGCTCACACCATACACTTACACTTGAGGTGTAAGTGCTAGGATTTAGATTAGCACACAGAAGCAGACCTTGACATGAGTGGCAAATAGGTCTCCACTCCAGTGACATAGATAAAAAGGTCTGAGATATATACATTTCACTGAACAAAGGTTACAGGGACGTTATGGTTACGAAATAGAACTAAAAAGAAAATCATAGAAATTCACCTAAAAAAACAAAGTTAAAGGGAATGTATAGCTAGGCTCAGATTTCAAACATACAAAACCATAGAAATCCACCTGATATAGAGTTATGTCAAGTAACTACAACTCCTTCCCACCATGCACTGTTTTTTCATCAAAACGTTTACTGCAAATATTACAGTATAGGTCTTTACCTGCAGCCAGTTCCTGCTGCCAACCCCTATAACCACCCAACCCAGCGTAAATATTTAATTTTAATGTGTGCCCCTTCCCAAGCCGATCTTGGGCCTAGGTAACCCACCCCCCTGGGCCTGGCCTCAACATTTACATTTTTTCTGGAGTGGGGGGGCTGCGCGGCCCCCCTCCCTAGGCTGATTTAAGCCCCAGGGACCCCATCTCCCAGGGCCTGGCCTAATCATTTTTTTTTATTTTGGGAAGGGTGGGTTGCGTGGACCCCCTCCCCACGGACCCATCCCCTGCTGCCCAGCCATGTGACCTGGGTGACCTCCCAGGGCACCCAGTCAGAATGCTGGGGACTGTAGAGGGAGCCCGAAGGCTCCCACGGTACCTGCTGGCTCCCCACCTCCTGCGGGAGCCATCACTGATGCCACAGAGAGGGAACTGCTACAGCAGCTCCCTCTCTGTGAAAGCAGTTTCCTGTATGTGCCTGATTGCATCTCCGAGGGAAGGCAGACAGAGGAAACCTCTGCTCTTATGAAGGGAGTGCTGTTTGAAGGCTTTCCCTTCATCAGAGCAGAGTGTTTCCTGTGGCTTGGTGGCAGCTGTCAAAGCGCTCACCAAGCCACACCAAACAGCTCTGTCCTGGGGGCTGATCACCCCGGGACATAGCAGGAGTCAGCTCTGGGAGGAGACGGTCCAGAAGGCCATCATAGGTTCCTCAAGGGGGACCGTGCAGCCCACCTCCAACATAGAATAGCCCCAGGAAGGTCGTGGTTCCCAGGGCTGCAAGGGATCTGAAATGGGCACCCTTTCTATTTTTTTTTACAGTTTGCCCCAGGGAGGTGGTGGTCCCTGGGGCTGTGGGGGACCATTTGCAGAATGCACCAGGGAGGTGGCAGCCCCCAGGGCTGCACATTTACTTTAACAATAGCCCAGGGAGCTGGTGGCCCCCAGAGCTGAGGTTGTGGCCCCCTATATAAAAAAAAATCAATTTCCCAGAGACCTGGCCCACCCTGGGTCTTATTAAAAAGACAAGCACATGGTTTATTTAATTTTTCCTACAAATTTGCAAAGATTTAGGATTTCGCTGTAATTTCTTTTTTTTTCAAATGCTTTTTTGCTCTGGCAGGCACTTTCTAAGACCCCAGCATCAGAGCTGAAGGTTCAGAGTGACTCTACCCTGGCCCCTCGTCTTTTTTTCTACACTTTTTTTTATGGGACTCGGCTCAAGCCTAGTCCCAAGATGGCTGCCAACACTTCCTAGTTTGAAGTGTTGGCAGCCAATCAGAGCTGTGAATTTGTTGTGCACAAGCACTTAATCTTTGCGAAGTCATCGCGACCTCAGAAATACAAATTTGTTTTCCCTACAATAACTCAAAAACTACTGAACGGATTTACACCAAATAAGCGAAAGCACACAATCTGCGTACTGAAAGCTTGCTTTCTGCCAAATTTGGTGTAATGCCGTCCAGTGGTTTGGCTTTTAGCCTGGTTCAAAGGTCCTATGGAAATTAACAGGGGAAACAACTTTTTTTTAACTCCCCTTTTTTCTCGGCCCCTACTTAACGGATCACCCCAGAGCTTTCTGACCGAATCACTGGGACACTTTTTTGGGAAAAGTTCAGGAAGATTCTTCAAACGATGCCAAAGACATAGGCAAGTCAAAACACTTATTCTATGGAAACATGGTCCTAACTATAACCCTAGGTTATATATATATATATATATATATATATATATATATATATATACATATACATATACACATACACACACACACACACACACACATTGTGCTAAACCTTTATCAACAAAAACTAAATTATGCAAAACTATCTTTGTACTCGATTAATGTTTGTTTAATGCATTTTTTGTTTCTGTGTATGTCTGGGAAGGATTCATTCAAATTCATAGTTTATCAATTCATTAGATTCCTTCCTCTGACTTGGTATCTGATTAAGTTACCCTGTGGAGATATTGTCCACAACTGGATTAAGTAGTAGGTTCCAGTGGACAGCAAGCATGCAAGGGTGTGCAGCTCAACCAGGTATTCCTGAAGCTTTTCAAAAGAAGATTTATCATTCCAGTAAGCCCATAAACACAGACTAATGTAAAAACGTTTCCATCTTCCCTCATTACATTTATCAACCATATTTCTAGCTGATCTAATATGCCCCATGTGGAAACAAGTTTGACCCAAACCTTTAACTTCACCTCCAATGAGGTGCTGATTGCAGTGATCAACTGTGATCAAGCCAGGGATCATCTCAAGATTCAGTTATAAGCCAGTAGTTTGCTAAACATTCCATGCAATCAGCTTTCACCTATTCCAAATAATAATTAAAAAAAAAATGATTTCCCTTTATAACTCAAAGAATGTCCATTCTACACAAGATAACAAAAAGATCCCAACTTCAGCACTCTAACATTGTTCATATTTGCATGACTTCTTAAAGTGAGTGTACATTTCACTCAAACACCCTTAATTAAAGGTTCACTGGTTACAACGTGTAGTGTCGTGCGTGATTTCGAACAGAACCTTTATGGCTCCCAATGGACTCTGTATCAGTGTGACTTAATCGCTAGAACAGAAGGCAATGAATGGTTGGTTTAGAATGGGGAGATCACAGGTACACGCAGATGAATAAAAATGTGTGACTTATAGCTCAATGTGTGGTGTAGTCAGTGGAGGGCACCCAGGTTGGGGGAAGATGATACAACTGGCAACGAGATAGGGGATAAGTAAGTTCTCTCATGGAGCATTTGCTGTGGTTCAAGCAAACTGCTTGTGCATGCCACGTGTGCCTTCATCGACGTGCCAAGTGAAAGGTTGGCATATGTGGAGTCAAAGTGCAGCTCCAGCCAGTGTGAAGCATATTAATCAAAAGAAAGCATCACATTAAAGTCTACGCATCGTTGGCCAAGAAGGTACGACCAAGATCATATAAAAAAGGTACCCATGGTGCCACGCAAATAGAACTTATACATTGTACAGAGCGTTAAAGCTAAAGTTGGATATAACCAGGTTTACAAAGCTCCAAACACTACAAACAGATGCGTTGCAAGCCAGAGATCAATGAGGTGTCAGAAAATGCAAACTGGAATGTCAAAAGGAAGAAATAGATGACTTATCGAGCCCACTAAAGACAGTCACTGTGCCACAGCAGTCAACAAAGTGGCTCACGGAGAAGCATTCACGGCTGCGCTTCCAGAGCTGTCCATACCCGAAGCAACTGCTCATCAAGCTCCAGAGTGGGGCTCAGAACAACCTTCTAGGTCTTCAAAAAGCAAAGAGTTAAAGGCAAAAGTTAGATTCCAGAAAATTGAAGATGGTAGCTATGAAAGAAGACACAGTCCCAATTAATGTTAAACATGATCCTGAAGCTTGCATGTCAAAAGATTTTAAAGAAGGATTGCACATACATGATCATCCTATAGCATAAGGTAGCACGCTACTCTCAACGTCAGTAAGTTCCACTCTGGTCAGCAATGCTGCCGCCTTCCTGAAAATACCACCACCTTTTGATAACGCCAAAAAGCAAAATATTGGCTCTAAACAGACTGCCTGGATAGAGACGTATTAAGGTTTTACAGATGTAACAAAGATGATCAAATATCTGAAAAATCTTGCTTATAATGGTGTGAATAAAGCCATAAAGAAAATGTCAATAACTGACGAAAAAGTCACATCCTGTCAGATTAAGTGTGCACTGAATTTCAAGTTCAATCAAGTACCAAACATTGATTATGAACGATAATCGTTTAGTCAAGAACGCCATAGAGTTGGTGAAACAGTCAACGAATATGTGCAAAGACTTACACACATTAACATTGTAATTGCAGTTACTTTAACGATGAAGAAGACATACAGCTTAGCGTTATTGAAGGATGCTTGTCTGATTCATTCAGACAACAAATGCGGAGAGAAACTCTTAGTCTGGAGCGAGTATTAATAGCTGCCAAAGCCGAGCAATCTGCTGAGGAACAAGGTGCTGACATGAAGGCCAGAAGTGCTCACAGTGAGTCATTCATGAGTGAAAAATAATCTGAACCAAGACTGAAGGACAAAAAAGTGATGTCTACTCGTAAAATGAAGTTGTGTTTCAGATGTGGATTTTCATTTCCACAAGAAGGAAAGTGTCCCGCTATTGGACAGATATGTAAAGGCTGTTGAAAAGTGAACCATTTTGTGTCGATGTGTAAAGAGAAGGAAAAAGTAAGTGTGTCACAGAGCGAAGACAAAATGGCCACCAGAACGCTCCGAAAGTAATGTTCAACACACCCTCAAGGCCAAGCATCAACACTATAATAAACCGAGATGATTGTCATCTAAATCATTCTCAAACAGTTTTTTCCACCTCAATAATAAGTGGAAGTAAATCAATCAAATTTCTTAAGCGTGCTACTCACCCGGTAGGGTCTCAAGGCGCTGGGGTTGGGGGGGTGGGAGTTACTGCTCGAAGAGCCATGTTTTGATGTGCTTTTTGAAAGTTAGGAGGTCCTGGGTCTTGCGTAGGTTGGTGGGGAGGGAGTTCCAGGTTTTGGCGGAGAGGTGGGAGAAGGATCTGCCGCCAGAGGTGGTGCGTTGGATGCGGGGGGCGGTTGCGAGGGCAAGGTCGGCGGAGCGGAGCTGTCAAGTCGGGTTGTGGAAGTTGATTCGTTCGTTGAGGTAGGCCAGTCCGGTGTCGTGGAGGGCTTTGTGAGCGTGGATTAGGATTTTGAAGACAATCCTTTTGTTGATGGGCAGCCAGTGTAAGGATCTGAGGTGGGCGGAGATGTGCTTGTGGTGAGGGAGGTTGAGGATGAGATGTGCGGCGGCGTTCTGGATGCTCTGGAGTTTTCTCTGAAGCTTGGCTGTGGTCCCTGCGTAGAGGGCATTGCCGTAGTCCAGTCTGCTGCTGATGAGGGCGTGAGTGACCATTCTTCTGGTTTCTAATGGAATCCATTTGAAGGTCTTGTGTAGCATGCAGAGGGTGTTGAAGCAGGAGGATGATATGGCGCTGAGTTGCTGAGTCATGGAGAGAGATGAGTCAAGTATGATGCTGAGATTAAGTGTGTGGGTGGTGGTGGTGGTGGGTGTGGGGGTGGTCTTAGGGTGGCGGGCCACCAAGAGTCATTCCATGCGGTCTTGTTGGGACCAAAGATGATGATCTCGGTTTTTTCTGAGTTGAATCTGAGGTGGCTCGATGGCGAGGAGTCCGGCGTGTAGGTTGTTCGTGGTGGTAGATGGGTTCCTCGTGAGGGAGAGGATGAGCTGGCTGTCGTCGGCATATGAAATGATGTTGAGGCCGTGGGGGCGGACGATGCTGGCGAGCGGAGCCTTGTAGATATTGAAAAGGGTGGGGCTGAGGGAGGATCCTTGGGGCGGACCCCACAAATGGTCTTGGTGGCTAGAGACCGGAAAAGGGAGGCAAACTCTTTGGGTTCTTTCAGAGAGGAAGGAGGTGAGCCAGTCCAGAGCTTTGTGGCGAATTCCGGCGTAGAAGAGGCGTGTGCGAAGGGTTTGGTGGCATACGGTGGCAGATGCTGCAGAGAGGTCTAGGAGGATGAGGGCGACGGTTTCGCCCTTGTCCAATCTGGTCCTGATGTTGTCTGTGCAGGTGATGAGGGCGGTCTCGGTGCTGTGGTTTTTGCGGAATCCAGACTGGGAGGCGTTGAGTATGATGTTGTCCTCCAACGAAGCGAGACAGTTGTTTGTTTACTATCTTCTCTATGACCTTCGCGGGGAAAGGGAGTAGAAGAGAGATAGGTCGGTAGTTTGTGAGGTCTTCAGGGTCTGCTTTGGGTTTTTTGAGGAGAGCGTTGACTTCAGCGTGTTTCCAAATATCTGGGAAGGTTGCGGTCTCGAAGGAGCTATTGATCAAGTCCCGGAGCTGGGGAGCGATGATTTGGCTAGCCTTGTTGAAGATGTGGTGGGGGCAAGGGTCTGTTGGGGAGTATGAGTGGATGGAGCTCATGGTTTTGCTGGTTTCTTCATCGTTGGTGGGGGTCCAGGTGTTCAGTACGTTGGTGCGGCAGGGTGCTGTGGTGTTGGCTGTGTCGGTGGTGGTGGTGGTGATGGTGGGTGGATACAATATGAAGCTTTCATGTATGTCTGCGATCTTGCGGTGGAAGTAGTTGGAGAGGGAGTTGCAGAGGTCTTGAGAGTGTGGAGGGTCGAGGGCGCAGGATTTGGGTTTGGCGAGTTCATTAATGATGGCAAAAAGTTCCTTGCTGTTGTGTGCGTTGTCGTCTATGAGTTCTTTGTAAAATGATTGTTTGGTGGTCCGGATGAGCTGGTGATGTTTACTCATGGCTGATTTGAGGGAGGAGAAGTTGCTCACTGACGGTTCTTGGCACCAGGCTTTCTCAATTTTCCGGTATTCTCGTTTAGAAGTCTGAAGTTCTGCGGTGAACCAGGGGGCTGTCTTGCTGGTGCGGGTGTTGTTGGGTTTTTTGAGTGGGGCGAGGGACTCAGTGCATATGTCGAGCCATCGTGTGACGTTGAGGGCGGCAGCATTGGGGTCGTTGGTACTGGGAGGTGGAGCTTGTGCGAGGTTGGAGATCAGTTGTTCCTTGGAGATCTTGTTCCACTTGTGGTAGGGGATAGGATTTATGTGGTTGGTGGTGGTGGGCTTCAGGAAGGAGAAGTGGACGCAGTGGTGGTCAGTCCAATGGAGTTCGGTGGTGTGAGTGAAGGCGATGTGGCTGCTGGAGGAGAAGATGGCATCCAGCGTGTTACTGGCTGAGTGGATGGGTGAGGTGAGCAGTTGCTGGAGGCCGAGCAGGGCAGTGGAGTTGCAGTCATTGGTGCTCTCCAGGTGAAAGTTTAGGTCACCAAGGAGTAGGTACACTGTGGAGGCTAGGGCATGGGAGCTGATAGTGTCAGCAATGGTGTCACAGAATGGTGGGCGGGGTCCTGGTGGTCTGTAGATGAGGGTTCCTCTTAGGGTGAGGTTGGCATTGATGTGTACCTGGAAGTACAGGTGCTCTGCGGCACCTAGGGTGTTGGTGTTGGTGGAAATCTTGATGGAATTTCTGTATATCATGGCAATTTCTCCTCCTGGTTTGTTGATACTGTCTCGACGGATTATTTTGTGTCCCTCCGGGATGGCTTTGGTGATGTCAGGTTCCGAAGAGAGGTTCATCCATGTTTCAGTGAGAAAGGCGATGTCGGAAGAGTGTCGTGAGTAGGTCCCAAAGCTTGATGGCGTGCCTGTGGACAGAGCAGGTGTTGAAGAGGATGCAGCTGAGGTGATTGGGGTGTTTGGTGTTGTTGTGGCGCTTGTTGGTGTGAGTGCAGGAGAAGTGGAATGAGTGGCATGTGTAAGGCCCATGGGTGTCTGGGGTCGGCCTGGACGCAGGTGGTGTGCCGGCCGGGGTTGAGCGCAAGGAGCTCTGTGGGGGAGTAGGGGCGCTTGGGGATGCCGGAGGGGCGTGGACCAGGGGGACGGGCACTGGACGCGGTCAAGGCACAGACGGGCTTGCCTCTGGCGCAGCTGCGCCATTAAGAAGGGGAGGTGGGAGGGAGGAGCAGCTGGAAGGCAGGAGGGAGTGGCCAATGGAGGTGCAAGTGGGGCGGGGTCCGCAGGGGACGCAGCGGCAGGGACGGGAAAATCGGCAAGAGCTGGAATTGAAAAAGCAGGCAAAATGGGCACAAATAAAGTCAGCAACAATACAGAAAACAAAATCCTAAACGAAATACAAAAAACGAAATACAAAATACAATGAACACTAGAAAAGCCTACCACTAGGCACCAGGGATGAGGCCCAGGCGGGTAGGGGAGGGCCTCGAACTTCCTTCAGCAGTAAGGGCGAGGCCTGGGGCACGGAGGCAGGCTGGTGGAGCTGTCTGCCGTGTCGAGTGTAAAGAAAGCAGTTATGTGCCATGTCGATGGTTACCTCAGGAAAATGTGCACATTGCACTGGTCGCATGTAAAGAAAAAAGCTAGTCAAAGAAAAGTCGACATGCCAAAGCAGTAAAACCCTATAAACACTCCCCAAAGATTAGATTGAAAATAAATGGATGTTCAATTCCTTTCATGATCAACAGTAGTGTATCAATAAATATAATGCCTGAAGAGAAATACCATAACTGTTTCTATTACCACGGCTTATGTTGTTGAAGACCTAAGTGTATACTTGGGCTGCATCAACACCCATGAAGAGTCAAGGTTAATTTACAGCAGCAGTGAAACATTAAGGTACAAGCCCCAATTCCAGGGCTTTAAGGTACAGCGCCAAGGGCCTGTTTGCTTAGTTTCAACACAGCAGTTGCCATGGGAAATACAACATGAATGCTCATCACAAAGTAGTAAGTCAGTTCCCTTTGTTGTTTCATGGTTTAGGAAAGTTAATGACTATGAAAGAAAGCTACATATTAATAAGGATATCCATCCTGTTGCTCAAAGACATTGACAAGTTGCTTTTCATTTCACAATAAGCTGTTGAAAAAGGACTTGAATTGTTTCTTATGCATGATATAATGAGGGTTCCACTGGTCCAACACCACACAACACACAAACACATGTCAACACAAACACCACTCAATAGCATGACTACAAAAATTTTCAAACAGACACATACTCATCACACAACACACACACTATCATTGTGGGACAAAAGCACAGCACACAACCTCACATACTGCCCAAATATTACAGGTAGTACAAGCACCACACACCCACAAATACTGACACACAACTAATGTCAGCCAGGAACAACTCCATACTTGGAAAAGAAATGCATGCCGAAGAAGTAACCACTAAACACACAACAGGTTGGTTCAAATTATTATTAGTCTTACAGCAATTGAAAAACAAAGGCCATAGGCCAGTCCTCACACAACAGTCTTGAATGCACATAGTGCACATATGTGTGCCCCGAACTTGACTCCTGACTGCCATGTAACCTCCACAGGTAGGGGTCTCAAGGGCGCAGGCAGGCACCTCTGGGATTATTGGAGGGGTGGCTGGAGAGGGGGTTTGGGATGTGGCTTGGGAGGGTGGGGTTAGGTTTAGGCTTAGGGGAGGGTTGTTTTTTTGGTGAGGGGTAGACTTCTTGGGATGGGGGTCATGGGTACTTGCAAGGGGGGCAGGGAGGCCTTAGAGGTGGAAGGGATTGACTTGGGGAGGGAAGTCAAATGTTTAAAGGTCTCACAGGGAGAGGAGTAGGGAAAAGGGCAAACTTCAAAAAGAGGCCAACACATTACTCTGTTGGATCTGAGTCACCAATCCCTGGATGGCATTCATGATGGTTGAATGAGCCACAGAGATGGATGCTTGAGTTCAATAGCCTCCTCACTGAGGGCAGTACCGCTAACAGGGGCTGGGGCAGAGATGTCTGCGGGAAATGAGACACCCACCCTCTTGGGTGAGCGGGCACGGCCAACTGGGTAGGGAGCTACAGGGAGGGGAGTAGTAGAAAGCAGGGTGGCGGACAGAGATGGTGTTGGGATGGTCCTAGATGGGTCCGCCACCACCAGGGAGTGCCCAATGGAGGAGGATTACGATGATGGTGAACTGGATCTTGTCTCCATTGTGGCACTCCCCTAGCCCTCTGAGCCACTGGGTCCCTCAGTGACAGCGGTATCATGGCCTGAGGTCCTGTGGCCGGCCGCTTCCCCACTCGGCTGTGACCCGTCTCCTTTGCCTGCCAATGCTAGAAAACAGAAAGATAGGTAGGGTCGTCATATTCTTTTCAAACACATACATCACACTGAACACATCAATCACATTACAACCACTTGTACTACACCCCCACTCACAACTAGATACCACCTACACCACTACATTACAACAATGTCACACTCTAGCTAAACCACCTATCGCACACTTACTATACAATCATATCAGTAGAGCAATCACAATAACCATTCTATGACAACCTGACTTCCTAACATGAATCTGAGTCCCTATCCACAGCAATAATCAACCAACAACCAAGCAATGGGAAATAGTGCCAACATTCATTTCAACATACCACATGCACAAAATCCCCACATATCTACAGTTTTAGCTGATGTCATGTACCAGGAAGGGAACCACATTGTGCCAACCGCATGACGGCATGTTTTATTCAAGCCAAGACCATTTCATGTCAGAGTCCCCAACCTTCATAATTGAAATTTGCAAACACACATCAACTATACCTGCCTTTTCAATAATTGGAGTATGATAGAGTCTGAACACATATCAGCAATACATGTCCCAATAGTCATGTAGGAAAGGATGATGCCTACTTTGTGGAGCTACTCATCTAAGTCATTCTCCAACTGTAAACAAAGTCATGTACACTTATAGGGGTGATCTTAGCCCACAGGATTTACCCACAGACAAGCTCAGGTACCATGCAAACGCCTTAAATACAATGGACATCTATCATATGCATTAAGACCACATACGGTACAACTAATCATGGTGAGTGGCAACATCAATAGCCCATTATTCAAGTGGCAACATTACTATCCACACTTCAGACATAATCAATCTTACATCTGTACATAAACATTACAATGCTACCACACACTTCTGAGCTTAACATGATGGAGACATACACCTTGAGGCAAGCCAAATAAATGGCTACATATAACATTCTAACAACATGTGAAGGTGAAATACAACACCTGCAACACAATTCAGTCAGTACAAAGTATGGGATTCTATATCAAAAGCCTACATACCATATCCACAATAGAAAAAGTAAATATGTTGAGTTGCATCACAATGTTGATATATGTCTTAACCTAACAATGTACACATGGTGTGGCAAAAACCTGTTTACATTGCACCAATTACCAAGATGTTGTGGCCCATTTAGCAAGACTATAAAACATAGGAATAGGAAACTGCTGTGTATCCACCCACCAATTAAATAACATGTACAAGGTACTAATATTCTGAGATTTAATATCAATGATATGGGTTGCACTAGGAGAGTAGTCATACCACCATGGTTTAGTACATGCAGGATGTCCATTCTGAGGAAACATCACACGTGCCAATATTTAGTCCACACTTACCAATGGGGACACCTCGTAACAGATTTGAGTAAGTGCAGCAAGTGTGGCATGTGAAATGTCAGAATTGAGATCACAGTCTCACAATAAGTTGACACTCACTGGAAACCTCAGGAATAGTAGGCATGTACTCAACTTGTCAGATTCTATGCTGCACACAGAGATGGACAAGGGACATTTGAATGGACAGAGGGCAAAGAGCAGGTCTACTTACCATCAGGATATTGGGAGTATGGCCCTGGAGGTGGCAAGGAACAACCAGCAGGCTACTAAGAGCAGTATAGTCACAAGTGCATCAACATATGCTACTGTCACATGTGCATCATAGTATGCTACAGTACAGAAGGGATGACATAGGTGAGTAATATGTCCCTATGCACAACACAATGTGCACACCTATGTACCAATGTTGAGGACTCTACATCTAGGTTTTCCTAGGAAACATTTTACCTTTTGCACTTACCACATTGTCACAGCTTAGAGTCTTTCACATCAGACGCAACCTTGTAGAGGTATGTAAATGAGTTTAGTCAGTACTCACGCCCTTGTGGCTGCTGTGCTGTCTTCAAACGCCCATCCAACTCAAGACAGGCCACCGCCTATATGCCCTTGGGAGGACATCACTAGCTGGGCCTCAGAGGTCTTACAGGCCGAGCATCTCAGGTCCTTGTAACCGCTTTCAGCAGTGGGTGCTCCTCTGGCTGGGGACTCCCATGGTTCACCTTTTCTTGGCGATGGCACGCCAGATCCCCTTTTTCTGATGGGCGCGGTCCTGCATGGATGACACAGACAAGAGGAGAAAGTCATTACACATGCTCCATGCCAAAACAAGTATGGTGATCAATCAAGTTAGTGTAAGTACCAAACATACCCTTCATCACACCTCAAACTCTTTTGCAAGTCACCCTCTGCAGTCAGGCCATGTGTGAAGCGGAGTCAGGCATACAACTTGCATACCCAGTACCAGGTTTTGGTAAGAAACATAGGACCAGACCACAAGTATGTCCTTAAAAAGAAAATGGTACATCTCTACAACTATTTGTCACATGTAAATGCTGTAGTGTACACATGTGGCTCAGGGGGAATACATCACTCACTACCCACTATATATCAGGGGTAACAGTCTTTTTATGCATATGCACACATAACCATGTACCCACACATAACTCAATCCTTAATTCATGCACATTTCATCAACCTCATCATACAGTCTACCTTTCACCCATTGGTACTGCATTGGACTCACCTGCTCTTCTGGTGCACTATATATATATATATATATATCTGTCCGTACAGGGGTAAGACCTCCTCCACAAATGTAGCCAGCAATTCAGGAGAGAAGGCAGGGGCCCTATCACCTGCAGGATGTGGTACTATTGCTTCCAGAGGCAGTACACATCAGCTCCGGTCGTGGAGGTCTTGCTGGCAGCAGTGTCAGGAGTCAAGTGAGGGATTGTGCAGAAGATGGCAGTCACGTCCACCACGTAAAGGACCATCACTGCCGGCGGACGTTGCCATTGGTGCAAGTCCGCCAAAGGCAGCAATGTGTTCCAATAGTAATGTGCACCTCGGTTGTAAGCGCATACCGCCATGATGACATCCAAAGGCGGAGTCAGGCCACTTCCTGATGTCCAGTACTGTAGGTCAGGCAGCTGCCTTTTTAGGGCTCAAATATAAATGATGTAGTAATAAAAGGTGTGTCATTTAATGAAACCTCATATATATGACAATGTGTGAATTACAGGCTTTCTGTTTACAAGTATTAATGTGCATATAATTGGTAGGGAAAATTAAGTTAGGTATTTTGGGTTATCTACATGAAACACTGTTGTGACCATACAAATGATAATCTGAAGACGGTATAGGGCAAAAACGTGTCACATGTCTAAAGGGTTGATGCAACTTTCACTGTTAGTGACATGTATCTCCATGTAGAGTACATGCAAAGTTTTAGGGAGTTCGAATTCGGTACACTTTCATATTTTGGCTCGCTATGTTCTCAATACCACATAATCACTGTTCAATGTCCCATGATTTCGATATATGTGTGACATGGATGTGCTCATGTATGAATTGAGTCATTCACATACAGCCTGGTGTTGTCCCGCATAGTTACCCTGGCCTGGGGAGAGCAAGACAATCTCCAGTGTACAGTCCACTAGCAGACCTGCAGATCATGGAAGCGCAAATTGTAATCCAAATATATTGCCTGGATAGGCATACACTTATGGATCGCTGTTGTCATTTGGAGCCAGATCTTATGCCTGACGTTCGCAATCCCAATAGCATACCTCCCATCGTTCAAGTCATGTCAGTGCTGCACTTTCAGGCCACTGGGTCATTTCAGAATACAGTGGCCCTAACTGCAAGGATGTCTCAGCCCATGTTCAGTCTGGTTTTGAATGCTGTACTGCCTGCATTGTTAAAACACCTGGACAGCTACATCAGATTTCCCCAGTGTGAGGATTTGGCCCATGTGAAGGCAGATTTCTATGCTTTGGAACTCATTCCACATGTGGTTGGAGCCGTAAATGGCACCCATGTAGCCTTGGTTTCCTCAAGTGTTAATGAACAGGCACATAGGAACAGGAAAAACCTCCACTCCATAAATGTCCAAGTGGTCTGCTTGGCTGACCTCTACATTTCACAAGCTTGTGCAAGGTATCTAGGATCAGTCCATGATTCCTTCATCATGCCTTTGACACCATCAGCAGCATTTGACACCATCTCTCACTCTACTTTATGCAACCGGCTGGTCCAAGTTGGAGTAAGAGGGAAGGCCTTGCAGCTCCTCAGCTCTTTTGTGTTGGACAGAACCACGACGGTAGCGTGCGGGGATTATAAGGTCTCTCCCTTCCAACTCCCTTGTGGCGTCCCACAGGGTTCCTCTCTTAGTCCGACACTCTTTAATCTTTATATGTCTCCATTGGCTAATCTGGTGCGCTCATTTGGGGCTCAGATCGTCTCTTACGCAGATGATACTCAGCTGATTATGCCCATTTCACATAATGTGAAGGACACAATGGAAAATTTTCAATGCTGTATGCTAGCAATTAATAAATGGATGACTGGTAACTGGTTGAAACTCAATGGGGACAAAACAGTGATCATGTACTTTGGGGGTAAAGATTCCCCTTGGGATAATAACTGGTGGCCGCCCGTATGTGGGGGCTGCCCTTCACCGGTACCAGCTGCCAAAAATTTGGGCATCATGTTTGATGATTTACTGTCTTTTAAATTACAGATTAATCATCTGGTTAAGGTTTGCTTCTGGACACTAAAAATTCTCAAAATTCTTCACCTTTTGGAGGAAGACCTTAGACGCCCGGTCGTACTGGCCTTCGTCACCTCTAGACTAGACTACTGTAATTCTTTGCTGCTTAATGCTAATAAATCCTCTCTGGATAAATTGCAGTCTATTCAGAATGCGGCGGCCCGCATAACTTTAAATATGCCCCACTTTTCTTCTGCTACTAGGCGTGTGGCATCTCTTCATTGGCTCCCAATTAGGAAGAGAATTATGTTTAAGACACTCTACCTTATGCATAAAGCACTCCAGTCGTTGGGATGTGATTATCTAAAATCCACTTTTTCTTTTTATCAACCCCCGAGACATTTGAGATCTGCTTCTAGATTTATGATCAAGGTCCCACGCTGCAAAAAAGCGAGATGGGGAGATCGCGCTTTTTCGGTGGAAGCATCCAGACTTTGGAATGGTTTGCCGCTCCCGATGCGACAAATACAGAACCATTTGGTCTTTAGGAAGTGCCTTAAAACCTGGCTCTTCGCAAACTAATTAGTAGTGACATTCTGGAATCGTTTTTCTGCATTTATGGTCTGCAGAGCACTTCGATGCTTCCGCCAGAACGCGCTCTACAAATAATCCAATACAATACAATACACTACAATGCCGAACAGCAATACCCCACTGCTGATGACATGACTATAAAGAGAGAAGGCCTGGCTAGTTGGCAAGTCATGCATGCCATGTGTGTCTGTACCTTTTTTTCATGCTACCATATATGTGGATGTCCAACAAAGTTTGGATTGGTATCACTATACCTTACAAGGGACTCTGACTACCCAAACTGTCCTTGGTTATTGACACCAGTGAGGCACCTAACCATGCCAGGGGAAGTCTGCTTCAATGAGGCCCACAGAAGGACAAGGCGTGTCGTGGGTCGGACTGTTGGGCTCCTGAAGGCAAGGTTTCTCTGCATAGACACATCTGGAGGAACCCTCTTTTCCTCATCCTACAAGGTATGTCAAATAATTGTTGCCTGGTGCTTGCTCCACAACCTAGCCATGAGACGTCCGATACCATTCATACAGATGAGGGGGAGCCAGCAGATCCTGTGGGTGGAAATGCAGCTATGGCAAGTGAGGATGCACACACTGCTTCTACATGATCTCCTGACATGACAATGATAGCTGCTACTTAACCTGGGTTAGTGCAATGTGGGACACAGATATGTAATTACATGAAGCATGCTCCATGCTCTTGGAATATGTTTGTGTTTAAATGGCTGCAAATGCCCTCATATCTTGTCTAAGTGTAGACATGACAATGCACATTTCTCTCCTAGTAAGGTGTATGGCATCATTGAGCCAACTAGCAGCTGAACAATGCACAATGGTGTCAGAGCTGGCACACAAAATTAGTGTTACAGTTCACCCTGGGCCTCTGTCTGGTTGTACTGCAAGTGCATCCAGATTGTCTTTTAAGTGCCCCCCCCCCCGGGTGAGTTTATGACATTATCAGGGATGTTTTCTTTGAGTCCAGTTTGGTATGGGACACAGCTGTAGCTGTGATTTGCTCGTTATTGTGCTGGTAGTGGGCCACTGCATAGCTGTCAGTGCCATGAACTGTTAAATGGTGGACCATTCAGGTTGGTTTACTTTGATTGTTGGTTTCATATGCAAGACATTTCTAATTTAGTGCACGGTTCTGGGTTTTTTGATGTTGGAACAGTGCCTTCTGGGAGTTGTAGTGCTGTCAGTTCCCAGGACTATACATGTATTTTCCTAACACTGTGGCCCAAGGTGAGTTTAAGGACATGGCATGGCAGTGAGGGGTATTTGAAGACTTGGACAGGGGGTGGAGGGAGGTTTGGTCATTGGGGTGGGGAAAGGTGATGAGTCAGCATGGAAGACAAAACTGTTTGGTGACATGAATGTTGTTGTTACTTACCCGACTCCACTCACCCAGGTATTCCTGTCAGGCTCTCAGGATGCAGGATGTCCAAGATCATCTTCTCCCATGATGTAAACTGTGGGGGAGAAACTGGGGGCCCACCGCCAGTCTTGAGAACTGCCAGCTAGTGCCTGGATGCAATGGAATGAACCTTCCCCTTAGGGCGTTTCACCACTTCCTGATGTCCTCCTATGTGCATGGTTAATTACTTACTGCATTCACCCTGTCGACTATCCTTTGCCACAACTCACTTTTTCTGGCTGGTGTTTGCTGGACCTGTGCTCCGTAGATATGGCTCTACTCTGATAATTTCATACACAATGATCCTCAACTCATCCATAGTGAAACATGGATGTTTTTGTGGGGACATGGAAGTGGTGGTAAAGACAGTAAGGTAGTGAATACAAGGATGAAAACTGTTTGTGATTCAGTGTGGGTGCTGTGATGTGAGTCGCTGGCTGGGGACTCCCATGGTTCACCTTTTCTTGGCGATGGCACGCCAGATCCCCTTTTTCTGATGGGCGCGGTCCTGCATGGATGACACAGACAAGAGGAGAAAGTCATTACACATGCTCCATGCCAAAACAAGTATGGTGATCAATCAAGTTAGTGTAAGTACCAAACATACCCTTCATCACACCTCAAACTCTTTTGCAAGTCACCCTCTGCAGTCAGGCCATGTGTGAAGCGGAGTCAGGCATACAACTTGCATACCCAGTACCAGGTTTTGGTAAGAAACATAGGACCAGACCACAAGTATGTCCTTAAAAAGAAAATGGTACATCTCTACAACTATTTGTCACATGTAAATGCTGTAGTGTACACATGTGGCTCAGGGGGAATACATCACTCACTACCCACTATATATCAGGGGTAACAGTCTTTTTATGCATATGCACACATAACCATGTACCCACACATAACTCAATCCTTAATTCATGCACATTTCATCAACCTCATCATACAGTCTACCTTTCACCCATTGGTACTGCATTGGACTCACCTGCTCTTCTGGTGCACTATATATATATATATATATATATCTGTCCGTACAGGGGTAAGACCTCCTCCACAAATGTAGCCAGCAATTCAGGAGAGAAGGCAGGGGCCCTATCACCTGCAGGATGTGGTACTATTGCTTCCAGAGGCAGTACACATCAGCTCCGGTCGTGGAGGTCTTGCTGGCAGCAGTGTCAGGAGTCAAGTGAGGGATTGTGCAGAAGATGGCAGTCACGTCCACCACGTAAAGGACCATCACTGCCGGCGGACGTTGCCATTGGTGCAAGTCCGCCAAAGGCAGCAATGTGTTCCAATAGTAATGTGCACCTCGGTTGTAAGCGCATACCGCCATGATGACATCCAAAGGCGGAGTCAGGCCACTTCCTGATGTCCAGTACTGTAGGTCAGGCAGCTGCCTTTTTAGGGCTCAAATATAAATGATGTAGTAATAAAAGGTGTGTCATTTAATGAAACCTCATATATATGACAATGTGTGAATTACAGGCTTTCTGTTTACAAGTATTAATGTGCATATAATTGGTTGGGAAAATTAAGTTAGGTATTTTGGGTTATCTACATGAAACACTGTTGTGACCATACAAATGATAATCTGAAGACGGTATAGGGCAAAAACGTGTCACATGTCTAAAGGGTTGATGCAACTTTCACTGTTAGTGACATGTATCTCCATGTAGAGTACATGCAAAGGTTTAGGGAGTTCGAATTCGGTACACTTTCATATTTTGGCTCGCTATGTTCTCAATACCACATAATCACTGTTCAATGTCCCATGATTTCGATATATGTGTGACATGGATGTGCTCATGTATGAATTGAGTCATTCACATACAGCCTGGTGTTGTCCCGCATAGTTACCCTGGCCTGAGGAGAGCAAGACAATCTCCAGTGTACAGTCCACTAGCAGACCTGCAGATCATGGAAGCGCAAATTGTAATCCAAATATATTGCCTGGATAGGCATACACTTATGGATCGCTGTTGTCATTTGGAGCCAGATCTTATGCCTGACGTTCGCAATCCCAATAGCATACCTCCCATCGTTCAAGTCATGTCAGTGCTGCACTTTCAGGCCACTGGGTCATTTCAGAATACAGTGGCCCTAACTGCAAGGATGTCTCAGCCCATGTTCAGTCCGGTTTTGAATGCTGTACTGCCTGCATTGTTAAAACACCTGGACAGCTACATCAGATTTCCCCAGTGTGAGGATTTGGCCCATGTGAAGGCAGATTTCTATGCTTTGGAACTCATTCCACATGTGGTTGGAGCCGTAAATGGCACCCATGTAGCCTTGGTTTCCTCAAGTGTTAATGAACAGGCACATAGGAACAGGAAAAACCTCCACTCCATAAATGTCCAAGTGGTCTGCTTGGCTGACCTCTACATTTCACAAGCTTGTGCAAGGTATCTAGGATCAGTCCATGATTCCTTCATCATGCCTTTGACACCATCAGCAGCATTTGACACCATCTCTCACTCTACTTTATGCAACCGGCTGGTTCAAGTTGGAGTAAGAGGGAAGGCCTTGCAGCTCCTCAGCTCTTTTGTGTTGGACAGAACCACGACGGTAGCGTGCGGGGATTATAAGGTCTCTCCCTTCCAACTCCCTTGTGGCGTCCCACAGGGTTCCTCTCTTAGTCCGACACTCTTTAATCTTTATATGTCTCCATTGGCTAATCTGGTGCGCTCATTTGGGGCTCAGATCGTCTCTTACGCAGATGATACTCAGCTGATTATGCCCATTTCACATAATGTGAAGGACACAATGGAAAATTTTCAATGCTGTATGCTAGCAATTAATAAATGGATGACTGGTAACTGGTTGAAACTCAATGGGGACAAAACAGTGATCATGTACTTTGGGGGTAAAGATTCCCCTTGGGATAATAACTGGTGGCCGCCCGTATGTGGGGGCTGCCCTTCACCGGTACCAGCTGCCAAAAATTTGGGCATCATGTTTGATGATTTACTGTCTTTTAAATTACAGATTAATCATCTGGTCAAGGTTTGCTTCTGGACACTAAAAATTCTCAAAATTCTTCACCTTTTGGAGGAAGACCTTAGACGCCCGGTCGTACTGGCCTTCGTCACCTCTAGACTAGACTACTGTAATTCTTTGCTGCTTAATGCTAATAAATCCTCTCTGGATAAATTGCAGTCTATTCAGAATGCGGCGGCCCGCATAACTTTAAATATGCCCCACTTTTCTTCTGCTACTAGGTGTGTGGCATCTCTTCATTGGCTCCCAATTAGGAAGAGAATTATGTTTAAGACACTCTACCTTATGCATAAAGCACTCCAGTCGTTGGGATGTGATTATCTAAAATCCACTTTTTCTTTTTATCAACCCCCGAGACATTTGAGATCTGCTTCTAGATTTATGATCAAGGTCCCACGCTGCAAAAAAGCGAGATGGGGAGATCGCGCTTTTTCGGTGGAAGCATCCAGACTTTGGAATGGTTTGCCGCTCCCGATGCGACAAATACAGAACCATTTGGTCTTTAGGAAGTGCCTTAAAACCTGGCTCTTCGCAAACTAATTAGTAGTGACATTCTGGAATCGTTTTTCTGCATTTATGGTCTGCAGAGCACTTCGATGCTTCCGCCAGAACGCGCTCTACAAATAATCCAATACAATACAATACACTACAATGCCGAACAGCAATACCCCACTGCTGATGACATGACTATAAAGAGAGAAGGCCTGGCTAGTTGGCAAGTCATGCATGCCATGTGTGTCTGTACCTTTTTTTCATGCTACCATATATGTGGATGTCCAACAAAGTTTGGATTGGTATCACTATACCTTACAAGGGACTCTGACTACCCAAACTGTCCTTGGTTATTGACACCAGTGAGGCACCTAACCATGCCAGGGGAAGTCTGCTTCAATGAGGCCCACAGAAGGACAAGGCGTGTCGTGGGTCGGACTGTTGGTCTCCTGAAGGCAAGGTTTCTCTGCATAGACACATCTGGAGGAACCCTCTTTTCCTCATCCTACAAGGTATGTCAAATAATTGTTGCCTGGTGCTTGCTCCACAACCTAGCCATGAGACGTCCGATACCATTCATACAGATGAGGGGGAGCCAGCAGATCCTGTGGGTGGAAATGCAGCTATGGCAAGTGAGGATGCACACACTGCTTCTACATGATCTCCTGACATGACAATGATAGCTGCTACTTAACCTGGGTTAGTGCAATGTGGGACACAGATATGTAATTACATGAAGCATGCTCCATGCTCTTGGAATATGTTTGTGTTTAAATGGCTGCAAATGCCCTCATATCTTGTCTAAGTGTAGACATGACAATGCACATTTCTCTCCTAGTAAGGTGTATGGCATCATTGAGCCAACTAGCAGCTGAACAATGCACAATGGTGTCAGAGCTGGCACACAAAATTAGTGTTACAGTTCACCCTGGGCCTCTGTCTGGTTGTACTGCAAGTGCATCCAGATTGTCTTTTAAGTGCCCCCCCCCCCGGGTGAGTTTATGACATTATCAGGGATGTTTTCTTTGAGTCCAGTTTGGTATGGGACACAGCTGTAGCTGTGATTTGCTCGTTATTGTGCTGGTAGTGGGCCACTGCATAGCTGTCAGTGCCATGAACTGTTAAATGGTGGACCATTCAGGTTGGTTTACTTTGATTGTTGGTTTCATATGCAAGACATTTCTAATTTAGTGCACGGTTCTGGGTTTTTTGATGTTGGAACAGTGCCTTCTGGGAGTTGTAGTGCTGTCAGTTCCCAGGACTATACATGTATTTTCCTAACACTGTGGCCCAAGGTGAGTTTAAGGACATGGCATGGCAGTGAGGGGTATTTGAAGACTTGGACAGGGGGTGGTGGGAGGTTTGGTCATTGGGGTGGGGAAAGGTGATGAGTCAGCATGGAAGACAAAACTGTTTGGTGACATGAATGTTGTTGTTACTTACCCGACTCCACTCACCCAGGTATTCCTGTCAGGCTCTCAGGATGCAGGATGTCCAAGATCATCTTCTCCCATGATGTAAACTGTGGGGGAGAAACTGGGGGCCCACCGCAAGTCTTGAGAACTGCCAGCTAGTGCCTGGATGCAATGGAATGAACCTTCCCCTTAGGGCGTTTCACCACTTCCTGATGTCCTCCTATGTGCATGGTTAATTACTTACTGCATTCACCCTGTCGACTATCCTTTGCCACAACTCACTTTTTCTGGCTGGTGTTTGCTGGACCTGTGCTCCGTAGATATGGCTCTACTCTGATAATTTCATACACAATGATCCTCAACTCATCCACAGTGAAACATGGATGTTTTTGTGGGGACATGGTAGTGGTGGTAAAGACAGTAAGGTAGTGAATACAAGGATGAAAAATGTTTGTGATTCAGTGTGGGTGCTGTGATGTGAGTCGCTGATGGTTGTTGTGTATTAAGTGTTTTTGTTAGTTGTGTGTTGTGTATGTTGTGCAAATGTAGTATGTGTGACCAGTGTAATGTGTAGGGGTGCCTATTGTTTGCTTAGCTAGTTCTTTTTATTTTTTTTCTACTCACTGGCTGTGAGTAGCTTTCTGGTTGTAAAGGATTGTGGGTTGTGTAGGGGTGTGTTTTATAGTGCTGTGTGTAGGTGTGTCAGGAGTGTGAATGTGTGTCAGGTATGGGGTATTCAAACTATCCTATGTGGTTTTCTGACTGATGTGAGTTTAGACTGTCACTATTCACACCTCCAAGGGTTTTCTGCCATGGAAGAACTGCTCTAGTGATCTGTAGATCGTAAATAGATTGGTTGATTTTTGTTGGGCTGGCAGTGCTGGTGGTCGATGCGCCCTTCTGTACACCATTGTCCTGGGTGTTCCAGGAAATTGGCTACATTTTGATGGTCTGAGCTTGGTAAATCCTAATATGGTGGTTGGATGACCACCAACATGGGGGTCTTTTGGCAGCCGCTACCGTGGCGGTCTTACCTCCAGGCCGCCTAAATCGTAATGAGGCCCTTAATTATGGTGTGTCATCGACTGAAAAACCTTTCCAAGACATTATTTGATGTGTCATACAGCCTGTAGTGAATGCATTCAACTATAGTGATGACAACTGTTTTCAGAGCTACACAGGAGGAGCACGATAGAGCTCTCACACAAGTATGTTGATTACTCAGTGATGCAGGTCTGACTTTGAATGCCAGCAAGTGTGAGTTCAACAAAACAAAAATGGACATTTTTGGCCATATCTTTTCTGATGAGGATATGACACCTGACCATGCAAAAGTACACGCTTTATAAAATGCTGAACCCCCTCAAGATGTTTCAAAAGTACGTTCTTTTCTTGGCATGGCCAGTTACCCTTCAAGACACATACAAGAATTTGCCACTGTTAGTGCTTCACTAAAAGAGTTGAAGAAAAATGTTTCTTTCCAATGGTCACAAGAACATGAGAATCAAAGACACCACTGAAAATGCTACAGAAATGGCATACTTGAACCTAAAACATGCAAGGATACAGAGGTTGTAGTCGATGCTAGCCCAGTCAGGTTAGGTGTTATCCTTGCACAACATAGTGGAAGCCCAAATGCTCAAGGGCATATTGTGACCTATGCTAAGAGAAAGTTGACCCAACAGAATGTGCTTACTCACAACTGGAGAAAAAGTTTGGCTGTGGTATGTGCTTGTGAACAATGCCATGTATTTTTCTATGGAAAGCAATTTACTCTGGTAACTGACTGCCAGGCTTTGCTGACCATCTTTTGCAATACAAGAGCCAAGATGCCTCCTGAAACAGAACAATGTGGACTACAATTGCAACAGTCTGATTTTACAATTGTGTATCATCCAGAAAAGGATCAGAATCCTGCAGACTACTTATGGATAGTGCCTATACAAGGTCACAGTACTCCATCCAAGACGGCTGAGGACTACATTAATTTAATTGTCAAGACAAGTACACCAGCTGCTGTATTGTTATCCCAGATTGTCACTGCCACAAGCCATGATAGTGACCTGCTGAATTTAAAAGATATAGGGCCTGATTCAGAGTTTGGCGGAGGGAGGTTACTCCGTCAAACATGATGGATACCTAGTCCACCGTATTACAATTCCATTATAGCCTATGGAAATTGTAATAGGGTGGACAGGATACCCATCACACTTGTGATGGAGTAACCACTCCGCCAAACTCTAAATCAGGCCCATGATTACAGATCAGTCATGGATTAAACACACTTGGCTTCTCAATAATGATAGTGAATACCAAAAGTACACAAATTTCAAACATTAATTATCCATAACTCAAAAAGGAATTATAGTGAGAGGATTGAGAATCCTGATTTCAAAGAGTCTGCAAAAGAAAGTGATTGAAGTGGCTCATGAGGGACATTGTGATATAATTGCCACAAAGAAATCTGTCAGAGACACAATTTGTTTTCAATACATGAATGAAAGTGTTGAAAAGGAACACAAAGCCTGTCACATATGCAATTGCTTGTCAACCAGTGTCACTCAACATACTCTGAACATGTCAGAACTACCAGGACATGATGCATGGGAGGGAAAAGCCAATGCTTTCTTAAGTCCAAATGATAAGGGACATCACCTAATGGTCATTGTAGATAAATACGTTTTACTTTGGTTGAAGATCTCTCATCCACAACTCACAAAGGAGTAACTGAAGAACTTGATGCCATCCGTTGAGACAGGAGGCATACCAGCAATTGTAAAATCTGACAACGTCACAATCTTCAACAGTAAAGAATATAAAGGTTTTCTGGGGCATCTGAACATTAAGCATCAAAATTTCACACCTTTATGGCCACAAGCCAATGGACTTGTTCAGCGTTTTACGAGTGCACTGAAGAAAGCAGTACCACTTGCATCTTTTAAAAAGCTCAATTTGAAAACAGTCTTGAATTCTTATCTAAGAGCTTATCGTTCGCCATCAAAATTTCACACCTTTATGGCCACAAACCAATGCACTTGGAGTGTTTTATGAGTGCACTGAAGAAAGCAGTACAGCGTTCATCTTTTAAGAAGCTCAATTTGAAAACAGTCTTGAATTCTGCTCTGAGAGCTTATTGTTCGACATCCCACTCGACCACAGGTGAAAGTTCTACAACTTTGATTTCCGGAAGAGCAATGACAACCAAGTTACCTCAATGAACCACCCAGAGAGATAAAAGTGAAAACGTGATTCATACAAGGAAGTTAATTAACAAAGAGAAAATGAAAGATTATGCAGATAAGAGGTGACATGCAAAAGTGATCTCATTTAGAAAAGATTTGGTGATCACCCGACAGATGTGCAAAATAAAATCCGATGCTCCCTATGATGTTGAACCTTTCCAAGTGGTGTCTACCAAGGGACACATGGTGACTGCCCAGGACCCTGGAAAGTCTGTTGCCAGAGACTGCTCTCACTTTAGGTCTCTGTTTCATCGGTCTTTGACTCAAAATGGTTAAATGAAGACTGGCTCTGAAGACTCAGTGACTGTTGATGATTCTTAATCATATTTAGCAATCTGACACTAAAGATGACAGTTTACAGCTTCCACTAACCAGATCAGGTTGGATGATCAAAGCGCCCAAGAATATGGATTGAACAAATATGGTTGTACATGTTTCTTTATATATACACGTGTACATCTAATGATTTTATACAAACTGTCATTTTTCATTCAACAGAGGAAGAGATGTAGTATCTTGCACGATTTAGAACCGAACCCTTCTGGCTCCTAGCGGACTCTGTACAGGCCTCACAAATTCTACTCGCCCACTCGCTATGGCAAGTCATATTTTATCAGGTTGAGCTATTTTAAGGACCTACTCCCCCCTTCTGGTGTGTTGATAAAGAGCAGGTGTTCTGTTCAGTAAGAAATAATGATGCCTTTAAATCTTGTGATTTTGTCACATTAGCTCTGTGTTCACAGACAGAGGTCAAAAGTCAGTTTGTCTTACAATTAATTTCCTTCCAACTGCAGAGTTCAGGATTTTGTAAGGTGAACTTTCTGACCTGCTGTTGAAAGAGCTATTTAAATGTTGTGTGCGCCAACATTTCAAAATATATTTCCGGTAGTTGTGAAAGCCCATCTTGTGTACTTCTGTGTGGTAAAAAAAATCACTTTGATTGGTGATTTGCAAATGATAATGAAAATGTCACTTACCCAGTGTACATCTGTTCGTGGCATCAGTCGCAGTAGATTCGCATGTTCTGCAATAGCTCGCCATCTGGTGTTGGGCCGGAGTGTTACAAGTTGTTTTTCTTCGAAGAAGTCTTTCGAGTCACGGGACCGAGTGACTCCTCCTTTTGTCTCCATTGCGCATGGGCGTCGACTCTATCCTCGATTGTTTTTCCCCGCAGAGGGTGAGGTAGGAGTTGAATTGTAGTAATAGTGCCCATGCAATGGAGTGACTAAGTATGCACCTATTTAAGGTTGAGATGATACATATATAATTAATTGAAGGTAACTTCCAAGCTGCTACAGGCTCCCGGGGAGGCGGGTGGGCACATGCGAATCTACTGCGACTGATGCCACGAACAGATGTACACTGGGTAAGTGACATTTTCAGTTCGATGGCATCTGTCGCTGTAGATACGCATGTTCTGCATAGACTAGTAAGCAGTTATTTCCCCAAAAGCGGTGGATCAGCCTGTAGGAGTGGAAGTAGTCTGAAATAATGTTCTTAATACAGCTTGACCTACTGTGGCTTGTTGTGCGGATAACACGTCTACACAGTAGTGCTTGGTGAATGTGTGAGGCGTAGACCATGTGGCTGCCTTACATATTTCTTGCATTGGGATGTTTCCTAGAAAGGCCATGGTAGCACCTTTCTTTCTGGTTGAGTGTGCCCTTGGTGTAATGGGCAGCTGTCGTTTAGCTTTAAGGTAGCAGATTTGGATGCATTTAACTATCCATCTGGCTATACCTTGTTTTGAAATTGGGTTTCCTGCATGAGGTTTTTGAAATGCAATAAAGAGTTGTTTAGTCTTTCTGATGTTTTTCGTTCTGTCAATGTAATACATCAATGCTCTTTTGACATCTAATGTATGTAGTGCCCTTTCAGCTACGGTATCTGGCTGTGGAAAGAACACTGGAAGTTCCACTGTTTGATTTAGATGGAACGGTGAAATAACCTTTGGCAAAAATTTAGGATTGGTCCTTAGGACGACTTTATTTTTGTGTAGTTGTATAAAAGGTTCTGTATTGTAAACGCCTGAATCTCGCTTACTCTTCTTAGGGAAGTAATGGCGATGAGAAATGCCACCTTCCAGGTTAGGAACTGTATGTCGCAGGAGTGCATGGGTTCAAAAGGTGGACCCATAAGTCTAGTTAGGACAACATTTAGGTTCCATGAAGGAACAGGTAGTGTTCTTGGTGGTATAATTCTCCTAAGGCCCTCCATGAATGCTTTAATGACTGGTATCTTATATAGGGAAGTTGAATAGGTAGTCTGCAGGTATGCAGATATTGCTGCAAGGTGTATTTTAATGGAAGAGAAAGCTAGGTTAGCTTTTTGTAAGTGAAGCAAGTAACCCACTACATGTTCTGGAGTTGTGTGTAATGGTTGTATTTGATTAATATGGCAGTAGCAAACAAACCTCTTCCATTTACTTGCATAACAGTGCCTGGTGGATGGCCTTCTGGCTTGTTTTATGACTTCCATACATTCTTGGGTAAGTTGTAAGTGCCCGAATTCTAGGATTTCAGGAGCCAGATTGCTAGATTCAGCGATGCTGGATCTGGGTGTCTGATCTTTTGGTTGTGCTGTGTCAACAGATCTGGCCTGTTGGGCAATTTGATGCAGGGTACCACTGATCGGTCTAGCAGCGTTGTGTACCAGGGTTGCCTTGCCCAAGTTGGTGCTATCAATATGAGTTTGAGTTTGCTTTGACTGAGTTTGTTTACCAGGTAAGGAAGGAGAGGGAGAGGAGGAAAAGCGTAAGCAAATATCCCTGACCAGTTCATCCATAGGGCATTGCCTTGGGATTGTTTGTGTGGGTATCTGGATGCGAAGTTTTGGCATTTTGCGTTCTCCCTTGTCGCAAACAAGTCTATCTGAGGTGTTCCCCAGAGTTTGAAATAAGTGTTCAGAATTTGGGGGTGAATTTCCCATTTGTGGACCTGTTGATGATCTCGAGAGAGATTGTCTGCGAGTTGATTTTGGATCCCTGGTATAAACTGTGCTATTAGGCGAATTTGGTTGTGAATTGCCCAATGCCAAATTTTTTGTGCTAGCAGGCTTAACTGCGTGGAGTGCGTCCCCCCCTGCTTGTTTAGATAATACATTGTTGTCATGTTGTCTGTTTTGACGAGAATGTATTTGTGAACTATTATTGGCTGGAAGGCTTTTAGTGCTTGAAAAACTGCTAGAAGTTCTAGGTGATTGATATGCAGTTTTGTTTGATGTACGTTCCATTGTCCTTGTATGCTGTGTTGATCGAGGTGTGCTCCCCACCCTGTCATGGAAGCATCTGTTGTTATTACGAATTGTGGCACTGGGTCTTGGAAAGGCCGCCCCTTGTTTAAATTTATGTTGTTCCACCACAGAAGCGAGAGGTAAGTTTGGCGGTCTATTAACACCAGATCTAGAAGGTGACCCTGTGCTTGAGACCACTGTGCTGCTAGGCATTGTTGTAAGGGCCTCATGTGCAGTCTTGCGTTTGGGACAATGGCTATGCATGAAGACATCATGCCTAGGAGTTGTAATACCATTTTTGCCTGTATCTTTTGTGTTGGATACATGCGTTGTATGATGGTGTTGAAATTTTGAATTCTTTGTGGACTTGGAGTGGCTACTCCCTTTGATGTGTCTATTATGGCTCCTAGGTATTGTTGTACCTTGTGCGGCAGAATGTTGGATTTTGTAAAGTTGACGGTGAACCCGAGTTTGAAGAGGGTTTGTATGATCTGATTTGTGTGATTTGAGCACTGTATGAACGAATGGGCCTTGATTAGCCAGTCGTCCAAATATGGGAACACATGTATTTGCTGCCTTCTTATGTGTGCAGCGACTACCGCTAGACATTTGGTAAAGACTCTTGGTGCGGTTGTTAATCCGAATGGCAGTAGCTTGAATTGGTAATGTATTCCTTTGAATACAAACCTTAGGTATTTCCTGTGCGATGGGTGTATTGGTATATGGAAATAAGCATCCTTGAGGTCTAAAGTTGCCATGTAGTCGTGTAGTTTTAGCAATGGCAATACTTCTTGTAGTGTGACCATGTGGAAGTGGTCTGATTTGATGAAAGTGTTCACTACTCTGAGGTCTAGGATTGGTCTCAGTGTTTTGTCCTTCTTTGGTATCAGAAAGTACAGTGAGTAAACTCCTGTGTTTATTTGTGTGTTTGGCACTAATTCGATTGCATTCTTTTGCAATAGTGCCTGCACTTCTATCTCCAGGAGATTGGAATGGTGTGTTGTTAAATTTTGTGCTTTTGGTGGTATGTTTGGAGGGAATTGTAGAAATTCTATGCAATAACCATGTTGGATAATTGCTAGAACCCAAGTGTCTGTAGTGATTTTCTCCCATGCTTTGTGTTGTGTGGAGGGGGTGAGTGACATGTGAGTCACTGTTTAGTAGTAGGGGTTTTGGGGCTTTGGAATCTTCCTCTATTTCTAGGGAATTGCCCTCCTCTATATTGTCCCCGAAAACCTCCTCTATACTGTCCCTGGTAACTGGACGGTGTGGCTTGTGAGGTGCTGGCTTGTGTGCTTTGACCCCGAAACCCCCCTCGAAAGGGCGTTTTACGGAATGTGCTGTAATTCCCTCTGCTCTGCGGGGAGTAGAGTGCGCCCATGGCTTTGGCAGTGTCCGTATCTTTTTTGAGTTTCTCAATCGCTGTGTCCACTTCTGGACCGAACAGTTCTTTTTCATTAAAAGGCATATTGAGAACTGCTTGTTGAATCTCTGGTTTAAATCCAGACGTTCGGAGCCATGCATGCCTTCTGATAGTTACAGATGTATTAATTGTCCGTGCAGCTGTATCTGCAGCGTCCATGGAGGAGCGGATCTGGTTGTTGGAGATGGTCTGTCCCTCCTCAACCACTTGTTTTGCCCTATTTTGTAAGTCCTTGGGCAGATGTTCAATGAGATGTTGCATCTCGTCCCAGTGGGCTCTGTCATAGCGCGCAAGTAGTGCCTGGGAGTTCGCGATGCGCCACTGGTTTGCAGCTTGTGCTGCGACTCTTTTACCAGCTGCATCGAACTTGCGGCTTTCTTTATCTGGGGGTGGTGCATCTCCAGATGTGTGAGAGTTGGCCCTTTTCCTAGCTGCTCCTACGACGACAGAGTCTGGTGGCAGCTGTGTAGTGATGAAAACCGGGTCCGTAGGAGGCGGCTTATACTTTTTTTCCACCCTTGGTGTGATTGCCCTACTTTTGACCGGCTCCTTAAAGATGTCTTTTGCGTGCCGGAGCATACCAGGGAGCATAGGCAGGCTTTGGTATGAACTGTGGGTGGAGGAGAGTGTGTTGAATAAGAAATCATCCTCCACCTGTTCTGAGTGGAGGCTTACGTGGTGAAATTGTGCTGCTCTAGCCACCACTTGAGAGTACGCGGTGCTGTCTTCTGGTGGAGATGGCTTCGTAGGGTATGCCTCCGGACTGTTATCTGACACTGGGGCGTCGTATAGGTCCCATGCGTCCTGATCTTGGTCACCCTGGCTCATGGTGGTGTGAGCTGGGGAGTGTGATGGAGTTTGTGCTGGTGAAACGTTAATCACGGGCGGAGGAGAGGGTGGTGGTGTAACTCTTTTCACCACTTTTGGTTGTGGTGTTTGTTCCGCCTGGAACTCCAACCTTCTCTTTTTCCTAATGGGGGGAAGGGTGCTTATTTTTCCTGTCCCCTGCTGAATGAAGATACGCTTTTGCGTATGGTCCACATCAGTTGCTTGTAGCTCTTCCTCCAACCTATGCTTCTGCATTTGGGAGGTTAGCGAGTGCTCTTCTGTATAAGAGCCTGAAGCTGGGTCTGTTGCAGTTTGTTTCGGCATCGAAACTTTGTCTGCGTGTTTTTTCGGCTCCGAGGTGACTTTTTTTCTTTTCGGGGCCGAAACCTCTCGGCGTCGATCTGTTTCGGTGCCGCTGTCTCGGCGTCGAGCCGTGTCCACACCGGCATCTCGGTGTCGAGGCTTGTCTCCAGCACTTTCTCGGTCTCGAGAAGGCTGCGTGCCGGTGTCTCGACCGGAGTCGGACGATCTCGGCACTGTTTGGGCCTTTTTCGGTGCCGACGGTCGGTCACCGAATTTATGGGTTGAGCCATGGCCTGGTGGCAGTGGCGTCCCCTGGGCCTTGTAAATGTTCCTCTGAGTGGATTTCGACGTCTTACTCACGGTTTGTGTATCGTCGAATCCTTCGGAGTCTGAGTCTTGGATCGAGAAGGTACCTTCCTCTTCCTGTTCCTCGAACTCCAGTTGGGCTGTCGGCGCGGACGCCATCTGAAGTCTTCTGGCTCGACGGTCTCGGAGAGTTTTTCGGGACCGGAACGCACGACAGGCCTCGCAGGTGTCTTCGCTGTGCTCAGGTGACAGGCACAGGTTGCAGACCAAGTGTTGGTCTGTGTAGGGGTATTTATTGTGGCATTTGGGGCAGAAACGGAACGGGGTCCGTTCCATCGGCGTTCTTCAGCACGCGGTCGGGCCGACCAGGCCCCGACGGAGGATCGAAAAAACTACCCCGAAGGGCGCCGGAGCTCTTCGATCTTCGATGCGGTGTGGAATCTAAATACGCCGATCCCGAACGCAACAATACCGACGAAAATCTTCCGAAATTAGCTAATTTTCCGTTCCGAAACTCGGAGCAACAGGAACACGTCCGAACCCGATGGCGGAAAAAAAACAATCGAGGATAGAGTCTACGCCCATGCGCAATGGAGACAAAAGGAGGAGTCACTCGGTCCCGTGACTCGAAAGACTTCTTCGAAGAAAAACAACTTGTAACACTCCGGCCCAACACCAGATGGCGAGCTATTGCAGAACATGCGTATCTACAGCGACAGATGCCATCGAACATATGTTTTCCGATACCCAATTTTTGCAAGTATTATTAATACACTATATAGTATTGTCAGTAAAGATTTAAGTTAGTAGGATGGTTAAAGGACATTTTTTGGAAATTTACCATCTGTAAATGAGTGTGCGCTGCTTCATCATGCTTTATTAATATATTCCTTTAAAGTGAGTGTTTAAACAAACTGAGAAACACTCCTGCCCTGATGGCAATGTTATAAGTGAACAAAGAGGCACGTCAAGGATCATATGTCCCCTTTATGTGGGCTAGATTCTTATTATACATAGAACAAACATTTAGTCTATTTAATCAAACAAAAGAGTTTTTTTGTACAGCAGAAATGCAAAGCTCACATATTTCAAGGTGCACTCGTATGTGAGAATGAAGAAAAATGTGACTCTGTAAACAAAAATATTTGCCTAGGATCACACAATTTGAGACCCATTTACTGGTCAAGTAAATTACAGTTAGGCTGAGTAGACTATTCAAGTTACTCGACCTACAGGTCTAGTAACATTTTTATAATTGTTCGAGGCCTACTGTGTCAGTGTGACCTAATCGCTAGAATATAAAGTAATGACAGCTTAGTTTAGAATGGGAAGTTCACAGGTACATGCAGAGGAATAAAGGCCTGTGTTTTACAGCTCCATGTGTAGTGTAGTCATTGCCAGGTACCCAGGCTGGGGAACATGCCACACAACTGAGCTTCAATATTTCCTCTGTCAGTGTCATACTCCTCCCCTTTAGCATTCCATTGCTATGCCTGTGTGCCAAGATTCTCTGAGATGTTAAGTAGTGCAGATTTTTTAAATTAACTAGTAACCTCAAAAAAAGTTAATTGGCTATACATCAGCCTCAGGCAGAATGCAAAATCTAATCGCGTTAATTACTTCAAAGACCATCACGCTTGTCACAATACTGTCATAAGTAGGCACAAGTATTTAATGATGTAAATGAAAATCGAATAGCACTTCCTCCAAATCATTGAACCTCCTTATAGATATAAAACCAGAAATAGTAAGAACCGGATTTATATTTGTAGGAGGCTGGCCTGGCTTATAGTGGGTACCTGATGGTACTTACACCTTGTGCCAGATCCAGTTATCCCTTATTAGTAGATTAGTATTGTTTTAGCAGATTAGGCTGATCGAGGTAGCCATAGCAGAGCAGCTTAGGCTGAACTAGGAGACATGTAAAGCTCCTACTATACCACTTATATCATATAGCACAATATCATAAGAATCACAATACTCCGAGTTACTAAAAATAAAGGTACTTTATTTTAGTGACAATGTGCCAAAAATATCTCAGAGGATATACTCCCTTAGTAGGTAAGTAAAATACACAAAATATGCACACAAACCAAAATCAGGTAAGTAAACAGTTAGAAAAGTTGTGCAAAAACTGTAGGACACAATAGAATGCAATAGGAGACAATAGGCCTAGGGGCAACACAAACCATATACTAAGAAAGTGGAATGCGAGCCACTTAGGGACCCCAGGCCTAGTGTAGTGTGTAGAGGGTCACTGGGAGTGTAAGAAAACACTAAGGGTGTCCAAGATACCCCACCCCAAGACCCTGAAAAGTAGGAGTAAAGTTACCCTACTTCCCTAGAAACACACTAAAGTTGTGATAGGAGATTCTGCAAAGACCACAACTGACTGCAAATCACTGAAGATGGATTCCTGGACCTGAGGACCTGTAAAGGAAGGGGACCAAGTCCAAGAGTCACTAAAGTGTCCGGGAGGGCAGGAGCCCACTAAACCCCGGATGAAGGTGCAAAATGGCTGCCTCCGGGTAGAAGATGCTGAAGATTCTGCAACAATGGAAGGTGCCAGGAACTTCTCCTTTGCACAGAAGATGTCCCACGGCGTGCTGGAGGATGCAGAGTTGTTTCCACACAGAAAGACCACAAACAAGCCTTGCTAGCTGCAAAGGTTGTGGTTGAAGAAAATGGGTGCTGCCCGGGCCCAGGAAGGACCAGGAGATCCCCCCCTTGGAGGAGGGGCCAGAGGGGGCGCTCACCCACACAAAGAGCCCATGCAGAAGCAGGCAGCACCCACAGAAGCACTTGAACACTGAGCATGGTGCTCGTCTCAACACTACAAAGGAGGGTCCCACGAAGCCGGTGGTCAACTCGGCGAGTTGAGCAATGCAGGATGGAGTGCTGGGGACCTGGGCTGTGCTGTGCACAAAGGATTCCTTGCAAAAGTGCACAGAAGCCCAAGCAGCTGGACATATGGACCACTGGACTGTAGGGGTCACTGGGATCCAGCTCCTGTGTTCCAGAGACCACGCTCGTCACAATGAGAGGGGACCCAGAGGACCGGTGAAGCAGAAGTTTGGTGCCTGCGTTAGCAGGGGGAAGATTCCGTCGATCCACGTGAGATTTCTTCTTGGCTTCTAGTGCAGGGTGAAGGCAGACAACCCCAGAGCATGCACCACCAGGAAACAGTCGAGATAGCCGGCAGGATTAGGCGCTACAATGTCGCTGGTAGTCTTCTTGCTACTTTGTTGCAGTTTTGCAGGCGTCCTGGAGCAGTCAGCGGTCGATCCTTGGCAGAAGTCGAAGATGGAGATGCAGAGGAACTCTGGTGAGCTCTTGCATTCATTATCTGAAGAGAAGCCCACAGGAGAGACCCTAAATATCCCTCAGAGGAGGATTGGCCACCTAGTCAGGTAAGCACCAATCAGGAGGGGTCTCTGACGTCACCTGCTGGCACTGGCCACTCAGGGGTCCCCATTGTGCCCTTGCACCTCTGCATTCTAGATGGCAGAGGTCTGGGACACACTGGAGGAGCTCTGGGCACCACACCTGGGGTGGTGATGGAGAGGGGAGTGGTCACTCTCTTTTCCTTTGTCCAGTTTTGCGCCAGAGCAGGGGCTGGGGAATCCTTGAACCGGTGTAAACTGGCTTATGGAAGGAAAGCACCATCTCTGCCCTTCAAAGCATTTCCAGAGGCTGGGGAGGCTACTCCTCCCCAGCCCTTAACACCTATTTCCAAAGGGAGAGGGTGTAACACCCTCTCAGAGGAAATCCTTTTTTTCTGCCTTCCTGGGACTGGGCTACCCAGACCCCAGGAGGGCAGAATCCGGACTGTGGGTTGGCAGCAGCGGTAGCTGCAGTGAAAACCCCATAGAGCTAGTTTGGCAGTACCCATAGGGATCTCCTGGAACCCCAATACCCTGGGTACCTAGGTACCATATACTAGGGAATTATACGGGTGTTCCAGTGTGCCAATGAGAATTGGTAAAAATGGTCACTGGCCTGCTGTCACAATTTTAAAGAAAGAGAGAGCATAAGCACTGAGGTTCTGATTAGCAGAGCCTCAGTGACACAGTTAGACACCACACGGGGAACACATTCAGGCTGCAACTATGAGCACTGGGGTCCTGGCTAGCAGGATTCCAGTGAGACAGGCAAAAACAAACTGACACACACGTAAAAAATGGGGGTAACATGCCAGGCAAGATGGTACTTTCCTACTACTGGAGAATATGCCATGCAAGTGGCAGAAACTGAAAAAGGCTGTAAGAATTAGAGACTAGTGCTTAATTCGGATGTGTTTAATTTAGCATAACTAGGCTTCAGTCAAAGACAAGGCCAGGCCCAGCGTGCGTTGACATTCATTCAGAAAAAAACAGCACTTATATTTTACAATGAATTAGCCTTTCAACGTGCGTGTCCCTGTAAGCTTTTCCATTTTAGAAAAAACAGTGAAATAGAAGCTCTCATCACAGTGGCGGATTGCTGATAAAATACAAACGTATTAATCTGCATTCCTCACGAGGAAGCTGCGCCCCTCTTGTTCTTGTCGCTGTTAATTTCAAGATCTTTTGCTCGAGGCTCTTGCATGAGACATTCCTTTGCTTGAACGTGTTATTGTATTCATTTTTATGAAATGCGCACTCATCTTCTCTTGTTTATAATTCATATTTTGCTTATTAATATGTGGCAAATCAGGTGCCTAAACAATTCTTATTTCATGTATCGTAAATCTGAATAGTAATTACTGCTTTTAAATGTATCTTTGTAAATCCAGCCCTTGTATGTGATTTCACATCATGCTGAGGTGTGTGGCTTTTCAGTCTGAAACCCTATAAAATGCAGTGTTTCTGGGCAATGTTCCAGAATTGTCCTGACATTTTTATGGATCAGAAACTATGCTCGCCTGTTGACTCACTTTATACTGAGAAACTTGTTCTGCCTTTTTAAATCGTGCAGATTCTCCCTCCATAGAGTGCTCAACAAGCACAGACTAGTACAGGGTCTATGTCAGTCTACTTCTTGAACTATACTCTGGTTCTGGCTGTTTGCTTTATTTGGAAATAAACCTTAGGTTGATCTTTTTGCATTATTTGATTTTGACTTATTATGCAGATTTCCCATGATTGACTAACAATCGTTTTGCCATCTGTAATTATATTAATTTTGAATAAACAATTATGGTTTTGACTTTAAATTGTCTTCTAAAGCTTTTATTAATTAGTAAAAGGGCTAAGCTTTACAAATATTCACTTGGTCTTACGAAGACTCTGACTGCCTAGATCCTACGCCTTGAACTTCTAATTCTTTAATTAGAGCGCCTATATACTATATTCAAACTTCTGCAGGCACAGCCACCATAATCATAGAATGGCAGATAGAGGCAGAGACTCATCCATTCGTCCAGCCAATATGCAGCGGTTACTCCACTAGCAACTGTGGCTGCTCAACCAGCATATGTGCAGGGGGAACCCGCCCCCGCGGCATAACAAATTTATAAGACCGAGATGGACAGGGTTTCAGTATTCCACAAATGGCGAACATAGTGTGCCTTACGCTCCTGGAAAGAACCTTCAGAAACCTAGTTATATTTATTATGTGGCCATATATTTCAGTATCCATATGTGGAAGAAGTTGCACTGTTCACCGTGAGCACTGGCATGCTTTCCAACACGAGGACCTTTTCACATTCCACCTCACATGGCTCCTCTCACAGGAGAACCATCTGTTTTGTTGGGAGAGCGGGAAATCCATCAACACAGCTTAAATATTTGATGGCAAAACTCAAAAATCAGGCCCTTACCGTTCTCAGCATTATAAATATCCTGGGCACTAACTACACTGATCCAAAGGTGTCAGGTATTCATTATATTTGCATAAATACAGGATGTTTAAAAAATGTATAATTCATTTCCTCAGAATGACTGCTATTCTTGATTCTTCAGATTTTTTTTTAGTTATCAAATAAATACAGAGTTTTATAGTTACACATTTTTAGTTTAGTTGGGCAGAAGGTACATCTGCTAACTACTAAACCCAGATGCTTCTTTCTATACCTGCACATGGCCTGAGAAAATGGGTCTGCCTCAGTGTCTTAACTAAATATCAAAGTTTAATGTATTTGGAGTGGCCATTTCTTGCCAGTAAGTAAAAGGACAGGGAGCTCAGTCTATCTGGCTGCATGCAGTTTAAATGGCTCAGAAAGTCTTCTTGCTGCTTTACCACCAAGAACTGACTATGTGTCTACTGGCAATGTAAATTAACCACTCACTGCAACCAAACTGCCTTCTAATACTCAACAGTGATACATCAGCAGAACTGATACCAAAAGTTATGATTCCAGCTGGGAGTTTTCCTTACAGGACTTCTGAAAGCAAGTGTGGGGTCTTAATATGCGCTACTAGTTATCAACCCAAACAGTACAGTACATATAGACTTCACAGACTATAAAGCTCTACACAATTATAGGCCTATTCATACCATAATATTCTTCTGCTTATATAATGCATTCATTCCTAAAGGATATTTTATTAAATCGTTTACTTTGTCCCTTCTGACGGGTGACTTACGTGACCTAAACTGGCCATTTTGAACATCAATCTTTTTCATTATATTTGGAGGTTATCTTTAACTCGTTAGTAAACTAGTTCAATTTTAAATACATGCCAAAAACTAAATTGAATTAATAAGATTTACAAATGCATTTTGTGGTCAGTAGCAAAAAATCTCAGTGAGTGCAACATCTGTTACAGGCATATGGTAGGTCCTTTAAGGCCAGCTCAGATTCCCATCCTTTTGTGTATAGTTCACGGAGTACCAGTAAATTGGGACACAGTAAATCTTGTTATGTACAGCAAGTGCTTTAAATGGAAATAAAGACGTGCGGGTACCCAATATTAAGAGTAGCTGTTTGCTCTTCAGGAGTGCCGGTGATATAGATCAACTTTTACTAATACCTTAGTGCATAGACGTTAGCATACTGTGATTTAAAAACCTTCATTTAAAGGTCTAACAGAGAAATTAACATGGGAATGTAAACATTGCATGATTAATTTATAGTGGGCAATGTGGCTGCCATTCATATTTGACATCACATTTAACATGAAAGACATTGTATATTTATATTTGAGTGATTTATTAATTAGAATTAACATGGAAAGTATTATCTTTAAGAGGAAATAGTAGAAGTGATGTATATTATGAGTATTAAATGAATATTAATCATACTTATCTTGAATTAAATGATTTATTAACATGAGTTACACGTGTGCAGAAAAATAAATGGTTGTTTAAATTGTGTTCTAATACGTCGTAAATAATCTTTGCAATAAAATAAGTTGTTTCATATATATGAATAAATTGTAAGGTGCGCAATAGAATTTATGTTTATTATTTATAATAATGTGTATTTAGGCTTTCTTAGCTGAACTAGGTCTGAAGTTTGATTTTTGCAGCAGTAGAGGAAAAATTATTTGCTTATTCTGTTCCCTCTGACCTGAATATTTTCCCTAGGTTGCTGCTGTGATATTGAATGTCCTATTGTATTGAAAGCGAAGAACATGTTTCAGCGTTAACTATGTAACAATATTTGTTCTCGCTGTCGAACAAGATAGGTAACTTATATTTCTCATGTGAGAAATGCCCAGTTTATTTTGTGTGTCGTGAGAAAGAAATTTGAAGTAACAAACAACTAGAAATTGTAATATTTTGCTCAACTGTATGAAATCATTGAACTGACAATGCACTTTTGCTGAGAAAATGTGGAATAGTTGCAAACGTCATGGTGCCAGCAACAACCATTAGACAATGAATCTTGTGCATAAGATAATCCCACCTGAAGGGCCAAACAAGAGGATAATGGACATTTCTAATTAGTGAGGGACTTTGAAACTTTAAATCAGCCTACTCCTGCTTTGAGTCTGCAGCTGTCACCTTTTGTCTTCTCCAAGTCTTCTGAGGAGTTTCCTCTTAGTATTAATTGCCCCATTTGTTTATGGTGTTCAGTACTAATATGCCCAACTAATTCTGAACTGCTTCTTGTTCTATGTGCAGCTTGTATTATGTACTGTCCTGATGCTGCTGTCTACTGATGTCGGGAGAAGGTGAATGTTCTATATGATAAAGTATTCCTGTCTGCTGTCCCATTAGGAGGGATATAATTAAATATGATTTCTTGTTTCCTTTTCAGCTTAGATAATTACACCAGCATATTTTTCTAGAGAGATGCCTAAATTGTTTTGCCCACGTGTTAGCTCGTTCTCACCCATTCAAGTCCCAATTCATGTTAGAGATGAGGATGACCCAGCTCTGCAACTGACTGTTAAAATTGTATTTTAATGATTTACTGATGTCACCATCATCTGCTTTGAAATCTGATGTTAATGTACATATAGCGGTTTTGCAGATCTCGGTTATTCTTTTGGAGTGTTTAACAATATTGATGTTTACTAGACTAAATGTCTTTAGACGTTTTGGCCAGCCAATGGTTTTCATGTATGTTTATAATTTAGTTTTGCGCACCATATATGTGACATGTATTTTGGGATTGTAATAAAGCTTTTAAACGTATTCAGTTTGGAGTTTAATTAGTGTTTAAATTCCTCATGACAACAAGAATTGTTTAAGGTTTTAGATTATTGATTTGTGATTGAATGAATCTGACTACTACACTCTTCGCCAAGTCCAAAGATGTAGTCAACCTTTAGTAGTGGGAATAGTAATGTCTCACACCATATTGCTTGCGGTTTCTAAACCCGAGGAGGGAAGAAGATCTCGGCGAGCACTCCAACAGTTTTTAAAGCAGAGTTCCGGTTATGACTTGTGAGGAGGAGTCAAAATTTGCCCACATTGTGAGTTGATCTTGGTGTAGTGGAGCGGTTGATGAAATTCCAATGTTGAGTTACAAGTGTATGGTATGGGTTTTGAGTAGGGTTTGCACTTGCAAAGCGTTTGGCTAAATTTGCAGTGTAGTGTAGTGTATAAAGAGAGTAGGGAGTTTGCGTACTTCAAGTAAATGAGTAGGGAGTTTGCTTACTCCAAGTAAGACAGTGAGGAGTTGCCGTACTCCAAGTTAACGTTGCACTTTGTGCTAAAAAAAATTGCCCCTGTGGTTTTTGTTGATGACGAGTCCTGCGAGACCTAAGACTCTGCAGTATTGTACAAGTGTATGGAGAAACTTGGTTAATTTATTGTCTGGGGTGAGATTCTAGACGACTGAGCGCTGTTGACAATACCAGTAGAATTCCCTTGAGTGTGTGAGTTGTTGGTTGGTATTAGGTGAATCTTGAGTTCACAAGAATCTGTATCAATCGGAGTGAGATTTGTGGGTCTAAACCTACTTGTGTGTGGGAGAAAGCTATAGCCGGAAGAGTAGCTGTTTGTGCGAAAGGCCACAGTCGAAAGTTCTGTACAACTTTCAAAGCGTTTGAGTCCTATCCGTAGTGAACAGGCAGGTTTGTTTTTTGTGTGCTCGCAATATTTGCATTTAGGTGTTTACGGGAGAGGTGTAGGAGATGGCTCTGAATTGAGTTGCAGCTGTTGACTGAAGTGAGTGTGACATAATTTGGTATGCGCTGGGATAAGTCGGTTGGTGACCTATCCACTGCGCATGGATTGGTGGGCAAGACTGCTCTGCTATAGGTTGAGAACAGCTTGCGAAAAGGATTTTGGAATTCAAAATGACTTCCTGGTTTTGCAGAATTTGTGTTTGTGAATTAATTCTGTGTAAAAATGAAGTTTTTCAAAGCTTTAAGGGGTGTGTTCAGAGGAGATGTTTAGAGTTAGAGAGGGTGAACCTACTCCACCTGACAGTATACCAGCATTTGAAGTAATGGAGGAAGGAGGAGTTTCAGCATGTGTTTGGGTAAATCAGTGGTGCAAAATAACCGAGAAGTAGGATACCTTAGCTTTTCCTGGTTACAGAACTTTTCATTTGAGGATATTCGATAATCTGAGGAGGGTGTTCTATGAACTGAAACTCCTCCCTAGACCTGCACAATTTGAAGCACTTGCTATTTGGGAATTAGTTGCAAGACAGAAAGAGGCTCAGAAATTCAAAAGGAAAATGAGGAAAGCAGAAAAGACGTTAGTAGAAGCTAGATGGGATGAGTAGCAGAGAATGTGGAAAGTAGATACATTACATGCAGTGAAGTTATTCCCAAAAATTACACAAGAAGTTGATGGAAGTTGTTACATCGAAGGCTAAAAAGAGATCTGAAGAAGATCCAGAATCGAAGCCAGGTGAAAATAAAAAGATATTGGACATTGAAAGTGATTCAGGGGATGATTTATTAACTCAGTTGTTGCAGCATCGTCACCCATTATACAATGCAGTTACATCAGTAAATCAGAATGTAGTCCCAAATATGGTCACAGCCCTAGTTCAACAAAGCCAGATTCAGATGATTCTGAATGTGCCTACTGCTAATGGTGCACAGTTACCAGCGGTTTATCCAGCAGTTCCAAATGTTAATACAGCTCAAAACATCACAGTCCCAGTTATGCCGTAGCCAATTTAGAATGCAGAAATGTCTCAATTTGAGTCCACATCTAATGTACAGACACCTGTACAGATTGTGAAATAGAGACAGACAATGGCTTTGTATTCCACAGTAACAACGCCACAGAATGTTGCCCCGAATCAGTCAAATCAGGCTTTTGGCACAGTACTAACTGGTCAAGGTAAAGAATTAATGTTTCCATCAAGTCAAACAAATTTATCAGGAACTGATGCACTGACAGTCCATGTGACAATAGGTCCTGTTGTTCCGTTGTATGCCCAAATTAATAATGAGTGGTTCACAGATTCCAAATCCGGTATCAGCAATGATTTCACCTTCTGGAACTAATGCAGAAATGGAGTGACTGAGCATTACGGTGCCAGCCATGACCACTATGAATTATTTTGATTCAAACTAGACACATGATAGAAAAGGTCAACTGATTGATGTGACATGTCCCCCACGCTCAATGGAATCATCTGTGATGGCTCAAGAGCTCCATGTGATGTTCCACAGCTTATGCCCAGAGACAGTAGTAATATTGATTTACAAGGATTGACAACCCAAAAATTGACTGAATGGTTCGACAATTTGAGCCTAGCATCAGTTTCATGAACAAGCCTGAGGGAGTAAAGACATTGAACATGGCAAAATTTAAAATGTAATTATATGAAATGGTTGAGGGAACATTTGATTTGGACAGAATGGATTCTTACAATGAAAATATATTGCTCTTTAGGTGCAAGGATGTTACTCTTAGAGCAGGACAGATTTATGAGAAATGATCTAATTTAGCAGAGAAATATGAAATTGAGATGTATAAATCCAAACAGTTAAAGAAAAGTTAGATTAGAATTTGATTCGAGAGACCTTGCAAACATGAGATCACCTGGAATGAAAATATACATTATAGAACTAATCCAGAACTTCCAAACCTGGGGAGCAATAAATAAATGGGAAGGCAGATGAGCAAAGAAAAGAACAGAATAAACTGATTGCATCTTCAAATGATGTACAGCAGGCTTGAGTTGCTGTAAAAATTACACCAATGAGAGAAATTTCAGGAGGGAATTTTGTTCATGTCCCATGGAGCAGAAGTGATATACTGTGATTCATAAATGATAACTCAAAGTTGAGGGAGAAGCCAGTGGAGTGGTACCAGCAAACAGAGGTTTGCCAAGCTTGCAAAGTGCCTGTGGGAAAGTTTGAACACTTTATTTGAGATTGTGGTTCCAGCAGATTTGTGAGTTGAGGGTAAGCAGAATGTTGACTGGCCAACGGGTGAGCCACCAAGGTATACAGTAACAGATACACCATCCAAAAAAGTGATGAAAAGCTATTACAAGACTACTGAATTGTTTTAAACTAGAGTCTCCCCTAAGGATATTGATTGGCAAAGGATTGATAGGACAGCGCAGGAGACAAAGGAGTCTGTTCATGCTTATTATGAGAGAATGCTGCAGGCATTCAAGCAATACAGTGGCACAGAAAGTATTGAACTGAGAGACATTGTTCAGTTTTTGTTTAGATTTGTTCAAGGATTGAAACCTGAAATTAGCAACATGAATCGGAATCATTTGATTTGCTGGCAAGGAAAGCCAATTGATGAGGTATTGAATTATGCCAAATACTGTAGTGATGCAATTTAGTTGAAGCAGAAAAGACTAAGGGAAAAAGCAATGGTGATGCAAATCGAGTCTACCCAAGCAGCAGGTACGCAGGGATCGCAAGGACTGGTGGATGCAGGAAGAATGGTAGGAACACAGCAGCAGAGAAATATGGTTTCTCAATTCAGAGGTAGAGGTCGTGGAATTCGAGTAGATCCAAATGCTAATGTGGATGATGTTCAAAACATAAAGAAAATGCTTCCTCATCATGTGTGCATCAACATCAGACATTGGAAACAGCAGTGTCCCTATAGTAATGTAAATGCAAGGTGGTGGTGTTGCACAGATGGTTGACAACAGTCAGTTTAAAAATCAAAGCGTTCAAAGGTCCCGAAATCAAATTGTGAATGTTCTGAATGGAGCAATACAATTGCAGGTGCCCAACACCAAGTACAATTTCCCCAATACCAAACTCAAGTCCCACAGCAAATGCAGGTTCCATAAGCTCTGATGGCATAGCAACAGGTAATGGGTTCCTCAGCTGAAAATGAACCAACATGCAAACGTAATCAATTAATCACACAATACACATTGATGATTTGAGTGATGATGAAGTGAGTGAAAAATATAGGAGTGAAAGTTCAGAAGAGGAAGAATGCGTCTTGGCGGTAGATCAGCGTGGTCCTTAAGTTAATGTGAGTATCATGGGTCAAAATGTTTCACTCATGGTTGATCCTAGAGCAACTTGTTCCACTGTAAGATCTGCGGAAGTCCCACATGTGCCCTTTTCTGGAAGGACAAATCAGGTTGTAGGAGTAGCAAACCAGCATTTGGTAAACCCCATTACAGAGCCCATTCCCATTAAAATAGGAACCTTTGAGGAGTTGCACCAAATTGTGTTTTGTGCTTCCAGTCCTGTGAGTTTGTTAGGAAGAGACTTACTGTGCAAACTAAAATATTCCATCACTTGTACACACGAAGGGATAGCAATTCAAACCAGTATAGCTATGAGGAGACTTTCAGTCAAACTGATGAGATGTGTCCTCTAATTACAGTGTTTCATGCCATAATAGTCAAAGATCTGCCTGATGAATTACAAGACACAGTAATATTGAGAGTTTGGGATCTCTCTGGAAAAGATATTGCACTCATACGAGGTGCTGAACCAGTTAAACTGTAAAGCTAAATGCAGTTTACCCCAGAATGCCACAGTATAACATAACAATAACAAGTGATTGAAGAAATTACCCCAATAACTGCAGACTTTGTTGAGCAGGGAGTTTTATAAGACGTCATGGGCAGCTCGTGTAATTCACAAATGATGGGTTTGCGCAAGCCAAGTGGGAAATATGGCCTAGTTCAGGATCTGAGAAAGGTGAATGAAATTGTGGAATCTTGTTGTCCCGTGGTGCCAAACCCAGCAAAAAGTCTATTTCAGATTCCATGTGAAGTAGAATGGTTTTCTGTTACTGACTTGTCACAGACTTTCTTCTCTGTGCCTTTACATGAGGATAGTCACTTTCTTTTCTCATTCAGCTTCGGCAACTGTGTGTTTTTATGGTGCCAATTCCAAAGGGGTTTCAGAATCACCATCCATTTTCAATCAGATTTTGAATAAGAACTCAAGAGTCTTTAGACATGCCATTTCAGTCTGCCCTAAAACAATACACTGATGACCTTATGGTTGCATCCAAAATACTTGAGCCTTGAAGACAAGATGCCATAGGGTTATTTAATAATTTGGGTGAAAATGAACATAAGGTTGCCCCTACCAAATGACAGTATTGCCAGAAGGAAATAAAATATTTGGGTCACCTAACTGAGAAAGGTGAAAGGAAGGTGTCCCGAGCGAGAGTTGCAGCTATTATGCAGATGAATCCCCCAGTTACACAGAGAGATATCAGAATGTTTTTGGGACTGGTGAGCTACTGTCGCCATTGGATTTCAAATTTTTCAGTAATTTCCAATCACTGCAAAAGTTAACACACAAAGAAGTTACGGACGCAGTACTTTTCAATGAAAAATGCATGAAAGCTTTTAACTGACTTAAGAGAGAGTTTGGGCAGGGTTCTAGCCTTGGAAATGCCTGATTAAGAGAAAAGATTTTCACGGGTTTGTCATGAACGTGATGGGTGTGCCCTTTCTGTTTTGACACAGTTGCATGAAGGCCACATTGGATCCTGCTGCTGTTTCTTTGCATGGTTGTTTAAAGGCAGTAGCGGCTGCTGGTGTAAGCATAGGTCAATGCAAAGGCCAATTTATGTCCCACATTTAGTTGAAGTTCATGCTGTGTAACAGAGCAGCTCATAGTGATAATATTCATAGACAGTCAATATGGATTTGGTGTTGTGCATAACTTAGGGCAGTTATGGCACCAGCGAGGTATTATGACCTCTTCAGGATCACCCATTCGAAATGGTGAAAGAATTCATAATTTGTTAAGTGCTTTGCAGTTACTTGAAAAGATTGTGCTTGTGAAATGCACAGCCCATCAAAAGTCAAATGATTATGTAGCATTGGGTAATGCCTATGCTGACCAAATTGCCAAATGTTGTGCATTCCATTGAGTAACTTCAGTGAAGAGTGGGGTGGTGAAAGTGACACTGGTAAGACAAATCAAAGTTTTTTTTTATGTTAGTGGTTGATAAATGGGATGATATTAAGAGACTGCAGGAAAAGGCAACAGAGGAAGAACACAGAGGTTGAACAAAAGCAGGATGTGTTCAAAGGGAGGAAGATAATGTCTGGATTTCCAATGAAAGGAAAGTTGTTTGCCAGATTGTTTGTTGAACTTGATGGCAAGATATGATCATGGTCAGGTTCATCTCACCAGAGACGTAATGGTGATTCGCATGTTCCAACTGACATGGTACAACCCCAGATTTAGACTGATTTCAGAAGGTGTCTGTCCCAGATGTGTTACCTTTCAACAAATGAATGTAAGGAAATGCACAGTGGTTACATTTGAGCCACTCAGGCAGATCAGGAGGTCCATTTAATAGAATGCAACTTGATTTTCTTGAGATGCCTGACTGTAATGGATTGAAGTATGTATTGGTTGATGTGTGCGTGTTTTCCTGATGGATAAAAGCCTATGCAACACAAAGGAATGACAGTCTTACTGTAGCTAAAAGCAGCTGCTCAGGGAACAGATACCAAACTTTGGGTTCTCGACTTCTTTGGAATCAGATCAAGGAACTCATTTTAATGATATCATAAAATTGAGTGCCGCACTAAACACTGAGTAAACATTGCACTGCAGTTACAGACTAGAGGCATTTAGATTGGTGGAGCAAATGAATGGAACACTAAAAGCTTGATTGGCAAATGTTTGTGCCTCTACAGCGCTGAAGTGGCCTAATGCATTGACATTTGTTCTGATGAGTATGCATAGCATCCCTGACAAGAAGACAGGACTGCCTACCCATGAGACACATAGGGTGTGCTATGAGGGTACCAGCAGTACCTGCAAATGCACTTGTGAACATAACAGATGACTTAGTGCTGGATTATCTCAAAGGAGATCTGTCTGACATGGTACGCTCTTTGTCTCATCAAGTTAAAGCAGCGACAGTTTAAACAGCTCAAGAACAGTGTCACAGCTTGAAATCTGGAGGCTGGATTGTTCTAAAGAAACACTTAAGGAAGACTTGCCTAGAGCCAAGGTGGAAAGGACAGTTTCAAATTATCTTGGTGACAAACAGAGCTGTGAAGTATGCTGGTCTCACGAGCTGGAAGCCACACACGCAAAGTTCTGTGTCCTCTTGAAAACACAAAGGGTCTCATTATGAGTTTGGCCATCCATGGACCGCCAGACTCATGATGGCACTCAGACCGCTGCCAAAAGGGGCGGCCCAACTGCCATATTACGACTTTGGCGGAGCCTCCACTTTCCCACCGCCGGCACTGCCAGGCTGCCACCAGCCAACAGCCTGGCGGTGGTTTCAATCCGCCAGGGTAGCCCTGCAAGCGGCGCTGCCCTCCAGATTACGACCCAGACTTTGCATGGCGGTCCCACCACCATGCACAGGCTGGAGGAGAGGGGGTGCTGTGGGCCCCTGCACTGCCCATGTACTAAGCATGGGCAGTGCAGGGGCTCCCATGGACAGCCCCATCACGGTTTTCACTGGCCAAATTAGGGGCAGTGAAAATTGTGTGGGTGCCGCTGCAGCTGGCGCACCACAACATTGCCTCCAGCTCAATTACGAGCTGGCGTCAATATTGTAGTTAGTATTCTGCTGGGAGAGTTGTGGCCCTGCGGAAAACTCATAATTGGGCTGGCGAGCAGAATACCGTCTCCAAATGAGGCCCAGAGTCTGATCCTGCAAGAGCGAATGCTGATAAAGAAGGGGTTCAATTCGACTAACCTGTGAGGACTGAACAAGTGGCTGAAGCAGAAAACATGCAGAATGGTGAAAGTGCAAGCAGCCTGAATACAGACAAAGGTGCATGAGAACAAAATCAAAGCCAACTGACTCCTGCCAGCACAGCAAACGTTGCGACCACAGTTGCACCCGAAAATAGAACTGTGAAAGGAGATAAATGGCCTGCGGATGCACATGAACTAGTTGCTGATACACTTCCATCAATAACATGAGCATATGAAGAGCCAAATCAGAGTGAAGACGAAGATGATGCTGTAAGGAGAACAAAAGGGAAGAGTGCAAAGTCGCAGCCACTCTTCAGCTGAATGGATCTATCGTCTCACAAATGAATGGGAAAACAAGTGTACGGCCTTTTGTATTGACTGTGAGAATTCAGTTAAACATTCCGGAACTTGAAATTGCATTTGAAGTGAATTTTGAAATAACCTTGCCAACTGATCAACAAAGATATTACACCCTGGAAGTGACCAGAAGTGATCAGGCTGTGTTGTATTGAAAAGGAACATTTGAACTATCTTTGAGACTCTTATAAATGAACTTGATAAACTTTCTTGAAGATTGAAAACTGTTATAAACAGTTGTAGGAAGTTGGCTCTGTATATACTGTCGCGAAGTGAGAGATGGTGTGCACAGAGTCCAAGGGTTCCCTTTAGAGGTTGATAGTGGTAAAATTAGATAATACTAATGCTCTGGTTTGTGGTAGTGCGGTCGAGCAGTAGGCCTATCAGAGGGTAGTGTTAAGCATTTGGTGTACACACACAGGCAATAAATGAAGAACACATACTCAAAAACTGAACTCCAGGCCAATAGTTTTTATATAGAAAAATATATTTTCTTAATTTATTTTAGAACTACAAGATTCAAGATTTGTGGTAGGTACATGAAATGCAAGGTACTTCACACAGGTAAGTATGGAACTTTTTTATTAAAGCAGTAGTACACACAGTTTAAAATGGCAAAAAGCTATTTTAAAAGTGGACACTGTGCAAAAATCAACAGTTCCTGGGGAAGGTAAGTTTGGTTAGGCTTTGCAGGTAAGTAAAGCACATACACAGTCAGTCTCCTGGGCATAGGCATCCCACTGCTGGGGGTTCAAGGCAAACCCAAAGTCACTGCACCAGCAACACAGGGCCGGTCAGGTGCAGCGGTCAAAGGAGGGCCCAAAACACAAAGGCACCTATGGAGAACAGGGGTGCTCCGGTTCCGGTCTGCTGGCAGGTAAGTACCTGCGTCCTCGGGGAGCAGACTAAGGGAGTTTTGTAGAGCACGAGGAGGGGACACAAACAGGTACATAAAACACATCCTCAGTGGCACAGGGGTGGACGGGTGCAGTATGCTAAGTAGGCTTTGGGTTTGCTATTGAAAGCAATGGAGGGACCCAGGGGTCACTTATACCATGCAGGCAGGGCACGGGGGGCTTCTCGGGCCAGCCTCCAACTGGGCTAGGAAGAGTGCCGTCTGCTGGTCACTCCTGCACTGGAAGGTGGTTCCTCTTGGTCCTGGGGCTGTGGGTACAGTGCTTGGTCCAGGCGTTGGGTTGCTTGTTACCAGGCATTCGCGGTCAGGGGGAGCCTCTGGATCCTTTCTGAAGGCGTCACTGAGGGGGCAGGGGGGTTGACTCAGGTTACTCACGTCATCGCAGTCGCCAGGAGTCCTCTCTGCAGTGTTAGTTCTGTGGAGCTCGAGTCGGGGGCGTCAGGTGCAGAGTGAGAAGTTTCACGCTTCCGGCGGGAAGGGAGAGTTGTTTCAAAGTTGCAGTGATGTTGCAGTTTGTGAACAGTGCCACTGTTGGGAGTTTCTTGGACCTTCAGGTTCAGGGCAGTCCTCTGAGCCCTTGTCAGATGCGTCGCTGTGCAGGTTCTTTGAGTCTCAAAACAGGCCGGTAGGGCTGGGGCAAGTCAGTTGTCGTCTCCATCGTCTCTGCTGGGCTTTCAGGTCAGCAGTCCTTCTTTGTGTAGGTTGCAGGAATCTGATTTCCTGGGTTCAGGGTCGCCCCTATATACTAGATTTAGGGGTGTGTTTAGGTCTGGGGGGGCAGTAGCCAATGGCTACTGTCCTGGAGAGTGACTACACCCTCTTATTGCCCCCTCCCTGAGTGGAGGAGGGCACATCCCTATTCCTACTGGGGGAATCCTCCAATCTCAAGATGGAGGATTTCTAAAGGCAGGAGTCACCGCAGCTCAGGGCACCTTAGGGGCTGTCCTGACTGGTGGGTGGCTCCACCTTGTTTTTCTCATTATCCTCTCCTGCCTTGCCACCAAAAGTGGGGGCAGTGGCCAGAGGGGCAGGCATCTCCACTAGCTGGGATGCCCTGGGGTGGTGTAACAAAAGGCATGAGCCTTTGAGGCTCACTGCTAGGTGTTACAGTTCCTGCAGGGGGAGGTGAGAAACACCTCCACCCAGTACAGGCTTTGTTCCTGGCCACAGAGTGACAAAGGCACTCTCCCCATGTGGCCAGAAACTCATCTAGTTGTGGCAGGCTGGCAGAATCTGGTCAGCCTAGCACTAGGAGTTGGATTGGTATTCAGAGGGCATCTCTAAGATGCCCTCTGGGTGTATTTTACGATAAATCCCACACTGGCATCAGTGTGCATTTGTTGTACTGAGACGTTTGATATCAAACTTCCCAGATTTCTGTGTAGCCATTGTGGAACTGTGGAGTTCGTGTTTGACAAACTCCCAGACCATATACTCTTTATGGCTACCCTGCACTTACAATGTCTAGGGTTTTGCTTAGACACTGTAGGGGCATAGTGCTCATGCACATATGCCCTCACCTGTGGTATAGTGCACCCTGCCTTAGGGCTGCAAGGCCTGCTAGAGGGATGAATTACCTATGCCACAGGTAGTGAGAGGTGGACATGGCACTCTGAGGTAGCATGCCATGTTGACTTAGTAATTTTCTCCCCACCAGCACACACAAGCTGTGAGGCAGTGTGCATGTCCCGAGTGAGGGGTCTCCAGGGTGGCATAAGACATGCTGCAGCCTTTCGAGACCTTCCCTGGCAACAGGGCCCTTGGTACCAGGGGTATCATTTACAAGGGACTTATCTGTGTGCCACGGCTGTGCCAATTGTGGAAACAAAGATACAGTTTATGGAAAGAACACTGGTGCTGGGGCCTGGTTAGCAGGGTCTCCGCACACTTTCAATCATAACTGGCATCAACAAAATGCAAAAAGTCAGAGGGTAACCATGCCAAATAAGGCATTTCCTTACAACAGTGCAAAAAGACTTTGGAAAAAAATGGTTTGGATTTGATTTAGCTCACTTTCTGCTTTCCTATTTTTCCGTTTTTTTCTCTTTCTTCTCTGATTCTGCAGAAACCATGAACTCAGGACAGGGTAAATGCAGTAATTGTAAATATTTGTGCATTGGTGTGGTTATAATATGTATCATTGTGTGTGTTCTACTGAATTGCAGGAATGAGTGTTTCAATGAAAAGAGATATTCAAAACACAGCAACTCCAGTGCAGAGAATGACCACATCTAAGCAAGGTAAGTTTTATAAGGATGATGGACTGCTTCATTTAGATGACACTAAGGTAGATTTGTCTTCCAATGTTTATTATAACTTGTAGGAGTATGTGGACACAATGAATGTGCGAGACTGTTAGGTGATTCCCTCTTGTACTGACGAAGGAATTTGTATACACACCTATCACAGCTTACCACTAACTTATGGCATTAGTTGCAGTTTATTATTAACACGTTTGTACAATCAAGAACACATTCAATATTTTTATTATAATTTTGATTTCTTTTTCTCTTCTATTCCTATTAATCAGCATTTGATCAGCATTGCAAAGGCTAAGAACATAGAAATAGTAGGTGTGTTCTTTGAACCTAGATTAACAATTCGCACAGCGTATGCACACCATAATGATTTAACATGTCTTCTCACACAAGTAGGAAAGGAGTTCATAAATCAAGTTGATGACAGAAGAAAGGCAATGAAAGATAAGATAGACAAAGGTATAGTTTCCAGAAAGAAATCGGTTCACAACACAACAGATGCACAAGGGCGCTTAGGTTCAGATTGGCAGCATGTAGGGAAGCTTTGTACATATAGGCCTCAATCAAAAGATGATAATAAGTTTGTAGGAATGAGTGAATGTAGACATGTTTTTGTTTAAGAGAGTATGGGATTTTGTACTAAATGGACAAGACCATGCTGTGCCTGGTATATATTACATCTGTGGTAAGAACGCTTATTACAAGTTACCGAAAGACTGGTATGGCACATGCTAGTTAGGAGTGTTTTTTCAAAAAAATCTACCAGGTAGGCAACATTGACAATCCAGCAGGGATTCAAAGACTTAAAGTACAAGTTACTTACCTTCGGTAGCAACATATCTGGTAGAGACATATTCCAGTTGCAGATGCCTTACTTTAGAATTTCCCCCAGGCGTCAGACTGGATCGGAGATTTTTCTTCAAGCAATACTACCCTTGCGCATCGGTAGGTGGCGTTGGTCGACTACGCGGGCACCATTAGCATCTTAGTCATTGTGATGACGTCGGGAGTAGTACATAGATGCCGCCCTCACGCAGTGATGTCAGTTTCTTTTAACGACTTTCCATGCCAAAGCACAGAGCTGCTAAGAACACGGAGAATGGTGCACCAGAGCTAAGGACCTGAAAGGGGGAATCCCTGTCCCTAGAAATCAGTTCGCAAGTGGGGAGGATGAGTGGGCGGTAAGGAATCTGCAACTAAAATATGTCTCTACCAGATATGTTGTTACCAAAGGTAAGTAACTTGTACATCCGAGAGAGACTTCTAGTTGCAGATTCCTTACCTTACAATAGATACACAAGCGATGCCATCCACAGTGGTGGGCTGCGAACAAAGATCATACTAAGAAGTCCTGCAGGACCGAACGACCAAAGTAGCCTTCCTGACAGACCTGACTGTCCAGAAAATAGTGCTTAGCAAACGTATGCAGTGCCACCCACGTAACTGCCTGGCAGATATCCAGGACAGGAACTCTGCGTGCTAAAGCAGTGGAAGCAACAGTTGATCTGGTGGAATGAGCACGCAAGCCCTCAGGAGGTTGCTTCTTGGCCAAAGCATAGCACATTTTGATGCAAAGAAGCATCCATCGAGAGACGGTACGCTTTTGCACCACCTTCCCTTTTTTCACACCCACATACCCAACGAAGAGTTGATCAGCCACCTGGAAATCTTTAGTACGACTGAGGTAGAATGCCAATGCTCTCTTTGGGTCCAGACGGTGGAGTCTCTCCTCCTCATGGGAAGGATGTGGGGGTGCGTAGAAAGTAGGCAGAGTGAAGGACTGGCTTACATGAAAGGGTGTAACCACTTTAGGAAGGAAAGGAGCCTTAGTGCGCAACACTAATTTGCCAGGGTTCACAGACAAGTATGGAGGTTTTGAGGAAAGGGCCTAAAGCTCACTCAACCTGCGAGCAGGGATGATTGCAACAAGAAATACAGTTTTGAAGGTGAGGAGCTGCAAGGGACAATTATGCATTGGCTCAAAGGGAGTACACATCAAATAAGTAAGTACAAGATTGAGGTCCCACTGAGGCATGATAAATGAAGTGGGAGGAAATAAATGGGTGAGACCTTTTAGGAATCTACTCATAATAGGAGATTTAAAGAGTCAGGACTGATCAGGTAGCCTAAAAAAGGCTGAAATCGCAGATAAATACCCTTTAAAGGTGCCCAAAGCAGAGGCCTGCTGGGCCAAAGAAAGAATGAACAGAAGAACCTCGGACAGAGGGGCAGGAAGGGGAATCAACAGATTTGTTGGTACACCATGCCACAAATTTATTCCAACAAAAGGCATATACAGTTTTGGTTGATGGATGCCTGGCTGCCAAGATAACATCGCAGACTTCGGGCGGAAGCGCAAAAGCCGTCAACTGTCGCCGCTCAATCTCCACGCATGAAGGCGGAGGTTGGACAAGTTTGGGTGAAGAACCGTCCCCTGTTGCTGCGACAGAAGATCCACCCAAAGAGGCAGTCTGAGTGGAGGATCGATAGACATGCTCAATAGCTCTGGATACCATACTCTCTATGCCCAGTCTGGAGCCACCAAGATGACTTGGGCCCGGTTGTTCCTGATTTTCTTCAGAACTCTGGGCAGAAGAGGTATAGGCGTAAAGGATGCCAGAGTTCCACTCGAGACGAGTGCCGCCTTGGAAACTCCAACATGCAAAAACAGCTGACAATGCGTGTTCTCTGCGGAGGCGAAAAGATCTAACCAAAGCTCTCCCTACTGCTGAAAGTGACCTTGCACCACCTCCAGATGGAGAGCCATTTGTGATCAGCTGTGCATCGACGGCTTAGTTTGTCCGCTCTGGCGTTGAGGGAACCCGCCAGATGATGAAACATCAGGGTAATGCCCTAATGTTCCAGCCATGTCCAGAGGTGTAGTGCCTCCTGACAAAGGGTCCAGGACCCTACTCCGCCCGGTTTGTTGCAGTACCACAAGGCGGTAGTATTGTTCGTGAACACCTGCACCGCTTTCCCTTTGAGAGAGGGAAGGAAAGCTTTCAACGCAAGCCTGATCGCCCGGAGCTCCAGAAGATTGATATGGAGCCCAGACTCTGCTGGAGACCAGAATCCTCTGATCTCTGCCTCTCCCATGTGGCCACCCCAACCCAGAAGTGACGCATCTGTCACTATTGAGAGATCTGGTTGGGGAAGTGAGAGGGATCCGCTATGGACCCAATGTGGATTCGAAAGCCACCACTGCAGGTCTTTCTCAGTCCCCTCTGAGATCTGGACCATGTCGGAGAGATTCCCCTGATGCTGCACCCACTGGAACTTCAGGGCCCACTGCAGAGCCCGCATATACCATCTGGCATGTGTTACTAGCAGGATGCAGGAGGCCATAAGGCCCAGCAACCTCAGAGCCAGTCTCACCAAAACCCAAGACCGAGGCTGAAAGATCGGAATCATAGCCTGAATGTCTTGGACTTGCTTTTCGGGAGGATAAGCCCCGAAACTGCACTGTGTCCAGAATCGCTCCGATGAAAGAGATTGTCTAAGAGGGAGTCAGGTGTGACTTTAGCACGTTTATAGTGAACCACAGCGAGTATAGGAGATTCGCCTTAGTCTGAGGGTGGGAGACAACTTTCTGGGGCGAGTCTGCCTTCAACAGCCAGTCGTCGAGGTAGGGGGAAGACTGAGACCCCCTAACCTGCGCAGATGAGCAGCAACCACCACCATCACTTTCATGAACACCCGAGGGGTGCTGAAAAGGCCAAAGGGGAGCACGGAAATCTGAAAGTGCTTGTGACCTACCATGAATTGTAGGTAATTTCTCTACCATCCAGTCTCCTGGGTCCAAGGCAGGCAGAGCCTGAGCCAGGATGAGCATTTTGAATTTCTCTGTCTTGAGGAAGTAGTTTAGGTCCCCAAGGTCTAGGATAGGACGTAAGCCCTTGTCCTTTTTTTGGAATCAGAAAGTAGCGGGAATAACAACCGCAACCTACTTTTGGCACAGGGACCTTTTCTATAGCTCCCTTGGCCAAGAGAGCTGTGACTTCCTGGTGGAGAAGCACCAAATGATCCTCTGTAAGATGACTGAAGGATGGTGGCATGGTTGGTGGAGCAGATTCGAAAGGGAGAGAGCAGCCCTTTCAAACGATCTGCAAAACCCACCTGCCTGTGGGGATACGTTCCCAGTAGGGCAGCTGATGGCAAATCCTGTCACCAACTGGACGGGAGTGAGGGGACAGACGTGGACTGGGCAGACATCTGGCTGGTTCCCTGTCCTACGGCCACATGGGAGTCTGCGTCCCCGGCCACGCAAGGGATGACAGGCCTGGGTGGCACGGTGCCTGGGTGGAGGATGCGACCACAAAAGGGGCAAAAAGCAGACTGTGGGGGGGGGTGAGGGGCAGAGGAAAGACCGAGGGACCAAGCTGTAGTCTGGGAATCCTTAAATCTCTCCAAGGCCGAGTCCACTTTGTCTCCGAAGAGTTGTGAGTCATCAAAGGGCTTGTCCATGAGTGACTGTTGGACATCCCCAGAAAAACCAGAAGTACCCAACCAGGCGTAGCATCGTAAGGCCACCGTTGTAGCAACCGATCTACCCAGAGAGTTGGTCGTGTTCAGCCCACAACGGATTGTGAACTTTGCCGCATCTCTCCCATTGTTCACAGCTTGGGAAGACATAGCACGGGCCTCCTCTGGTATCTAGTGCAGGACCTGTGCAACCATATCCCACAAAGAGTGGGTATAGCAGCCCAAGAGGCATGCGGTGTTCACAGACAGCAGTGCGAGACTGGAGGAAGAAAACAACTTCTTGTCGAACTGTTCCAGCCTTTTGGATTCCCTATCCGGGGGTGCGGAAGGGAATGCGCCTGAAGAAGAGGAAGCCTGGATAACAAAACTCTCAGGCATGGAGTGTTGGGACAGGAATTTAGGGTATTTCAGAGTGGGCTGATGGCGGCGTGCGATAGTCCTATTCACAGGAACCCCTGTGTTGGGTTTGGACCAGGTACCCAAAAGGACATGGGTGAGGGCTTCATTAAATGGCAAGAGGGGTTCTGAAGTAGAAGCCCCAGGCTGAAGCACCTCTGTCAGGAGATTAGACCTGACCTCAACACTGGGAAGCTCGAGACCAAGGACCTCAGCTGCCCTACTGACCACCATACCATAAGTTGCACCGTCTGCCGTAGCAACAGTAGGAGGAGACAGCATGCCAGCGTCCGGAGAAGTATCCAGACCACTGGCTTCGCCCAATTCCTGAACCCAATCCATAGAAGGGTCATCCTGGTATTCATAAGGGTCCAGGGACTCCTGCAATCCCTCCCCATATTCGTACCCATAAGAAAAAGGATCCGAATCCGACCTGGGGCAAATAGGTCCCATCGAAGTCGAAGGCAGCGTCGGCAGACGCCACTCCGACTCGTCAGGGATAAGAATTGGGTCGACGTCGAAAGTGGGCACCACCGACGTCGGGAGCGTCGACAATCGACCCTGCGCCGGGGAAGGTCTCAAGGGCGCGACCGTCACTTGTGCGGATCCGCATGCGGATCTGGAGGTGACCTCGTGGCCAGAGCCGAAGGTGCAGAACCCGAAGGCCCCTCAGATAAACCCCTTGGGCCCAAAGGCACCGTATCGGGGTTGGACCACCCAAGGATGAGGAGCATGGCCTCATAAAACTCTAAGCTGGGTGGGGGTTGCTCCGGCTCCGGGAAACTCGGGGAAGCACAGAGCCGACCCAGACGCAGGCTCCGAGGATGGAGGCCTTGTGCATGAACACTCCTCCTGTGTCGCGTCAACAACTTCTTCTTATCTTGACCTGAGGATTTGGAAGACGAAGATTGGTGATGACTCTGCAACCGATCTTGAGACCTTCCTCTCGAGACCGGGACCTACGCGGAGTTGAGCGCCAGGCCGCCAGGAGTTTTAGGGACCGCTCCCTCAAAGCCTTCGGGCACTCAGAGCATGACTTCGGGTCGGGGTCGCGCTCGAGACACCACAGATAAACCCGATTGAAACCGGTTTTCAGGGACATACTCGACACACCAAATTTCACACAAAAACTCTACAAAACTGTCAAATTCAGCCCAAAATTAGCCAGGGTAGCTCTTCTCCGGATCAACGTGGTGCGGAAAGAAAAGAACTGACCTCACTGCACGAGGGAAGGGTCTATGTACTACTCCTGACGTCATCACGGCGATTACAACGCCAACGACGCCCACGGAGTCGACCGACGGCACCTACCGACCCGCAAGGATATTGCTCGAAGAAAAATATTCGGATTCAGTCTGATGCCTGGGGGGAATTAATAAGGTAAGGAATCTACAACTAAAAGTCTCTATCAGATATGAGATTTAAAAAAGAAGCGAGCAGTTCAGAGATTACTGGAGATATTTATGAAGCTTTTATTCCATCAGTGGGTTTGATCTTGAATGACGAAGATAAGGAATTTATCAACGATTCTAGATAAGATATCAATTGATTTTTGAGGTGCAATGCTCCTAATTGATGCAGAAATTGTTGCATAAGGTCTATGGTTTTGCAGAATCGTCTTGGGTTAGACATCGTTCTAGCAAATGAAAGCAGAGTCTTCAAGATTTAAAAACACAACACTGCTGATAAGAGTAAGGAGATAAGGAAATACTGATCTAATTTGACAAGTCCAATACATGATTTGAATGACCTGAAAGAGACAAATGTTTGGACGTCAATAGGTGAAGGATTCTCTAAGTGAGGATCTTGGGTTGGAGATTCAGGGGATGGATTTGTGAGAATGATCCTGAAACCTTTATTGATTGTGACAGTGTGCATAATGTGTGCTCTTGGATTTTACAAGGCTTGCAATTTTTGGAGTATAAACAGAGCAGGGAAGAAATGGAAATAGAGAATATGAGAAACAGATATTATCAGACTATAAAGAGAATTGATCATTATTGCAGACCTAAACCTATGCATTATTAAACTACAAGGTTTTGATTTTTCTCACTGTAAATGGGAAAAGTTATTTTGTGATAGCATAGACTGCCGTCAGAGGAGGGACTGATAGATATCAAATTTTACTAATACATTAGTGGCATAGAAGTTAGCATACGGCGACTTACAAAGCTTAATTTAAAGATCTAACAGGGAAATTAACATGGAAATGTAACTTGTGCACTCAATATATGGTGGACAATGTGGCTGCCATTCGCATTTGACATCACGTTTAACATGAAAGACATTGTGCATTTATGTCTGAGTGAATTACTAATTAGAATTAACATGGAAAGTATTATCTTGCACATTTAAATTGTGTTCTATTATGTTTTAAATAGTCTTTGCAATAAAATAATTTGCTTCATATATAGGATTAAATTGTAAGGTGTGCAATAGGATTTATGTTTATTAATTATATTAGTAATGTGCATTTCGGCTTTCTTAGCTGAACTAGGTCTGAAGTTTTATTTTTGCAGCAGCAAAGGAAAGTTATTTGCTTATTCTGTTCCCTCTGACCTGAATATTTTCCCTATGTTGCTGACGTGATATTGAATGTCCTCTTGTATTGAAGGCAAAGAACATGTTTCAGCATTAACTATGTAACAATATGTGTTCTGTCTGTCGTTTGATGTAACAAACGACTAGAAATTGTAATATTTTCCTGAACTGTATGAAATCATTGAAACGACAACGCAGTTTTTCTGAGAATATCTGAAATAGTTGCAAACTTGATAGTGCCAGCAACAACCATTAGACACTGAATCTTGTGTGTAAGATAAGCCCACATGAAGGACCAAACAAGAGGATAATGGATATTTCTAATTAGTGAGGGACTTTGAAACTTTGTCAGCCTACTCCTGCTTTGAGTCTGCATCTGTCACCTTCTGTCTTCTCCAAGTCTTCTGAGGAGTTTCCTCTTAGTATTAATTGCCGCCGTTTGTTTATGCCGTTCAGTACTAAACATGCCCAACTAATTCTGAACTGTTTTTTGTTCTATGAGCAGCCTGTGTTCTGCACTGTCCTGATGCTGCTGTCTACTTATGCCATCGGAAGGTGAATGTTCTATCTGATGAAGTATTCCTGTCTGATGTCCCATGAGGAGAGGAATAATTAAATGTAGTTTGTTGTTTCCTTTTCAGCTTTGATAATTACACCAGCATATTTTTCCAGAGAGCTGCCCTAGTTAGATGATTTTTCCAAAATATTTGTGTCTCTCTCTCTTTATTGTGCCCGGATGTGTTAGTCCATTTCCATACATGCGAGTCCAAATTCATGTTAGAGATAAGGATGGCCCAGCTCTGCAACTGACTGTTAAAATTGTATTTTGATACTTTACTGATGTCACCATCATCTGGTTTGAAATCTGATATTAATGTGCATTTTGTGGTTTGGCTGATCTAGGTCATTCTTTTAGAGTGTTTAACAATATTGATGTTTAGTATATTAAATTTCTTTAGACGTTTTGGCCAGCCTATGGTTTTCATCTATGCTTATAATTTAGTTTTGCACACCCTATAAGTGACATTGATTTTGGGATCGTAATAAAGCCTTGAAACTTATTCAGTTTGGAGTTTAATTAGTGTTTAAATTCCTCAAGGAGTCTACAATTGTTTATGGATTTAAGTCATTGATTTGTGATTGAATGCATCTGACTACTATACTCTTCGTCAAGTCCAAGGATCTAGTCGAACTCTAGTGGTGGGAATAGTGATTATGTAACACTATAGAGTTTACTGTTTCTGAACCTGAGGTGCTAAGAAGGCTTCCATGAGCGCTCCAACACCGTACTCTCCTGTTAAATGTACAGCAGTGCTGAGAAATACAAGTACTCTTCCTTTCAAATTAAAGTGGAGGTACTCAGTACCAGAGAGTACCTGCCCATTTAAAGCACTGTGGAGATAGCAATAACTGAGGCATAAGGCTCGATAAAGAAACAGATGGTCTTATGACACTTACATTAACAAGGGCATAATATTCTGTATTTAATAAATAAATAGATTTGTACAAGAGGAATGCTACTGTATTCCAGATCAACATTGCCATGTGCGCTGCTGTACTTTAGAAAATATGCGATAAGCAACTGTCTCAATCATTATTTTATATTGTAAAGTTATGTTCCTGTATTAGCGATGAAGGTGTGAGACCCTTACTTTCAACATCTGACGTGTATATTATCAATAAGGGCAACAGCATTTAGTGGATGCCTGTCTCAGCCCAAGAAGAAAAGCCACAACAACGACCGAGAACAAATAAGAATAGCTGTTCCTTACCAATCCTGTAAACGAGAACTCTGCTCCCCTGGGAGTCCCTTTCTCTCAGCACGCCATGGTAACCACTATGCAGGAGGTTGAGCACAGAAGATGGACGGAGGTCTGCAGTTATTTCAGGACATTCAGCTCTCCACTTATGATAGTTTTTTAAAAGCTGAAAAGAAAATGTAGGTGTCATGTGAGTAGAATCTAACAGCTGCAAATAAACAATGTGCACGACATATTATGAACCCAAAATGTAGAAGATTTGAAAATAAACAAATTTGTTTCCTCGTGTCATTAGAAATGCGTTCCCAAATACACGTGCAGAGAAAGAAGCATCATGGCTCCCTGCTCAATTCTTTAACATGTCAAGCGGTGAACAGAGAAAGGAGACAGGTGTTACTAAGTCAAAACAACACAAGCCAAAGAAAGAAAGCACGGTATGATATGGTGGATGCTGAACCAACTGGTCCTTTTTTTGAGACATCCATTCACAGTGTTTAGAAATGTCTGTAGAGATGGGTTGCTCAGAGTCCTACCAGAATGGCTCATACCTTCATCACAATGGTGGATGTCTGTGGGTTGTACTCAAGGAGTATTATTGTAATGCTGGGGGCGGTCTCGTGCAGAGTTGAGAACACAAAAAGAAAAACCCAAACCGCAGGTAGATCATTCACTGCCCCTTTCACCATATGAATTTGGAAATAAATCAGAATGCTCTAGTCATCACAGCCAATTAGGACATTGAGAAGTTAAACGAGTCAGCACAAAGATAAGTGCCACACACTTCCTACACAAAAGAGGGTCATCTATGTTTTTTGCCTTTAAATAAGGACTGTGTAATTCCAATCAGTTTAAATGCTTTACATTCTTGTATTTAAAAAAACATTAGACGTACGATGTGCAAAAGAAAATGAAGCAGATTAATGTGGTTTACGTTCTAACATAGGTAAGTTCTGACCAGGAGCTCAAATAACTCTTGGAGCATTATTTGGATCTGCCTGGAAGGAAAGACTCACTGTGATGCCACAGGAGAGGCAGAAAAGCACTGAGTAGAAAACCAATTGCAGAGACAATAGGTCTAACTTTAATGTGAGAAAGTACGCAAACATCATTTGTGCACTCCTATGTTTGCATATTAAAGCCAGACATATTGGCTTTGCCAATGCTTCTTTATGAATGTATACCAAACACTCCAGTAGACAAATTGCAAGTGAGTAGTATAATGCGATACCTTACATCAAACCTTTTTGACAGGTGCTCCCGCCCCGTGATGACATAGGCAATGACGTGGGTGCCCCGCCCTGTGATGGCGTAGACAATGATGTAGGTGTATGTGAGTCACTTGGATTGTGATATCGGGGGGTCATTTGTTAGTCATGTGGCAGGGTCCTAGCTCCTGTGTCTAGGTCTATTGGTGGTGTAAAATGAGGGCCCTCTGGTGTGCAACCTGTTTCAGAGTCTAAGAGGACAAGTATGGATATGTCAGACATTCAGGACCAAGTGGCCGCTTGGGGACCTCCTGACAGGGCAGAGTATTGGGAGTCTAAGGCCAAACCTCCACACTGCTGGCTAATCCAAAGAGAGGGGCTGGGCAAATGTTGCTTTTGTTAGAGCCAGTCAATCAATTTAGAAAGGTAATCCTAAAAATATGCTTGCTCCAAAATTCCCCGGAATAGGACTTAAAGGTGTTCAGCAGATGGCAAAGTATAAAGTGACCAGGCAATTAAAAAAAAAAAAGGTTTGAAATAGACAGAAGACAAGCAGTGTAAACCTAAAACAGATGTAGCCCTAAATGTTCCCAGGCCAGGGTTCAAAGGTGTTCAGCAGATGGTAATGTATAAAGTGACCAGGCAATTAAAAAAAAGTTTTGAAACAGACAGAAGACAATCATTGCAAATCTAAAACAGATGTTTACCCCAGGCCATTCCAATACAACCATCAAAGGGGTCTCAGTAGAGGTTAAATTATAAACTGATCATGCAATTAAAAGTTTGAAACAACGAGTGGATAGGCAATGCCCACCTAAAACAGATGTCTATGTCGAAGCCCCAACCAACACAAAGCCAAGGTTTAATTAGAACAAGAAGGCTGGTATAAAAGCCCCCACATTCACAGACCTCTTTTTTTCTGAACTACATATTTGAAGTTCGCGGAGAGCAGGTACCATCAGGACCTCAAGGCTGAAAACATGAAGGGCAAAACACAGACTTGTGATGCTAACCCTCTTCTACTAAAGGTCTGTAATGATGTGTTGCATGTATGGTCTGGTGGTGGTTAACCTAGACATTACCCCCCACCGCCTTTGCAACTATGTACCATGAGTGCATAACGCCAATGTTTTTCCTCAGAGTTATCAGAGATATACGATTATAAGGTGTTGAAACAGTTGTTTAAGTTGTAGAGGGGTACAGTATGTTTAAAGGTGTAAAAACAATGGTTTTGGTAAAAATAGAAGTGTCCAAATTTATAGGATAATATACATGATGATTAAATGTTTTCTAATATTGCAATCCTTAGCTATCTAGTTTAGGCTCACACAGTTTTGTTACTCTGCTGTCTTTATAAAATAGGTTTATCAGACCATGTATGCTTTTAAAAGGTTATTAGCAGTGGCTGCTCTAGGGCTGGTGATGATGTGGAATGGGTGACGCAGGCAGCACTGGGTAGCTATGTTTAGCAATAACTTATTAAACTAGCCATGTAAAAACACATACTGAAAACTTCCATGGGCGTCCAGCCTTCAGGACGAACTTATAATGTCATGATATCACTTGTAATTAATGTTTATGCTGCAGAGAGAGAGAGCAGGGTGTTATGTCTAGAGGCAGCTTTGACTGGTCATAAAGTGGCACTGAGGGTTAACATGTAAGCTGTAAAGAACAGAACTATATGTTTAGAGGGGTAGCGGCGTGGATTCGTAAAGCTAGCCCTAACTGTGCATCTGTAATGGGAGGCAGAGGCCACGCTTCGCACAAGGCACGTGTCCCCAACCCCGGCACTAACTATTCATATGTAAAGGAGGCCGGGGACCCGAGCCGCACATGGGCCGTGTCTCTGGCCTACATTACAAAAGTTATGTTAGGATCGGGTCCCTAACTGTGTACTTGTAATGGCGGCCTGGGGACCCGGGCTGTGCACGTCCCGTGTCCCCAGCCGCCATTACAAAAGTGTTGGTTGGGCCGGGGCCGAGGTCCCAGCCCAAACTGTGAAGTTGTAATGGCAGCCGGGGCCAAGTGTGGGCCCTGGGTCCCCGGCTGCCATTACAAATGGATATTTAAGGCTGGAGAGACAGCCCTAGCAGGCCTCTATGTAACGGTGGCCGGGGCCCCGGACAGCACGCGGCCCCAGGCCCTTGGCCGCTCTTACATAGAGGCCTGTCAGGGCGGAGGTGAGGACTCGGGCAGAGTGTTGTCAGGGTCCCCGCCCGCTATTTTATACGTATTGTTAGGGTCGGTCGGAGACTCCGACCGGCCCTAACAGCTTGTTTGTAATGGTGGACGGGAACCTCGACAGAGGACAGTTAGGTCCCTGCCACAGCCACAACCCCTCCCCCTGAGCCCCAGCTTATCCCCATAGTAGGGGCCTAAATCTATAATTTAAACCCCCACCGGGTGACTGACAGGGTCAGGGCATGCATTAAGGATGAGGTATCCAAAATGCTCGCCCTAGGGGTTATTGAGCACTCCAGCAGTCCTTGGGCCAGCCCAGTGGTATTGGTCCCTAAGGCTGCTGCACTTGGTGCCACTCCAGAACTTAGGTTCTGCGTGGACTACTGGGGACTCAATACGGTCAGCCAGACTGACGCACACCGCATTCCCCAAGCTGATGAGCTCATTGACCGGTTGGGAGCTGTCAAGTACCTCAGCACGTTTGATTTAACATCTGGGTACTGCTAGATTGCCTTAACTGAGGGGGCCAAGGAAAGGTCAGCATTCTGTACCCCAGATGGGCACTTTCAATTTAAAGTGATGGCATTTGGGATGAAGAATGCCCCTGCCACCTTTCAGAGGTTCGTCAATCAGGTGTTGGCTTGGCGGGATGAGTTCAGTGCCGTCTACCTGGATGACATTGCTGGGTTTAGTTCCACATGGGAGGCACATCTGCAACACCTCTGGAGAGTGTTAGAGGCCATGCAGAAGGCAGGCCTCGCTATTAAGGCGAAAACGTGCCAAATAGGGTAGGGTTCTGTGGTGTACTTAGGACACCAGGTGGGGAGTGGCCAGGTGGCACCCTTACAGCCTAAGATTGACACAATTCTGGCTTGTGAGCCTCCCAAGACCCAGACTGAAGTGAGAGCCTTTTTAGGTTTCACAGGATATTACAGGAGGTTTGTTAAGGGATATGGTACCATTGTTACCCCTTAACTGAGTTGACTTTGAAGAAGCAACCTAGGAAAGTGATCTGGGCAGAGGCTTGCCAGAACGCTTTTGATGCCCTGAAGGCTGCCATGTGCACAGCACCTGTGCTGAAGGCACCTGACTACTCCAAGGAGTTTGTTGTGCAAACAGACGCCTCAGAGCATGGTATTGGAGCAGTACTCTCACAGCTTAATGAAGAGGGCCTAAATAAACCCGTAGCCTTCATTAGAAGGAGGTTACTACCCAGGGAACGTAGGTGGAGTGCCATAGAACGTGAAGCATTTGCTGTGGTCTGGGCACTGAAGAAGCTAAGACCCTACTTGTTTGGGGCTCACTTCCGAGTTCAGACCGACCACAGGGCCCTCAGATGGTTAATGCAGATGAGGGGTGAGAATCCAAAACTGTTGAGGTGGTCCCATTTCCCTACAGGGGATGAACTTTACGGTGGAACACCGTCCTGGTACAGAGCACGCCAATGCTGATGGTCTGTCCAGGTTCTTCTGCCTTAGTGATGAGTACTCCCATGAGGTTGGGTAGTAGCTCCCCACTTTCAGCTGGGAGGACACGTGTTAGAATTTTCATCCTTGGCATGGTGTCTCTTAACTTTTTGCCTCTGTTACCCGGGTTGTTGATGGGTGCTGGACTCTGATTTTGCTGTTTTTGTTACTCTGGGCACTTTACCACTGCTGACCAGTGCTAAAGTGCAAGTGCTCCTTTACAAAATGTGTATGTAATTGGCTTATCCATGATTGGCATATCTGATTTACTAGTAAGTCCCTAGTAAGGTGCACTGGAGGTGCCAGGGCCTGCAAATCAAATGCTACTAGTAGGCCTGCAGTGCTGGTTGTGCCACCCACATAAGTAGCTCTGTAATCATGTCTCAGACCTGCCACTGCAGTGTGTGTGTGCAGTTTTAACTGTAAATTCGACTTGGCAAGTGTCCCCACTTGCCAGGCCTAAACCTTCCCTTTTCTTACATGTTAAACACCCCTAGGGTAGGCCCTAGGTAGCGACAAGGGCAGGGTGCAGTATATGGTTAAGGTAGGGCATATAGTGATGTTTTTTATATGTCCTGACAGTGAAATATTTCTAAATTTGTTTTTCACTGTTGCAAGGCCTGTCCCTTTCATAGGTTCATATGGGGGCTACCTTTAAATCGGATTAAAGTGTAGATTCCCTTTGGGAGCGGATGGACATGTGGAGTTTGGGGTCTCTGAGCTCACAATTTAAAAATACATCTTTTAGTAAAGTTGATTTTAAGATTGTGTGTTTGAAAATACAATTTTTAGAAAGTGAGCATATTCTTGCTTATACCATTTCTGCGACTCTGCCTGTTTGTGGATTCCCTGTCTGGGTCAGTTTGACAGTTGGGCTGGTTGCACCTCACACTAGAAAGTGACACAAAGAGAGCTGGGGTGCAGTCTGCATTTCGTGATGAGCCATCTGTGCTAGGAGGGAGGGGAGGAGAGTTCACTTACACCTGAAAGGGCTGTGCCTGACCTCACACAATGCAGTCTCCAACCCCCTGGTGAGTGTCTGGGGCCTGGCAAGGCAGGATTTCACATTCAAAAGATACTTTTCTTTAAAGTAGGCCTACTTCAAAGGAGAAATTGGGTATAAGAAGGGCACCCAAAACCACAGACTTTAGAAACCCTTCTGGGAACAAGAGAAACCTCTGCCTGAGAAGAGCTGTAGAGCTGTGCCTGCCTGTGACTGTGCTTTGTGGAGCTATCCTGCAGTTGCTGCTTCTGCTAGAGTAAGAGGGCAAAGACTGGACTTTGTGTGCCTTCCATCTTGAGAAGAAATCTCCAAGGGCTTCATTTAGAGCTTGCCTCCTGTTGTTTGAAGTCTCAGGGACAGCAAGGTCTTCTCTCTGCCAGCAACTGGAGTCTCTGGAGGGACTCCTACTCTACCCTGTTGTGCCCATCCAGTTCCTGGGACCCTGGAAGGAGAAGCTGGCAGCCTAAAGACAAGGATCTCCCCACACACAGCGCCGTGCGGGGAAAAGATCGATGAGACTCCGATCTGCAGCTGAAGAAACAACGCGCCGCCAGCTCCGCAGCTGAGAATCAATGCTCGCCGGAAACACGACTGAAGAATTGACACATGAAGCAGGAGAAATGATGCGCAGCATCGCTCACAGAGGCTGGGAGATCACAACCCGCGCTGTGGGGTTTTCGGATCATCATGCAGCTGAATTTCTGATTCAAGTACCACTGGGCGTGTAAAAACAATGCATGGCCTGCCCGGACCCGAGTGTGGTGACCAGATTGACGCATTGCTCTCCTGCGGAAAGAAGAAACGACGCGCCCCGACCCAGCGAAAGGAGAAACAAAGCAAGGTCCCGATCGTGAGTGGAATCAACGCATCGCAAGCCCTTTTTGACGCGCACTCGCGGGGTTATTTTTGACGCACCCAACGTACTTTTTCACGCTAGTGTCAGTGTGTGTTACAAACTACTTAAAGACTCCTTTTGCGTTTTTATTAATAACTTGACTTGTGTATTGTGGATTTTTGTCGTTTTGGTCTTGTTTTGTTTAGATGAATAGTTCATATTTTTCTAAACCTGTGTTATGTCATTTTGTAGTGTTTTCATTAAGTTACTGTGTGTGTTTTGGTACAAATACTTTACACCTAGCACTCTGAAGTTACGCCTACTGCTCTGCCAAGCTACCAAGGGGGTAAGTAGGGATTCGCTGAGGGTGATTCTCTTTTACCCTGACTAGAGTGAGGGTCCTTCCTTGAACAGGGGGTAACCTGACTGTCAACCAAAGACCCCATTTCTAACACCCATTATATATACACCCCAAAGTGCCCTTGAATAGGGGGGACTTTAAAGAGTGGTTTTGAAGTGCACAAGCTCCCCTTTCAGCCCAATCCTATCACAGACCAGGCTGAAAGGCACAGATGGCAATAAGTGCAGAGAAATGCCCACTTTCTAAAAGTGGGATTTCAAAAACAGTAATATTAAATCCAACTTCATCAGTAAGCAGGATTTTCTATTACCATTCTGCCCATACTAAGCATGAAAGGGCTACTCCTTCCAGATAAGAATTTACCACTTAAAAGTATAAGAGGGCAGGCCTCACAGTAGTGGACATGAATTTGTGAGTTTTGCACTACCAGGACATGTAAATCACATAGGTACATGTCCTGCCTTATACTTACAAGGCACCGTGCTCTACGGGTTATGTAGGGCCTATCTTAGGGGGTGACCAATATGTAGAAATGGCCCTGTGCACATGTAGTACACTTTGGCATATTTAATTTACTTTAAATCCCTAGCAATTGGGTATGAGCTAATGTTACCAGGTTAGCAGGGGTAAAGTGTCCAGAGTCCTAAAGCCAACAAAAATGAGGTTAGAAAAAGAGGAGGGGGGAGGCAAAATGTTTGGGGTGACCCTCTTGAGAGGGGCATTTTCCAACAAGTGGACAAACAGGATAGCTGCTAGAAGGAAGTAGACTGATAAGTGATATTTAATAGGTTGGTTGTGGCTAGCCCTCTTTACTGCTCTGGCATTGATAGGGTTGATGAGAAGAATGAAACCCTGGTTAACAGCTGAACGAGTGAACAAGAGCTGGATTGATGAGTACTGGGATGAACACCTTCTACTTGCGCTCTGCCAGAATGAGCCAGTCTAAGAAAGCAAAGCAATGAGCACCTCCAATCCAGCAGCAGAATATGAAGAGGGGCCCATAGTGTCCCATATCACACACATATTCATTGACCATGGCCTGAACTACATGGTCCCCCTGAAAGGTTGGGGCCCACCTGCACTGCAGGGGCTTCTTTGATTCACTTTGGAATGAGCCTTTAACAAGACAAGAGATGATGGTATCAGCCAAGACACAAGGTTAAAATAAAAAAGAGGCTGGTAAGCAAACAGTGAACACAGCATTCCTTTCATTCACTAATCACTTCCCCTTTGAACTACATATTACACTTTCCTTCAAGCTCCAGGCTTCTGTGCTGGCTATAGATGATCATCCCATTCTTCTGAAGCCAATCTCCTATATGCTTATTTAGACACCTTCACGCAGTTGACTTTCTGCCTACCCATCGGGCTGCTACACATCATTCTTCATTTTAGTTAACATCACATTCTATGGCAACTCCAACCACTCACCAGCTTTCTGGAATGAAACAAGACAAGTGAAAATCTACGGAAAGTGCCAACTCTACATCAACCCTTGGGAAGAGCTTTAAGTGTACTAAAGATATCCAATTATGGGAATGCAATGGCCACAATTAGTCATTAATCTTGGTTCCTAAGCATTATATAGGACTGTGATCTCAAATGCTAAGATAAATTCACATGTTGACTATACAAGGTAGTAGGATAGTAGTGATTAAAAATAATGGTAACACAATTGCAAAAAAAGGTTCAAGGATGCAAGACAGAGCTACTTTTAAGGCCTTTACTGTTACCAATACATATTTCTTCCGTTATGTTCCTAAATATCTGTACTATTGTTTGAATATATAATAAACAGGAATCTCATTTAATACTAAGTTCTTCTACTTCAAGCCTATAATCTGCTGCTCTTTTACGTTAGGTCACCCGAGGAGACAGACTTGTCTGCATCTGGGATTCAAAACAGTGAAACGCAGTGCCACAAGAAACCCAAAGCCAACAGCCTCCGCCTATGCAAAATCTTTTTTTTGTTGTCATTTTTTTGACGAAAAGTTGAGCAGCAAGTTGACAGCAGTTGAGCTGCTGTGCAACATGGCTTAAAGCTTTTTAAAAAGTGTTAACATAGACTGCACCATATCAATTTTTTTTTTTTACTTCAGGCCATGTTGCACGGCAGCTCAACTGCTGTGAACATGTGAAAAAAACACTGACAAAAGACAATGCTTCTCTATTTGACGTGATCTGTGACAGTGGACATCTGTGTTGGGTAATTATCAGGATGAAGTGTCATTGCATTTCTGCGAGATAGTTTTGATGGTGAATTAAAGGTGATTTGGGAATATCAAAGGTCTGTAGCACTTTATTCTAGTAAGCTGTATTAAACATGTAGAAGAACTACAGCAAAGTGTAGCTGCAGTGGAAGGACACTGGCCACCGGAAGCAGTACTTGTCCAGGCTCTGAGGCACGATGAAGACTCGAAGCCCAGGTGGAAGATGGAGGTTCAGAAAATGCACTGACCAATAGGAAGCAAGGAAAGGAGAGTGTAAAATAGGAGCAACTTGTGAGCCAGCCATTAGTAAGTAAAGTGATGTGAGAGCCAGCCAATGGTAAGAAAGGTATGTAATCGGCAGGTTCTAAGCCCCTTTTAAGATTCCTTTTCCAGTACAAGCGATTTCACAAGCACAGTGCAAGCGCTGTGCAGGCAAAACCGAAAATAAACAGAAGCTATTTTATGCTCTCCTAGAGTTATTTTTAGGACTTGCCAATGGCCAAGGCGGTAACAAAACCTCCCCAAGGAGGGACAAACGTAAACCATTTACCAATGTCATTAAAGCATTTTTGAAGGGTAGGCCACAAACAAGTGGTACTTATGGGCAGGAGGTGGGCGTGGTTAAAAGCCCAGATACATAACACCACATCGGAAAAGCAGCGCTGCCACGCTCATCCTAAAAATTAACACCATAAACAGAAATACATATGTATATACAAACATAATATAGCTGCAAGTCAGCCCTCTTCGAATACTGGTCTGCTTAGTGGTCCTTCACATTTTGCTTCAGCTCACCACAGCAGACTGCAAGGGGAAATGGCCAATACACTTCAGCTATGTCTGTTGCACCATGAGTTATGACATCTTCCAGATTACACATGCAAATCAGCCAAAAAAGATGTGCATTTTACTGACAGGGCTGATGTACTAAAAAAATTATTTTATCACTACCTTTTTCTTTCTATTCTTTATATATTTTATCGTCATCCTCCAGTGCTTAAAGTAGACATTCAGGTTTCAGTAATTCAAAGCCAATAGTACATTTTCTTTGCATCAACTCCACAGTTGATGTGACAATTGTTACCAACAAACTGATTGGGGACGTACAAGTAATGCTTTAAAATCTCAAAGAACTGATGTTATTATCTATTTCAGATTAACTTGATTTGGTGCTATGCATTATGGTTGTGCACAATTAGGCAGTCTCTAGTAGATGGACTCTAATGCCATTTGTAAGGACAGGGAACTGCAAGTCAATCAGAGCAGAGGGATTACAATGTAGCTTCCTAAATGCAATTTTTAAGAAAGGGAAAACAACTTTCTATAAGTCTACACAGGTGCCTCTGCAAAAAGGAATAACCCAGTACTTCCCAAACCTTTTAGGACCACAACCAAATTTTTAGCATGACAAACTTTTGCAACACACCTAGCATTAATGGACTTGAGGTGGGCGAGTTTTTTAATGTAACTAAAGCATTGTGTGGTAGTGCAATGTAATTTACAGACAGCAAATTCTCCATTGAAATGGATGCTAATTATGCATAGACTTTACTGATTAAACCATTCATCATTGTGCATCACCAAGTAAAGTGCCTTGAATTGTTTTGATCCCCTTAAAATCCTTCTTTACATCACACTTCAGAATTACAAACAATGTGCTATATTTGTGCTTTCCTAACTGCTGAATGTATAGAGTTTATTTGTATAGATTTACAATTTATGTGTAGCAAAAAATGGCATCGCACAGCTTTTCCGTTCAACCTCCCTGTGCCGGAACAAGGTTGTCACATAACTCACTTTACTTTTCTTTCTCTGACTGCAAAGGGTGAGGAGCTTGTAACCACCAATACCCATGTTTAAAAAAAAAAAAAACATACAAATCAATTTGTCAGAATAATTAGTTTGACATGTGCTTTGTGTCTCTGAAGTCCAGTTAATGTAGCAAAATATTTCTTCGACTTCCGCAACCCACAAATAAAATCAGCTAGAGACTCACTGACTTAAAGTTTGGAAAACAGTGGAATAACGACTGAAATTTTGGAGGTCGTAGATTAGTATTCATACAAAACTCTTACATGTATTAGTGACTAAGGCCCAATACATTTATAATGGGAACATTCATATACAATCAGTACAAACAGAAAGGTCTGCGAGCTACACTTTTACTAATAGAGTATTGAATGTTTTGAGGTTAATTCAAAATGGTATGTAAGAGTAAGCAAACGAGTATTCCTTTATTACTGACTCCCCTATTCGTAAATGCTCATGTGAATCGCCTTGCTGATTAGTCATGGCAGGGGCATAACAGTAAATAGGAACAAGCATGTGCAATACAATGGGTCTCGTGTTTCCTTGAGTTAGAGCTATTAGCGTTCTAAATTCTTAACTGGACTTTTCTTGCAGCTTAAACTGAAAATGAAAAGTGAAACAGTTGACATATGCGTCTGCTTCAAAGTGCCATGGTCGCCATGAGCGCGATGGAGAGACACAAAAAGAAAAAGAAGTTCACTTGCAGTCAAACATATTGGGAATCGTGCAATTTTCCATGTAACAGAGGCAGTCTGCAAGGCGGTAACAAAATCGCCCCAAGGAGGCACAATCATAAAGCATTTGCCAATTATAAAGGATTTTTCGCTCTTCACCTATTAAGTTATTTCTTGACAGGCCACTATGAAAGACAAAGACGAAAAACAATTTCGTGTAATTTGTAATAGCAAATTTAAACGCAAATTATTCTAAACGTAGAAAATTAATCTATTATGTACTCTAAATTGTTCTATTTAGAAAAGTGCAATAATGTGTTTGTATGAAGGGAAAATATTTCTATTTTTCCTCATTTACATCCTCATTTGAGGCCAGGCTGTTTAGTACTGAAGAAATATGGTTCCTAAAAGGATGTGGAGATTCTGCCAGGAACCGTTCCAAAACCTTTCATCACTTCTAAACCCTGAAAGTCAGATACATACAGTTTAGTTTAATGTGTAACCCACCAAAAACCATGGTTCTGTTCCCAGCTCAAATGTGAAAAAGGTGTTGTGTAGTGTGCCTGAATTAACCTTCCCACCGGGTGGGCCTGGACTGGTAGTTTGAGCTGGACTGGGCAAAGACTGATTTACAAGTGGCGGGTCTCTGTTTACAGTTGCACAGTGGTAAAAAAAACAAAAAAAACAATTAATGATCTGGTTTGCAGGACCACTCAACTGTCAGAGGCTGATATTAACTAATTAATGCTACAGGGAGACAAACACGAATCCAGAGAAAACTCAATTTAAATTCGCACTGATCTGGGCCACAGAGTCACGTCTTCCAGAATTCCAGTGACTAAGGCATCCACACACGCTCAACCAATCCTGCATCCATGAAATAAAATAAACAAGGAGTCAGTGGGACAAAGAAAGATTTGCAACTGCTAATTCAGAACATTAAGTATTAGGGTTCAGCGCTTAATATGGGGAGCTAGTGGCTGCCGGCACTAAACACTTTTTAGCCCCAGCTACACTTCCAAGGACTACTCTATGAAAAAAGGCAGTCACTTAGTAATTTTAACTTCATTTTTGCAGTCCCCCAGAGACCCTCATTGATGTTATCCGGTAGTGTGGCATTGAATGCAAGTGTTTTTTCCAATTCCAGGGCCGCTGCTATCCCAACTGTGTGGTGCTGTTTATTTGTTTTTACTGCAGATGCGGTTTCTCAGTTTAGTGCCCCTCTCTTCCGCCAGCACTATTATGGCCCCCGATTATTCTGGTGCAGATGCCACCCTGATTTTCATTGAACACCAGGGATTATGGTAACAAAACAAAAAAAGAATAGGGTGGTGAACCAGCTCGTCCTGCGATTCGGCACAAGACAGTCTTTCTGCCACTATATGGCGACTGATTGTAAGATTCCCCTTCTATCTGCCTACTGTGGAGGGCGTAGTGAGGGGACCGACAGCCCACCAAACATCCGTTTTTTTTTTATAATAATAAAGTGGAGGTCACACCCACTTATCTTGAGGCTGCCCCATCCCACACCCCCAGTTGGCAGAAAGTGTTTCTACCTCCTTGGAAGGAAGATTTGGGCGGTGGGGTGGAAGTGACCTCCATCTTGCCTGCACTAGAGGACGAGGAAAGCTCACTAGGCATTATAGATTTTTGCTTAAAAAGGATTGGGATCAGTGGCTGATCCATCTTTGCATCTGGCTACACCCCTATGCTGACCACCACATAGTACTTTTGCTCTCTGGGAGGTATAATGGCGGTTTACCCCCTAATCGTCTTGAACTAGGGGGCAGAAAGCCTACTAGACCTCAGGAAATCATGTCAAAAAAGTAATTAGGTCGAGGAGGCCTGCCTGGCATCAGACTGCACCAGTGTTTGTGGCCCTCAGGGGAGGAAGAAGAAGGGTTTAAGCCATTGTTTTGGCCCATGTGTTAAAAACGTTAACATAGAAACAACCAAAGCCCAAATATTGCAGCCATTCCCTGTGAAAATGAGGAAATTGATAAGCTGGCACCCAGGAAACCCCATCAACCTAGGGCATTTTTAACAACTGCAGATCCATAGCAATCCAGTGTGGCTTGCATGGATCCCAACACATTTTCCTACCCAGAATGCCCAGCAGGTGTGATACTGTGGGTCGAAAAAGAACATTTTCCCACATTTGTGTGGCTGAAACCTTCCAGCCAGTGGCAAAAGTCTCACCATTCTACGTTTCCACATTTCTCCTGACTTAAGCAGTACTCTCTGGGTGTTGGCTGGCCGTAATACATTGACTGGACTAAAACTGTAACCAAATAAAGTCTACATTGACACTAGTGGGGGATGTGCTGCAAGAAGGCCCTTTCATGTTAAGGTTTGTGTCATCAAGGTATTGGTAAGATTTGATGTTGTTGGGGTGAGGGAGTTGGTTTTCAAGGGCCTTGTTGTAGAGGTTGATGATCACCTGAGACAGGATGGGCGCCTGGGCGACTTCTCAAGTGATGGGGAGCTCCTGGGATCTGGAGGTACCGATCTGGATGAGCTAGCATTGACTGGATATGTATGATTTTCCTTCTATACCACACATTCAATAATACAACCTGATCTGAATCAAGCCAAACTATAACATACACAGCTTGCTTCTTGTACTACACGAGAAACAGGAAAAAGACAATAGTTCTCACCTAAGCAAGATCTATTGGCTTTGTTAGTGTGGGATGTCATTGTGTGGGGTGGAGTAGAATTGTGTGGTGTGGAACTGTGTGGCGTGGAATTTCGTGGAATGAACTTGTGGCATGGAGTGGAACTGTGTGACGTGGAATTGCATGGCGTTGTGTGGTGGGGAACTGCATGGTATCAAGTAATGTAGAGTGCCACTGTATGGTGTGGAGTGGCACTGTAGGGTTTGGATTGGCATTGTGAAGCCTGGAGTAGAATTTTATGTTGTGGCCTGGAGGAGCATTGTGTGGTGTGGCCTGGAGTGGAATTGTGTGGTGTGGCCTGGAATGGAATTGTGTGGAGTGGTGTGGAATTGCATGCATTGAAACTGTATGGCGTAGAATGGAATTGTGTTGCATGACACTGTGGGTTTGAACTGGGGTGACATGGTGGGCAAAAAACAATGGATTGCGATGCTGCCCTGAGCGACCACCGGAGCTGGGATTAACTCATGCATTCCATCCATCAGCTTGTATTTTTTGCATTTGAAAAGTGATCCAGAAACCAGTCTCAGGCTGCTTGTTTCCGGTCCAGGCAGGGAGGACCTGGCCTGGCAGTTCAGGCTGGACTGTTCCCATAAGAAGCAGGGTCAAGACTAATTTGCATATGGCTGGGTCCTGACTTGGGGGGCCTGAAGTGCAAGAAAAAGATGGATTGGGATGCAGCCCGAGCAACTGCTAGGGGCTGAGATTAATTCAAGCAGTCCATCCATCACCTTGTTGTTTTTGGATTTGCTGCCCTAAGTGCACCAGATGTGCCCAGAGGTGGGTCCCAGCCTCACTGTGGCACTGGATTCAAGAAAGCCTGGCTGATGAGGGGTGATACTCCAAAACTGGTGTCAGGATGCTTGTTTGCGGTCCAGAGAGGACCTGGCCTGGCAGTTCGGGGTGGACTGTTCCCATGGGGAGCATAGTCAAGACTGATTTGTATATGGCTGGGTCCAAACTGAAGGGGGGGGGGGGGGTAAGAGGGGTGAGGGAGGGGGTAGGGCAGGGGAGGGGGGTGCATAGTGGACTAAAAAAAAAAACGATGGATTAAGATGAAGTCCTGAGCGATTGCCAGAGGCAGAGATTAATTAATGGATTCCATCCATTACCTTGTTGTTTTTGCACAGAATTGTGTAGCATGGAGTGGAATTGTGTGGTGTTGAGTGGAACTGTATGACATGGAGTGTAATTTTATGTTCATTGGAGTGAAATGGTGAGGCATGGAATTTATGTTGAGTGGAATTGTGGGGTGTAGTACTGTATAGCGTAGACCGGAAATGTGTGGCGTGGTAGTGTGTGGAGTGGATTTGTGTGGCATGTAGTGGCACTGTGTGGAGTTTAGCGTCAATGTGTGGTAAAGAGAGTTGCCAGAGATGCCACTGAGTAATCCTATAGTGCTTCAAAGCCTTGTTCTATATAACAAAATGGTTACTTACCGGTGCGAGTAGTTTTGCAGCTTGAGGAATTTTCTGAATTCACATGCTGTACATTATTTCACCATCTAGTGTTTGGGTCCGGAATTTCTTTTCTTTAGTAGTCCTCTTTTCTTGTCTTTTTTTTGTTGGGCGTGGGATAACTTACACTACTTGGTGCTTGGTCCATCCTCCTGTGACGTCATATGCGCTCCCTGGCAGCCTCCCTCTTGGTCGCCATTTTTGGAACCTTTTTTTTTTTTTTTGGTAGAAATCACCTCATTTTCGGTGGAGGCAGGTGGGGAAAGTTCTTTGAGATGCGAAACTACTGCTACCGGTAAATTAACTATTTCGCTTAGCAGTGTGAATCTTTACTGAATTCACATGCTGTGCATTCATTTTGTAGTGTTTTTCTTCACTATAGTGTCTGGGTTGAAGATGATGTATAACTTGTAAACAGACTTTCAAGAACTTTCTCCCACCTGCGATTTCCTATTTATCTGCACATCAATGCAATAATGTTTTGTGAACGTACGTATTGATGACCACGTGTCCGCCATATAAATATCTTTCAATGGTGTGTTTGTTTCCTTGTGGAGTGTGCCCTTGGCTTTCCTTCTTGCTGACTGCCAGCCATCTTGTGACATATGTCAACAATCTGTGTTATCCATCTTGCCATGGTACCCTTTGATACGGTTTCTCCTGTATTGTTGTTTGCAAGGGACAAAAGGAGTACTTTTCTGATGTTCTTCGTTTTTTGTATGTAATACATTATTGCCCTGCGTGCATCCAGAGCACGCAGAGCCCACTCTGCTTGAGTGTTTAGGGTTTGTGAAATTACCTTAGGAAGGCATTGCGGTTTAGGTCTTAAGACTACCCGGCCCTAATGTTTTTGCTTATATGGTTCCTGTATATTGACTGCCTGCAGTTCACTTACTTTGCGTAGTGATGTCATTGCAGTTAGAAAGGCTGTTTTTACTATTATGAAACATAAACTTGCTTTGTACATTGGTTCGAATGACTCATTAGTTGTGTGAGTACCACATTGGGCTTCCATGTGGGTGTTGGTGTATTCATAGGTGGAACTATCCTCTTTGCTCCTTCCAAAAATCTTTTGATCACTGGGGCTGTGAACAAACTTCTTCTATGTATCTCCCTGTGTAAGCTACTATTGCTGCAAGGTGTACTTTCAGAGAAGCATATGTTAGACCTTTTTCAAGAAAATGAGTTATCATATTACTGTAGTTTCTTCTGTTCTGCTTTGAAATAGATTACGTTTTGTGCACCAATATGTGAATCTTTTTCCATTTTGTTAAGTAACACTTACTCGTTGACACTTTCCTTACTTCTCTGAGAGCCACCATAGACTTTTTTGGCCTGTTTGGCCAAATTCTAGGTCTTCAGAAGCCTTGCCGTTAGGCTCAATGTGCTTGGTACTGGATGTAGAAGCCTTCTCTTTTGCATGGACAGTAGGTCTTGCATCAATGGTAGTTTTATTGTTCCTTGCTCCATCTCAATCAGGTCTGAGTACCAGGTTTTTCTTGGCCATTGTGGGGCTATTAATAAGAGTGTAATATGTGACTGTCTGCATTTGTGTATCACTCTTGAGATCAGTGTTATTGGGGGAAAAGAGTAAACAAATTTCCCTGACCAAACTATCAATGGTGCATTCCCTATGGACTGAGGGTACGGCTGTCTGGACGCAAAGTACTGGCATTGTGCATTCTGTGGCATTGCAAATAAGTTTATTTTTGGTATTCCCCATTTTTGGAGCACTGTCTTCAATGCTATCTGTTTTATCTCCCACTCATGCGATATAGATGCTTTCCTGCCAAGCTTGTCTGCTAGCATACTGTCCAGTCATGGCAGATGTATAATAGTTAATGTTATCTGTCTTCGAATGGCCCATTTCCATATCTGTTGTGCCCTCCTAGATAGCGGAAAAGACGTTGTTGCTCTTTTCTTGTTCAGATAAAACACTGTTACAGTATTATGTGGTTGTATTTGAACTGATGTGTTCCACAACTGCTATTGAAAGGCTTTTTAGGCTAGGGACAGTGTGTTACTTACCAGCATGAGAACTAAGATCAGATGTCCACCTACTTGTCCCCAAACTAAAGTTTATCCTTTTATATTACATCTGATAGCACTATAGTTATGTTTGACTGAACTACTGAAATTGGCTTATTTACCGGGGTCCTAGCAAGGATTTTTAGTGTGCATTACCTAAATCAAATCTCTTTCTAAATGCTCAAACGTTTATTTAGGTAAATGCAGAAGCAGTCTGAGACATATTTTGGGCAACAAAATAAAGGGCAGGCAGTCCCCTTGCCCTCACTCCCATACATTTATCAGAACCCACATGTTGGGCCATGTACCGCAAAACTGTCTACAGCGCTTACGCTGGACTCTCCCTTCCATTCCGCCACACCTCATTCACGCACATTCCATTGTACCCGTCCAGTTTTCAAACTGTCGTTCAATCCTTTGAAATCACAATAAAATTCATGGTGCTTCAGACAACCCAAACGAGAGGGTCCCAGATGCGCCTATGAAGACCTGCAAGGTTTCAATCTACAGTGGATGTAACTTTGTCAAATGTAACTGGTACTCATGGAAAGCACTCCAGTACCTTCGGGTCGAGTTCGTGCTTAATAAAACTACAGAAAAAAAAAAAAAATCACATTCAGTCTGGAGTGTAAAGAACACAAGCTTCACAACAATGATATTGTTACTGTTTCTCAGTCTTCTCCGGGCAGTATGAAATCACATATAGATGCCCAATATAAAAGCCATTCTCTGGTTCGGCCTTAGGACCTCTTTGTACATTGTAAATCTATTCACTTAAGCAATGTATAATGTTTGAATATTTAGATTACTCGCAGTGTATGTTATGTTTATGCATCCGGTGGTAAATGTTATGCACTCTCTTTTGTAATTTTCAAAACAAAATATTTAGCTTTTAACACAAAGGACAACGCCATTTGGACCAATTTCTGCTGCAGTAGTAAAGGGAATGTTTTTCACACATTTCCCGGTTTGTAAAAGAGGAAATACAACAACCCGATTTTTCTCAAACGTTTCTTTTTTCATATTTTCAAAACGGGGAACACATTTCTACCGTTCATTATGATGTTAACAAGATAGCAAGGATCTCCTTTATGCCTTAAATGGGCTAGTGCAAACCGTCTTAACTCTAGTCAATGTTACACAAATAGCAAAAGCAACAAAACACTTCAAAAAGCACCAGCTTCATTTCTGAGCTAATGCAATGATTATTTCAAGGGCCTCCGGATGGTCCAGCCATCAGGAGTCCAACTAATCACTCACTTGGACTGCTCTGTTAGCACCTCATGAATGTTCCATTTGTCTGTCCGGCCCCTATTTTCCGGGGGACTGATACTCCGTAGGATACTGCAGTTCATACAACATTAGTTTACCCATCCTTGGGGTTATTTATATCTATTCCCCTTCTCACTTGCCAAGACTATACAGTAGCCCAGTAACTGTAGGACTTGGAATACATATGTTTCTGGCAACCAGTGGGTCCTGACAACCAGGGGATGTGTGGCGACACTTATTGGACCCCCTCTCCGCACTCTAAAGGGACAAGAGCTTCTCTGGGTGATTAACATGTAGGGGTCTGTAAACCTCCCTCAAGATAGATGGCCATCAACAGCCATATCGCCTGGGCCCTCTACATCTGAAGTGTTTTATTTCAGTCAAACTACTAAGCACTTGAACCGACGCCTCTCTAGGCCCCTTTGCTCCTCGAAGGCAATCTCATGCTCAACCACTACACTACCCTATTCTTGGATGACATCTGTGGTGTTCTTCCCTCCATGGGTACATACACCCAAGCTAAGCCAAGAGTTTGAATGCTACTTTTAAGCATTATGTCATACTTATGAAGGTTCACATTGGATAAAATCGTAAATGACTTAACATGATGAAAGTTATTATTGATTTTTAGCCACACATGACAATCATTAACTTTTTTTTGTTTTAGACGTAACTTTGCACGAAGTGACTTGCTCAGTGACTTTGGCTGTACAAAGGTAAGCTGCCTCGTTTGATTAATAGAGAGTAAACTTCAGGCCAAAGTCAACAGCAAATATTCACCAGCCTTGGAAAATCATTACATTCAGTGCTTTCCAAAGTCAACCAGTGCCCTATTCCCAGGATGTTTTACATAGAGTATATTGTGTATGTAACAACAATTCACATAATGAGAATAGGTCTATTATTCTCATTAATCTCATGCAACAGTGAAAATAACAGCAACCCAATGATGCACAAGTCATCCCCCAAACAATTAACATTATGATGTAGTACAAAGTATTTTAGCAACTAAGGGCCAGATGTAGCAAACTATTTGCGACTGAACCGACTCGCAAAATGCATTTCCGAGTCACAAATAGGAAGGGGTGTTCCCTTCCTATTTGCTAGTCGCAGTTGTATGCAATTCCACTTGAAGTGGATGGTAGCCCACTCGCAAACGGGAAGGGGTCCCCATGGGACCCCTTCCCCTTTGTGACTGGACCCAAAATTATTTTTTCAGGGCAGGCAGTGGTCCAAGGGACCACTACCTGCCCTGAAAAAATCCGAAACTAAAGGTTTCGTTTTTTTTTTCTAAGTGCAGCTCGTTTTCCTTTAAGGAAAACAGGCTACACTTGGAAAAAAAAAAAACTGCTTTATTTAAAAGCAGTCACGGACATGGAGGTCTGCTGTTCCCAGCAGGCCTCCATTCCCGTGAGTGGCCAGAGTCGCTATGGGGGCGCAAATTGCGACCCACCTCATTAATATTAATGAGGTGGGTCTTTGCGACCCCATAGCGACTCGCAGAAGGTGTCTGAGACACCTTTCTGCATAGCAAATTGCGACTTGCAATTTGCAAGTGGCACGGACTCGCAAATTGCAAGTCGCAATTTGCTAGTTTCCTACATCTGGCCCTAAATTGTTTACCTGGCGCCCCCTTTCTCTCAAGCTATTGATGTAACATAACATTTCTAAAAAATAAAGCAGCCTCTGAGCAACATGGGTGACTGAAAAGGTGTAAGTAAAGATATATATATATACTGTATATATATATATATATATATATACACACACACACACACACACAACTTTTTATACAGTTAGCTCTCGTCCTGGCTCTATCAACACCCCTTCCTACAGCTTCACAGATAGAATAAGGTCCTTTTGACATTTTGTGGCAGTTAGTAACAGGGCCACCATGCTCACACCTACATCCTGCATTAGGCGCAGGATGAGTTTACTCTTTGGGTAAGGTTGCAGAAAGCGGGCAGGTCACTTATTCTGACGGGTCAGAAACCTTCAACTAAATACACAAATTGTAGTCTAAAGCTCGAAGAGGAAATGTGTAAAAAAAAATATAGGAGTAGCTCGACATTCAGAGGCTAGTCTAAGGAGAGCATTTTTTTTTTTAATACTTATAAAATGCTGGTAAATAAGAACATTACCAAGTTTAATATAGAAGATGGTGTAGTAACTTGCAATGAGATGGTCACTGAAAGCAATACTGTGGGCCACACAGATAACACAATTGTCTACTGGACAAAACACGAGAATGTATTTTCCTTGCTTACTAAAGTGTAGCAAAGTATTAAGACCTTCATAAGAGGTTTCAGTAAAAATAAAAAAAACTGCAATTGACTAAGTCCATCTAAAAATGTTTGGGGATGGAAAAGAGGTCTCCTCAGAAAATGCTCAGAGCTTGCACTTCCTTAGAGAATGTCCTGCATTGCTCTCTAGAGGAGGATCATTTTTAGGTCTCTGCTAGACAGCACATGCGATGTCTCGAAGAGACTGTTGTATTTAATATGTGGGCTTCAGCCCGCCCATATGCTTCCCATTTGCTGGCTCCATCTTCGCTCCGATATTCTTTGTCCCCATTTGTCCATGGCATCCATGCTTCAAGCCTCTTCCTGTGTTTAGCCCTCCCCGACAGCATGGACCAATTACTGTTATCCAATCACTACTCCCATTTTAGGAACTGCTATAGGAACTACTTTGTTCTTTGTTTAGGAGCACTTCACACGAGCACTCATGTTTTCACTCTCTTCGAGCTCTGTTTCTGTAAACAGGCCTGTACATCTTGTTCTTATCTTATCACATTTGCTGTGCAATTGAACATTGAGGTCAAATGTCAGACGCAGTTTTCAGAGTGTATCTGTTTACTTTTCTTTCACAGACTTCAAAGTGAGAGGATTTTTTTATTTCATTCCGAGTGTTGCTTGTTTATTGTTACTGCATTCCGGTCATCAGCTGTCCCTTGTTTACCCCCATCATTGCTTGTTGTTTTGTCTGTGTGCTATTGCTTATTATTCCTGCATTCCCATTGTTGGTTCTCCCTCCCAACCTCCGAACATTGTTTGTTGCTTTTTCGGTGTACAGTTGCCCGTATGTTTATGGCTGCACTGCAGCAAGAGGTCCCGCCATCCAGCTCAGACTGCCACAGGTTTGTTACAGCTGTTGGTTTAGTTTTCTATCAGGCCGGCATCCTTGCTTACACATACCCTCACATTCTCCCCCCATCCTTTTTACAGTTGCGGGCTATTTTAGGTGATACAGCGTTTTAACTAAAATAGACTTGTGCATGGAGGTGCTAATTGCTTTGGGGTCATTTAAACATATATAACCGGGTCTTAGACAACAAAAAAATGCAAATATTTTACCAGTGAAGTTCATTCTACGGTTTCTGAATTCCGTACTGAGCTGCAGGCTAGTTAACATGTTCAAGTGCTACACAACCAAAGCAATTTATTGTAGTGCTTTCCAAGGTTCCCTAAACTTGCATGAAGTTGCTAACAAAACATGCAGCAGCACTTTTACATTAAGGATGTGTCATGCAATGAGCTACAAATTGTACTGAAATTACCCTATGACTAAAAGTTAAATGATGGAAGTCATTTATTACTGCGGTTCCTTTAGAAATGCTTCAGCATATAGGGCTTTGATTGACTCAGACCGAGCTGCCAACTAACAAATATGGATTAAGATTTGTAAAAAGAACAGTAATTTATCACTGCTGTTGTTCTGAGGGTTTTGTAGCTTCTTATGTAGCTCCTGACCACATTTTGAGTTTTGTTGACACATACTGCAAATACAATCAAAACAATCATCACCATGGTGCTTTCCGAAGCTCCCTAGATTTGTACAAATTTGCTAACAAAACATGCAGCAGCGCTTTTAGATTAAAAAAAATAAAAGTGGATGGAGCCACAAATCACAGTGAGGATACTTAAACATCCACGACTGTGTGTCAAACAACGGAAGCAGTTTTATCACTGCGGTTCCTTTTGGAATGGTGCAAACTTCTTGAGAGCTGCTACCTAATAAATAGGGGTGGTGATTTCTAAAAAGAACAGTAATTTACCATCACTGTCCTTTTGAGGATTTCGCAGGTTTGTTTGGAGCTACTGACTGCGTTCTGCATTTTAGTGATTTTTGTTGACAAAAATGCAAATTAGTAAGAGTTAATATTTGTAACTAGTCCACCAGCTGCTATACCACATGGCTAAAAGACAATGACAACACCAATAGCTCTCTCATTGCAGAGACCTATTGGCTTTTCCAATGCTTGTTAATTTTCGCCTACTGACCGATATAACTGTGTTGTGCCTACTGTCTGCAGTACAACACAAAGAGGGCTAATTACCGGATGGCTTTCATGTCTATCTCAGTTCCCTGCTCCTAACTGGATTGCCATTCTTTCCTACTGTTGTATTTATCCTGCCCAGGGAGCTTACCTTCTTTAACTAATTTTCGGACCGAAGGACCTGCATTCTTCTACTGTTGACATCAGAACTATTTTTATTTTTAGCCCACGATGCACGTGTCATCTTGCTCTCTTCCCTGCCAACTCATTCTTCACTTTCCTAGTCACATATTCCTTCTTTTCCACCCTATATCCACTCATCTATTGCTTCAAGGTAACATTTTATAGAGGGCCTGGTAGCTACACACTTCTACCAGGGTCACTTGCTTCTTCTTTTACCACTCCACACATGTTTTGTTTTTATTAACTATTTGAAACATTTTTTGAATCATTAACATTTTGTTTGAAGGTGCCAAAATAGCAGTCAGTGCATTACCATGCAAGAACACACGCAGATGGCCTTCTTCAAATGTTCTGTTCTTTATGAAAAAAAACACCATTCCAAGATGGCTATCTAATGCATACCCAGGTATGAGGACACATCAGTGGCCAGTTTGGAATGGTTTTCCCCTCAAGTAAAAGATAAAACATTCCTAGATGGCAACAGCAAAACAACTCACATTGAATTAAGTACAACCTCTCACATACTGCAATCTTCTTGCCTACAGGAAGATGTGGAACTGAAATTGGTATCTGATGTGGTTCTATGCAAAATGCAGCAAGAACCTAGACTGCTCTGTTCAAAACTGCTGCACCTCAAATTACATTAGACTAAGCTACTAAATTCTACTATGCTGAAAACTGCATTCTTCAATGTATCTGATATTATTACAGACCAATAAACTGCTGCTCCAGAGATGCGCTGAAAGAAGGAATCTGTATTCGTGAAGACACCTATAGCCAAGCTGAGAAAATGTCCAAATGGAAAAATAACCGGAGAGGGGAGTAGCTCCACCAGCTGAAAGTAAAGTGATGATTTTAATTGCAGAGTTGAAGAGCAATGCACAGACTTCATCTTTCCACTATTGCTGTGAATGAAGCCCTCTGTAGATTCCTACAGGACAGAGATGCAGAGTACCTATCTTATAAAGATCCAGTTTTTTCTGAGGTCTGGAATGGGTCAGTACCTTCAATTAGTGTACCTATAAATAGTTCCTGTAGAGTAGCATCTCAAACCAACTCCTTACTTGTACTGGCTGGTCCTCCCATATCACCCCTGTACAGCAATGACATGTTTTCACACTGACAGGCTCAAAGAGTAAACTACCAGACCCCAGTATCCACCACCACCTCAACACTACACTATGACTCCCAGGGGTGTGGAATTAAAAACAAAATCTACTTGTCTATGGGACAGGTTGCTTCTTAAATCTACTTGTCCTCTAAAAAAATCCACTTGTCCGCAGATCTACATACTGGGGCTGGAGGAGGCAGGAAGCAATAGTTCCAGTGCAGGATTGCCATGGAGTCTGCAGACATACTAACTTGAATTTTTCAAGGATTTTCACCAGCTCTTCTCTAATCTTTTCCCATAATAAGAAAGGTTGGAAATTTACTCCTGACAATGGCAGAAGTAGAAGTTCTTCCAGGGTTGGGAAAAAAGTGGTTGGAGGGAAAGTGAACTTGTACACGCTCAATAGATTTTTACATTAGCAAATCTACACATGCATATTTACTCGTGCTAAAATACAGTTCACAAATATTTGCATGAGTATGACTTCCTGATCTACTTCTGTAAGTTCTTCTGATTTCATGAAAGCCACTAATTCAAAGGCGTATACCATGAGTGCACTTTTGTGACTTTCTTTAAGAATTGTATTCGTAATTAGGTCTGGCATTAATGAAGACATTTAGTTTTTTTTAAACTTCTATTTCTCTCTCTATCGGATAGCTTTACTGTTAGTTATCGCATTCTGCTTTTCCACAAAGAGCATATTGGCATACAAAGTAGTTTTGTTCAGTGCCAGGGACTACTGTGGCAATCAGTGGCATACTGAAACTGGAGCCCCTCCCACAAAGAACATGGAGGGGATCCCCCATCCAGACTTCCTCAGTACAGGTGCTGTGCTGAGGGGGCCCCCTGGAGGGGAGCTGCGGGGACTTACTTACGCCACTGGTGGCAATGTTTCCTTTTTGAGACTATAAAACTTTTTTTGATTTTTGCAAATGTTTGTTTCAATGAAGGGTTACAAAAGCCATGTCAAAACAAGACACGCATTAAAAAAAACAAAAGACTCACAAAAAAGGTTGGATCTGTTGGTTTTGCCAGTGCTGGTTTATTTTCATGCTTCCCACATTCTTGTTGAAAATGGTTGCACTGATTTTTCATTTAGGAATATTTTTTGGGAAAAACTAGCACGCATCAAAACATTTTCATAAATGACAATTCAAAGAAACAGCACATAAATGCTCACAGCACCAAAACTTTTTTTCCTATTCGCACTTTTTTCTGAACATTTGATTTTGAAAGCAAATAATCATCACTCTTGCTTACAAGCTTCTGTAAACAGTTGCATCTAATCAAAGAGCATTCTGGGAGCATTATACTTAGCCTCATATTGTTAAACTTTTCAAACATGTACACTTTTTCTTTTTTTTTTTTTTTTACTGGAGCAGTGCATTGTGGCCGTACAACGTTTATTTTCAGCGCTCAACCTAATTATGAAGGTTTTTCATTAATGAACCATAAAAACAGCCTTAACATACTGCAGACAGTTCCCTTCTCTGTAAACTGGCAGCCAAAGGGATTGTGCTGCAGGGGGTTGGGCCTACTTGTCTTAAGGACAAAATAAACATGAAAACTTGTTGCCCTTGACCCCAAACAATATCAATATCAATATGTTCTGTGGGTCGGGAGATAGTAATTCCACATCCCTGACTCCCATACTTCAAGTTTTCACCCTCACAATGCTAACACCCCAGCAAAGCAGGCAAAGGCACTTCGTTCAGGTTGATTCACACGGCAGCCTCTCCACAAATATATCTGAAGGGCTTAACCACCCAAGAGTTAATACTGCTGGCCACAAGTCCCAAAAAGTAAGGCCATGTTATTAAAGTCTGAAAGGGAATCTCTGACTTCTATTGTCTACCACAATATTAAGATTCCATATTCTTAGCCCATGCAACACCTTTAGAGCCACTTAAAGGAAATGTATTAAAGAACAAATTACTCAGCGTTGGTAACATTCTTTCTGGTGGATACTCTAATTTAAGATTGTTGACTTTAGCATTCTCCTCGGGTGCCAGACTGGATTCAGGAACTTTCTCCGCCAAGTTCCTGTGCGCTGCTAGGTGGCGCTGTGTTGTTCTCAGCAGTCTCTGTACCGCCTCAGAAGTGATGGAGTGGAACAGCATATTAATGCCAACCTTGTGCACTATCAGTTTACTGGATTGTCTTTTTCCACACCCTCATATACAGAGCATTACATTGTTGGCACCAGAGTACTGGTTCCTAACTTGGGACCTTTTTTAGATGTTAAAAAGAGGAAGAATCTGAGGTTAAACAGGTTATCCACCAGAAAGAGTGTACTGAAGGTAAGTAAACTGTTCTTCTGATGAATACTTGTGACCACTGACTCCTTAAATCCCAAAGCAGCCCGCCCCAAGATGGAGGGTCTGGTTGTCAAGTTCCTGGTTGTCAAGAATGTCAATCTATTTGGCTGTGTGCACCACGACCCACATTGTAGCGTGGTAGATGTCAAAGATAAGCACTCTATGTGCCAGTGCAGTGGTAGCAGTCTTGGCCCAGGTGGAATGGGCACTTGGCCTTCCAGAGACTGCTTTTTGGCAAGTGAGTTGCAGTTCTTGATGTAGAGTACTATCCACTTTGACAGTGTGCTCTTCTGCACAGCTTTCCCTTTCTTCGCCCTGAAAAACCCCACAGAAAGCTGATCATCCACACAGTGGTTCTTTGCACGATCAAAGTAAAAAGCTTTAAGCCCTTTTGGGGTCCAGCTGAAGAAGCCTCTCCATTTCTTTCAAGGGGTGAAGAGAGGTCGAAGAATGCTGGCATGGTGATGGATTGCCCAACATGAAGGGAGGCATGACTTTAGGCAAGAAGGACGTCTGAGTCCTCAGCACCAGTTTGTTAGTAAAAAGCAGTTGTCTGGAGTTCACTGAAGTGATCACAATGAGAAAAATAGACTTTAGAGTCAGCATATGTAACCAGCAGATGTGCACTGGATGGAAGGGCATGCATATGAGAAAGGTCAAGGTCATGGTTAGGTCCTACTGTGGCATCACAAACAGTTTGAAAAGGATCATGTGTAAAAAAAATAGAGATGTAGATTGTGTGGGTTTGAGTAAAGGGCCTGGACTGCTATTGTTACAGGAGATCTTCTTGAAATGGGAGCCTGATCAGAGGGCCAATGCCCAAACCATGTTGTGGGTATCACAGACTTCTGGTCCAACCCGGAGTTTCTATAATGAATTGGACTCGGTTGTTTCTGATATTTTCCAGAACTCGGGACAGGAGAGGCATGGGTGGGGAGGCATTCAGGAATCTTGTGCTCCATCCCCACAGGAATGCATCTCATAGGCAGTGTCTCTGCAAAAACTTGAAGGCACAAAACCTTTGACATTATGCGTTCTCAATGGTGGCAAAAAGACCTAGCCAGAGTTCTCTAAACTATCACAAGGTACCCTGTGCCACCTCGGGATGTAGACTCTGTTAATGATCCACCAGACACCACCGGCTGAGCTCATCAGCCCCAGCATTCATGAATACACAACTAGGTATATGCCCTGATGCCACAGAAAACTTTAGAGGCATAGAGACTCCCAATGCAGAACTCAGTACCTCATTGTGCCCTGCTCGTTGTAGTACCACATGATGTTGATGCTGTGCTTGAGAATCTGCACCATCCACGTCGATGGTGGCAGGAAGGCCTTCAATGTCAGATAAATGGCCTTCAACTCCAAGAGATTGATAGGGAGCCAGGCTTCCTTCAGAGAACAAAGTGGCCTGATTTTCCCCTTCACCACCTGGCATTCCCATCCCAGCAGTGATGCATCTGTTACCACTGTCGGCTCTAGAGTAAGAAGGGAGAAGAGCCTGTAGTTGGACCAATTGCTTTCGAGCAGCCACCACTGCAGATCGTGAGTGGTCTCTTCCGAAATCTGAGTGCCACCCGTTACATTTCCTTGTACTAGGCTGACTGCAGAGCCCACGTTTGCCACCTGGTGAAGACTACCAGGGAGATGCAGGATACTAAGAGACACAAAATCATCAGAACTGCTTTTACGAGATTCAGGTCCATGCTGAAACATTGGGATCACATTCTGAATATCCCAGACTCTCTTCAGCAGAGGAAAAGCCTTACATTGCATTGTGTCCAGAATAGTCCCAATGAGTGGCAATCTCTGAGGAGTCAGAGGCGATTTCAATTTGTTGATTGTGAACTCCAACAATGTTGCTGATGTCTGTAAATGGTCTACAACTGACTGTGATGAGCACAACTTCAACAGGCAGGCCTTGAGGCAGGGGAAAACTGGTATCCCTAGCCTCTGATAGTGTACCGCGACCACCGCCATCCTATCCCTTTTGTGAACACACGTGGGGCACTGGTGAGGCTAGAAGAAAGTACTGAAACTAGAAATGCTCTTGGCTGGCCTTGAAGCATAGGTGATGCCTGTGTGTCTGCAGAAGGGTTATATGGAAATACACATCATGCAGGTCCCAGGACACCATTCAGTCTCCTAGATTCAAAGGAACAAGATCCATGCCAACATGCAGTTTCTGAATTTGCCAATCAGCACTGAGGTATTAAGTGTTCAAAGGTCCAATATATGCATGAAGCCCAAGTCCTTTTTCAGCATAAGGAAATAACATAAGTAATAATCCTGTTCTCTTTCAAAGTCCAGAACCCTTTCTGTAGCAATTTGGAGAGCAGCACTCAACCTTCCTACAACAAAATAGAGAGGTGCTCCTAAACTCGATCAGATGTTGAGTGGCTAAGAGGAGAGAACAAACAGAAAGTAACGATGCTGAACGATAATCTGTTGGAGAAGATGGATTGTCATAATGGGATGAAATAGTAGATCCTGCCGTTACCAGATGGGTGCCTGCTGCTAAGGGAAAACTAAAGTGATTTAGAGGCTGTTGCCACAGGTGAAGAGGGCCCTGCTCCTCCATGCTATGCCTGCCAGACTCCTGTTCTCAAAAGGACTGAGGTGACTGCGTCAGGGATTTAGGTGATTGACACTATGCCAGCCCCATGGGGTGGTTTACAATTTTCATTAAGTGATGTGGAAACTGCATGGCTAGAGAAAACAGTCCCAATGAGAGTGTCTGGGTCCTTTGGTCCTTAAAATGCTCCAGGGCGAATCACCTTTTTCCCCATATAAGTGAGAGCCATCAAATTGCATATCCAAGAGAGTGGCTTGCACATCTCTAGAAATCCGAGTTAAGTGCATTCCCGTGTGGCAGCCAAGCACAATGCTGGTGTCAACCACCCTACCCAGGCAGACCAAAGTATCTAAACTAGAACGACTCACATACTTACCCCGGTCCCACCATCGTGAATTGTTTGAGCTAGAGAAGCCCAAAGGTCTTCCAGGACCACTGCCAAGATCTTGCTGGCCATGTCCAAGAGGCCATGCGTATAGTGGCCCAGCAAACTGACTGCACCAACCAATCTCAGTGCATGGCTGTCCAAAGAGAACATTTGTTTTCCAAATGCCTCAGTTCCCTTGAACTCCCAATAGGGAGGGGTTGCAGGACAGAACTGAGGTGAACCTTATTGATGGAAGCCTAAACCACCAGGTTTCCGAAGTAGGATGTTTAGTGGGGAAAATCAGGGTTGCAAGGAGCTGATTTGTGGAGCCTGGCCACCTGCCTACTCCCTGGCAGACAGGAACAGGACTTTGACCAAGTGCCCATCAAAATATCAGTGAGAGTCGACTTGAAGTGGAGCAAGGGCTCAGACGTTTCAGGCAGTGGCTGTGGAATTTTCTTAAGGACATCAGTCTTTGTCTCAACGGAGGGCAGATAAAAATCTAGGACCTCGGCTACCTGTTGGACCACAACTGCAAATGATGCAGTTTCTTCAGTCAGTGGTCCAAGTAGTGAGACTAGCTCTTTATCAGGGGAGGTAGCAAGATCACTGGCATATCGAAAATCTATATAAAAACGGCCACCACATAATGAGGCGGAAGATAACCATCCCATACCGCACCATCATGATCTCTGTCTGGTACTGTACTTTGTTCAAAGTCAGAGCTGAAAAGATAATGGAGCCCCTGTTCGCATGAACGCCTTGGAAGAAGAATCAGTTCAGATTCAGGCTGTATGATGACCAGTTGAGCTAATTTCATAGCACAACATTGGTTGAGATTGGGCTGAAGTTGGCTCGGGATCAGACATCGAGATCAGAAACTGATCCTTTTCCGGGGCCATCAACACCAGCAATGACATGTGGCAGCCTGTGCAGGTCCAAGTGCTGGAGTAGGAGGCTGTACTAGAGTCAGTACTGGACCTAGAACCAGCCCTACTGGGTCAGCCAGCACAGGAAAAGGGCCTGCTGACAGTAACTGGACTGGATGCCAGATGGGGCTGCAAAAACACTGAAGACCTGCAGCATGGCCACTCTGAAAGTGTCAGTTTGCTGTGATATTGGTGTTGGCCTGGGAACGTCCAGGCACACCAGGATCACCTGGAGAATCAGCTCTCTGCTCAGATACTGCAAAGGAGGCCAACTAACATTGTGGCACCTTCTCCTTGAACATGAATCAGTGAGTTGAGGTTGGAGCCCATTTCACTTTTTTAGGTTTGCAGTGAGACTTTGGTTTGGTTTTACAAGAGGACTTGAACCGTGAGGTAGAGCGCTCAAGAGAGCTGTCACGGAGGTGACACTGAAACTGCAACTGCGACCCGGTGGGTCTTACACAAAGGTATTGTCTTCTTGAGTTCAGATCAGTAAAGCTTTGCCTCATTGTCACAAATCGCCTGTGGATACAAGGGTGTTCCTATTGCATGACTTACAAGTCGTGTCCCAAGCGTTAACAACATAGACACACATTGTGTAGGTCTGTTATTAACATCAGTTTCCTGCAATAATGGCATGGATTGAAGCCTCTTAAGTTATGAAGGAACACTGTTCACTAAAACCCTGGTTAGGAATGTTTTAGGAGCCAAAGGCAGACAAATTTGGGTGTGGACTTAGATCAGAAGATGCAGAAAAGAAGGAACTGATGTTTATATGGACCTCCAGTCAGTCACTTCCGGGGCACTACAGAGCCAGAGCAGAGCCATATGGTCCCAACTAGAAGTTTGCAGAAGTATTGCTGAGAAAGTATCCTCATCCACTCTGGCACCTGGGGAGTATTTCTAAGGTGAGGAATCCGAAGTTGTAAGTATCTGTCAGAAATCAAATATTGTTTTCCACTGCACTGAATTTTGCATTATAACTGTTAATTAAATACTATTTAATATATGGATCATATTGTGTTATTGTGTGCACCACTTCAAAAATGAGTAAAAACATTTTACACCATTTTGGTGCATGTAGACCTGGCAATACAGCAAATCAATTGCTGTGAACCTTTGCACAAGAGCAAAAACAAACAAAAAAAAAAAATGAGCGAACTAATCTCACCCTATTTTTGCTATGCTGACATTTTCAAATATGAAATACAGAACCATTTAAAGTGGCAAAATTTCTGTTTTAGTAAAGTAGTTGCATTGTTTTATAGCAATTCTAATACAGTCATTTTAATATGATTAAATGTGTAAAATAAAAAATAAATAATTTGTAAAGATACATGTAAAGGCTTTCAAATGTTTGTATTCCATTTTTGCTATGATAAAAAGCTAATTATGCGATATGGATCTAACAAAATCAATTTACTCCATTCCCTATTTCGCAGTAAACAGATGTGTTACAAAATGAGTTTGCTCCTGTGTTTTTTTGTTTTTTTTTAATCACCAACGGAAAGTTTATATAATGCGGCACGGTTTAAGCAAATGAACGCTTTTTCGTTTATTCAGGAGGCTGCAGCTTTCCTTTTCCCGGTTCTCTTGCCATGTATAGGGTGCAGGAAAGGTTTGTTAGTCAGCCTTCTTGTAAATGCCCGATGCTGAGAGCTAGCTTTTCAAAATTAGAGTAAATGTGAAGTGGTGTTTTCCAGCACACGAAAAGACATTTTGTCACTAAGGAAAAGAATTAGCATGCATTAAACGCAATGTATACAAATTGCACAGTCAATTAAGTAATATAATTTAACAAGGGCGTTAAAATAAAATATCAATGAACTGACAAGCGGGACCAATGTTGGTTAATAATCCATAATGTGAAGTGTGAGAAAAACATAAATTACATTCATGGTCATATATCGAAGTGCAAAACCATAGTACTAGTAGAAATGCACCATTGTGTTCAACAATTGCAAAATTCTACACGACATCTAGGATATTTTGCAATTTCTGTAGGAAGCCACTGAGAAATAAGGTTTTGCAAAAATTTTGGGCAATCCCTGCGCAGGAATGAAGGTTGTGAGATAAAAGGTGACGTAGGTTCCTGTAATAAGACTTACTGATCAGCGTAGGCGACATGAATTGCAACAGGAAACGAATTTACTGAACAGTGGCACTTTACTTAGCTTATAGTAACTAGGCTATTAGTTATTATCAGTTACACTGACAAATTTTGTATAACAACTGTATCATTCATAGCGCTTTCCATAGCCCTTGAATGGCAGAAAGGGCTTTTTAAGTGGTCCTTTTTCATTATTTTTACAGCGCTTCAAATCCGTAAGTGAGTTCGTGAAGCACTGTGATTTTTCATCTGGTTTTTGGGCACATTCTGTAGTGCACAGTTAAAAGAATGGTGTTTGTAGTTTGAGTTGTATGGGACAGGTTGGGTAAGGTGCATGAGGTTTTCGTGGCGTGGTAAAAGCACAGTGTACACAGTTTATGGGGCGTAGCAGAGAGAGTGAAAATACATGCCTTTGTGAATACAGGTACTTGCCAATTTAGGACTGACGTATGAAATTCACAACCTATTATGTGCATCATTGGGTAAACAAAGATAATTGGAGCCCACTAAAGCAAACACCCAACCTACAGGGAGTTGTTCACCAACCATGAGAGTAGTGTGGAGGACTCACACACCAGAGGCACTGTAGAACACTATGGGAATACTAATCGATCCAACCAGCATTGACCTAGGCAACACCTACTGGACGGTAGTTAAAACACCAGGGGAATACTATGGGCAGCCTACCCTACACTGGAGGCATTGATAAATCACCACAAGGGTATTATCTGGAATCCACCCAGAAGCAATGGAGGCCACCCTCATTGGAGGCACCACTAAAGCACAAGAGTGGTGTATGGAGTCTACACAGGAGTGGGGACTCACCCCCTAAGAGGACCTGTTAAGCCAACATATAAGAGTAAAATATGAAGTCCTCTCATTGGAGGCATTATTAAAAAACACAATAGTCTTATATGTAGTTCACCGAGGAGAGATGGCACAGTAGCCTTCTCGATGTCTCCTTTTGGTATCCTGCCCTTCCACATGCAACACCCTGATAACAATGAAAAACTTTGGCAGTGACAAGAGGCTTATGAGCCCAGTATTGTTTTGAGAAAAATGTTTGACTGCGCCCTTTAACATAAAAAAATAATAATAACATAACAATCCATTCACACTTACTTAAATCTCGTCAACAACCCTGGAAGGCAGATGCTTAATTGTGGCATCAAAAGGTTCTCGGCCCTAGAGCCCAATGGGTTCTCCTCCCTATGCATATACAAATAAAGAAATACTGCCTTTTGAGAAATAAACAGCTTTGTATATAACAGTAATGGAAACAACTCTTTTGTCTTACCTCAAAAGGGGTCTACTATCAAACTGATGTACAGTAAATGTGCATTCATGATAGTGAGGCAAGGGTATGATGGGTGACGCTGGCAGCTTTAAATTTGACATCTGTGACTACAGCATTCCTGACAAATATTTTTGAATGCCTAGATGAAGAGCATTTCCACAGTCTGGATCCCAACAATGCAATCAAGTGCAGACTGTAGGTCTTTACCCCCTTAAATCAGAGTTACTCCTTTCAGCTATCGTTTCCATATGTGATCATCCATAATCGATCAGGAATGTCCCTATCTGGAGTTCCTTATATATTGTTCTATTTGCTTTGAACAAGCCGGACCCACTAATTAGTTACATACATAAAAAGTGCACCTAATTTCCAATTATTAACCCCCTTATTTGCAGGTGGGTATGTCTGTCGGCCATTGGGCTGATAAGGATCCTCCAGTGCAAGCACCAGAGGATTCCCTTTTTTATTTTTATTTTTTAAGAAGGCTGGGGGTGGTGCAGAGTCAATTCCATGCCTCTCCCCCTACTAATTCACTGCAAGCTGACATCACAGTTTCCCCTCCAGAGCGGATTTGAGGAGTAGGTAAGCTTCCTCTCCCACTTCAGTGGGGAAAAAATGGTCAAAAAGGCATACCCATTGTTAGAAAAGGGGCCTCTAGTTGGCAGAGGTATACACCCTTGTCCAAGTAGGGACCACAATCCTAGTTAGGGTAAATCACACACAATGCAAATCATCCTGTGCCCACCCTCTGGTAGCTTGGCACTGAGCAGTCAGGTTTAACTTAGAAGGCAATGTGTAAAGTATTTGTGCAATAAACCATTCAATAACACAGTGAAAACACCACAAAAATACACCACATAGGTTTATAAAAATTAAGATATTTATCTGAGTAAATTGAGGTAAAAAAAAAACCTATCAAGATTTGATAAGCACAATTTGAAATATCACTTTTGCTATGATAAGAAGAGTCTTAAATCTTTACAAATCAAAAAATGTCTTGTGTGCACCAGGTACCTGGTATGCATCAAAATTACAAACACGAAGACCGCAAAGGAGGAGATGCGTGGAAAAAGGAAGGTGTGCGTCGGATTTCCTGTTGCACACAGACGATGCGTTTATTCTTTCCACGCTGCCAGGGCCTGGGGGACTTAATTCCAGTGAGGAAATGAGTAGCCATTTAAGAAAGTAATTCTGGGTATTAGATGAGTTGAGGGTTAAGTATATACTTTGATGATGCTATTAATGATTATATTTTTTTAGTGTGTAAGTATTTGTAATTTTGAAAGGGTTTTCTAGTATGGGGTGTGGGATGTTATTAAGCACTTTTAAACATAGACTCTCCGGCAATGGTATTGAGTTGTGATCAGTACACCTAATTGAGTGCAAACAATAAGGGACCTTTGATAAATCTAATGATTTGTACAGGGCATCCTTCAGTTACTATGTGTGTATTTAAGGAACACATGAATAATGCTATTTATGCATATTGATAGTATAATTATAATTTTATGATGTTGAAGACCCTTGATATTTGAGGAATTTTATTAAAAAAGTTTCCAAAAATAAGCTTCCAAAAAAAAAGCTTCTAACTTTTGATTCTGTTTGAGCCAATTGGGCACTATACACCATTCCAATATGGCCACTGCCATTATGAGTAGTTTGTTTGGGTTTATTCAAGTAGTCTGTCTTTTATGTTGATGTATTTAGGTATTTTATGGGTTAATGTGCTCACTTCCCCCATCCGTGAACAAGGCTACGGCTGAAACGCGTAGGGAGGAACTTTCTGTGTGAAAGTAAAATTCTTCTGCAACTGAATGGAAGTGTCCTGACCTTTTCTTTGGTTATAAGGAAATGTTCAGGATGTTTTATGGATATCCCCGAATCCATGGTTGGACCGCCATGTTAATGAGCCTCAGTATTTTGGGAATAGCTGGGTGAAGTTTATGTATACTTTGAGGCTTCCGCAAGATGGTTTTGCTGTGGGTTTGGATGTGAAGCTGGAGGAGAGCACTGTTTGATTCTTACGTGAAGTGATTATTTCTTGTGGAACGCTGCGGCCACCATATTGGAAACAACGGGGCGGCAGGACGCTGAGCGTAAACACTGTTGGGAACGAGAAAAGGGAGATTGACGCTGCTCCGATTTGTGTGCAACGTGGACGATATTTAAGTGGATTGAATCTCGTTGATATGCAGGTCTAACGGTAAGCGGTGTGCAGTGTGTGACGAATCCACTACTGGGTGCTTGCAGGTCTGTGTCCTTCAAAGCGTCTAGTGTTATGACTCACACCTCAAGAAATATGCAATGTACGAGTATGCGCAATGGTACTCTAGAAGATTGGAGGGAGTGTCACTGTGTGTAGTGTGTCACTTTAGATTTGCGGGGTTTGATATTCTGTCTTGGTGATACACAAAGATTTTTGAATGGCGAGAGTTAAAGACATGTGCAGACCTAAAATCAAGTTATAAAGTATTTCCGTCAGTGCACACTAAAATAAAATAACGAAAACATCTAAATAATTACAGTAACCTTCCTCTGGACGCCAACCCCAGCAACTTGTGGTGTGGAGTGGGCTATAATAGATCTAAGGTGATATATTTTGGATGCCCACTTCCAGCTCTTTTGTTTGATTGATAGAAACTGTTTTCACACAGAGATGGCTTCCTCGTTAGAAGCTCGCAGGAAAGAGAAATCCAGTAAACTCTTCTTTACCCAGGAAGATTCAGGTGAACGACAGGGGATACCCTCTGCAGGATCTGCATTGAAACTCCAACTATTCTATGACAAATTGGAAAAGTTTTTAGAAAAGAACTTTCTAAATGGTGGGAGATTGAGTCTCTTCAACAGTATATTGATGTTGAGCGTGTCCCTAGGGGTTTACGCATTTATACAATTCCGACTTATGAGGATCCGGATCCAGAATTATTGGAGGAGTGGGCGGAGAATGCAAAAGTAAGCTCTCTCAATATGATCAAGATTTTGATCAAATATGCCTCCAAAGATAGGGCCAAGATTATTGAGGAGATAGATAAGGTAACCATGGAAACTTTGACGATGGTAACACAAGCCACCTTTGATGAGGTAAAAGAAAATTTTGATAAAAAAACCTCTAAATTTGAAGAAGAAATTACCATAAAAAAACAGAGAAAATGTATACGGGATTTCAAGGATAACCAATCGGGAAGAATTTTGACCTTTCACCGGAAATATGACTACATGTACTCTTAGGAATATAAGGAACCAACACCTCTGGCTGCAGGGGTTAACTCTGGTATTAACTAGCGTGAACCTGAAGAGAGTGATGCCTCGGACAGCAATCTATCGGATATTTCACATACTTCCCTTGCAAAAAACACGGGGTCCGATAATAACACTAATAGAGCTAATTTTTTAAAACAATTCCGATTGCTCAATCAAGGAAGGACAGACCTAAAGAAAGATTCATTTAAACCAAGGGGCAGGAGACCCGGGTTAAGAGACAGAGGAAGAGGAACTATGCAGCAAAGATACGAAGAAGGAAGAGAAGGTTCCATGCCAACAGGAATGACAACAAGGGCACGGAAAACAACATAAGAACTGTAGTTAATCTCTATAGTAGAACACTGTTGGCTGAGGAGAATAGCCTATTAGCTTTGGGCCTATCTTTTTGTCCTATTAAGGGTTTAGATTATGTTCAGACAAGAATAGACCTTTTTCATTTTGTGAGAAAATTGAAGTTAAAAAAATGGTTTCAAACCAAGGTAACAATACAGTCAGATGCTTTGGTAAAAGCCCAAACGAGCAGGTTCCGAATTTCAGATATTGATTTGTTACATACTTTATCCATTTTGGATGAGGACACACAGGCAGATAGTGATCCAATTATGAATTTGGAGGATTTGGGTCTGGAAACAGATATTGCATGCCCTAGTCCATTCAAACCTAAATCTACTTTCTTACCAGCTGTATAGAGTGATGCCATAGAGGTTTTTGAAAGGGACATGATTAACCAGCTTAAAAGAATAAGGGTTGACACAGGGAGTAGTACATTTGACAATCTTTCACCCTTGCAAAGATTGGCACTGGATGAATTAGCCAAGGATTCCAGTATTCTAATCCGTGAATCAGATAAAGGTGGCAATGTCGTTGTTTCAGACAGAAAGCAATATTTGCAAGTGGGTGAACAACAGCTTAAAGTGTCAGAATGCTATGCTGTAGCTGAGCAGTCAGACTTAAAATCATCCACTGTGAGGTATCATGAGATGGTAACGGAATGGAGAGAGAGGGGACTAATTGAGTGGGAAGAATATAAATTTCTCAAATATGACCACCCTAGGACACCAATTTTGTATCTCTTATCAAAGCTTCACAAGGACAGTCAGAACCCCCCAGGTAGACCAATTGTGTTAGCAATAGGTTCTTTACTTAATACCTCAAGATATATTGATTATTTTTACGACCATTTGTGGAAAGCTTACCTCCTTAAGTGAAGGATACCACACAGTTTTCAAAACTAATGGATGGTTTGAGTTTTGGAGATGATTTCTTGCTCTTAACTATGGATGTTACAAGTCTATATACTTGCATCCAACATGATTTAGGTTTAAGGGCTGTTAGATACTATATGAGAGCCAGATCCATCTCACACCTTAGGCATACAGAAATGATTTGTGATATGATTCGGTATTGTCTCACTAATAACTTTTTTCTCTTTGATAATCAAGTGTATTAAAAGTTACAAGGGACAGCTATGGGTACATGCTTCGCTCCCAGCTACGCAAATTTGTTCACGGGCTGGTGGGAGGAGCAGATCTCCATTAATATTACTGATTATGAGGACAAGGTTGTGCTGTGGTGTCGGTTTATTGACGACATCTCTGTATTATGGAAAGACAATAAAAATTCAGCAATGAAGTTTGTAGCAGCTTTAAATGTAAATGAGTACAATTTACATCTGAGTGAAAAACACAGAAAGACATCGATTCAGTTCTTAGATGTGGAACTTAACATTGAAAGTTATTGTGTGAATACCAAACTGTGCGGAAAAGGAACAGCTGGCAATAGTTTGTTAAACGCTAAAAGTGCTCATCCTCCCAACCTGATTAGGAGCACTCCATATGGCGAACTATAATGTACCAAACGGATTTGCAGTACCAATGATAATTATCAACAAGAATGCACGGTAATGTGCAAAAGATTTGCAGAGAGGGGTACAGTGAGCAAATTATCAATACAGCAATGAAGAAGGTAGAGTGTCCGTCTAGAACAGACCTACTTTATCCATCACATAAAACCAACATCAATGAACAACAAATTAGATTTATCACAACTTTTTCAAGTCAAGTTTCAATGTTAAGACAGATTCTGAATAGGAGTTGGCATATTCTGCAAACAGATCCCCATTTGAAGAATTTTGTCTGTGATTTGCCATCCATCCCCTTCCGGAGAGGGAGATCCATACGGGGTAGCTTGAGGCATAATATGGTGGTCAGTTCGAACAAGAGGACACAGGACAGGTCAAGTCTTTCAGGGTTCTATTGCTGTCAGCAGTTTAAGGCTTGTAGGTATAGTGCTAATTGCCTGGATGTCATTTGGGGTAATGGACAGAATACGTACAAGATTCAGGGTCATTACAATTGCAATACAGAATTTTGTGTATACTGTTTGAAATGCCCATGTAACAAAATATATGTGGGGAGCACTAAACATAAAGCAAAGAAGAGAGTCCTGGAACATATAAGAGCTATATGTAATAATGACTGTAATTACCCTGTGGCAAGACATTTTCAAGAAGAACATCAGGGTAATGAGAAATTGCTCAGCTATCTGGTTTGTGATCAAGTTAGATCTGATATGCGGGGTGACAACAGATAAAAAAACATTACAAATATTGAATCTAAATACTTCATTAGATTCAGGACTCTCCCCCCTGGGGGACTTAATTCCAGTGAGGAAATGAGTAGCTATTTAGGAAAGTGATTCTGGGTATTAGATGAGTTGAGGGTTAGGTATATACTTTGATGACGCTATTAATGATTATATTTTTAGTGTGTAAATATTTGTAATTTTGAAAGGGTTTTCTAATATGGGGTGTGGGGTGTTATTGAGCACTTTTAAACAGACTCTCCGGCAATGGTATTGAGTTGTGTTCAGTATACCTAATTGAGTGCAAACAATAAGGGACCTTTGATAAATCTAATGATTTGTGCAGGGCATCCTTCAGTTACGATGCCTGTAATTAAGGAACACATGAATAATGCTATTTATGCATATTGATAGTATAATTATAATTGTATGATGTTGATGACCCTAGATATTTGAGTAATTTTATAAAAAAAAGTTTCCAAAAATAAGATTCCAAAAAAGAGCTTCTAACTTTTGGGTGGGCACTATACCACATTCCAATATGGCCACTGCCGTTATGAGTAGTTTCTTTGGGTTTATTTAAGTAGTCTGTCTTTTATGTTGATGTATTTAGGTATTTTATGGGTTAATCTGCTCACTTGCCCCATCTGTGAACAAGGCTACGGCTGAAACGCGCTGGGAGGAACTTTCTGAGAGAAAAGTAAAATTCTTATGCAACTGACTGGAAGTGTCCTGACCTTTTCTTTGATTATAAGGAAATGTTCTATATATATATATATATATATATATATATATATATATATATAAATAAATAATGTGTTAAATATACAGATAGTGTTCCCCAGGAGAAACGAACATTACAATAAAAGTATCCATATACTGCACTTGCCACATAAATCTACCATCTGCAGCTTATGCAACAGATGGTATATGTATGTGGCATATGCAGTATATGTGTGTTCACACAGTGAAAGGGACTGTGCAGAGGTTGACTATACATCTTTCAGTTCCTTATTTCCGCATTTGGTGGCTAAACTGATACTGAGATGAAATGCATGGCCATACAATATTACCAAGTTTATAATAGTGCTAATTAAAAATAAAAAATAAAAACAATACTGTGAAAAAACTGCTGCATTATGCCATATAATTTAGTGATAGCAATTTGACATTTCGCAAAGAGGATGTCTGTGTATAAAGTTGCTTATGCTACTTTGTGAATGTGTGCTTCTTGAGCTAGGTAGAGCTAGGTTTGTAGCTTTGGGAAATTATTTTATACTGGCAATGGCCCAGCATCTCTCACAACAATGAACTTTTGCATATTCCCTAACAAACGTATGTTATAGTACTGGGCATGTGGCAAGGTGGTGCAATACTGTGCTTTTTTGTCTTTTTAGTGTCTTTGGAGAACCTGCAGATTCAGTAAAGAAGATAAGGTAAATTGACTGTTTTTATTTACGGTTGCACATGCTACACAGGCACACACATTCACACCCAAACCTGCAACCCTCCTAGCATTTTAGAACAGCAAATCAGCCTTTTACATAGGACAGTGTTTTAGAAGGATGGTTATAGCCAGTAGCAGAGATGGTGTCTCAGTGGATGACTGCTGCCCAGACCCTAACTCAGGTTATGGAGGACTAACCTGATTCAGGATTAGGTCTGAAACAGTAGATACTGGGATAGCATCTCAGGGGGAGGAAAATGGAGCAAAAGCTGGAAGTGATTTTTCAGTCAGCAGAGTTCCATCCAATGACTCGTCTTCCAGCAATTCTGAGGGACAAGATGTCAGTTCTGCTGTCCCTTCTCAGGCAGTCTGTGCAGTGGGGCGACTGTAGCACATCAAACTACCTCTGGGAGAAGGCACGTGTGGCAGTAAGCACAAACGCAGTGCTCTCTTGGCTGCCCTCCAATTTAGTTCATCCCCGAATTCCACCTTTCACTAGTGACGCTGGAGGTAAAGTCGATACAAAAATGTTTTTGCCAACTGATTACGTCCATCTGCTTTTGAAAGTTAACTTCCTTGAGCAAATTGTGCAAAAAACAAATATGTGTGTGTTGGACCTGGCCATTGTGGCAGGTTCATCCCCTGACTTTTTGCCTAATTCCTCCTATTTTTTCTGACCGCTCGCTATTGGCTCTAGGACTCTGAACTTTATCACTGCTGACCAGTGCTAAAGTGCAGGTGCTCTCCCATCTAAAGTTGGTATGATTGGCTTATACCTAATTGGTATATTTAATTTACCTATAAGTCCCTTCTACAGTGGTATGTCTGGTACCTAGAGCCTGTAAATTAAATGCTACTATTGGGAATGCAGCGTTGCTTGCGCCACCCACTGAAGTAGCCTTTCAAACCTGCCTTTTCATAGGATTCCATTAGAAATGCCCTGCTGTATATTTAGGGGGTATTATCTGATTTAGGAGTGGTAGCTTAGGCATGTTTGGTATGGGTGTAATGGTGATAAGAAATGCTGCTTACTTGTGTGGGTGTATTTTTTATTACTATTACAGAAATGCCACTTCTAGAAAGTGAGCATTTCTCTGTGCTTATGACTCTGGTGTTTTGCAGCTTGACTCCAATCCACGTCTGGGCAGAGTGACAGTTGGGCTTTGTGTATACTTTGCAGACAGCCTGTACACAGGGAGGGAGGAGGTGTCACAGAGGTGCATCTGCATATTGAATAGTCTTCCTTGGCTGAGAGAAGGAAGAGGAGGAGGACACCTACATTTGTAAAGGCTGTGCCCTGGCCTCACACACTAAGGTCAATTACACCCCACTGATGTTTGGAGCCTGTGCTGGAGGAGAGAGGGGGGCACTCTAAGAACCAGTTATACCTGGTTGGAACCTCCTCTCCACTTCCATTGTAAAACACTGTAAAAAATTAGTATAAGTACAGGGGAGTTTTCCCCACAATTTGGAGACTCTTGGAGACATTATGGAACTAGACACAGAAAGCTGGAAGGACTCACCAGGAACCACGATGGAATGCTGCTGCTATGCTGACCCGGAACCTGCTTAGTCACTGTAAGGACTTGCCACTTGCTTGCATCCTCATTGTGCTGGCCTGATGCTGGGCCCCTCCATCTGTGGGCCTTTTTCTTGGACTCTCATCCCCCAGGGGCAGGGTGCAATGGCCCCCGACTCCTGCAACCATGTGAAGTACGAGGAGTGCTTCTATATTAGACAAAACTAGTGCTTGGGAAAGCGCTGCTCCTTTTATTCTTCAAGCGCTTTGAAAGCGCTCCTTGCAGCCCAGAAACACCACTGCAGCCCGAGCTCATTAAGGGAGTCAAAGCATTGTGTAAAATGCTGGTGCCATGGAGAAATCACCGCTGCTACCCGGGCTGTGATAGGTGCAGCACCGGAGTAGCGCTGCTCTTGGTGCCCCCGGGGGTACGAGGAAATTACTGCAAGAAGAAGATTGAAGCTTGCGCGCTCCTATCGGGCCCCCGGGGTGAAGCGTGCTCCGAGGAGCACCCCCAAGGCACAGGCAGGCACCTACCCTGGTGCCTGCCCTCTCTGATGGCTCGGCGTGCCGCTGCGTGTTTTCAGTAAACATCGGGTGGGGAAGGAGGCCTCATCGTAGGCTCCCCCACCCCACCAGGCCCCTTTTCCTGGTTTGGAAGGGCAAGAGGGAGAAGGAAGCCTCGCCATGCCCCACCAGAGCCCAAAGTCATTCCTCAGGTCCGCAGGTGGGGTGGAAGCCTTGCCGGAGGCCCCCCGTGCTGCCGGTCCCATTTTTGTGGCCCTGTGCCATTGCGGTGACCCCCCACCCCAGAGTGGAAGGGCAAGTGAAGGCCCGGGGGGGCCTTAGCAATCACGGGCCCCAGGAGGGGCCAGTTACAAATCGTTGGGGGGGGGGGGGGGGGCGCCCCCCTCCTCGCTAATCATTGTTGGCAGACTTTGGCTCCCCCTCGTGAAGGCCGGTTGAGGCCCAGGGGGGCCTCCAGCGATCGTGGGCCCCAGGAGGGGCCCATCATTAATCCAAAGGGGGTGCATGCCACTACTATCAGGAGGCCCCCGTTTGGCACAGAGGAGCGCCGGGGGCCCATTTTTGTTCCACTGGCACTGGAGGTGGCTCATCATGGAAACTAGGTACTACTCAGAGACAATGTATATGATATAAGTTCTTTCTAGAGACTTAATTGGTGTATATGTTGGCTACCTGTTTTTATGATGTTTTCATAGGGGTAATGAAATGTTCTTTTAAAGGGCATAACATGCTAATATCTTTTTTCTGACTTGCCATACGTTTTATAATGTTCATAATATGGGCAGTTGTGATATTCTTATGACAAGTGCTTTGGTGTAATAACGTGTTTCCTGACTACTGCTTATGTTGCAGAATACTAAGTAACCTGTGTGTTATATGTGACTACTGCTAGTTTTGCAGAGTAACTAATGTGTAACATTCTCACAACTGCTAAGGTAGCAGCATATTACTGATATGTGATGTTTGGTCTAATAATTGCGTTGTGTACAATACAGTATATTTTCATATACCTTGCTGTTGTTTCTCTTTTGTGGTGGGATAGTGCATCACGTGTGTTCTGTGTGTTGTGCAAACGCTTTACACATTGCCTCTGGGTTAGGCCTGACTGCTCGTGCCAAGCTACCAAAGGGGTGAGCAGGGGTTATCTTGGACATGTAACTCCCTTGCCCTGACTACAGTGGGTGGGTTCTGCCTGGCTTAAGTGCATAACCTAGCCAACCAGAAACCCCATTTAAACAAGTGTGCAGAACAATTTCTACGGTAGTATGGAGGCACTCCAGGGCCTTATTCTACGGCACACGAGTGGACCCCCAATTTGCTTGAGGGATTGATATTTTTGGGACTTTCGCTCAAAATGGGGTTAGTGCAGAAACTAACCTTGTAGTCCAACTGGTCTACTTGAATGTTTAGGTAACTCCCATTGCCACACCATACATGAGCAGAGATCGTTTTTTGCTATTGCAGCGTATGGTGCATTTCGATGACAATTCTGTTGCACTGCCCCAGGACCATCCAGACCATGACAGGTTGTTCAAAATTCTACCTGTCGTAGATCATTTGTCTGCCAAATTTCCAGAGAGCTATACTCCTGAAAAGAGTATAGCCATTGATGAATCCTTGATTCTTTAAAAAGGGCGGCAGCTCTACAGGCAGTGCATTGCGAACAAAAGAGCCCATTATGGCTCACTAAGCTGGACATGACTTGTGAGATCTCTACTGGCTATGTGTACAGCTTGAGACTGTATACAGGGGAGGACTCCACTCTAAACCCTGTAGGTTGCCCTCCCAAGCTAGGAGTCACAGAAAAGGGTGTACGGGAGCATGTCCAGGCACTCCTTCATAGATGTTATAACTTTTCACTAGACAATTTCTATACAGGAGTAGAGCTGTTCAGTAAGCTGTACAGAGCCAGCACTATGCCATGTGGTACAGTTCATTGTCACCACAAGGGATTCCAGCAGGAGCTTGTTTGTAAGATGTTCCAGAAATCACAAAGTGTTAAAAAAAACTGCTTGCAGTCAAGTTCTCCGATAGGTGTGATGTGTACACACTTGCTACAATTCATGATGAGAGCACTTCCCCATCACAGTTCGGGGTCAGATGGCCAAAGTTCACAAGCCCACCTATAAACTTGATTACAAGTACATGGGCAGAGTGGATAAGAACGACCAGGTTTTTCCAGCCATACAAAGAGAGTCATAAAACTCACACTTGGTACAAGAAACTGTTTACCCACCTGATCCACACAGCAACAAACAAAGTGTATGTTGTTTTTCCTCCGACAACCACAGGAAGACATCTTTCAATCAATCAATTAAACAATTTGTAAAGCGTGCTACATACCCGTGAAGGTTTCAAGGCGCTGGGGGGTGGGGGGGGGAGGGTGCTGCTACTGCTCGAAGAGCCAAGTCTTGACGAGTTTTCTGAAGGAAAGAAGGTCCTGGGTCTGTCGTAGATCCAGCGGGAGGGTGTTCCAGGTCTTGGCGCGAGGTACGAGAATGATCTGCCGCCGGAAGATTTGCATCTGATGCGGGGGATAGAGGCGAGGGCGAGGTTAGCGGAGATGACGGGTGGGTGTGTAGGAGCGGAGTCTGTTGTTCAGGTATGATGGTCCGGTGTTGTGGAGTGCCTTGTGTGCGTGGGTGAGGAGCTTGAAGGTGATCCTCTTGTTGACGGGGAGCCCGTGAAGGTCTCTTAGGTGGGGGGTGATGTGGCAGTGGTGAGGGATGTTGAGGATGAGTCGGGAAGAGACGTTTTGGATGCGTTGGAGGAGTTTGGATGGGATACCGGTGTAGAGGGCGTTTCCGTAGTAGAGTCTGTGGCTGACGAGGGCCTGGGTTACTGTTTTTCTTGTTTCTGTTGGGATCCATTTATAAACTCTGCGAAGCATGCGGAGGGTGTTGTAGCAGGAGGAGGAGATGGCGCGGACCTGCTTTGACATGGAGAGTGAGGAGTCGAGGGTGAAGCCGAGGTTTCGTGCGCTGTCGGTGGAAGACCCAGCGTGGACTGCCACCATGAGTTGTCCCAGGCGGAGGGGGTGCACCCAAGGATGAGGACCTCTGTTTTGTCCGACTTCAGTTTTAGCCGGCTGTCTCTCTTCCAGTCGGTGATGGCTTTTAGTCCCTCGTGGAGGTTGGTTTTGGCGGTGTGCGGGCCCTTGGTGAGGGAGAGGATGAGTTGGGTGTCGTCGGCGTAGGAGATGATGTTGAGGTTGTGCTGACGGGCCACTTGTGCGAGGGGGGGGCCCATGTAGATGTTGAACAGCGTCAAGCTGAGGGATGAGCACTGGGGTACGCCGCAGATGATGTTGAAGGCTTTGGATTGGTACAGGGGAGGCGGACTCTTTGGGTTCTGCCGCCGAGGAAGGATGCAGTCCATTTGAGGGCCTGGTCCTGGATTCCTGCTGCGTGGAGGCGGGATTTTAGGGTGTGGTGACAGACGGTGTCAAAGGCGGCTGATAGGTCAAGGAGGATGAGGGCTGATGTTTCTCCATTGTCGAGGTGGCTTCTGATGTCATCTGTGGCAGCAAGGAGGGCAGTTTCGTGGCTGCGTCTGAAGCTGGACTGGGAGGGGTCGAGGATGTTGTTGTCTTCGGGGTACCGAGTGAGCTGAGTGTTGACGATTTTCTCGATAACCTTCGCCGGGAAAGGGAGCAGAGAGATGGGCTGGAAGTTTTTCAGGTCCTTGGGGTCCGCCTTTGGTTTCTTGAGAAGGGCATTGATTTTGGTGTGTTTCCAGCTTTCTGGGAATCTTGCAGTTTCGAAGGAAATGTTGATGCCTTTCCGTATGTGTGGTGCAATGGCTGTCTCTGCTTTGTCGAAGATGTGGTGTGGGCAGGGGTCTGATGGTGATCAGGAGTGGATGGAGTTCATGGTCTTGCGGGTTTCGTCGTCGCTGATGTTGGTCCAGGAGGTTAGTCGGCTGGAGCAGGTGGAGTTCGTGGTGGGTGGGGTAGGAGCGTCCAGAGTGTGAGGGGAGTTGAAGATGTCGTGGATGTCCATGATTTTTTGGTGGAAGGCAGTTGCTAGGGCGTCGCATAGTTCTGGGGAGGGGGTGATGTCGTTGACGGTGGCATTTGGGTTGGAGAGTTCTTTTACGATGCTGAAAAGTTCTTTGCAGTCGTGGGCATTGTTTTCTAGAAGGGTTTTGAAGGAGGATCTTTTTGCTAGCCTGATGAGTTGGTGGTGTTTGCATGTGGCATCCTTGAGTGCTGTGTGGTTGTCTGGAGTGCGTTCGAGTAGCCATATTTGCTTGAGTTTTCGGCTGTGGCGTTTGGAGGCTTGGAGGTCTTCGGTGAACCAGGTGGCTTTTTTCTTGATGTGGTTGTTCGAGGGTTTTCTGAGTGGAGCAAGGCGGTCGGCGCAGTCGTTGATCCATAGCTTGAGGTTGAGTGCCGCGATGTCAGGGTCAGTGGGGTTGACGGGCGGTTTCTGGGCTAGGGCCTTGGTTAGTTGAAATTTGATGGCTTTGTCCCATCGGCGGTGTGGCGGTTGTTCGGGGAGGTGGTGTTCTGTCTGAAAGAAGTGGATGCAGTGGTGGTCAGTCCAGTAGAGTTTGGTGGTATGGTTAAAGGTGACGTGGTTGCTTGTGGAGAAGATGGGGTCAAGGGTGTGACCGGCTGTGTGGGTGGGTGTGTTGACGAGCTGTGTGAAGCCGAGGTTGGCGAGGTTTTCGGTCAGGGTGGTGGAGTTGGTGTCATTGTTTTTTTCGAGGTGAAAGTTCAGGTCCCCGAGGAGGATGTAGTCTGTGGAGGCGAGTGCGTGGGTGGTGGCGAGGTCGGCGATGGCGTTGCTGAAAGGTGCCCTGGGGGTCTATAGATGAGTGTTCCTCTGAGTGTGGTGTTGGGGTCGGTGCGGACTTGGAAGTGAAGGAGTTCGGCGGGGCTGAAGGAGTCGTCCAGGGCGGTTTTGACTTCGAGGGTGGCTTTGTCTCCTCTGATTCTGTTGACGCAGTCTCGGCAAGTGACTTTGTATCCGTTCAGGATGGCTATGGCGATGTCGGGTGCTGAGGAGTCGTTCCACCAAGTTTCGGTTAGAAAGGCCACGTACGGGGAGGTGGAGTCGAGCAGGTTCCAGACTTCGATGGCGTGCTTGCATGCTGAGCGGGTGTTGAGGAGTATGCAACGGAGGTGGTTGGTCTTGATCCTAGGAGGTTTGTGGGCTCTGTTGCAGGTGAAGCTGCAGTTGTGGCAGGAGAAGGGTCCGTGTGTGCTCTTTGGCAAGGCCTGGAAGCAGGTGGTGTCTTGGCTGGTGTTGAGTGCGCGGAGGGTGTCGGTGTTATAGCGAATGCTGACGGGGTGGCTGTTGCTGCCATAAGAGGAGGGGAGGGTGGGAGTGGCAGCTGGGAGGCGGGAGGGCCTGGCGAATGAGAGGGCTGGGGACGCAGGGGTGGGGAAACCAGCAGCGAGGAAACGGTGAGAAGGAGGCAGGAGGGGCCGCAGGGGACGCAGCGGCAGGGAAACCAGCAGCGATGAAACGGTGAGAAGGAGGGGGAGGCTGGAGGGGCTGCAGCAGCAGGGAAACCAGCAGCGAGGAAAACAGTGAGAAGGAGGGGGGGGGGGGGGGAGTCGGGAGGGGCCGCAGGGGACGCAGCGGCGGGGAAACCAGTAGCGAAGAAACAGGATGGAGGTGGCGCGGAAGGCAGAGCAGGGAGCAACCTGCCTGCAGAAGCAGTCTTTCCTTGTCTTTGTTGTTTATCTTCGAAATTCTTAATGCTACAGAAGCAGCGGCCTCCATTTTATATGCTCTGGAAGACGTGGTAAGGCTGCAGAATCGACATTTTGCTGTTCGCATTTCTGAAACAGCTAAAAAGACTCAACCATGTTATTTTTGTATAGTCTGCTCGAAACTGAGAAAGAGGCAAAAGAGCTGTGTCTACTGTCCCCAGGTCCCATCTGATCAAGCCCTGTGTTTTCCTAATTGCTTAATGTTGTACCATACAAAAGTGAATAAGTGGGAAACTGGCTGGGGTGGAGCTGCCTTTGGCTGTGCATGCAAACCAAACTTCCAAGGGCCCCTACTTTGCTAGGCAAGCACCCGTAGAATTTTTGTTTCTCTACTTGAGGAAATAATGGGCTTCCTTATGGCCTGCTCAACACTTATCTGCCGTCAGAACGTAGTAAGCGTTTTGTCTGCCAACTGAAAAGTCCATTATAGTCCCCATAATGCAAATAATATTGGACAGAACATATGCCAAGTTGTTATAGAGTATTCTGGGTGGCTACATTTTAATGGCTGGACTACATTTTGAAGAGCTTTTCAGCAAACTTATGTATACAACACAAGGACCACCCTAATAGCCCACGAGAACCGTAATATGTTAAACAAATGTCCTGTGGGACGTATTCACCAATGTTTCTACTTGCTTTGAAAGTGTGCAAACTCAGTAAGTTGTATCAAAATCAATGTTACTGAAAAACAATACAGGGCACAATATCTTGTATTATGACAATTTCCACATCTTTAGCTTAAAGATAATATGCATTTCCTTGTATATCCCAATCAGTACAGACAACATAGTGCTCAAACAGTGAAAAAGCAAATACACACAACAATACACAACCTTTAGTTCTGTTCATTGTCTTGTTCTGTGCTGTTGTATAGGTAGTTATTCACTGTCAGAGCACTGCTTAATTTCCACTAAGATGGGTATATAAAGACGCACAACGCACACCTGAAACAGCTCCACTGACTCCCAATCCATGGTTCTTTTCAAACTCCTGAAATACACATTGAAAGTCTTACACAGCACTGATCCAGCATACCTCAATACCACCTTACATTTCAGAAACATTCAGATACCTTTGCTGAGCCTATGCAGCATAGGAAGCACCAGAACAGGACAATAGGCTTTTCCTAATGGACTCCAAAAGGGCAGAATGACCTGGGGCACAAAGCTGAACACTTGGCACTTCAACTAGGTTCCTCCATGGATCAGCCATAACTTCTCTTTCATCAGCCAAAGGATACCCTCGTGGGTGATAGTGCATTTTACAAAAAAATCATACAATTACGGAGAAACTGACACCCAGCGCTACACGTACGGATAAAATATTGCTGCCATGCTCAAGACCTAGCTCTTCAACTGACACCTGCAGCACAGTGCCTGGATTTTCCCCGGGGTGATTTGCCGTGCTATATAAATAAGACTTGATTGATTGAGATTGATGTTCAACCCCATAAAAACTTAGTAGGTGTTCAGTTTGCTGTATGATAAGCCGATAACTGTCGCAGCACTGCACATAATGGTAGTTGGAACATATGTTGCGTTCTCATGCACTACGTTGTGTGTCTGAAACTATTGTCCTTCACACTTTAGGTGTTCTCTTAAGGAAACTGTCAGTAGTACCCAACATGTTTGCCTTAGTTTCAAATGTAGATATGTTCAGTCAAGGAATGACGCCTCGGAGGCATACTCTACCACCCCCAACTTGCATCCAAAAACAGGGAGGAGTTGGATTTACCACAGTGAGTGCGATAAAGATGCATGTAAGACATGTCTTCCCGAGCCTAATGTAGCTCTCATTGGAAACATTAGTAAAAGTTAACTAGGCACGTGTTCCATAATGTTCAGAATGAAGGGGGTTACTTGACAGGTGGTGAAAATGTAGTCAAACCGTTTTTAAATTTGTGAAAGTTGTGGATGCATCAACTGCCAACATGTCTGGACATAAATAGGGATTCCATCCTGTGGCATATGAATGTGAGGGGCCCTTGCAAGATAGCGGAATGTTGATTTGGGTGCTCTGTTTGATTGGGCACGTGACCAGCAGAATAAAAGTCTACTGTGCAGTGCATGAATGCCGTGTGAATGGACCAGCTGACCGCTGTGTCCGCCCACCTAATTTATATGTACATACAGGTCAGTATTCATTGCTCATCACCACCTGGGAAACCATAGTGCTAAAGGGCAATAAGAGCTGTCTACTGCCCCACTCACCATGGGAGATATATCCCATGATAAGAAGGGCATTTAAAAAAAAAAAAAAATCAAACTTCAGGATTTTGTTTTTTAAAATTTTAAAAATAAATGTGATGGGTGACAGTCATGTTGATGGAGTAGTGTGTCAAACTTAAAAAACAACTGACAGCAACTGCTGTTTCGGTTGACTGCCAGATTGGTTGTCATTTCTAAATTTGGCAGGTGGAGTAGTCTCAGCATGGCAACAGAGTCTTTAATAAGAACTCCTTGATGTTTTTTCCCCATTGAGAGTAGTTGTGGATTTTGGGCCCTAGCTCAGCCGGCAGAAAGGCAAACCTGCAAATTTTTTAAAGCAAGACAGCCAGGGGAGTTAGAGGGATGTATGGCTTGTGTGGCTCTCAATGTGTAATATTACCCAGGAGCCCTTGCAAACATCGAACTTTGGTAAGTAATACACATTTTCATCACATTTCTTTGACAGAAAGACATAGAATATGTTCCCACACGTCTTCCGACAACAACGTTAACCTTCTTGTATGGGTGGGCAAAGAGAAAATGAAATGAAAGGCCCTAAATCGCTATGTTGAGAGATAAGTAACAATGTAGGTGCTGAATCTGGGGCTGTGCTAAGGCATCATCCATACAAGCCTATGAACCACAGACATTTTCGAAATCTAGACAACCAAAGGAGTTTTGGATGGTGTGCCTTGTGTAGACCCCACAAGGTTTTCTTACCCATAATGCTCTGCAAATCTCAAACTCTGACTGAAATCAAACATTTTCTTTCCATTTTTTTGATGGAAACTTCCAAAAGCCAACTCCCCATGACCTTGGTTTGATCCGTTTCTATCAGGGGCACTGGGCCTACCCACACAAGTGAGGTGTCATTTTCATCAGGAGACTGGGGGGTGCTAGCTGTGTGGACGTTTGTGGCTCAACGCAGATTCCAGAACTTGCCATCACAGAAATGTGAGGAAAATGTGCTTTCATAGTCAAAGTTTGAGGTTTGCAAGGGATTCTGAGTAAAAAAAGCTTGTGAGAGTCACTCAAGTCAGCCCACCCTGGATACCAATAGGTGTCTAGTTTTCAGGCTGGCTAGGTTTCCCTAGGTGACGGATGAGCTGGAGTAAAAAATCTACAGCTACTTACACTGGAAAAAAGGGTCAGTCTGCAGTGGGAAAATCCGATGCGTACATGTTGTGTTTTTGGGCAGTTTCCTGTCGCAGACACTGGACCTAACCACATAAGTGAGGTACCATCTTTATCAGGAGACTTGAGGGAATGCCAGGTGTATAGAAAATTTGTGGCTCCACGCAGGTTCCAGAACTTTCCATCACAGAAACATGAGGAAAATGTGTTTTTATGGTCAATGTTTGAGGTTTGCAAGGGATTCTGGGTGAAAAAAACCTGGTGAGACCCACGGGGCAGCCCACTCTGAATACCCCTATGAGTTTAGTTTTAAAATATGTACAGGTTGGCTAGGTTTCCCTACGTGCTGGCTGAGCTAGGGTCCAAAAATCTAGAGCTACCCACATAAAAAAAAAATTTAAAAAAAAAAAACAGCCAGTTTTCAGTGGAAAAATGTGATGTGTTCATGTTGTGTTTTGACCGATTTCTTATCTCGGGCACTATCCCACCCACACAAGTGCGGTACCATTTTTATTTGAAGACTTGTGGGAGTATACAATAGCAGAACATTTATTACCGATTGGATTATGCTGCATTTGTGCCTTTCAAATGTAAGCAAGTGTATAAATAGTAAGACATTTTCAAAAATACCTCTAAATCATACATTAGTACGGGTATCCACAAATTAAAAGATGTACAAATAGCCACGGCTGCTAAACTCTATATCTTGTGCCCATTTCAGAAACACATAGGTTCCCTTGATACCCATTTTTTCACTATATGAAGTGTTCTATACTCCAATCAATGAAAAACCACTGCACATTGCAACTCAGTTGTTGGCTCTGGTTACCTTGGGAGAACCTACAAAGACTATATATCCCTGCAACCAGAAGGGTCTATCAGACAAAATGGTATACTGATTTTGTAAATTGGCTATCGTGAAAAAAGCCAAACATGAGAATGGTGTCATAATTTTTCAGTTTTTTTCCTACTCATCGTCAATATTTATTTATTTCAATAGTTATTTTTGGGGGGAAAATCTTGCAGGATCTACATATATGATCTATTGTTAAATTCTCTCTGCTTTTCAGAAATCTACAATTTTCCTAAATTACCAATGGGTTTCACATAGGTTTCCACCATAAACTAGAAGCACCAAAAATAGGAACAATGGGCTACCTCTTCAAAAAAATGCCAAAAATGTAGTACAAAATTTGGTTTTTTGATTCAGCTCTGCATGTTTCTGAAAGCAGGGAAGATGGTTACTTTAGTAGAGGAAAAAGTTCATTGATGCAGTTTAGGAAAAAATCCAGAAACTCATCTGGAACACTTTTTCTCTATTATTTTGCCAATTTTCTCATTCCCCTCCAGGGCAATCCACAAACCCTAGGAGCTTTTACAATCCACAAGGTACAGGGTAAAAAAGGGTGCAAATTTGGCGTGGATACTTTATGTTGAAAAAAAGGTTCTGGAGACCTCAGTGTGAAATACCCTAAACAGCTCAATATTGCTCGGGTGGGGATTAGGCAGCAGCTAAGGGAGTCATTTTCTACCACGTGTGGTTCAAAATGCTTTGCATAACCCCTTTCTATTTCAGACCATAAATGGTTCTGGGTCCTTTGTTGGGGGAAGGAGAGACATGGGAGCAAGTAGTCACAATTATTTTATTACTGTACAACCGCAAATCATAACATCAATAGAAGTGCACTGTTATAAGTCAAACTATCAGGCAGTCAAAATATTTTGTAATTGTATTGTATTTATATAGCGGTAAATACTGAATGGGGAAGGGGTCAAATCAATTGCATGTTTCAAGAGTTCAATAGCAGGCATCCTAGTCTGTGGGGCTTTGTTAAAAATGGGGTATTTGGTTGGCAGTCAGGTAACCCCCGTCCAAGCAAGGACCCTCACTCTGGTCAGGTTAAGTCACATACAATCCAAATTACCCTGCGCCCACCTTCTGGTAGCTTGGCACTGAGCAGTCAGGCTTAACTTAGAAGGCAATGTGTATTTGTGCAATAAACCATGCAATAATAAAGTATAAACACCACAAAAGTACACCACACAGGTTTAGAAAAATATAGAATATTTATCTGGATAAAATAAGGTCAAAATGATCAAGATTTGCTAAGTACTCGTTGAAATAATTATTTTTATCATTCTCTAAAGTGATAAGTTCTTAAAAGCAATAAGTGTCTCTTGCAAGCACAAAATACCTGGTTTGCGTCTAAATTATCCACAAGGGACACAGAGGAGGGGATGCATGGAAACTGGGGAGGTGTGTGTCTGTTTCTCCAGGCGCACACAGACGATGCATCGATATTTTTTTACGCTGCCTGGGCCTTGCGTCGATTTCTGGCGCGCAGACTTGAAACCTCTTCGGATTGCGCAGTATTTGGACTCCCTGGGGACGATGCAGAGAAACCCTGGCCATGCAGGACGAAGTCAAAGGAGCTGCATCGATCCGGTGGGCGATGCGGGGAAATTTCTGTTGCATGGCAGGCACTGCGTCGATTCTTCTTGCAGGTAGTTAGGCTGCATTGTTCCGGCTTGGTTATGCATCGATCCAGTGGGCCGTACGTCGAAGTTCCAGTCGCAACGCTGGTACTGCGTTCATCTCCACTCAGGGAGCCGGAATGCGTCCCGGTTCGACGTGCAGTGATTTTCTCACCGCGATGCAGGCTGTGCGTCGTTTCTGGCATGCTGTGCGACGAAATTTTGCAGCACAAGGAGTTCTTTGCAGAGATGAAGTCTTTTTGGCCCTGAGACTTCAGAAAACAGGAGGAAAGCTCAATCCAAACCCTTGGAAAGCACTTCTCAGCAGAGCCAGAGGGCAGCAAGGTAGCAGGGCCACAGCAAGGCAGCAGTCCTTTTCAGCAAAGCAGTCAGTTGACTCCTTTGGGCAGCCAGGCAGCTTCTCTTGGCAGATTGCAGGTTCTGGTTCAGAGTTTCTTCACCAGTGGTATCTTGTCCAGAAGTGTCTGAGTTGGTAGGGTCAGAGGCCCTGTTTAAATACCTAAATGTGCCTTTGAAGTGGGGAAGACTTCAAAGAGTGGCTTAGAATTGCACAGGGTCCCCTTTCAGTTCCATCCTGCCTGCTAGGGTCCCAGTAGGGGTTTGGCAGTCCATTGTGTGAAGGTAGGCCACTGTCCTTTGACATGTAAGTGTCAGGCCCTCCACCTTCCAGCCCAGGAAGACCCATTTAGTATGCAGATGTTTGCAGGTGTGACTAAGCATCCTGTGTTTGGGTATGTCATAGTGAAATGCACAAGGGGGCTGTCAACTAACCAAGCCAGACGTAGATTGTAAGGAACAGAAGGATTGAAGTGCACAGAAATGCTCACTTTCTAAAAGTGTACTTTCTAAAATAGTAATATTAAATCCAACTTCACCAGTCAGCAGGATTTTCTATTACCATTCTGGCCATACTAAATATGACCTTGTTACTCCTTTTAGATCAAAATCTACTACTCAAACAGTAGATGTGGGTAGTCCTGACGGAGCAGGTCTCACAGCAGTGTAAAACAAATTTAGGAGTTTTACACTACGAGGACATATAAACGACACAGGTACATGTCCTGCCTTTTACCTACATAGTACCCTGCCCTATGGGGTACCTAGGGCCTACCTTGAAGGTGAGATATGTAGAAAAAGGGGAGTTTAAGGCTTGGCAAGTACTTTTAAATGCCAAGTCGAACTGGCAGTGAAACTGCACACACAGGTCCGAGACATGGTTAAGGAGCTACTTATGTGAGTCCCACAACCACTGCTGCAGGCCCACTAGTAGCATTTAATCTACAGGCCCTGGGCACATGTAGTGCACTTTACTGGGGACCTATAAGTACATTAAATAAGCCAACTGGGTATGAGCCAATGTCACCATGTTTTAAGGGAAAGAGCATATGCACTTTAGCACTGGTTAGCCGTGGTGAAGTGCACAGAGTCCAAAAACTAGCAAAAACAGTGGCCAAAAAGCGGGGGGATGCAGGCAAAAAGTTAGGGGTGACTACCCTAAGGCTGTCAGACTTTTATAGACATAAGAGCAGAAAATACTTGTGGAGATGTCGGCTGTATTTTAAAACCTCTAATTTCAATTCAGTTTACCTGTCCTATACATTACAAACCTTACACAGTGTATTTGGGTCTTAATGAGCCATGTACTATGTGGGAGTCTCATTCTTTCTGATTTCAATACTCTCTAAACTTCAATAGAGTTTGATTCACAAAAAGTGTTCAGCATAAGTCCAGGTGGGCCTGTTATATATCACATTTGCAGGACATCGGTCAGCTACATGGCTAAGTTACATTCAGATTAATTATATGGCAATTTCTTATGTAGAAATCCTAATAATCCACCATGAATCTGTCCTGCCGGGACCTTTGTTGCACATCCCTGATTTAAATGAATTCTCACACATTTCATATGTCCTGACTATATAGGATTATTTAGATTTCTACTCTACCACATTTCTGCCAAAATATTAAATGCAGCTGACTTACTCCTCTTATCCCTGTCTACTATATAGAAACATTTAGGTTCAATGGAGTGAAAGACATTCTCTCATTAGTGGCCTCCTTTTTAAGAAGCATTCCGTACTCTCATGTCTACAGAATCCTACACAACACTGACTCATTCCTGCATCACTCATCTCAAACATTTCAGCGTCTCAATCCAGCCAAGTCAGATGTTTTTGAGGGATCTTGCCAAGAAATTATTGTGGGCTCCACACAGCAAAGGCACCTGCTTGTAAGTTAAAACAAAATACCTCCAGTGAAAGAGAAACATAAGCTCTAGCATCTGGCACCACCTAGTGTTGTTGCCCGAATGTGGATTTACCTTAAAAACACAAAAGACAAGAGGCGTCTGGCAAAGCAGGATCAGTTTGTTTAATTAAACATTACGGACGGGAGAGCAGTTACAGAACATATGTCTGAGGACTGTCTCTTGATGAACATTCATTTGCAATAGGCTTTTGTGCACCTCTCTGGATACCATACAGCAATAAAAAGCATTCCTTTCTTTGTAAAAATGTGAACAGTTATCATTGAGTCATAAATACAGGTCCAGATAATGAATGAAGGTGGGCCTCGACCTAGTGTGGACACACTATGGGTCAGTGAGAATGGGTCTAGATGTCCAGCATAAAGGACACCTTGGTTGCTGTGCTGTGTTCTGATTGGCAAAATGTTTCTAACTACATGTAGCATCTAGCTTTATGGTGTTTTGGAAATGCACACACCCCTCTGGCCATGTGCGTTTTATCAGGGCCAATCTCCGGGGACCATTGTGGTGTCACTGCAACTATCTGTGGGATCTCACCTAAGTTTCTCCGTTTGTGTGTTTGTCTGCTGGATAAGTGTTACCCCACTTGTGACCTGTCAGTCAATAACCTCAGGCCTAGGTCTCAGAGCCTGCTTGACCATGTACTTAAGTGACTGGGTTGACGAACAGTACACAACGGGGAAATCTAATAAAGGCAATGGGTCTTCGTTCGTGTACATGAATGTATCACTGTGTGCATCGACACTGATAACTCCAATATTAACAGTGTTATAGCCTTGTTAGATGCTTTAACATTACCAGAACAGAAAGAAAGCTGAAATGGTGTGTTAACCATCCATTTACATTTATTTGTTCAGAGAAGCTAAATATCTTGCAAATAAATCCAGCGCTGTGCACTACTGGAAAGAATTCACAGCTAAATTGTCTTTTTAGTGAAGTACAAGCTTTGAAAGCACTGGCAATCATTGAGCATGGTCGGGCTTAATTCACAGTCTATAGATACATCTTGCAGTGAGTGTGGACCCCTGCAAATACATGACATGGGGTAAATCATGCTGTCTCATTCACACCTATGTCACATGCCTCATACTCTTCAACAGTTTCGATTATTCCTATAGCACTGGCCTCATGAGGTACCATTCAGTCTCACTCATCGTCTAGTAGCACACCTCAGAAAGTGGTCTCACTCACTCCCTCCCACAGCAGAGGCTTCATACATTACCCACTTCCCCAGTGTTACACATGACCCTCACCCAGCCCTTCAGGGTTTTGAGACCCCACTGCCAGCCCCCGCTGCCCGCTTCTCTACTATAAGGCAGCCAGACACCACTCCCACAGGAGACAGACAGGAACAGAGCTAGTACTGCAGACGTGTGCAAATTATCAGAGAAACCAAGGGTAATGTTAAAAAAAAAAATGCAGCCCTCGGAAACCATTATTCGAGACTTGATTAAAAAAATATATATATATTGAAGACTCCAGCTATTGCTGAAATTGTAGAAAACTGCCCTTCATGACCTTATGAGTTGCACATGAAAACTTATAGGGTAAAGAAGCAACTACAGGCAAATAATGACAATATACTCTCATTTTGTTTTAATTTCCATAATTTAAGTAATCATGGACCCTTACTATCTCTCACTGCCACCATCCTTCCCTACTTTCAAGTGTATACTTGAATACAGATTGTGGATGTTAAAGTGTGTTGGTCCAGCATAAGAAGAGAGGCAGGGTGGTTAGCGAGTAATACTCAAGTGAAAACAAAGATGTCAATATGATCATCTGTTTGCAAGTGGTCAGTCTCGATAGAAAACCAAACCAAAAGGTGAACATTAACAGGCAACAAAGTAGGAAACTGAGGAAGCCATCAACACGTCTACTATTGGTACCCCTCCCTGTGCCGCCCTGCCCCCTTTAACACCCGTGAGCCACGACTGACTATTGGCATTGACATTATCAGTAAGGTAAATAAGAATAGATGGGAACAAATTACAGCAGGATTTAGAGTACCATGATCAGAGTGTGCTCATAAAGGGATACTTTCTTTCCTGAGGACAAAGTCTTCTGCCCTGTGCCTGGGCCAGATACGTTACCCTTGGCCCACATTTGGTGCACACTAGAGCAGCTACAAATTAATCTCACCTATTAAGAAAGTCACGGATCACCAGCAAAATGAGAAGTGATCACATAACCAATAAAATACACGCGAGCACTCAAAGAGCACCAAAGTAGACCGGCAGAGGTAACCTTAAGGCAGTGATGTTGGCGTATTTGAAATATCCTGCTCCAGAAAATACAATACATTGCTTATTTTAATATGCAACCCCTTTCTGTGAAATGCAGATCTTCGTTCCACTGGTAGTAATAAATACTATCTACTCCACCGGATCGTACATTCTGACTAAACAAGTCCAATTATCCACTGCACTATAATTTTCCCACTTAAGTACTTTCATCTTTATGCACCACAAATGGCGCCACAATAAAGGTATGTAATCAAATCTAGCTTCCTGTGGCTATTTGTGTTTGTTTTGCCCAGAAAGATGACAAAATATGACAAAGGAGATATAGGGTATTTCCTTGGGCACTACTCAACAGTTTTCTGGATACCCTGCTGGTAAAGCACGGTTGGGTTACTTTTCTTCTCAGCATGTGGGTTCAGTCCCGGGTGTGACAGGTCAAAGAGAGCTGTGAGTTGAGTAGAAGTATTTTTTCTTTAAATCGGTGTCTCCACGTCATTTCCTTTACCCACACCTGGTCTGCTCCAGGATGGAGGCATGGGTGAGCACGGAGGAGAAATAAGACACCCTTCACTCTGTTATAGCTTCTTGTGCCTTCCTGGTGGATGACCAACACTCACCTTAGGTCCCTGTACTCCTGCGAAGTCTGAAATAGGGTTCTTTCTTCTAATGACCGCATTTCTTTAAAAAGAACAGGCTAGAACTGCTCCATTGGGCTATTTCTTTCGGGATTTGTGTTAGTTTGTGTATTTGTTCTCTTCCTCTTTGGCTCTCCATTCTCTATGGAGACTAAGAAAATGTCCGAGAAACCTAATGCTATAATTTTCGCAGTGGCTGCACATTTCTTTGTTCCAGGAATTCTCCCACAAGTGTAGTTTGCATCAGATACGAGAAAAACATTTGTTTGTTTTCATTGTGTCATATCCTTGTTCTGCATTAATGAGCTAGTTAGGGAATTTAAAACCCAAGGCGATTTGGTACTGACGTTTAAAGAACGGCTCAGCCTCCCTCGCGTGCTCCTGAAGACCGTTCAAAGCGGCAGAAATCTTCTGAGCACGAGAGGCAAACAAAAACAATGCACTGGTTTATGAAAGTGTGCTTTAATCCAAAGAAACACTGTAGTACACTTAGACTTCTTTACATTTTGAAGTATACGGATCATCTAGAGCGAAAACTTATTTTCTGCTTAATCATGGTTCAATTTCCTAATAAGCATTTGCTTCAACAGGAAATTAAAGTACTCGGCAACTAGTCTTTCTCGTGTTAGTGTGCCTCGTGTTAACACTAACGTGAGAAATTCATGTTTTGCATCGATCTAGTCTGGCATCTGTTAGCAGCAGCCAAGGACAACAGAAGTAGGAGAATTTGCCAGGTTCGTGGATGAGGAGGGCCTTAAGGGTGCAAATAATTCCAAAGGACCTGGTAGTCATGTAGCATTCGCTACTCTGAATATTCTAACCCTAAGTGTGTTACATTTTTGGGATGGTCGCTGGTAGTGAGTAAGTATTTCATTATTGCGGGTTAATAAAAATCATGGCAATTATAAACCACTGTTACAACAAACATCAAAAAGGCAAAATGACAGTAACTGCACGGAAATAAAAAAAGATGTTAAAAAGCCCAATTCACTCTTGAGCCCCCTTGCCATTATATAGGACGATAATAGATATTAAAATAAATTAAAACCACTCGATCAAAAACAACTTAAAATATGATCTGAAATTTCATGATTGTATGCATTATCATATGTCCACTGTGGCTGCCAACTTAAGTGCTAGGAAAACTGGAATCAGCTCTGTAGCCAAGTTAAGTCTAGCTTTGAAATATAGTATGCTACGAATTGCCTTAAGGGCTACTTACTGGTTTGCGTTTGGACTTATGCGATCATGCCTCTATTGAAGGTCCGTAGAGCACTTTAGAGGTGTGCAATTAGAAATTAAGCAAAAGCTAACAATTTAAAAATTGCTACAACAAATAGGTGCTAACGTGAAATAACCGAAATCCTGACTTACAACATGTTTAGCTTACTTTTGGCTTAACGACCACTTTTTAGTTTACGATTTAAATCTGTTTTATCGTTCAGAAATCAATACTCAGTAAACAGATCGGTATCAGTGCTCGATATAATGCCCTTTAAAATATTGTTAAAGTTTGACAATGTAAATTGACAGCAGCTAAGGATAATTGCTAAAATGCAAATGCAATGCAGTATCAAACTTCAGCTCAGTACCAGTGCTTGGAAATTGCCCTTTAAAACGTGATGTTAAAACTTGACAATGTAAATTTGACGACTTAAATTAACTGCGTCTAAAGACAATTGCTAAAGTGCAAACTTCAATACAGAAACCGATAAAGTCCTCTGGGCAGTGCCACCATACCCTACCCTGAAGTGACTGCTGTCATGGGCAGGAGGTACGAGCACACACGTCTTAGGAGGAAGATAGCCAAACAAGGGGTTTTGGGAGAGAGAAACATTCAAATGGTTATGGGCCCCAAACATCGAACGCCATCAAGCCCCGTGGACAATGACAGTACGGCTAGACGGCACAAATTTCACAAGTGTTTTTCAAAAAAAAATTCTGCTTAATTCCGACAGTCCATCAGTTTGCATGGGGCCCAACAGAACCTTTCCATAAATTGTAAAGTTGTCTAAATGTCCAAACGTCCAAAGTAGTTGGCAGTTTTGAAATGGGGTCAGGCGCAAGGAGAATTAGCAGCAAAAGGGGCCCGCCGTGGGTGCTAGCAGCACCGGCCACCTCGGCAGTACTCGGCAGGGCCCATGGCTATACGCCTTGAGAAAGGAACAATCCCCCAAGCTCACAGTGCCTCTGTCGCTCCTTGGTCCTTGGCCTTTCTGCTCCTGGAGACGTGCAGGCTGCTAGTTGCTGTGCTGGATTAGGGTGGCGGCAGCAACTGCTGTTATGTTGGTGGCAATTACAGTGGGGCGACCGAGCATCTGTCCGCGACAGCAGGGCTGGCAGCAAACAGCGTGCACACAAGACCGCTGATCTAGAGCACCTCGTCTGCCTGGGTTGCTAGTGCAGTCTCTCAGCCTGACAGCCTTGCTCGACTCTGCCGATGGCCTCCACAGCTGCAACTCGTAACCCGCCCTGGCCTCTCTCCACACCACGCCTGATGTCCACACCTTGGTTAGCCACTCCTACTCCTCCACTGCAAATTCTGCCTGCGTTGTGTTTTAATAAACCTCTTGAAATAAGATAATGGGTGCTATCTAAAACAAAATAGCGTAGAAGATATGAACAATCCATCCTTGAATTGTGGGATTAAATATCCAGATTTTCATCGGTGCTTGCTGGCAACACACAACTAGCATGGCCATGCAAAGTAGGTAAAAGACCGCCTTCAGGGTATGGGTTACAGTTTTCCCCGAGCCCAGTCATATAAACATTGGGCTGGGGCTGTGGTGGCACACGGGTCCCTTCTCAGTCCAGAGAGGAGCTAGTGCCTGCAATCATGAGACATGGCTTGCTTCTTCCATTTTTCACCTACAAAGCTGCAGGGGCGTGACCACACACAAGCCCTCACTGCAGAATGGGGTACCAGTGGGCCTTATTGAGGAAGATCAGAAGTTTGTCCAGGCTCCTTCCGTCACTCTCCTGCCTTGGAAAGTGTATGTGTTGGACTGTCCGCTACTGCACTCTTACACATGCAAGGTGAGGAGAACTCCAGTTGCTCTTGCACCTTTTGGGCTGCTGCTAATACTACTTAATTTAACTTCACTCTAACATTCCTAAATGACAATGTCAAAACAAAATAAACCTGCATTGGCAAAAGAACAGCATCTCATTTAGTGCAATGCTCTGGCCTACACGAAGACCTGGACCTGGATTTTGTATCTGATGTGATGCTATGCAAAATGCAGCAGGAACACTGTTGATACACACTGGAAGCTCTAGAACCCAAATTAGCTTTTTTCAGTCTTCAGGATGCCAGAAACTGCTGCACCTCACATCACATTAGACCAGGTGTATCCAACCTTTTCTGTAACAAAAGCTACTTATGTTCAATAAAAATCATGCCAAGTTACTGATATTATTAGTGTTGTACAGCCAAAATTATGTTAGTGGCCACCCTATACAAGACTGCTAGCGGGGATTAACTCAGCGCATCAAGCTGCGTTGACAGCAGTAATGTAATAAAGGTTTTAGCAATTTGGAATGTAGATTTTAGAAATTAAACTATTTTTCTCCAATCATCATCTTATGAGATGTGAAGATAATGCACATTTTCATCTTCAATACACACTTTTCATTTTTGGAATACATATGTTAATTCAAACAATAGTCTCTAATTTAGTGACCTGGGCTGCAAGTAGGAGAACTATTTACAGGTATCTGGAGAGCTATCAGTACTCACAAGCTACTTGTTGGAGATGGCTGTACTAGAGTAAGCTACTACATTCTACTGGGTTGAAAACTGCATTCTTGAGGTTATCTGATGTTATGATGTTAGAACAAGATGCTACAGCCCCAGAAATGTGCAGAAGAAAGGAATCTGTATTTGCAAAGACACCTATAGCCAAGCTGAGACAATACCCAATCAGACAAATTAATGGGGTGCGAGTGTCTCTCACCAGCTGCAAGTAAAGCGATTATGTTAATTGTGGAGTTACAGAAAGAGTTGAAGAGCAACACAGAGTTCAATCTTTCAGTTATTGCATTGATGTGAATGAAGCCCTGTGTGGATTCCTAACAGGAGATATGTGCAATGTAACTTCCATGTAAAGATAAAGTTTTACCAACTATGTTAGACACATCTAATGCTACTGAGATCTGGAACGGGTCAGCCCCTTTAATTAATGTACATGTAGTTGCTGCAGAGTAGCAGATAAAAGCCACTAATTACTTGCACAGGTTGGTCCTTACATATGACCCTGCACAACACTATTTGGCACATTTTCAGAATGACAGGCCCCCGAAGTCCACTATCAGACCCCAGCCCTAACATCCTTCACCACTGCTTTACTATCCACCACAACACTACGACTACCATACATACATTATTTCTCCACACAGCCCCAACAGCAACATCTATTTTTTTTTTTTAAGCAAAGAATGTCATATAAATAAAAAAACAGACCGATTAGGTTTGTTAGTAATTGCCGAAGGTGCATGGTACAATCTCTAGACGTCATTCTAATTGACCATCTGTCAGACCCCGTTCCGAGGGCCACAGTGCAATCAGGGCAAGCAGGGGCTACTGGGCCTCAACCCCAGTAGTTGGGATCATTCGCCCCTTTTGTCCGTCTGCAAAACTGGGCCAAGCACACCCCTACCACAATTAACTCTTATGATAGTGAGGGTGGCAGCCGAAGGCTTCTCAGAGAAGAAGCCTGGTGGGGAACGACTCAAATCAAGCAGTGAAAAAAATGTACACAAAAGCTTAATGTCGAGCATAGTGCTGTTCTTTTAAGAACAAGAGAAGTACTTTTAGCACACCACAACCCAATATGACACAAAATGAATATGCAGCACTCAGAGAAGGTATTCTATGGATTTTACAGGGGTTACTACACAGACAAAAACAAGTTTTAGATTTACTCACAGGTGCTGCTAACTGTGGCGAAATGGAGCAGCTTTCGTGCGTTCTGTGACCTGGACGTCCGTCTGGACGGGCTAAATAGGCAAGTCTATAGACCCGTTATAATAACAACAATAAAGTCCAATCAACATCGAGTTCTCAGACAATTTACTGTGTGTCCATCAGAATTGTCCGAGGTGAAGTGCATTAGCAATCTCCAAGTGCCAGTGTCCAGTCTCCAACCACGCAGAGCAAGCAATTGCACTTGTCGTCACAGGGGCTCTCTCTTTACTTCAGGCCGATGCAAACTGCTGCAACGCAGGCAAAGGCACTTTGATCAGGTCGGTGCAGCACTCATGGTTGGAGGATTCTTTCCTCTGGACACAGTGCAGGGTCACGATCCTTGGACTGCAGCAAAGGCAGAGCTAGCACACGTGCACTGGTTTTCTCTGTAGCACTTGGAGAAGCAGACAAGATGGCAAGTTGCAGGTTCACATTGGCTGGGGACAGAGGGAGGCCGGAAGACACTTGGGAAAACTCCGGCTACACTCCCACAGCAGCACTATTCTCCTGCCTGCTGGTCTCGCGGGACTCGGTGGCTGGGTGAGGAGAAGGGCCAACATTTGCATTGAAAACCTTAAAGAAATCTTGTGCAATACGAAAACTATGGACACAGATTATAAATATTATAAATGACAATTCAGAGCCAGTAACATCTGACCCAGAACACTTTGGTCTCCAATCCCGCCCAGCAGCACCGACAAACATTACCAATTCAGAAATCAGGAAATTGAAGAAAAGTGCATTTATCCTCTAAAAGAATGAGCTTCGGCATTCACATGGCAGCTTCCTCAAACATATGTGCCACAAGGGCTTAGCAACCAAAGAGTTAATACTGCTGCCCACAAATACCAAAATGTAAGACCATTGTATTAAAGTTAAAAAGGGAATCTCTGCCTTCTGTTGTGTTTTTTCTTGCTAAACGTATTTAAACCACAGCAGTAAGCTTCCATATTCTTTGCCTATGCCACTTAAATGAAATGTATTAAAGAATTAGTTACTCACCTTTGATACCGCGCTTTCTGGTGGATACTCGATCTGACTTCAGATTCCTCACCTTAGAATTCTCCTCGTGTGCCAGACTGGATTTGGAACCATTTTTCCAGCAATGCTCCTGCATGCTGATAGGTGGCGCTTGGCTCTGCGCAGTCTCTGTACCACCCCGGAAGTGATGGAGTGGAGCAGCATATAAGTGCCACCGCTGCATGCTGATTTCACTTTCCTGCTTGACTTTTTCCACACCCTCAGATCGTGAAACGAATGCTGGAACAAGTGTGCCGGTTCCTAACTTTTTAGATGTTAACAAGAGGCCACACCACAGAACAGGGGAGTGGAAGGGGGTGAGGAATCCACAGTTTAAAATAGAGTAGCCATCCGAAAAGAGTGTTTCTTAAAGTAAATAACTTCTTCTGATGAACTCTTACAATTACGCCTCCTCACTTCAGAATAGATACTAAAGCAGTACCTCCCCAGGGTGAGGGTCTGTGGAGTGGATTCAAACCAAAAAGTCCTGTAGGATTGAACAATAGAAATGTCCTTCCCGATTGACCGTGTTTGTCAGGGCATTAAAGCTTTGTGAAAACGGTGCCCAGATGCTCATGTCATAGCTTGGCAGATGTCTGTGCGCCAGTGCAATGGGAGCAGCCTTGGCCCTGGTGAAATAGGCATTCCAGAGGCCACTTCTTGGCCAGTTTGTAGTTGTTCTTGATGCAAAGTACCATCCACTTTGACGAGGCCCTTTTCTGCACAGCCTTCCAATTCTTTGCCCTGGGAAATCCCACAAAAAAATCATTCACTCAATGTTCCTTGGTACGATCAATGTAAAAGGACCAGCTGATGAAGCAACTCCACCTCTTTCAAGGGGAGACGAGGAGGCAAAGAATGCTGGCAGGGTGATGGATTGGCCAACATGAAGGGAGGAATGACTTTAGGCAAGATGGCCATCTGAGTCCGCAGCATCCGTTTTTTGTAAAAATGGTGACAAGGGTAGTTGCCTGGAGTTCATTCATGCGACGAGCTGAAGTGATCACAATGAGGTGGTCGTTAGAGTCACCATACATAACAAAACAGCTTTGCACAGGCTGGAAGAGCATACCCATGAGAATTGTTAAGGTTACATTGAGGTCCCACTGTGGCATCACAGTCTGGGAAGAATTATGTGTCAAACATTTTAAAAAAGCACATCAAAACAGGTGATTTCAACAAGGACGGTTGGACTGGTAAATGCAGAAAGGCCAAAAGGATGGATAATTAACCTTTGATAGCGTCAATTCCAAGGCCTTGCTGGGCCAAAGACAAAAACAAACAGGAGAACATGACAGTTTGGCTTGTAAAGGGTCTGTCTTTAAAATTCTACACCAAGCCACAAATTTGTCACATTGCCTGGCATAAATGAAGTTTGTGGGAACGCATCTGGCAGCGAGGACTTCAGGCAGCAGTCCAAACCGAATTAACTGCTGCTGCTCAATCTCCATGCATAGAAGTGTAGAAAGTACAGATACAAGTGAAGGGACTGCCCTTCTGTTGCTACAGGAAATCCTCTAGAAAAAAAAGAGAGCCTGCTCGGAGGGCAGATGCCCATATCAAGTTGTGGGTACCACACTCTCCTGATCCAACCCAAAGTCACTATAATGACTTGGGCCCAGTTGTTTCTGATCTTTTTTTAACCTGGGACAGGTGAGGCATGGGTGACAAGGCGTACATGAGTGCTATGTTCCATTCGAACTGGAATGCATCTCCTAAGCAGTGCATTTCCAGAAGCCTTAATGCACAATACCTTTGACACTACACATTCTCAAAGGTAGAAAAAAGATCTAGCCAGGGCTCTCTCCAGTGCCAGAAGATACCCTGCACCACCTCAGAATTTAAACTCCATTCATGATCCACCAGACAACGCCTGCTGAGCTTGCCCGCCCTGACATTCAAGGTGATATAAAACCAGGGAAATGCCCTGATGATCCAGCCAATTCCAGAGGCATAGAGCCTCTTGTCAGAGGACCAAAGACCTCATTCATCCCTGTTTACTGTACTATGACATAATTTGATGTTGTCCCTGAAAGCCTGCACCACCCACCCTTTGATGGTGGTAGGAAGGCCTTCAATGCCAAATAAATTACCTGCATCTCCAAGAGATTAAAATGAAGCCGGTCTTCCACTGGAGAACAGGTCCACCTTCCCTAGCTGACCTCCCCAACCCAGCAGTGACAAATTAGTTACTACCATCAGCTCTGGGTTGGCAAGGGAGAAGGGCTTATTGCTACCCCAATTGCATTCAAGCAGCCACCACTGCAGATCGTGAATTGTCTTCCTAAATCTGGATGGCATCTGTCATATTTCCTTCGTGCTGGGCACACTGCAGAGCTGGCATATGCCCTAACGAAGTCTACCAGGGAGGTGTGAGAGGCTAAGAGACCAAGACACCAAGAAGCCTCAGAATTTCTCCTACAGAGATCCAGGACCAAGGTTAAAACATCAAGATCACATCCCGAATGTTCCAGACTCTCTTTGGTAGAGCCTTGATTTGCTCAGTATCTAGAATAGTCCTAATGAATGGCAATCTCTGAGGAGGAGTCAGGCGCAACTTTAATTAGTTGATTGTGAGCCCCAACGATGTTCGTCGATGTTTGGCAGTGTTCTATGACTGACTGTAGCAAGTATGCTTTTTACAGCCAGTCACTGAGACAAGGAAAAACAAGTGAATGTGTAACATGACCTCCTCCATCCCATCACGTTTATGAGCACCCAAGGGGCAGTGATGAGGTTGGGGGGACACGGACTGCAAACTGGAAGTGCTCCTGGCTGACCTAAAATGACAGGTAATGCCTAAAAGACTGCAGAGTATGCATCCTGCAGGTCCAGGAACGCCATCCAGTCTCCTAGGTTCAAAACACCAAGATCCAGGCCAACAAGCAGATTCTGAATATTTCCTTCCGCCTGAAGACAATCAGAGTTCAAAGGTCCAATATACTTCAGGCCCAAGTCCTTTTTCAGCAATAGGAAATAAAGAGAATAATACTAGTGCTCTCTTTTAGAGTCCAGAATCCATGTTATAGCCCTTTGAGAGCAGCACTTACACCTCGTACAGCAGAATGGAGAGGTGAGCTTCTGAAAGTCTATAAGATGTGGAGACGGGGAGGATGAGGTGGAACAAACAGATAGGGTAAGGTGTAACTATGTTTAATGATTTTCATGACTCATCTGTTGGAGGTGGTGGATTCTCATCATGGGATGAAATACAGGATCCTGCCCCTACTGAATTGGTGTGTGTTGCTAAGGGTAAACTAAAGCAGCTTAAATGCTGTTGCCACAGGGGAGGGGGACTGGGGTCCTGCTGGTCTGGTTATGCCTTCCAGGCCCTGTCCTCAAAAGGATTTAGGTGACTGCATCAGTGGCTGACACTGTATGCAAACCCCCTAGAGAAGCCCCGGAGATTACCAAAGTAATGCAGGAAATACCTGGTGGAAGTCAAGAATCCCATAGAGATTGCCGGAGCCCTACGCTCCTTAATAAGCCCTAGGGCATAATCACTTTTTTAAAAAAAAAAACAGCAAGAGCTTTGAATGGTGATATCCATGAGAGAGGCTTGCATATCTTTAGAAAACTCTATGGAGCGCACCCCCGTGTGTTGCGGCCGAGCACAATGGTGGTGCCACCCACCCTCCCCAGTCAGTCCAGACCATTTAGACCAGCACAAATTAAGTACTTGGCCATGTCCTGGCATCAGGAATTGTTTGAACCGGAGAAGCCATAAGGTCTTCTGGGACCACCGTCAACATCTCGCTGGCCATGTCTGAAAGAGCATACATATAGTGAAACAGCAAACAGAGTGCACTGACCGATTTCAGCACGAGGCTGGCCAAAGAGAACATTAGTTTTGTTTCAAGTCTCTTGAACTCCCCATCAGGAGGAGTAGCGAGGAACAACCCGGGGGTCAATTTTATTGGTTGAAGCCGTCTGAGCCTCTAGGTTTCGTGGAGTAGGATGTTTAGTGAGACTATCAAGTCGCCAGGAGTTGGTCTGTTATGCCTGGCCACTTGCCTACTCCCTGGCAGGCAGGAACAGGACTTTGACTAAGTGAGGGCCATCTTGAAGTGGAGCAAGGGCTCAGAAGTTGCAGACCATGGCTGTAGAATTTCGGTAAGTGCATTAGTCTTGGTCTCGACAGAGGGCCGCTGCAAATCCTGGACATTGGCTGCCAGTTGGACAACTGCAAATTATGTACTTTCTTCATCTGGTTGTCCAAGTTGCGATCCCAGCCTCATTTCAGGGGAGGTAGCAAGACCACTGGTATCTTGCAAATCTATATATGAACTGTCATCATATAATGCAGCAGAAGATCACCACCCCCAAACCCACCATCATCATCATTGCCCTCTGGTGGTGTACCTTGTTTAAAGTCAGAGTTGAAAAGCTAAAGGAGCTTCTGTTGGCATGACTGCCTTGGTAGAACTATTGGTGCAAATTCGGGCTGTATGATGACCAGTTATGCTTTAGTAATTTCGTAGCGCTAAACTGGTCGATATCGGGCTAAAGTTTGTTTGGTTAGGACATCGTGATCAGAAAACAATCCTTTTCTAGCACCATCAGCACCTGCTGTGATGAGTGGCAGCCAGCACAAGTGCAGGCACTGGAGTAGGTGTCTATAGGGTCGGTACTGGACCTGGAACAGGCCTTAATAGGCCAATCGGTGTAGGAGATGGGCCAACTAAAAGAAACTAGACTGTATATTCCAGAAGTAGGTTTGATCCCAAAGGTGCTCCGGAGGAAGCTGGAAAAATCACTGAAGATCTGTTACACAGCCTTTTTCAAAGCCTTGATTTGTTGAAGCATCAACATTGGCCTGGATAATTCGGGGGCACACCAGATCAGCTGGGGGATTAGCTCTGTGCTCGAGGACCCCAGAGAAGACCAACTAACATTGTGAGACACTTGCGCTTTCTACTTGGATATGACTTGGACATTCTTTTTTATATTTGCATTTAGACTGATTTGGGCTTTCCAGGGAACTTGAAGTTAAACCACATGGTGGACCTCTTGCGAGAGGGGCTCCGAGAGCAACACTGAAACTGCACCCGTTACCTGGGGTTAGGACTTGCATAAGTATCTCATCTTTTTGTTGTGTTCAGCGCCGTACAGCTTCACCTCACAGTCATGGATCAGCTTTGGGTACATTAGTGCGCTCCTGTCACATGACTTCAAGTTGTGTCCCAAGCCCAAACATCACAGACCACACCCTGTGCAGGTCTATTACCAACATCTGTTTTCTGCAATAATAGCATAGCTTGTAACTTGATTTAGGAAGGTACGTTGTTTCCTGGAACACTGGTTCAGTATGTTTTAGAAACCAAGAAGCCAAAAAATATGGGAGGAGACCTACAGGCCCATGTCGGAATGTGCAGGAAAAAAGAAACTGACGTCAGCATGCAAGGATGCCACTTATAGGTGCCTCCACTCCATGACGTTTGGGCATTATAGAGCCAATGCGGAGCCAAATGGCCCCAACTTGCAGTGTGCATAAGCATTGCTGAGAAAGTTTTCCGGATCCTCTCTGGCACCTGGGCTGAATTACAAGGTGAGGAATCTGAAGTTTTTAGTATCCATTAGAAATCAAATATTGCTGTACCACTGCAGACTTTTCAATTATAAATGGAGCGCATAAGCATGGACTAGCTGTCTGAAATAGGTCCAAAGATCACCTGAGAGATCTCAGTCAAAGTAGGTCAACTCAGAGTTCATTGAATACTATTTAATATTTTTTATCCTATTGTGTTAATGTGTGCACCATTGAAAAAAGAGAGTACCACATTTTACACCATTTTGATGCTTGTACAATTGGGATACAGCAAGCAATAATTGCTGTGAACAAAAATGTTGCACAAGAGCCAAAATGGCACAGACTTGATCTCACCCTACTTTTGCTATGCTGACATTTTCAAATGTGAAAAATGGGGCCATTTAATGTGACGAGCTCTATATTTTAGTAAAACCAGGTTGCTCCATTTTGTATTTTTATTTAATAGAAGAGGTTATAATCCAGTATTTTTTTTATATATGCTAAAATATGTAAAATAACGTAATAAATAATTTGTATAGATACATATAAAGGCTTCTCGAAGTATTTACACCATGTTTGCTGTGATGCAAAACTTATTACGAATTAAGTACTCAATGAAATCTGTTTGCCCCATTCATTAGTTTGCAATATAGAAATGTGTTGCAAAATGGGTTTGCTACTTTTGTGCTCCAATGAAAAGTTTATTTAATATGGCTCCGTGTGTTTGCGCTTTTTAAAGAAGCTGCACCTCTTAGTTTCCCAATTCTCTTGCCATATGTAGGGGCTTCCGTTAGAAGAATACGTCTGAAAGCCAGCCTGCTTTTAAATGTCTGATTCTGAGAGCTATATTTTCAAAATTGAGTGAAGTGGTGCTTCCTAGCATACCAAACGTACTTAAAGAGAAGGGATTTTCGTAACTAAGAAAAAAAATAATATATATATATATATATATATATATATATATATATATATATATATACATACACACATATACACTAGAAGCAATGCCGAAAATTGTACAGTAATTTAACGTTAAAACACAAATTATCTATGAACTGACAAGCAAGACTCAAACCAATACTGGTTAATAATCACAAATAAATTCATATAGTGAAGTGTTAGAAAACCATAATTTGCGTTTATGGTCACATATGGAAGTGCAAAACCACAGTACTAGTAGAAAGGCACCATTTAGTTTAACAATTGCAAAATTCTACACGACATCCAGGATATTTTGCAACCATATAAAGCCACTGAGAAATAAGCTGTTGCAAAAGTGTTGAACAATCCCAGCACAGCAATTAAGGCGGTCAGATAAAAGGTGACGTACAGTCCTGTAATAAGAGTTACTGATAAGCGCAGGCGACATGAATTACAACAGGAAACTAATTGACTGTACAGTGGCACTTTACTTAATTAGTAGTCTAGAGCAGTCTCAGGGAGCAGAAGGGGTGGGGCGGAGCACAGAATTGGGGGAGGGGAAATAAACATCAAATTATTTAAAAAAAAAAAAAAACGTACCTGAACACTGCATGTCGCTAAACTCTTCTGCTTCGTTGCTGGCTCTGCAGGCACAGACTCCCACCCTGCCCTGCAGTCAATCCTGATGCTACTCAGAGCAGCATCAGGAATGACTGGGGGCGTGCATGCTCTCTCCAGCCTGGTAACTATGTTGCTGGCCTGAAGAGAGCCTAATGAGCAAGTGTGTTTGGCCAGCCTGAGATGGCCTAATGGAGGAGTTACCCCTAGTCTATTGGCTATACACTACTGTATATCATATTTGTCAGAGCATCCGATAACAGGTGAATTGATATTTATAGCACCCTCCATTGCCCTTGAGTGGCAGAAATTGCCTTTTAGTTTGTCAGTTTCATTACTTAAATAGCGCTTACCGACCCTAGTGAGGTCGTGTATCACGGAGGACCATGAGGTTTTCATGGGAATGCAGAGGCACTGTGCACACAATGTATGGGGTGTGGCAGAGAGTAAGAATATATGCCATTACGGATACAGGTATTTACCAATTTAGGATTGATAGTATGAAATGCACAAACTGCTATTATGTGTATCATTTCAACCTACTGGGAGTCGTTCAGCAACCTTTGAGAGTAGAGTATGGTGTCCAGTGGCCCACACACTGGGGGCACTGTAAAACACTATGGGAATACTTCATCTGTTCCATTTAGAACTGGCCTCGGCCCCCCTTGGGAATACTATATTCAGTCCACCTGTTGGAGGCACTATTAAATCACTACAAAGGTAGTACAAGGGGAGTCCAACCCCCATGCAATGGAGGTCCACTCATTGGGGACACCGCTAAACCACAGCAAAAGTGTATATGGAGTACACGCAGGAGTGAGGTTCCACTAATTGAAGGAGGTGTTAAATCAACGTATTGGAGTAAAATATGAAGCATGCTCTTTACAGGAACTACTAAACAGCCACAAGATACTTATATAAACGTCATTTCCTCATGCCAATACATTTAACAAATAATGATAAAGACTTATGGTTCCACCCACTGACTTGGTTCCAGTATTATTTTAAGAGCTATGTTTGACTACTCTAGTTAATATAAAAAACTAAAAACATAACAGTCAATTCACACTTACTCACAAATTTAGATAGCAACCCATGAAATCAAGTGTTTCAACGTGGCGTCAAAAAGTTCTCGGCTCCAGAGCCCCATAGGCTCCCCTCCCTATGCATATAAATCAATATAAATACAGGCTTTTGTGAAATAAACAGGTTTGTATAAAACCGTAATGAAAAACCACTTTTGTCTTTTTTCTGAAAGGGGTTTACTATCAAATCCGAATAAAAAAAATTATTGACTAATCATTATTCTTGTTAGTGAGGCAAAAGTATGACGGGTGATGCGGAGGGCTTTAAATTTGACATTTGCAACTAAAGCATTCCGGACATACATTTATGAAGGCCTAGATATACGGTATTTTCACAGTCCAGCCTAAACCCTGACAAAATATTACACCGCAGACTGTATGTCTTTGTACACTTAAATTGCAAAAACTCTTTTCATTTAGAGTTCCCATAAATAATTATCCATAATCAATTAAGCATCTCCTTATTTCGAGTTCCTCGTAAATTGTTTTATTTGCATAAAGTGTCTCTAATTTATATTTAATAATTTTCTAGCACATGTGGCTTTACATAACCCTTTTGTGTTTCAGGCCATAAAGGGTCCTATGTCGGGGGGAGGAGGGATAGGAGATCAAGTAATTTGAATTATTATATCACTGCAGAACAGTAAAAGAAAACAGCAATAGAAAAAAAGTCTTAGAAGACAAACTATCAGGCTGTCAAAATATCAAGGGCCTGATTACGAGTTTGGCGGTCCTTAGACCGGCATGGCGGGGCGGTGGTCCGACCACCATCAGGTTGGAGGTCGGACCACCATATTACGATGCATTCCATAGATCACAAAGCACAGCATTCCCGCCGTCACCACCAGCGCTGCGGTGGCAAGATAGACCAATGAGGCTATCAGAGCCAGTGTTTCCGCTGGACAGATTATGATGTTGACCTCCACCATCGTGACTATGGCGGACCAACCACCATGTCCCAGCTGGCAGAAACGGATATATTAAAGTAAGGAACTCATCTGCAGGTAGTGTCACACGTCCTGTATGCCACAGAGCAAATCACACATGTCCTGCTGCTGTTCATAGTTGAAGCACAAAATTCACGCTGCTGTGGTCACAGCCGACTGTAAGATCACACACCTACCCGTGTTCCCAAACTCAACAACAGATCGACGTGGAAGAATCCACCTGGTATGTGGGTTACGCTACCTGGATCAAGTACACTTTTTTGGTATCCCAGGTCGGAGTTGTTCACAGCCATATGACACCCCCTTTGGGCATGTCACTGACACCGCACCACCACACTTCATAAAAACAAACATCTGATCATCCCAGTTTCAGGGACAATGAAGTGTACAGAACTTTGTGTCACGCAACATCACATCAACATCACACATATTTAAACTGACATTGTCACACTGCTCATACAGTATAGTGGGTGTGGTGGCTGTGTTTGTGGGTGTTGGGGTGGTGTTCAGGGGTATGGTGGATGTGGTGGCTGTGTCTGTTGGGGTGGTGTACGGGGGTATGGTGTCTGGGGTGTGTGGGTCTTTGGGTTTTAGGGTAGTGTCTGGGGGTATGATGGCTGCCCTGAACCCTAAATCCTATCCCTCCGTCCTAAAACCAAACACCTGTCCCAGCCCCACTTACCAGGCAGCTGTGTTCCGTTCCCACATGTTCCAGCTGTGTGCCTAAACCACGCATATGCATGGTGCCTTAAACCACGCATGCGTAGTTCAGGCACATGACTGGTTACAGCTGTGTAGAAAAGGATGTTTCTAAGTCACATGCCATGCTTCTCCCAAGAATTTACGAACTATGTGCACAGTAGTTTTGTCACTTGTGCAATACACCTGTACTGGAAAATATGACTTATGTAAAGGTGACAACAGAACTGGAGGAGTAAGAGATCTGTCATAAGTCAGTGACACACTGACAATGAAACAAAATGCACTTATGTACTAGTTCAGGTATTTACCTCAGTACCTATTCCTAATCTAGTCAATGGACTACGGCATTCAGTCCAAGTCTTGTCACTGGAGCCTCATTTTGGCCACATGCCGGGATCTGCACGTCTAGAGGGAGGGTGCATGGTGCCACAGTTGCATAGCCATGGTAACTACTCCAGGCTGGACTATGTCCCATACTAAGAGATACAGTTGACATGCCATGGACTCTGCAGGCTGAGCATACAGAACCTACAAGACACTCATATTTCCATCACTTCCATGCATGAAAGTATATCATGTGGCCAGCACCAATGTGGCTAGTGTGGCACGCTGAAGGGCACAGTGAGTGATTATATGCTTCTTGGCAAGTTTGGCAAGGCCAGATGTGGGCTGAATGATCTGCGGCACTACACACACTGCTTACAAGATACTCAAATGACTCAAACAGTAAACATACACAGTTCATGCTGTCATGCACATATGTTGTTTGACATTTACAACCATCATATCCAAAGATGTGTCACTGTATGGCTGTAAAGTCTCCTTGCCTACACATATCAATGTAACACAAGGATGATCTAGGCCTTCAAACACATCACAAAACACACAGTGTTATTGTGCAATACATAGAGAAATTTACGTCACTATCTCCACCATTTATGCCACACAAAAATTGACAACAGACACACAAAAATTCTAACTGCACACAAAGGCACATTGTAGCCTATGAGGAGGAAAATTATGGTGTTGAACAGAGTAAAATATTCCTTTGAGGTTCTTACCTGCTCCGCTGGTGAGCCATATGGCTGACCATACAGGGGAAGGACCTCTTCCACAAGCTTCTCCAGCCCCTCTGAAGAGAAGGCAGGGGCTCTTTCACCTGTTTTGCATGGCATGATTGCTCCTAGATGCGGCACCCAGCAGCTGAAATGGTGGAAGTGTTGATGGCAGCAGCGTCAGGAGTCGAGTGAGTGAAATTTGCAAAATGCAGCATACACATATGCCACGTTATGTTATGTTAAAATTGCTTATATAGCGCCTAAACTGCCCAGAGGCCTCATAGCGCTTATGCTGCAGCACCAACTTCTCACTGTTCATAATCGTATAGGACTTAAGCTCTGAATAGCCAGGTTTTTAAGGCCTTCTTGAAAGGAATCTCTTTTGCATTTAACCTAATATTAAGGGGAAGGCTATTCCAGAGTATAGCTCCTTGATATGACAACGACCTTCCTCCCCATCTTGCTTTCTTCACTGTTAGAACTGTGACCAGCATAGCTGAGGAGGATCTGAGAGGTCTGCTTGGAGTGTAAAAAGATGGCAATGTTTTGAGCATTCCCGGGCCTTGGTTGAATAAAGCTCTATGAATGTGACATAAAGCCTTAAATTGAATCCTTTTTTTTCTACTGGGAGCAAATGTAAGGAAGAAATTCTGGTCCGTATGGATTGTTGCTTAGGTGTTTTTAAAAGCAATCGTGCAGCTGCATTTTGCACCATCTGCAATCTTTGTATCACATATCTTGGTGATCCTACAAACATAAGTGGTCAGCGCTGCCAAGGGGCACAGCCTTTGGCCTGCGACCACCACAGGCAACAACGTTAGACTATGGTTGGTTCTTCCTCGGTTTAAACTGCCCACTGCACGGAAGACGGCCTTGAGCGGTTCCTAATGTCCAGCGAAGTAGGTCAGGCATCCACCATTTGGGAGGTTAGATTTATAGTTTTGGGCCCTGATAAATGCATCACAACACAAATATAAGTGTATGATCATCACCTACATCCTAAAGCAGCCTTGTTGTGTTGGTTTCTAATACACAATCATGAGAGTAGTATGTCAGATGGCATAAAACGGCAGTTTCTGGTTCGCAAAAAGGGGCACATGAGGTGCAGATAGCGGGTGATGCCCAAATCTATGTTGTTTACACCTGCAGGCAGTCATTGTAGTCACATTTTGCCCTTGAGTAGTAAACAGCTTTGATGTGTGATCATTGTTAAGTTATTCCAGTCATTCCTGCTTTGTCACATGGACTTTTGTCCTATACATCATGTATGTTGGTGTGTACACATTATTAATGCTCAAACTCTTTTGATGTTACAAATATGTACCCTGAGAGAGGGAGGAAGCAACAAGCTCTTGCCTACTGTCCACTGCCAGACCTTTAAACCATAGAAGAACATCACATCATCAAACAGTTCCACCTGAATCGGCAAACTATTGTGGAATTATGTTGTCAGTTGGAGACAGATCTAATGCCCGAAAACACTAATCCAACATGCATACCACATTTTGTGAGACTAATGGCAATATTACATTTCCTGGCCACGGGGTCCTTCCAATATACAGTGGTCCTACCTGGTGGTATGTCCCAACTTATGTTCAGTCTTCTGTTAAGACATGTGCTATCACCAATGATGAAGCACATGGACAGCAATATCTGGTTCCTCACACGTGGGGATTTAGCCAATGTGAAGGCTGACTTCTTTGGTTTTGCTTGCTTCCCACATGTGGAGGGAGCCATTGATGGCACACATGTTGCCTTAGTGCCACTGCAAGCTACTGAACAAGTGTATTGCAACAGGAAACACTTCTATTCTATCAATGCACAAGTTGTCTGCTAGTCGGATCTCTACATTTCAAACGTCTGTGCCCAGGTCAGCCGACAATTACTTTGTAATGCAGAGCAGCACCATACCCCAGCTGATGTCACAACTGCAACCAGAGAGAGCTTGGCTGGTTGGTACGTCACATCTGTCCTGATTGTGTACGTGCAACATCAGGTGCTACAATCATGAAGTGAGTGACTCACTGTTGCACCAATGTCTCATTCCTAAACAAGAGACTCAGCATATCCAAACTGTCCTTGGTTACCAATGCCGCTAAGGAATCCAACTACGCAAGGCAAAATCCGCTTCAATGATGCCCATGAAGGAACAATTCAGGCAGTTGAGCTGACTTTTAGGCTTCCTAAGGGTCAGATTTTGCTGACTGGACAGGACTTGGGAGCCCTCCTCTACTCGCCCGGTAAAATGTGTCAGATCACTGTGGCATGCTGCATGTTCTATAACATCGCCATGCGGAGGAATACCCCTTCCATCCTAGAAGGGGTGGGGGGGGGGGGGGCAATGGTGCCACTGGGAGAGATTACCGAAATGCAAAATGAAGATGATAGTCGTGAAGAGGAAGGAGCTGCCTTGAGACAAGATCTAATCAACAGCTTCTTCTCATGAGTGCAAGTATGTCATGACTTTGACTGTACAATGAAGTGGAGTTGTGATAATACCATGAATACTTGGTTAGGGGGCTGATGCTCAGGCAAAATCTGCCAAAGGGTGTTTGAAGAAGTAACTTTTGAGACCTCCACGTCTTGATGATGTTGCTTTGTTTGGGTCAGATTTATTGTTACCTATTTTGTTCTCAATATGCTTACTATGTGACTTGTGTCAAATGTATGGTTTCATATCTATACTCCTTGTTTTGTTCAGGTACCTTTACTATGACATCTTCTTGTGGGCATTTCAGAGTTGTGACATCGGCAGGTATGTGATGATGTTCGGACAAACGAAGTGGGCATGGATTGTAGGTCACACACTTTGGGTGTAGAAGACCTGTGCCAAGACAGCTTGCACCGTGATAGGCTAGAAGTGTAGAAGATTCCATTGAACAATTTCCTTGTCATGTGGCGGCCTTGATGCAGCATGTGTGTCATCATGTGGTCAGACAATATGTAGTCCTAGCTCAAATTATTGTTACTTTACCTTTATATTGGCTGAACACTCTTTTTGTATGAAATGTATGTAGCTGTTGATGTGCTTCATCACTGTTGGCCAACATGACTATGGCACATCACTGACATTTGTGTTATACCACCAGATGCAGAAGCACAGGATTGTAATGACCCTGAGATCAGAAACTGTTGGACGGCCATCTGTCTGAGTCTTGCAGTATATGATGTTGGATTACTTTTGCGTGGTTGTCAATATGGCACCAGCTGATGACAACCACGTTAATGTTTGCCTAAACTACAGGACAATATCTAATAAATCCCTTCCTTTCATGGTCTGGAGGTCTGTACCTGAAAATCTGATCATTTACCCAGTATGATTCAATCACGTATGATTTGCTATGTTCCAGACATACTGACAGCCTGAACGCTGAACAACGTAATAAACTCTCTTCTTTGGCAAGACACTTGTATGGATTTGTTTGTGTGGAATGGTTGCAATCTCGAGCTTGCCACGGTGTGCATGCAACATTTTACCACTTGCATAAGTACCCTGGATCATCATCGTATGGTTCATACGGTCTGACATATCTCCATGGCTAAATGTGAAATTTAAGACAGCAGACACTGAGTTTGTGATGTGTGAATTGATTGCAATGCTGTGCTTGGGGACTCCGTGTCCCAGGATCCTGCCGGGAGAGGGGATGGAGCCTGAAACGCGAGCGCTAGAAAGCGCATCGAGCATCCCCTGCAACGCGGGAAACCTTTGCCTTGCTGTGTTGCTGTGCTGCCCTATGCTTGGGGCCTCTGTGTCCCAGGATCCTGCCGGGAGAAGGGACGGAGCCTGAAACGCGAGTGCTAGAAAGCACGTCCCGCATCGCCTGCAACGCGGGACGCGCCCAGGCGGGCCTGTCTGCACCCGTCAGAAACCGGAAGAGGCCGGGCTATACCTCTTGATTCTAAGGTAGACATTTTTTTGATCTGACATTTTTCTTGTTCCTAGCTATATTTAATCGGCTCCTTCAATATTAATTACAAAATGGGGAAGCGTAAAGCACAGGGAGTCCTGTGGCAGCAGTTGCATCTCATCTAAAATCCCCAAATCCCATAAAAACTTAGAGATTCTCCAACTGTGCCACCAATGAAATTGATACTTTAATCGAAGAGGTGGAGTCTATGTTAAATGGGAAGGAGACCCGAGTTGCAAAATGGTCAACGAGTGCCACGTTTTCATCCTTTTTTAGGCCTAGATCACCTAAAAGGGCCATCCCAGCTGGCTGCATGGATCCTACCCTAAACTTGATAAATACAGAGGGGGTCGGATGATGCAGCTGATCTAAGGGCTAAAAGACAAAGTCTCATGCAACCAGTAGATGTGGGTGCTGCTGATGGAACTATTATAGGGCATGATTTACTCTGTTCCAATCGCTTTTATGCATTAGGAGACCCTGACCAAAACTCAGAGAAAGGTTGTGTGGATCCTAATTTGCAAACGTCAAGCAGACAGGTTATGGGTGGGAATCTCCAGAAAGAAGTGGTCAACCTAATTATGGACCTAAAACAAGAGGTAAAGGACCTAAAACAGACGCTGTATGAGGCTCTTACTTTACATCTTCGCCCGGAGACTAAGAAGAGGGTCGGGGAGATTCTGCATGAAAAAAGCTTCAAATCCACTCTACCTACTGCTAAAGACTGGAGCAAGGAATCTGGCGTGGGGCCCGACAATCTATTGACCAGAACAGGACTACCATCCTTCACAGTCTAGCCCCTGTATAAAAGAGCCATGGAATAGCCTTGCTAGACAACCTACAGGGAAAAATCACAACTATAAAAGCGACCATCTAATTTATATGTGCAATTTCCTGAAATTAGCAACAAACATGCGCAAAGATAGTCTGTCATTAAGTAACAAGGCCACCCATTGGATAAGGCATGTCCGGAAATGTGGCTCCATTATCCATTTAGATATTACTTTTGCAAAGCGCCATATAGGCAAGCAAAGCCATCTGAATATTGTTGAGCTAGTTCTAGATACTCCTGACCTGGTTAAAGGACTGACATCCCTGGAGGCCCTGAACCCCTTACACAATGGATCGAATATTGTTTGTCAAACAAACTGTCCCACCTGGGTCCCTTAGCTAAGGAATCATTTGCTGCCCCCGAAAGTGGGGTTGGTATTACGGGCTTTGTTGAGCCATCCTCTTCTATTCCAATGGTCTCTTCTGTGCTGTGGACACTCCCTGGAGAGAGTGTGAGACCCGGGGCAAGCAGCCGAAATCTCCAAACAAAATGCCAAGTTCTAATTTATCAGACATTGATTGACTGAAAGAAGTAACAGCCCGAACATTATTCCATTGTACGAGGGTGGGAATTTATATAGGAACTTGGAGGGGAGTTCCCAGGAGTCAATTGTGGGGTGTGTCACTCAGGATGGGAGCCAAGAGATAATAGATGATTTAGTAACCCTGCCTTTAGTCCCTCGCTATAAGGTTGGTAATATCATCCATCCTAGACCTAGACCTCTCCACTCCTTTTTAATTTCCTGCAATATAGCGGGCTTACGGAACAAGATTGGTGATCCAAATTGGGGTTCCTTTATTGACTCCTGTAGTATTTGTCTCTTCCAGGAAACATGGGCTACTACTAACGTACACAGACAAGGGTATATTTCATTCTGCAAAGAGGCCATTCCTTCACTTGTGGGGAGGGCAGGAGGAGGTCTTATTATTTGGGTAAAGATTTCTGAGGTAGGGGAAAGTAAAGGAAATCTACATGAATTCACCTGATATTTTGGCAGCTTCATTTAAATCAAAATTGGGTTCACCCCTTTTGTGCGTTAACCTATACAACAGACCAGGTCCCTCTAGTAAAATTTCAGAAACTGTATCCCTGCTAAATACACTTGTGGCTGATCTATTTCCCTCACATTTTGTCATCATAGCTGGCAACTTTAACACTTTCCTACAGCCCAATTCCCTATTTGCAGAGTTAACCCAGGAAGAGGATGCAACATGGGGGATCCCATCCTTTTCTATGGCAAGAAAGCAGCCTAAATCTAGCCCAAGGGTGTTGCAGGTTATTGAACTAACGCAGCTAAATGGCATACGGCCAGGGAATGTGAGTTTTCCTTCAGATATCCCAGCACGTGCTACTTTTTCTAGAGGGATCTATAGCAGCCTGATTGTTTATCTGGTTATTGATGTTAGGATCTGGCACGAAAATTAAAGTGGGAGACCAATGCTATAGTGATCACTTCCCCATTTTGTTAGAGTGGGTTAGGTGGTTTTCTGGTTCTGGAGGTGGCTAGTAATCAGTGTGTATTAAGATGGGAGGCTTTCACGAACAAAGGTCTCTAGGCATACAGTTGCCCTTGTATCTAACCCCTACTCCGCTGACCAAATCATGGTCAAACACATTGAGCTCTTCACGTCTCTGAAGGCCCTTTTCATCAGGGAAAACAGGGGAAGCGGGAGGCGTAGAATGCTTAAACTAAATCCATGGTTTAACAAGGCCTGTAGGAGGGCCAAGCATGGCCTTTTGAAAGCAGTTAGGCAACAGGACAGACCTGCTATAATGATGGCAAAGCGCAACTATGCTGCTGTAATTAAGTCTAGTAAGGCACAGGGGGTGGAGGATATATGGCAAGATTTGCTGGTAGCACCCAAAGACTCAGATAGAAAGCGATTTTGTTCCCTTGTTTCCCAAGAAGGACAAAATCTGAGCTCTAGGCCCGATTGCCACATCCCTGCAAAGATTTGGATCTCTTATTTTACTAAGCTCTACAGCCAGGATTCTGTTCCTCCAGTGGATACAGAGGTTGTATATATGGTTAAGTTTGATGGGGCAGGTACTGTTGCACCATTTACTAGGAAAGAAACAGAGGTAGCTATTATGGCCCAAAAACCAAGGAAGGCTCCTGGGCTAGATGGGATTCCTTCTGACCTGTATAAGTCTGACTTGACGTTATGGGGCCCTTATATTAATAGAGTCTCAAATGCGATTCTGGAGAGCAACATCTTTTCCCCACTCATGGAAGGGGGCAATAATTGTCCCCATCTACAAAAAAAGGGGATACATTGTCTCCAGGAAATTATAGACCAATCAGCCTTTAGATAACCTTCAGAAACTCTTCTCCTTCCAAGTTTTGGGTAGGCTCAGAGCCTGGATGGAAGAGAATGGGACCTTAAGCCATTTGCAGGTGGGCTTTAGGTGAGGGACAGACACGGTGGACCAGGTTTTCCACTTCCTTAAAATCAAATGGAAGGTGGTGAACCTGGATGGTGGTAGACTGTTTGTCGTCTTTGTTCATCTAAGATTTGCTTTTAATCTGCTACACCACCCCAATGGGAGACTCTGGCAAAAATTGGAGTCCCAATCCCCTTGCTAAATTTGATTAGGGAGCTGTAATCAGGGAGTTTTGCTAGAATAAGGTGGACGAAGGATGGAAAGCTATTTGATGAGTTTCCTCTATAGAAAGGTGTCAGACAGGGATGTGTTTTGGCTCCAACTCTTTTCTTACTTTTTATAAATGCCTGTATTCCGTAATTATTTGATAGCTTAAATGATTCTCTGAAACTGGGTGGTATCAAGACACCGTGTTTGCTGTTTGCTGAAGATACCTTACATTTATCCCAAACTGCCTCTGGATTATCCAGGCTTCTTGAGAAATTCTCTGGGTTTTGTAGGGAGTATGGCTTACAAAGTAACTGCACCAAAACAAAGTGCATGGTATTTGGTGACCCAAAATTAAGAGCAAAGAAGAATATAGTGCTGGATGGGGAGGTTCTCGAACGTGCTAGTGGTTTTGACTATTTGAGAATTAGACTAGAAAATTCCCACAAATGGACATCACATTTGTCCCTTAAACAAAAGTCAGGGGGCATTTTGAGATTTGCTGCCAGAACGCCCACCTTTCCGATCACACCTGTAGTGGATATTTATAAAGTGCAGGCTAGAGCGGGTGCTTTGTATGGGGCTGAGCTGTGGGGCCATAGTAAACTTGACGATATGGAAAGAGCAGAGAACCTCTTTATCAAGGCCCTGCTAAAAGTTCCCTCGAGTTCTCCTACTTTGCCTATCCGAATGGATTTAAACTTGTATTCTATTGCTGATATTGCAGCCTTGAGACTGCTGCAATATTGGATTCGGATCTGGTCCACTGCAGTGTTAGATTCTTATAGGATATGGCTAGGAGCGCTTTTAAGGGACTCCCAGGTTGGAAAAATCCCATGGTGCCAGCATGTAAAAAGAGGTTTTCTTAAACTTGGGCTGGGCTCCTATTGGACGGATCCTTTGCATCTTCCAAAAAATGCCCCACTGATTGTAAAAAGATGCATACTGGGGGAGTGTACAAACATCAACCCTAGCAGCTGTCCCGTCGGGTAGTATGACAGACAACTTTTTATCATTTAAGTGTCATTATGAGTTTGAGCAATTTCTATATATCATTTTACACCCTGCGGCATGTGCACTTTACCTAAGATTCAGATTAGGATCTCTACCAGTGCGTGATCTTACTTCCAGATGGAAGCAAACTGCCAGTCTGTTAGATCTTTGCCTGATGGGGTGCAATACCAGGGAAACAATTAGCCATCTTTTATTTTATTGCCCTGCATATAAAAAGCAAAGGGCGCGCTGGATAAGACCTCTCTGTAACTCTAAGGGAACTAGGGATCGCCATTTGGCTCTCAGGATTTGCATTACTAGTACCCACTGGGCTGGTGGTGTGTGCTTTAGCAAAGTTTTTAGCAGCCATTGGGCGTATTAGAGCAAGCTTTTTATAGTGGCACAACATTTACTTAAGGATAGAGACGGAGTTTTTCATTGATTTAATATTGTTATTTTTGGATTTTGACTATATATTTGTATTATATTAGACTTCCCTTTATTATGGGGAAAAGATTTAAGGGCTTAGGAATGTAATTTATTCGCTTAAGTTTTACTGTGTTATTTGTTTGATCTAGAACATAAGCTTGGTTAAATAGTTTATCCCACAGACTCATGAATACTAAGGAAAAACAAGTCACATGTATCCCTTTATAGAGCAATCTGGTGTCTGATTTGCACGCCCTGGCTTTGGCAACGTAATTCTTTTTTGTTGTTTTTTTATTTATTTTTTTTAATCGTAAGGAATTTAATATTGTATTTGTATTTATTGTATTGAGAATCATGGTCTTATGTGTGTATATGTACTGCTTTTATGGTAGTTGCTGCCGAAATAAAGCACAAATGATGATGATAATGATGATGATGATTGCAATGCTATAACATACAAAAATATTTGTGACAGAAAGAAACAAAAATGTAAAGTGATGGGGTCAGTCATGGTGAATGAAATCACTGGAGTAGATGCCACACCATTGGAAGCCAAAAGCCCAGAGTATTGTTCCCCTTAGAAACGGAATGTGGTTCAGGATCAGTCCACAGAGTATGTATGACACACAAAGAAGGACATTAAGAAAGTGGTTTATTGTTGGCAGGAGTAGGTGTCTTGCCATCCATACCGCTTGGATTCTTTGCTAAATGTCCCCGCTTGTGGAGGGTGGCGGGGGAAATCAGCTGCTGCAGAGGCAGGGGTATCTGTGGGCAGTTGTGGCTCTGGCAGGGCCTCCCTTCTTGTGGCTGCCAGAGATTTACTTGGGTGTGATGTCATTGCCACACAGGAAGGGGTAGATGGCAGGGTAAATGCCCTGCTCAGGGTGGTGTTAATTTCTCTCATCACCCCTGTTCGGATGCCCAAATTGTCATTATAGGCATCCATTTTTTCAATTATGACCCCCTGAAGCTGCACCATTTTCCAGAGTTCAGTCAACACCTGGCCCATCACATCTTCAGACTCCTGATAGACCCCCCAAGACATGGCTGATGGTATCCTGGATGACAGCAGACCCAGTGGCCTCACTCCACTTGCCCACAGCATCCCTCCCACACACCCTACCCCCACGAGCCTATGCCCTTGGCACAGGGCCCCCTCTCCAGCTGGGTCCTGGACCCTCAGTGTCAGGAGTGTTGAGCTGCACCTCAGGATCCAGGACTGGCGGGGACACAAGACAGTTGAAACTGTGCTAGGTACACAGGTTTGGGGGCACATCGTTGGCTGGGATGTTGATTAAACAGGGCTGTGAGGGGACATTGTGGCCACAGTGAGACTCACTGCTGTCATCTGACCAGGCTGCCCGGATGGGCCGGGACAGTCCTCCACGTCCACAAGTTCAGGAGTGTCATCATCACTGAGGGCTTCATCCAGAGGGGAAGTGGGTGTCTGTTCCATGGACTCAATGTGCCCACTGGCAGCTTGACCTGTTGATGAGGGACGTACATTGTTACTGGTTGAAGTGGGATACCTAACTCCAAAGGTTTTGTGTTACAGTAGGCAGAGACATTGGACATTCTTAAGTTGTAGGTTAGCCTATTGTACCATGTTAAAATGGTATTGGACTATTCGACATGATGTGTGAAGCTTACCTAAACTATTAGACTCAAGCAGCTCGTGAGATTGAGATGTGCAGATCAGTTGCACTTTGGATGATGGAATGAAAATGACATCTTACCAACAGTGACGCCAGCACAAGGGAGAGGCAACATATGCTTTTGACCATTTGGAAGCCTAGTTGAGTGCGATACAGGCAACCCCCAACTGTGTTGTACGTTTAACTGCAGTCATCATGTGTGCAATGCTGTGTCAATGCATTTGTTGCAGCTACCAATCTGGTGATGCAGCTTAAGGCCTTATGTGTAGGCACTTGGTAAGGTGTCATTCATGCCCTCAATAGTTTAATCTTGGGGTAGCAGATCAAGATGGAGCTAAGTAGACAGTTTCGTCTCTGGGTTAAGCATGTTCTGTATATTGCTCACTCACAGGTGAAAACACTTTAATTGAGAATTAAACAGGGGTATTTGGGTAAGTGAACAGTGGGCTGGTGTTTGGAGTTACTGAAACAGGACATCCTGGGAGTTGCAGTCAGGTCACTCCCTCAACTTCCCACACTTGATAAATGGTATCCTTCCATGTGAGCATACTTTCATTGGGAGTTAACAAACAGGGGTATATGGTCAAGTGAATACTAGGCTGGTGGTTGGATGTACTGAAAAAGTGCCTCCTGGGAATTGGAGTCAGGTCAGTCATCTACTTTCCACACTTAACAAATGGTATCCTCCCAGATGAGTACACTTCAAATGAGATTTAAAACAGGGGTATGTGGGAAAGTGAACACTGGGCTGGTGGTTGGAATTACTGAAACAGATCCTTCTGGGACTTGCAGTCATGTAATTTCCCCTACTTCACACACTAGACAAATACTGGGTATTACATATCAGTAGGCAGACTGCATTTAGGTTTGAGCTTACATATACATGTTGAGACATACCATGAGTCCTGGGATGTTTTTTTGATACGGAAAGACTTACAGGAACCATTTCAAATTATGGCATGTTAATACTCTTTCCCTGGAAGGAGAAGGTCTTAGCCATTGTGCATCCTGAGGGCTTCACAGGAATACCTGGGGAGTGGAGTCTGGTAAGTTATCAGACAAAAACTGTTGCAAAACTGCAACGTCCTGCATGCTCACAGCTCAGCTCTTGCACATTCTTCACCATCATTCAATACCCAGAGTACCTGAGATACAACACAGTCTGTTTGTATTGTTTGACCCAAATGTGCAATAGCTGAGCTGTGAGCATGCAGGACGTTGCCGTTTTGCAACAGTTTTTGTCTGGTAACTTAGCAGACTCCACTCCCTCAGGTATTCCTGTGAAGCCCTCAGGATGCACAATGGCTAAGACCTTCTCCTTCCAGGGAAAGAGTATTAATGGGGCACTGGGAGGGCCACCACCAGTTGTTGGCATCCATCTGTTGCCTGGAGGCCAGGGAACGTACCTTACCCCTGAAGTAGTTCCATCACTTCCTAATGCCCTCCTTTGTGCGCAGTGTGGTGCCTACAGCATTCACTCTGTTGACATCCTTTCACATGATTTTTGGGACAGGACATAGTGAACAACTAAAATGGGTGGCAGGGACTTCATTAACAGGAGAAGTGCAATATGGAGTGAATGGACAAATGGGATGGGGGGAAAGGGATGCCTAATCTACAGAAAAGTTTTAAAATCGTGGTCGGTGTTCTATGTCTTCCAGTGGAGATGCAAAGGACTGTGGTCTGGGAAGGGGTGTGTTTTATAGTGTGATTTGACAGTGTGTCCACTGGACCAATGTGTCTCAGCTGTGTTGTTTTTTAATTCATCCAATGTGCATGTCTGTTACTTCGCTCAATACGGACTGTGGTGGTCCACCACCATGGGTTCACTGCCGCAAGGGGACCGGGCGACTGTGTGTTTGTAATAGGCTTGGTGGTTGGTCACTGTGCGGACGGCGCTGGAGGTTGGACAGCCAAGACAGCAGACCTACCTGTCACAGTCGGTTTGCCTTTTTGCTTGGCGGGCAGCCGGTCAGTCTGTTTGCATCATAATACGGCAGGCTAGGGACCATCGGTGTAGTGGTCTTTTTAGGACTGCCAACATGGTGGTCTGACCACCAAACTTGTAATCAGGCGCCAAGTTATCAGAGCAAATATTTGCATACGGTAAATCTCAATAGAAAGCCACGTCAAAAGGTGAACATTAACAGGCATCAAAGTAGGGACCAGAGGAAGTCATCAAAAGGTCTACTACTGACATTATCATAAAGTTAAATAACAATAGCTGGGAACAAATTACAATGGGCTTTGCAGTACCATGGTCGGAGGGTGTGCTCATAAAGGTAGACATCAAAGAGAATGAGTGGTGTCTCCTGACTGTGGATAAGTGTTTCACTCCATTTTCTTTGCTGAGGGACAAGGCCTTCTGTCCTGTGCCTGGGTCCAGATGCCTTGTCCTTGGCCCTCCTTTAGTGCACACGCTGGAACAGCTACACAATAATCTCACCTTTTGAGAATGTCACAGATCACCAGCAAAATGAAGAGTAGTCGGCTCCAAATGGCATAGCCAATAAAATAGAAGCAAGCATTCAAACAGCACTAAGTAAACAAACATAAGTACGCTTAAGACAGTGATGTTGACACATTTTAAATATCCTGCTCCAGATTCTTCCACATGCATAGTTTTCATCAGACATGAGAAAAACATTTGTTTGTTTTCACTGTGTCATATCCTTGTTCTGCATTAGGGATTCTAGAACCCAAGGCCAATTTGCACTGACGTTTAAGAGCGGCCCAGCCTCCCTTGCATGCTCGTGTGTACAAAGCGGCAGAAATCTTGTGAGCACTTGAGGCGAACAAAAATAATGCACTCTGGGTTATGAAAATATACTTTAATCCAAAGAAACACTGCTTCTAGTAGACTTAAACTTGTTTACATTTTGAAGCATGAGGAACCTTTTTCTAGAGCCTATTTTCTGCCTAATCATGGTTCCAAATTCTATATTTCCTAATAGGCATTTGCTTCAGTAGGAAATTAAAATACTCAGCAACTAGTATTTCTTATGTTAGTGTGCCTCATGTTAGCACACTAAAGTGAGAAATTAATTTGCTTTGTGGTCTAGTCTGGCATCTGCTAGCAGTGATGGGCAACAGAAGTAGAAGAATTTGCCAAAAGTGCAACTGACTGAGCGAGAGTAGACTTGAGTGGCATACAGTGGATTGGCTTATAGAGCAGGGTCATAGAGTTAAGTGTTACAGAGTAAAGCGATTTGCCGTAGAGTGTATTGGCATAGAGTGCAGTGTTGCTGAGTGGCGCTAGAATACAATGGCATAGAGCAGAGTTGTGCAAAGTAGAATGGTGTGGCCTAGACTGGAGTGGTGTACAGTTCAGTTGCGGAGAGTACGGTGTTGCAGAGTAGAGTGCAGTGGTATAGAGTGGTTTAGAATAGAATGATGCAGAACAGAGTGCAATGGCGAAGAGTGCAGTGGTGTAGAGTGGCAAAGAGTGCAGGTGCACAGAGTAGAGTGGTACAGAGTAGAGAGGCACAGTGTGAAGTGATGCAGAGTGCTGTGGCACAGAGTGGAGTGGTGCAGATAATGGCGCAGAGTGGTGTAAAGAGGAGTGGGGCAGAGTAAAGTGCTGTGGTGTGGAGTGGTGCAGATTGGAGGGGAGTGGCATACTAATGGTGTGGTAGCACACTGTCATTAAAGACAACATTTTCAATTGTAATTACCATTACATTTGCACAGACATACAGTTTAACTAATAACATTATACAGTGCACAGACAAAAACGTGTGGAAATTGCATCACCAAGTTTACGATTCATTTTGATCATATTAAAAGTATTTGTTTCGAACACTTCAGATACAACAAAAAATGTGTTTCCTTTGTGCGTTAAAAAATTCTGATAAAATTCTGAAATACTTCCACGGTTCATATAACCGTTGCTGTGTGCTACACAAAACACCCTTCCTACCCCCAGTATCCAGCAAGAATGTCACATAAATCCTCTCACTATGAAGTCAGAGACATAAAAGTAAAATAGCAACAGCTCCTGACATTTGACCTTGGTCTTTGAATGCATAGCTGTACAATGAGAGTCCCCAAGATGTCTTTAGCAAACTAGACAGCTGCGCTGTCTGGTAGGCAGCAACCTAAAAACCACTGGCAAAGACAAACATCCTGCATTGGAAAAGCCAAAAAAAGGTGACACTAACTGCCTTCGCCTGGGTATCTAAAGCTCTCCAATACCCTAATATGGGTTTAGCAGCACTATATTAAAACGAAAGAAAAATTTGGAAAATTTAAACTTCTACAGTTTAATCAATTGCCAGTATCAACATTTGCCCGAGAGCATATACAAATATTGCTCGTTGTGTGTTTTAGCTTATGTAAAATACTGTTTCTCCTTCTGATGTGAAAATATCTGACCCACCTTTTTTGTCTCATACCTAAACAGACACAATTAACCCCAGCACCACAGCATTCTAAGCTTCCAGTCTTCCCAATCTAGATTATTTTCTCTGCCTCAGAAAACAGAATACAAAACACAAAGTATTTCTCTTACAGTTCATGTTTGACTTTTAGATGCATATTTAGACGTGCTGATTAATCCTGGGGTACTAATAGCGGTGCCACAACTAGCGTGTGAAATAGTACCTCAGGACATAGGGTATAAACACCATAAAATGTCGTTAAACATGAAGAACAGCAGGTGAAGACACTGCGCCTGCTGTAACAAAAATGCTAACGCCGTTTGTTTGGGAAACCTGGTAACACCAAGATTTTGCTGGGACCTTTCGAGAAATATTGCAGAGCTACTTACTGATCTAAACCGGAAGGCTAGAAATGCGCAGTAATGTGATTTCCGTGCTTTTCTACCATTGCAAGTGCGTGTGAGAGTGTACATTGCATGCAGATGTTGTCACTTCCTTCTCGTCCCTCTTTCTACACTGTAAACAAAAATATCACTGCTCCGTGGTAGGTTCTCATTAAATGTAATGCTTCTGTAAATGGAGCAGAATAATACTTCTTTGATCCTAAAAGTCCCCCGAGTGTATAGCTTTCTCAAACATGAGAAAAACACATTACTTCGCTTGCATCATATGATCTGCTAGTTTAGCGATAGGCCCTAATTGCAAGTCAATGGCTAAACACAAGCGTTTACATAGGCACTTAACTATAAGCTATTGATAATTAACACACCCTCGCAGTTTCTCATGATTAATTTCATCGGGTTTGGCCTGCCAGAATCTATCAGTGTAAAAGGTTCAGAAAAAAAGAGAAAGATGCGGAATTTAGGGGCAGATGTAGAAAGCCGTTTGCATGGTGCAAACTGCGAAAAATCGCAGTTTGCGCCATGCAAAAAGCCTTTTGCGATGCACATTCACATGGGTGTTCCCTTCCTATTTGCGACTCGCATCGCAATGCAGAATTGCTTTGTGACCGTGAATGCGGTCGCAAAGCAATTCGCAGTTACCACCAGTGTTACACTGGTGGTAACCCATTTGCAAAAGGGAAGGGGTCCCAATGGGACCCCTTCCCCTTTGTGAATGTTGCCAAAAAGGGGTTTTCAGAGCAGGCACTGCCTACTCTGAAAAACCGAAACCAAACGGTTTTGTTATTTTTTTTATTTTGCAACTCGTTTTCCTTTAAGAAAAAACGGGCTGCAATGTATTTTTTTTTTTAAACTGCTTTATTTAAAAAGCAGTCACAGACATGGAGGTCTGCTGACTTCAGCAGGCCACCATCCCTGTGAGTGCAGGGACTCGCTATGGTGTCGCAAAATGCGACCCCCCTCATTAATATTAATGAGGTGGGTCTTTGCGACCCATAGCGAGTCGCAGATGGTGTCTAAGACACCGTTCTGCATCAGGATTTGTGATTCTGAAATTGCGAGTCGCACCGACTCGCAATTTCAGAATCGCAAATTCTGACATTGCTACATCTGGCCCTTAATGTGTTAAGAACCTATTTTGCATGCTATGCTGTATTTTCCTGTTGAAAACTCAGAACTGGAAAAAAAAATGTGGCCAGTACCTCACTGTGAGCTAAAGGTCTTCAGCACATGTTAAATAACCCCCTTTTCTGCATAACTTGTAACGAGGTCTCAGTATCTTAATGAAATTATAAAAAGGACAATTGTCGTCGATGTTTATGGTGCACCTCAAATTTCCCAGCACATTTCGGAACACTTTCAATAGCAACTGTAATGTTCCACATAATGCTGAAGAATACGGAACCACCTTCAGCAAGAACAGCCTGACTTTGGTGTGTATAATTTTATGATTCAATAGCACACAATTCCTTGCAGATTAAATTGGTCTATTTTGACAGGAAACAGAAATTCTAAAAACAACTACAGTTTAACCCTCATCATGCTCATTCATTATTTTTGGTAGAAACTGTGAAGGAAGGTCATGCACAAGGCATACTTCAGCCCATTGAACCATGTGCAATTTTGGGGGGGATGGGTTAATGTGTGACGTTGGGTGGAAAGAGCGTGTGTGTGTGCTTTTAAGTGAAAGAGCGTCTAGTAAGAAAACTGTGCCAACCATTGATGTGTGGGCAAGCCAAGGCCTCCAGCTCATGTGACTATGTGAAGGATCTAAAAGTTTTCAAAAAATAGTTAGTTTGCAAAAAAATAGTTGACGGCAGGTACTGCAGACTGACTCACTCTTGAGTACTGAGGCCAAGCCTTCTACCAGCAGCAGTGACGGGGCAACTTAGATAGGTAGTTAAACAAGCATTTGCAATGCAATGGGTCTCACCTTTGCTCGAGTTACAGCTATCAGTGATGTAAATTCCTAACTGGACTTTTCTTGACACATACTTTGAAAATGAAAAGTAAAACAGTTGACATAAGCAAGCTGATTCAAAGCGCCACAGCCGCCATGAGCGTGAAGGAGAGATACAAAAGGAAAAATAAGTTAGCTCGCAGTCAAACGTATTGGCAATAGTGCAATTATCCATGTAGCAGAGTCGATGTCCAGGGTGGTAACCAAACCATTCCAAGCAGGGACAAATGTATGTTAAGCATTTACCATTGATAACAATGGGTTTTTGAAAGGCAAGCCCATGAACGAGTGCTAGTGATGGGTGTGCAGTGGGCGTGATTATAAGCTCACAGATATATTACAACATGTCAGACCTCTCGACCTAAAAATGAATGCCTTTTGAACGAAGGAGGCGAGGAAGGTGTCTTTTTTTAAATGTCAACTGCAGACTTGTGCCCCCTCAAATATCTTCAAGAATATTTGCAAATCTACTGCCACAGCCATCCTTGGCATAGCAATAATCAATGAGTCACCAGCATCTAGACAATACCCAGAAAATTAAAATAGGCTGCATCAGACCAATCCTGACGAAACAAGCTCTAAACTAGAAGGACCCAACAAATTACAGACCGATTCCAAATGGGCAATTTATGGGTAAACTAACTGAAAAATGCAACACTCAAGGCACAGAATAAAAACTAATTGTAATCAAGGAGAACAGTGGACTAGATTTGCTGCACACCTTTTACTCAACCTCGCATATACATCTGACCTCATGGACCAAACTCTCCTACTCAAGAGGACAAAAAGAAACAGGAATATAGAGCACAACCTTAAAATAAATAAAGTAGGGGGGCGTGGCATGGATGGCCACGATTGCGGATGGTTACAGCTGAGCTACCTCACCGATTTTACACTTATTTAGTTGCTGGCGTGCACCGCAGTACTTTTATGCCAGCCTGCTGCTTCCTGCAAGATAGTGGGATTGCCCGATTCCCAGTTTGGTGATCTCGCTTGGCCCCCAGCGGCCGCAACATACACGACCAAGAAAAGGAGCAGCCCGGAGAGCTGTGCTGGGCCAGCACCATGGGGGGGGGAATGGCTGGAAACGGTCCCCGAGCAGAGTGTGCCACCCTTACATTGAGCCAGGCGGGCCCTCCAGCCTACAATCATCTGCCTAGAACCCGGCAGCTGCAGTAAAGCCTCATCTGGCTGGTGACATAAAAGCAGGCGTTAGGCCCGGCATGGCCACAGGGTAGTGCTGCACAGAGGACCCATCAACCACAAAGTAGGCTGCAAGGAGCAGGCCTGCAGGGCCAGCTGGGCAGCAGACCTCCAGGATGTAACTGATCAGTGCAGGGGTCCCTGCCCTGGGGGCCCGGGGTGGGGGTGAAGTCAGGTTTCACACTGTGTCCTCATACAACACGGGGTGGCTTGAGCCAGCTCTGGCCCGCACTCACCTGACAGACCCAGCAGCAGCAGTGAATCCCTATCCAGCACTATAATAGCAGACGCTCGACCTAACTTTGCAGCAGAGATGACACCCACACCAAGGAAATCATTGGCCACGGGATAGGACGCAAAGGGTGGGTCCATGGGGCCGGCTGTGCATAGGACCTCTGGGAGGCGACCAACTAGTGCAGTGATCCCTGGCCTGGGGCCCCGAGGCATGGGGGGCACCTAACCCCCACACTGTGCTCAGAGAAAACGCAGGGCAGCCTGGGCCATTATTGCTCTGCACCGAGCGTACCCTTGGGCCTGGGCCTGGGCCTGCAGGCTGGGACTGATGCTGGGCACCATGTTCATGAGGATTTCCACTTGTTTAACTGTACTTACTGCCCGTGATCTTGGTGAAGGGTTCAGGGGCATCATCTCCTCTTCTGTACTTCATGTTCCTCTTTCGGACACCGAGGTCCAAACTCAGTTTGCAATAGGCTTCAGTTTCTTGCACCCCACCCGGCCTGGCCTTTCACCTGCGGCCTTTGGGTCTCCACCAGTCTCACTCTTGGGGTTTGAGCCTGGACTGGCTAGGAATATGCAGTGAGCCCTGGGGCTCAGCCGGCTACTCCGGCTGCTTGGAGACTGCTTGGCTGTTTCTGTTTCAAGTGGGCTGGCTTCCCCTCTTCCCCCTCCCTATCTTCATAGCCGTGAAGTGCTAGGACATCCTACAGACCAATTCCTCCTCACCATCCTCCCTCAATCTACATAAGGGCTCCCCACCGTCCTGGGGCAGTGGAGAGTGGGGCCTTGATCGTCCCCCGACCCTCAGTCGAGCCATTGGGGCCACAACAAAAAAAAAAAAAAGGCCCCAGAGGACAAACTAAGATGGATAAGTACACTGCACCAATATGGGTCAAAAACTCTCAGATGAGACCACTAAAAATGATGCCCCATTGACGGGCCACAAACGTCCCTTATTTTACAAGCCATTCAAGACTCCAAGGCATTCCTCGAGACCAAAATTGGGGAGGTAGGGGCAGACGTCTTTTTCTTCTGTCAGGACCTTCAAAAAAACGGTGGAGCAGGTCTCTGAGGCAGAGCAGCGGATCTCCACCCTGGAGGACAGAGTGAAACATATCAGAGAGGGCTGACTTAACCAAGGAATCCAGGGGCCTCCATGAACATATGGAGTACATAAAAAATTGGGCCTGGTGCAATAATCTGTGCTTTATCTTTTTCCCGGAGGGTGCTGAGGGATCGGCACCCAAACATTTCCTAGTGCAATGGTTCTACTCGTGGATGGACTCCTCTGCCCTCTCTAACTGCTCTGTTCTAGAATGGGTGCACTGCTTCCTCGTGCACAAATCTCCTGGGAGCACCTCCGCGGCCCACCATAGCCAGGTTTTTGAATGATAAAGATCAGGACACCATTCTCAAGGGAGCACGCCTCACCAAAGTTCTTCACTACCAGTCGGGACGTATCATGATTTCCCAGACTATAAACGCGTGGTACAAAACCAACGTAACACCTTTGACCAAGACAAGCATAAACTGCAGGCTATGCAAGTCTACTGCATGCTCTTATAGCCAGCCAAGCTTTAAATGGTGCACCAAGGCAAAACACAATTCTCTGACTCCCTGAAAGAAGCCTGGACATGGCTCACAGAAAGAAATTCCTCTCACCCATAACTCACAGGCTTCTTGAGGAGAATCGAATCCTCATATGGACTTGACCAGGGATGCCACGAGACCTAAAGCCAAGCACCAAGCGGTGCCAGCCCGGCCAACACAGCCCTGATCCTGCTTAGGAGTCAGGTGGGGATCAGGAGAACAAGTTGGGGGGAAAAGACAGGCAATTCACTGTTGACTCGATGGACTTACTGGTCAAATCAGCCCCAAAGTAACCACCACATGTTCTTAGTTTGAATGCACGCCAGCACCAAAAGATTCTGAAACTGTTTTGTTACACCGTATTCTGGGTAATCTGCCAGGTAACATCTTCATCCACAATATATATTTTATTCTATGACATGTTGGGATTAGGTGCATCTTTTGGGTGGGAAATATAGGGTGGGAGGAGTTGGAGGGAAAGGGGAATAGTTTCAGTTTACTTTTTTCATGTTATTCTTTTTGTTTTGCCTTTTCCTCATATGTGGGAGAATCAACATGTATGTTCTGTCTTCTGAGGGTCCCTTTAGTGGAAGCATGTTGCGGCTGGCCCCCCTCCCTTCCAAGGGTTCAGTCATAACCAGTCATGGCCTACTGTGCATCTTTCACCAAACGACCATTCCTATGGCCCACTCGCTTACAGTCCTTACCTAGCATGTTAACTGTCTCCTATACCGTATTAAAAGGGGGCTTTCAGTTCCTTCATTGTCACTTCCCGAAACTGGTGTTCCTCCAATGAGACACATCTCCAGGGAACTAACTGCCATCTCCTTGCCCATAGAGGGTACAACAAGGAATTCCATGCAGGTCACAAGAGGTTCTAGAGAAGTGGCTATCCTGCTCCACAAGTCCCTGCCTCTGGCAGTTACAAAGGTAGCAAGAAGATCACCACGTCATCGTTAGGGGTGTTATAGAGGGCACCATCTACAGTCTTCTAAGTATTTATATCGCCTGAACACTACATTTGCCCACACTTAAATATCTAAGGGACCTGGTGGCTGGCTTCCCTTAGGGAATGATGCTCCTGGGAGGAGACTTTAATTATATAATGGGACAGATTGATTATCACAGGCCCACGGTGTACAGCCCTCGATTAGGCTGTGGTTGGGCAGAAGGACTGAGACTCAGTGAAGCCTGGCACATTTGGCACCTAAGGGACCAGAGCTACACTCATGCATCTCCTGCGCACGACTCACTAGCTCGTTTTGACTGCTACTTCTTGCCAGCATCTGATCCCCTTTGGAGCACAGGATACCAAATCCTATCCAGGGACATATTGGACTATGCACCTGTCCTACTTAGATATGATGCACACTCTGCAGGCACCCACCCGGTCTGGCGCCTTAATGCTTAGTTCTTGCAGAATGGCACATTTGTCATCCACTCGCAAAACAAATTCAGATCTCTCCTAGCGATTAATGTTGATTCGGTCGAGTCATCTGGGACCCTATAGAAATCGAGCAAGGCAGTCAAGAGGGTGGTAACCCGCTCCTTTCTTAAGGGAGCTGAGTGGGAGAAACAATGTTGGGTGATTGAAATTTAACTCTCTGTAAGGGAACGCGAATGCCAGGACCCAGGGTCCCTTGGTAAGATGGAGGCGCAACAGGAGAAATTACACTGCTCGTCACTCCGCCAACTGTGTTTGGATGAGGCACAGCAATGTTGGATGGTGTCCACTCGAAAAGTCTACGAATGGGGTGACAAATCTAGCAAACTTGTACATTGGCTGGCCAACCACCAATCTGAAAGAGGGTGATATCCCGTGTCCTGTGTTGTTCAGGGACATGGATGGAGGGTTCTCTGGAAATAGCTGGACATTCGCCTGTTATTATCAAGAACTCTACCCACGTCGCATGCGCTCTGCTATTGAGGGATCCGCTACCCTGGTGGGAGAATTCTTCATGTCCCAGGTGTCTCCTCAGGACTGTAAAGCACTTGAGGTCGACATTACAAGCGAGGAAATAATGAAATAAGGAATTAATTTTTGGGGCTGCAGAATTTTATTGCAATCTTCGCCCCAATTATATTCCTCCCCTGCTTAAATTCTATACGGAGGCCATATCCAAGGGTCGTATCCCCACTGAAACGGACCAAGCTGATATTGTGGTGCTTTCTAAGCCAGGGCGACAACAGTCTAACTGCACCTCCTTTAGACCCATCTCCCTTTTCAATAGTGAAACCAAAATATATGCCATGCTTACTGACAGTTATTGCTGGGTTAGTTCTTCGCAGCAGCACCTTAAAAATTGCATCCGTACAGTACACATAGCACTGTCCCGTATGAGAGCGCTATGCGGGCCGGCTGCCCTTCTGTTCTTGACTTTGAGAAACCATTCAACACAGTCGACTGGTTCTACTTGAACGAGGTATTCGAGGAATGGGCTTTGAGCCTCGGTTCCAGAGATATGTTGGGATTCTATACTCCAGTACCCGCGCTTGAGTGCAGATTAACTGGATAGTTTCAGAGGCCTTCCTGGTGACACAGGCACCAATTAGGTATGCCCCCATCCCCACTCTTATTTTCAACTGCTATCGAGCCACTTGTGGTGTGGGTCCGGTGCGATGCACAGGTATGGGGATTCAATTGGGGCCTGGTCATGGAGGACAGTACAGCATTGGGTGGTGACGACATCCTGATATTCATGCGCAGGCCAGCAGAGATGGGGCCCAGGCTACTTTAGATCCTTGACATTTTTGGTGATGCCTTGAGACTCCAGGTCAATTAGGACAAGTCCCTATTGGTCCCGTTAAAAGGAGGGATAGAATTTGGTAATCCCAAATCTCAGTGCATGGGGTTAGTTTACCATCCCTTGGGGTACACATATCCTGAGAACCAGACCTTACGTGGAGCCTGAATTTAAGCCTGATAATGTGCGTGCGAGGGAGGATCTGATGCGTTAGAATACTCTGCCCCTCAAAACTATGGGGAGAAACGCCTTGTATAAAAAGATGATCCTTCCCAAATTCTTAAGTAATCTCCAAAATTATCCACTGCAAATCCCTCATTTGTGGTTTAACTCCGTACAAGCCCTCAGCTGCAAGTTTATCTGGGCAGGTGGTCCTTCCAAAGTATCTCTCAACAAGTGCACATGAGCAATGTATGATGGGGAATATCCAATAGCTGATGTGCGCCTTTATTATTGGGCCTCTCAAGGCACAGAAAATGACCACAGCACTCGAACAGTGTACAAATTGTAAGTGTATAGGTACAATCTTATATGTAGCAGGTAAGTAAATAAATCATTCAAAGTTCTTCTTGATGTTCCAGTAGGTCTTTAATTCGGATTAATAGTCACAAAGTACAGTCAAACAGGCACAGCCAACACGTGTTTCATCACAAATGTGACTTCCTCAAGGCTGTAACAATATACACAGCAACGGGTTTAAGGAATGTAAATGTGAACTGGAACAAATATACCTTGAAAATAGCTAATGTGAGTGTAAAGACATGGCAAACGAAACCAGTGTGCAAATGTAAGGTAGTAACCTGTACAAACAAGATCGTAGGAATTGCTTCCATAGTGAAAACAGAAAGTGGAGCCCAATGAACATATCCCAACAATGTGTGTGTGTATGTATATATATATATATATATATATATATATATATAAATAAAAAAAAAAACACTCCAAATGTACGTTAAAAGTGACTTATACATAGCGTGGTGTTAAACCATGGTCGCCATATTACACGGCTACCCAGTGTAATATCACCATTGCGATGAGATCAATGAAAGGGGTGCAAATAGATGGTAAAGCCGCCTACCTATTTTGTCAGTAATGGGAAGGAGTACCTTAGCGAAGAATGTAAAAGGAGACACCTGGGGAAATAAGAAAGGTAGAGATAGGAGGGAAGAAGAGAGGGCAAAAAGGAAGAAAAAGGTACAGATTGACTCCATTTTAATCATGCCACTCACCAAAGTCAAAAGTAGAAGGGGTGAGCTGAAGAATAGAATCAGACTACCTGCGCATGAACAGGTGTAGAAAGGGAGTCCGAATCCGAGTGAACTGTCAGTTGTAAGACGACATCTCCGTAGTAGTGTCATCCAAAATGACAGATAAGTGTGCCGAAATAACGAAGGTAGGTAGGACCCTGGTAAGTCCTAGGATAAGTTAAAGGTAAGTATGTTGAGGTTGTCAAGAACAAGACAAACGAGATCTACAGCGTAAAGAGGCAAGCAGCCTCTGGTGAGTTTTTCAATATTCTCAATATTGGTTAACCGTATATGGAGGAGCAGCAGTTATTGAAAGCACGATGTAAAATAATTGTAAAAGTGAAGGCAGTACGGGTATCATAAGTAAAACGATAGGTAGTGGCAAAGCGTAAAAGTGAAGGCAGCATGGGCACCATAAGCAGAGAGACAAATGGTGGCAAAATGAGCTTGTTAGGGGAAGAAGCCCAGTGTGTTTCGGAAATTGTAACATGAGGACTACATGTAAAAAGGTCAACAATGCAATGCGCACTGACATGAGGGGTGGGAGAACAAAAACATTTAAAATTATAAAAGAAAGTCTGTATGCATGGTAAAAACTTGTCGCCATAGAGAACCGTTTATGGTAGTGGTGAGACGACAGTAAAAGACGTAAAGTCAGTGCTGTGTATTGCGTGACTTGTGCTAAGTAGTATGGTAAGAAACGCGGTAAACAGTAATGGTTCAGATTTAAGCCGTTAAGGTTGGGGGCGTAAAGGGGGCAGGACAGTTTCATGGCTGAGAGAGCCGTAAGATCGTCAGGGGGCCAGTCTGTCACCAAAAATGTAAGAATACGGGGACCATGGTTTAACACCATGCTATGTATAAGTCACTTTTAACGTACATTTGGAGTGTTATATATGCACATTGTTGGGATATGTTCATTGGGCTCCACTTTCTGTTTTCACTATGGAAGCAATTCCCACAATCTTGTTTGTACAGGTTACTACCTTACGTTTGCACACTAGTTTCGTTTGCCATGTCTTTACACTCACATTAGCTATTTTCAAGGGATATTTGTTCCAGTTCACATTTACATTCCTTAAACCCGTTACTGTATATATTGTTACATCCTTGAGAAGTCACATTTGTGACGAAACACGTGTTGACTGTGCCTGTTTGACTGTACTTCGCGACTATTAATCCAAATTAAAGACCTACTGGAACATCAAGAAGAACTTTGAATTATTTATTTACTTACCTGCTACATATAAGATTGTACCTATATGCTTACAATGTGTATACTGTTCGAGTACTGTGGTCATTTTCTGTCCATTATATGTTGTGTATTTTATACACTATACTGTGCCTTTAGGTAGTAGGGCACTTGTTCACGTGCACCAGTATTGTTCTTAATACAACTCATCACTGGATGTGCGATTCCTACCATTTACTTCCTTTTTGCTTGCTTATCTACTTCCCATTAACAACTGGTTACACAGCGGGTGGGAAGACCCAGCTTACGGGGGGAATTGGCCATCATTCTGCATATCCTCTATGTGCCCCTATTCCTTCTAACCTTTCTGAGGTCACCCAAGTGGCCCTTGAAGTATGGAGAACCGCACTGCGATGGTTGGGCTGAAACCATAAACTAATTGCAGAGAGTACATTGTGGATAGGCCTCTGGATGGAACAGGTGTCCACTCCCTTGAGGGATTTAAGGGATGGGATTACATTGGGATTTCCAGACTTTGGGACATGTGGGTTAGAGACCAGATAAAATAATTTTAAGATATCCAAACCACTTTCTAGGTGCCCTCCCTCCTAACTCTACCGATACTTAGAACTCAGGCACACATTACACATACATCTATAGCGATGCCTTCCAGGGCATTCCAGAGTATAGTACCCTTGAAAACAAGATACTAATGGGCCACTTGGGTAAAGGGGGAATCTCTCAGATTTATAAATCCTTGATTATATATGTCCCTACATCTAAAACCCCCCCTTCAGAGTAAATGGGAAAGCCATGGGGGGGGAGCTGGATGAAGAGGACTGGTGGGATGTATGTATGGCCCATCGCACTGACTATTTCTGCCTGACCCCATTTTGTATAATTTAAATACTTACACCAAGCTTACATGACCCCTCCCCCCCACCGGTTATATAGAGCTTATCTTCTTGCCTCCTTTGTGTGTCCTAAGTGTAGAGATTTCCGGGGTGACTTCTTTAATATGGTATGCTCATGTCCTGTGATCCGGGAGTACTGGGGGAATGTGTTGGATGTACTATCTGCTGTGGTGGGCACATCCATTGCTGGGGATCCTAAGATTGCTCTGTTGAGAATATTTGATGAATTGGGAGGACGCAGGGTGGACAGGATACTGATAGAGGTGGGCACGGTGATTGCTAAATGGGACATCGCCTGTACCAAGACTTCGTCAGTGACTCAGTCTACAGCTGTATGGATTTGGGGCATGGACTAGTGTGATAAAATTGAGAAAGATATTTACTCGGCCCGCGGATGCCCTCACAAATATGACAGGATTTGAAAGAAATGGTGGGATTATCGCAACATACTGATCTGATGACCTTGAGACACCAGTCTGTAATACCTATGGGACCGACATCCCTTACAACTAATTGGGAATATGATTTGAAATGCTATGTTGTAATGTGACCAATCCCTTGAGACAGGTAAGAGCTGAATTGTGGTTAATGTATAAAAGTGCAATATAAATGCTTCATAAAAAAAGGCATACCTCTCTCTGACAGAACACATTCAGTCTTCCTCCCCACCTAACAATCAGCAGGGAAGTTCAACAATTGCAAGCATACCTTTAGCATACCTTGTTCGACTCCCCAAGCTAATGAACTCCTTTACATTATTAGAATTCAATACATCTGGGCTCAAAAAATTAACAATGGGATGGTAAAAATTCCCAAAATGAAATCCCTTTAAAAAGAAATCCTTACATATAGGAAAATGAAAGACCACGATCCAACAAAGGAGACTGGACTTCTTCCAACCACAGCAACTGAAAAAAGCTTAAGAGTGATGGTTTGAAAAGCAGATCAAACTCATAACAAAAATCCCATTCAATATCATGAGATTATTACAATGGATTTTTCTCTATCAAGGCTACATCCACAGAGACCATCATCAACTACTCTACTTCCATTGTGTCTAGTCTATGGCAACACATTCTACATTGTACATGCAAACAACCTACTCAAACTTCAATGAATCCAGAATGGTGCCACCAGACAAGTACATAGACTAAACACACACACTGACATCATCCCTGCCCTGAAGGCCCTACACTGGTTAGCTGCTGTAAGAAGAGTATCAGTCAAAGCCCTCTGCATTGCACAGAGGCAATACACACAAATGGATTAATCTTTCCCTAATCAAAATTCACTATTATCCAAGTGTGGAAGGTGGGGTGATGAATGGCCCCCTCTGGTCCTCCTTTTTGTCAGGATCACTTTCCCTCCTCTGCTGGCTATTAAGATCAAGTCCCTGCTGGCAAGCATCTCCTCAGGCTCGCCAGGTGATTCGTGTCCACCAAGGGTGCAGGTGGCAATTCCAGATCTTGTGGCAGAAAGCCTGAACAGGAGTTTTCCAAGGTGCTGAAGTCAGGGGTCTTCTCTCGATGTGGAAGGAAGCGGTGGTAATTCAATTAAAGAAGAAGGCTGAGGGCAATCCTAGCAATATGAACAACCTACGTCAATTACACTATTCATAGAACGGAAGCACACCTTGAGTTCCACAAACAACTCAAGACATGGCCGTTTACTTAGAAACCAGGCTTGCTTGCTCTTTATCTTTCTCAGGTGTATGCTCTCTATACTTGAGATATTTGCTTAAGCACAGTCCGACAGTACCTTTTACAGAGCTTAGATATCCTTTGGATCATATGCACTTTATAAATTATACAAATACAATACAATGTATATCCAAAGAAGGAACCCAAGATTGAGAATGGCACCACTTCTACTCATCGCTCGGTATAAAACAAAACATTATGGGGTGTTTGGGGTTGGGGGGGGGGGGGGGGGGGAGAGGGGGAGATCCTTGTCAGTAAAATGGTACAAATTGAAATAGCCTACTGGAAATGTGAATGATCAGCAACCACCTAGAATTCGGAAAAGCAATAAAAGCCTGCTTGTCTCAAAAACATCACTTTCGGTCCTCAAAGACTTTATAGCACTCAGACAAAGTGAAGTTCAAAAAGCATTGAACGACTGCTCACATGTCGCAAGACTAAGCCTGTGTCACAACTGAAAAAAACTGAAATCACTAGGGGCCCACTGCTGCCTTGCATCCTTATACATACAATCCAGATCTGTGGTAGATCCCTCAACGCATCCATGGAAAAATACAGCACAACCTTCATGTGTAGCAACTATCTGAATTTGTTGCTGCACGTTTATTTTACCCTTCTTAACAATTCCTGCGGTTATGCACTAAATAGAATCTCGCACAACAATCCTAACAGGGCCCTAACGTCCCACATGCCATCCAACAGTCTTGTGCAGAGTAACAACTTTCTCAACTCCCAAGCAGGTCCTTTAGACCTTGCAAGTTATCGGTAGCGTTATATAAATATCAATATAATAAAAACCACTTTAGAGAGGGCATTTTCTATTCTGATTCTCCAAGATCAGTTATCAAGATCTGTATTTCACGTGTACTATTCTAGTTACACTACTGTGCCTTTATATCCGTGACCTTTTGGTATGTTTCTGAGATATCAATCTGTACACCGTTTGTGGCTGATTGATTTTGTATGGTTAGTAGAAATTACATGAGATCACCACATGTAATATAAAGAATTAAAATTTCACAATGCAATATGTTCATTGCTGTACAGGTAGCTACATTAAAGGGCTAAAAATCCCATTTCCTATACATAAATACACCTGAAATCCACACCCGCTTTAGAAGCTACTCAGTCACACTTATCCTGGCCTTAGGCACAGAATCTAAAACGTTAGGGTTGCTTATGGTGTTTCTCATAAAGAGGCACCAACGTCCCCACCTAACCGGTCCTGGTTGGGTTTCAAGGCATAACAGGAGTCGACCCAACCACATTTTTAGGTTTATAGAGCATGTGCAAAATCGGCCTCCGTGAAGAGGTTACCTAGTAGGAAAGTCAGGAAAGGGATGTTATTTTTCAAAGCCAGGGCTGAGATACTTGAACGAAGGCTGCAAGTTTTCCTGTGCTGAGTGCTTCAGGAGCAAGGCAGCAGCAACAAACCCCTTAGGATTCTGTGGCAGTGGCATAACATTAGTTTCATGCATCGCAGGTGTGGGCTTAAGGGAGCTGCACGGCGGAGGGCCCCTGGCCTGAGAGCTCGTGAGTGGGTCCAAGAGGTTTGGGGGTGCCTCCATGTAGTTTGCAAGGGACACCCTCTCAGGTTTCGTTTCACCACTGTTCTGTGGCATCACAAATGCCAAAGGTAGGCAACACTCTCTTGTGGATAGATCCCTAGGACACAAATAGCTTATCCCCAGAAGGGGGCAGAACCAAGAGAGGTTTGGTTAATGTCCAGTCAATCAAATCATGAGAAGACCCAGAAAGGTGAGGGTGGGACTATCAAAGACTATAGGACAGAATTCACTTTTTATTCAGGGTGTGCACAGAGGGAAGCAGGACTTCTACCCTAAAGTAACACATTCTTCTTTTCAAGCTCTGTACCCTACAGTGACAACCCAAAAGTGTCCCAGGGCTAGAGACATACACTTAGGTGTGGATTCGTTGACAGGGACGTTTCTGTTGGCAATCATTAAACAACTACTGAGGAATGGAATAGCCTGATTACATGAGCTAAAGGACTCCATTAGAGAGTATAGAAACTGCCTGGCTATGATTTGGGGTGAGAAGTAATGGACCGATGAGACAATACAGAGACCAAATACTTTCATACCAGAAACTAACTTTTTATGAGTGGTAATAACAGTTTTGCGCAAATGCAGGGATAAATTAAAATCTACTGCATTCCATCATAAAGAGAAAGTCACAAGGTCATAGTGAGTAATGCGAAAGTAAAAGGAGTTTGATCCTGCTAAATATCTTTGAAGTGTTTTGCGATAGATGTGCCGAAGGACATTGCCATTTTTCAGTGTTTTAAGTGATTAGTTGTATACTGCACAACCCATACAATTTATTTTCCAGGTAGCAGTGCCTGTGCCAGGTTTCTCCAGCAAGACGCAGCACTGATACATGCTGCCAGAAAACTATGAATAGTTTGGCTAAATGGACACATCCTCTTCCTTCCAAAATATCACTGAACAGGAGGAACAAATTGAGCGATTAACAGACATTACTACATGACAGCTTTTAATGACCTGATGCAACACAACCTTCTACATTTTGACACCGTTACTTGCCATCGAAGTGGTGGATAAAAGCCATTAGCTTCTTGGAAGCTCCAGGGTACTTATATTTTAAACAGTGTGGACAGGATAATATTGGAATAAGGAATTGTGCCCTTCTTGGCAGCTATGCTGCCTTCTGAAAGGGAAAAAGAGGGTGCCTGAAGTGGGAGAGAAGGAAGTAGAAACAAGAATGGTTGTATATCTATTCACACATTGCAGCTGTCCCTCTTTATTAAAGACAAACCTGAAAATGTAGCGAATATGTATACCTTGTGGCCCCCTGTTTTCCTCACCAGAACATTCTGTCAATTTCACCATTTTCTCCAGATGATCGTGATTCAGAGAACAGTAATAATTCATTGTACACAGAATCTTGTGCCATGACTTCCAAATAAAAAAAAACAACTTGTATAATACCATATCGCAATTTACTCATGTGGACTATGGAACCTACAAAGACTGGTTCTAATCTAGTTTCAGCAGCTTGTGTGATTGTGGGAAAATCAATTTACCTCCATAGCAAATTAATGGGATGTAAACATATGTAATGTTAAAACGAGCAGTACAGCCTGCCTCCTAACAATGCCACAATAACACCAAACATACAATGCTGTTTGCAATAAAGAGATGCCTGTGCTGACAGAAAAAATGCACATTTTCCCCCTTTCGATCGCAGCCTTTGTTATTCTTTTGTGTTCCTTATGCAGGGGGTACATTAATGGTACAAAATCTCTTACTGCCATTAGAACATCACACAGAAATAACCGTAATTTAGTACCCCATACCTGTGACACACCTCATGGCCGCGCATTATGTGTTGTGCACACTGGTGATTGCTAGAAAATCTCATACTCACCCACCCCTACATCTAACTGACATTCAACTCCCAGAGCCCATTATTCTAGTGAGGACACAATCCTGCGGTAGCTAAGCCTAATATATAGTTTCTTAACGTGGAATGGCCAGGTCAGTTCATGCAATGAGTGAAGAAGGGACCCGACAAATGAATGACTGAGCTTGGCTGGCTAGCTGTTTCCACTGGGGTGGGCAAGCAGTCTGATTTTCAGCTGTAGGCCCCTAGTGGTAGGAAGTGATCGCCCAGAGCCACTTTGTCAAGCTATGGTTGCTCTGCTACTACAGTTTTGCCAGGAAGGGCTCACTGAGTATGGGATTTGGAGTGTAGAAAGATGACATTCCTTGGCCTTTTTTCAGTCTTCACTTCTAATGTACTAACTCCCAATTGCATAGATGGATGTTGGAGAGTCGGGCCTAGCAGACTTGTGCCTCACGCAAACAGAAGGAGACAGAGCTCCAGGAACAAAGGGACAACGTGCCGTCTGATTTAGATTAATCTTGTTTCAGATGTCCCTGAATACTTAAAAGTTTGTAGTTAAACCTTGGCTTGTGTGTTTAGTCATTGAATCAGCAAACTAATAACAAGGAGGTGTTCATTCACAGAAATTACGTAACCTCCCTGATGTGCTTATATGAAGAGTTTAAAAGTGATGCATTTTGTTCAAAAAGGGGAATAACCTTGTCGGGATGAACGAATGTCATTAATGCCACCCCCAGAGACACCCGGTCATTGGGTTTTCCCCCACACTGCAACTGGCCCGGATCTTGAAAGTGTAGCCTTAGGGCAGTTCCGCACTAATGTAGTGATCACTGGCACAATAGATGACTAATGTAAGGGAGGGTTTGTGGTGCACTCTGTTGGGGTCCTGACATCAGAGACATTTTTTTAAAAGCTCTAATTAGGAGGACATAAACAACAATGTGAGCCTCAGAAGAATATAGACTAGGAGTGCTTTGTCTTCCACATTTCCCCTGGACACTGGGGCAGTCACCAATGTCATGACACATGAAACATCTACTAGCCAGCCAGAAGACAGCCACCTACCTACTGCTATTCAGTACAAAGATATTATACATATGGATCATAAACACTATTTGCTTTTAGAGGATACTTTTACATCATCACATAATGAATATCGTTGAGATGTTGACATCAACGCCACTGATGTGCAAAGGAGGCCAATACAATACAAACTGAAAAATACACAAGCAGTGAGCTGACTAAACAACGATTTGACACCTGTGGTGCTAAAAAGGTGTCCCCTTGTGAAGGATTTTTCAGGTTGTGCTGCATGCAGTATACATCTCCTTTCCAAAGTCTCAAGTGTTTCTTCTTGCATGACCTCAATGTAATTTTCCTGCAAATGGTGAAATTAGATGAATGAACTAAAAATTGAAAAATTTCTAGTGTCATTTAAAGACCAGTGAGGCAACTCACATATAGGTATCCAAGGCAGGCATAGACACTGGATGTCTACCGAGCTTCATATCTGCCATCATAATGTTTTTTTTGGGATTAAGAGCAGTATAATCTTGAAAGCTGCAGCCAACAGGAAAAACATCGAGAAGGTGTTCCTTAACCTCAAACTATTTAAAGGGCTTTGAAAGCTTAAAATGCAGACAGATAAGATTACCACCAGGTTTTAAGAATTCTTGAAAAAAAGTGTTCTGTATCACCCAATCTATTTTTTTGGACGGGAACTCTCACATAAGTGTTGCGGCATGCTTCCTCATCAGGCCTCGTCCACATCCTTGAAAGTTGGTTTATCTAGACAGTGTCAACCACTCGTATAGGAGGTCCTGATGTTTAGAACTTTGGAAAGTGGGATCCAGGCAGAGTGTAAAATAACATTATTTAGTGGGTTACCCTGTGCGCAAATTATTATTGAAACAGCATTGTACTCTAGTCACACACTATCCCAAGAATAAAGTATGCACAATACCATTCTTCAAGTCTATGCATGCCGTGATAATACTTGGACAATTTTACTTATTTTTAGTTTACAGTTTCAGTTTCTTTTAAGTCTGTAAAAAAAATGAACAAACGATACTAGATCCTTGCCAAAGCCAGGCATGTTGGCATTGTCAATGCTTGTTTAAGTTTTCAACCTCAGAATAATTGACCTCTTAAATGAAATGGAAGACAGGTGTATAGGCCTCAGGCATATGCTATATTAGGATTTTCTATGTTTCCCTTTTCTGTGTATTCTGTGTGTCACAGGGACAGGCAGACATTGAGTCAAGGGCATGTCTAACACAGGAGGATGTAAAATATTATTACATGACAAGTGGTAAGTTGAGCCTTTCAGTCCTTTCATCCAAAACCAGCTACATATGTAACGTTTATAAGATACAGTATATTTTTCCACACCTGAATACAGCGAAATATATTTTTTCCACACCTGAAAGGGTTACAAACTACCTACAGCGGTCCTTACAAGAAGGACAGGCAAGCTTCCGAGTACCTACTTATCTATATTTATAGGCTTGCAATCACTGAGGAAACTGACCTGGCAGCTGCAACTGAAAGCAAAATGGTAGCTTGCATGAAGTGCTGCCTGTAGCACACAAACTCAAAATTATACTTCAATCAACATATACCTATCAAATGATCAGAAAAAGGCTTTATGCCACAAAAAAGTAACAGTTGTTAATCATGGGCTGGAGAGGTGGTCGTCTAACACATCCAAACGAGGAGTTGCTTCCGAGGAATTACACACAATATATAGATGGAAGGGAGGAGCTGACCTAGGGTGCTTGCCCATTTAAGTTTTACTTAATAGCTCTGTTATTACCTGCATTTTTTTAAGTGGGTTCAGGTCCCATCCAGGAATAGTAGCCAACTTGAACTGCGATACATCATGTTGGATTGTTGGAAAGTGGATTATTGGTAAGGACAGGTAGATACCTACACTTAGCAACAGGCCACAAACCCCCACTATTCCAGTCAAGGTCTCAGTAAATTAATCCTCGCTCAACCCTTTGTAGCTTGGCCCACGAGCAGTTAGACTTAAATTAGGAGACAGGTGAGTAAAGCATTTAATAACCACAAAATAGTAAATAAGTAAAACACAACACACAATAAAAATCCAACACCAATTTATAAAAAATAGTAAATATGTAATATTTTTGTCTTTAAAATTACACCAAAATGACAAAAATCCAATGTAGGGAACCAGAGAGATGAATTTTTAAAGATTAAAAGTAAAACTTGCGCATAGAAGCAAAGATCGCTGAAAGAGTTAAAAAAGGTCACACTGAACAGGGACAAAGTCCAAAGTTCAAAGTTCAGGCCACCCATGATGTAACACTGTTACACATACTTTCAGAAGTGTTTCTGTTCTGGTTTGCCTCTGGGCCTGGGACTACAACCCCCACAATGCACCTCTTCAACTTACGGAGATTTTTTACAATAGTTGCTTCAAACTTCTAGATCTTCTTCCAGAGGTTGTTTTGGGTCCGTGAAGTGTCCACAAACTTGACCATATGTTCCAGAAGCTCAGAGTTATTTCTTGGGAGTTGGGACTACAATTCCCGGAATGCACCTGGTCAAAATCCTCAAATGCCCACCGGACGCTGGGCTCTTCTTGAACGACTTGAAGCAGGGGATTCTGGTCAGCTTCTTTGTACCTGTAGCTTACAGGAGTCCACTCCTGGAGTTGCAGAAGCAAGGCTAAGTCCCTTTCTTGGAGATGACCAAAGCATGTAGCTGGTTCAGTCCTTGTGAGTGCAGGTCTTCAGATGCAGACTATGGGTTTAACAGGGCAGTCCTAGTCCACTATCTCCTTCCAGCAGGGATCTGAATTGTGGGGCAGCTCGGTCATATTTATCCTTGCTCCTGGGGGTGGGAAGCAGGGTGGTGCTCCTGTCTAATGGGGTGCAGGCCAACGCCCCTGAAGTGACCACTTCCTGGGAAGTGTGGCATAAATCACTGTTGTGGCTAAGTTTCCCATAACAGACCCTTTCCAGCCCCTCTCCTAATATAATCAGGGTGCTCCTAGCTGTCTGGGGCTGCAGGAAATGGGGCAGTCCAGTTTATGTCTCAAGTGGCTTTACTTCCTTTGAAGAGCAGTTTAGCTACTCTTCTGCCACCCTGTTCTGCTATCAGATGTAGCAGTTCTCCTCCCCCCAGATGCTTCCTTTGTTTCAGCCCAGACCACTTCACACTTCATCAAGGCAGCCAGGCTCAGGCCACCAGAGGCTGGCCTATCAGGAAAGGGCACTACAGGGCTGACACTGGTAACTTTCAGAAAGAGTTCTAAAACTCTTTCCGTGTGCATGTTAGTTATAATACATTCAACACTGGCAAGTTGTTGGATTTATTTGAACATTTAATTTGATAGCAAACTTGCTATATTTAGCTCATCTCTATTAAAAATAAGACTTCATTATTTTAAAATAAAGTCTCCCAATATTATCCTATGAAGCCCATTCCCTACAATGAGGAAAATCAAATTAGGCTGTTTTCCCCTCACCAGGGCTTATAGAATATATTTTAAGGTCCCTGCTTATATTTACACAGCACCAAACCCTTAGGGTACTTAGGGCAGACCTTAGGGGTGATGTATATGTAAAAATAAGGTAGTTTAGGACTTAAAAAGTATTTTTAAATTCAAAAGTCGAATTTGGGTTTAACTTTAACTTAAAAGCAGCCCACAATGCAGGCCTACATTTAAAAAGACACCAGGGACCACAGCAGTGCCCCCAGGGGTGCCCTGTCTACCCTAGGTTCCCTAAACCTACATGCCCTGCCATATACTAGGGACTTATAGCTAGGTTGTCAGAGCCTATTATATTTATACCTAGTTTGCGCATACCGTTTTACATGGGGCACTGGCCCGAGACTGGTTAGCAGTGCCCAGGGCATAGTCACAGTCAGTCAGCTAACAAATGGGGTCAAAAAGTGAGGGGCTTCTGCAATCAGCCCTGTTTTCCCACATGGATGTATAACAGGAGGTACTGGAGTGCCACTAATGTAACTGAATTGAAATCTAATAAATACAGTTGTGAATAGCTGAGCACCAATGCTTTATACAGAAGCTCTCTGCCAAGATGGATATCATTCTGCAGAAGACTCCGAGATTTTGCTGCTACAGGGCACTCCCAGGAACAGGAAGTTATGCTGTAAAAGAAAGGGGGTAGGGGATATTGTAGAGATTGCATGTGAAACTACCACCAATGGCAAGTTAGTATTGCTAAATATTAACTCATGTCTGGCTCTGTGGAACTTCAGAAAAAGTTTGAAACCAGCCTGTGTGAAGATTACACTTTGCTACTTAATGTTGTATCGAAAGAAGTGAGACAGCCTGTTCCCTTAACATACCCCTAGGTTCATTTGGATATTGATTTGTGTGGGGAGGGCTATCTGCCACCTGGGAAACTTGCTTCCTAAAAACCTGAAGAGCTGGGTGGTAGGAAAGTCTTCAGCCAGGAAATACTGCTGCACTGACTACAGTGATCCTATAAGCCTGTGGTACTGCTAGGAATCACACTGGTTAACTTTTATGAAGAGGCCCCAATTCACTAGAACAATTCCACAAGAGACCAGTATCAAAAGGTGCTTTAAAGAACAACCAGGCATTAAAAACATGTATGGAATATGTACTATTTTGAGGCACAAAAGCTCCTTAATTGCAGGTATTTACAGGTAGAAGTGAACAAGGATCACCTAGTCAAGCACAGTACAAACTTGTCAGAAAGCGGGAATACTTCATACTTCTCAAAGCTCTATAATGTCCACTTTAGCTACTTACTGAGGTGCCCAGCTAAGCCAGCTCAATATCGCTGAGCCCTCTTTGCATATTGGTAATGACATCAGCCTCTCTAGTGCTTTTGTGCACCAAACTCCTCACTAGACCAACTAGAGCTTGAGATCAAACCTGGAGTAACTATCAGCCTGCCTCTCTTGGTCTCTTGTCCCACTCAGAGCTTTAACAAAAAGAAATCAAGCATTCACTAAAGGCTTGCATAATTGTATGTATCACGCCTGCAAGCATGCTGTGGTACAGCATTACAGTTTTTTTTGCTCCATATTTTCTTGCTCCAAACAACTGTGTGAACATACAGGTAGAAATCTTGATTGAACCCAAACACCAACTTCAATTTGAATCTGTTCCCTTGCATGTCAGTCCTCTGAAGTACTATTTTTCTTTTACACTACACTTAGGATGGCCCACTCAGTTCTTGATGTCTTTATATACATTGTTTGTTACACCTAAGACTCTAGAATCATCTCTGTAGACCGCTTTGCTGTTGCAGCTAAGTAACTCTTGACAAATCTTGCTTGCCTCCGAATAAATTCGGTTTGGGTTGTTTGGGAGTTGAGGTATGGGTCACATCAAGACTGAGCTCTCTTTCAGTACACCTGCAATTGAATTTTCCATAACAAAACTTCTCCAGTGAAGTGTAAGAGATGGGTGCCGAGAACATCCTTGAAAATAAATGTAAGTGGTCTGTTCTACAAAACAGTCAATTTTCTGAGGAAAATGCAGAAGGTGAAAATGCGATGAAGCAGCTTAGTGGATACACTTTAAGGTTGCTTCTGATGCCCTCATCATCTAAGGCTTAATTCAATCTCCCTGGGCGTGACCAAGCTGGAACCCATACAGGGCTGTCAACACAAAGTTTTGGTAAGCTGTTCTTCACATGATGACACCAAGTTTCGACTGTTTTTGGTTGAGGATGTTGTTATTGTGTGGGGGGCATGTAGTTAGCAAAACTGAATGTTATGAAGAAATATGGATACGGTGGCAGGGTTATCAATGTGACAGCGGTTGCTGGTAATGGCTGTGAAAATTGTGTTTAGTAGGAAAATAACAATGGTTCACTTGAATTTAATTTGCTTTGCTACCTTAAAATGGGTTTTATGCTAGGCCTAAATTGTGTACATACTCTGAAAAATTTGGAGGGTGTGCTGGGGTAAATAGGTTGGTCTTGAGTGATTGTTAGTAAGTTTTATCTAGGTTCGTTTTTGGGTGCTTTGAGAGGACACTCATTCTACTGAACTGCAATGCAAAACCTTGACGAATTCCAGAAATGCCAGTTGTCAAATAATTCCAACATGAATTGCATTTGTCCTTGGCTCTAGGTACAATTATTTATCTTCTCAGCAGATGCTTTTCAGGAACCAGGAAGAGGGGAGAGATACAGGGGGCTTTGACATTGTGAAGTGACAAGTTTGGTGTTTATATGATCACTTTCTTTCTGGCAGTATGCAGAAAAAAGTTTGCAGTGTTTAAGGTGTGTCTGTATTTTTTTCAGGCTGATTAAACAAATCGTATTTGTTCAAAACGGAAAGAGTTGCGATTTTGCTTTGGGCAGAGGATGACGTATGTACGAAAAGTCTCATGTGAGAATGAGATGTAGCTACTATTCCTTCTCAATATTATAAATTGGTTAATAGTAATAATTAATAATTTTTTTGTTTTTCAATTTATATAGTTGTATCTCGAATCAAGGTTTATATTGTTCTTAGTTACAAAGCAAATACACCTTTACACTCATGATACATGTAACAGTAGTCAAAGTTTATCATCTTTATTCATTTTCATATATGTTGATAATCCAGTTTAACAATTACATTTTTATTTCATAATGCAATCTTTAATAATCATATAAACATAGAAAATGTACGAAAAGAGCCAAATACACAAAAGGAAGGGGGGGGGGGGGGGATCTAGTGAACGAACCATCAGGATCTGTCTGGATAGGTGGTCAAATGATGAAGCATGACACTATAATGTGTGTAAGACCATTTATTCTGTAAGGAGAAACCCCTCTGATAGGTCCCCAAGACACAGTTATCCCAACCATACTGCATCTTTAACTAGATCACAGAAAAGGGTGATCTTATCACTAGACAGACCCCGACGGTTCATTCACTAGATTCCCCCATACCTTTTGTGTATTTGGCTCTTGATTCAGGGAGGTAGTATGGGGGTTTGTACCTCCCTTGTCTCTATGTGTAAAACGTGTACGAAAAGTGCGTCTGAAGATTTTATTTAAGCCTGTCATATGTACAGCAGACTCCACTCAATGCTGGTTTCAGTGCGATTCTGAGATGGTCTACGGAGTTACAACGGCATAAGGTATGCAACAAAACATAAGTAACAGGGGATATGAGGGAATAAGAAGCATGAATATGAAAGCATACACAGCTTACATGATATATAGACAAGAAGCCATACATTTTTCATATTAGGTAGCAACTGCAGGGCAGCAGAGGTGTGTACATGAAAGAGGAAAAATAATATACAGAAGTAGGTTGAAAAGGTGGAAGCAAGCAATCTTTTTTGGACAAAGATAGTTAAGAATGTGGCAGACTTACAGGGCACTGAACAGGCAGGAACAAATATTGAAAGTGTTCTGGGAGGTTAATAAGATGTGTAGCATTCAGACATAAAAAGGCATCACAGACGTTCAAACAAAACAAGATGGTGGGTGACATTTATAGCAGTGGCTCTCAAGTTGCAAGTTATCTTGGCACTGCATTCATCAGTATCATCAGACCAGCACCTGCACTAGTGGAAGTAAATGACAGAGTATGGGTTCTTGTACTGGTTCAGGTTTGTGATGAGTCTGGGGATATTAAACAGGGCTGAGGGGCACATGCATCTATCATTCAGACCTAAGATCTGTGATGCAAAAAGATAGGCATTTCAGGACTTGTCAAAAAAGCAAATAGGAAATCATAGTAAACAGCTGGAGCTTCCTGGTCAAACGTTTTTTTACCTATGATGGAGTAGGGTGGCACACTTTTGACCAGACCGAAGAGGCCACAATTATTGGGTTCTCAGGGAAAGACAAAGTTCAATGTTCATTCTATAGTCATTCGTCTAACGAACCTGTTGGCATAAGGAATGACCCTTTGCAATGTCCGTAGTACGTAGGTAAAGATGAAGATTGATATGAGTGGTGGATGGTGGCTGTCTTAGATTTGTTGATTTGAATCTTAATACCATAACGTTTTTAGTGTTACTGAAGTATCAGTGCTGTATATGCAAAAATCCAGCTCTTTCTTGAATTTTCTTGCTTTCTTTACTTAATGAGATGCGCTGGAAATTGCCTTCATTTGAAGTAGGACTTGTCAAATTTCAAGGGCATCTTACCAGCTTCCCAAGCAAGCCAAGGCTCCTTGACTTCAACATATTTCATTGCAAAATCGCTAAACCCCAGTGTAGTAGATGCAGTTCCATACAGTGGACACATTTCTATGGCACTTTACAAAATCTGCACATTACATACAATAGAAATAAAAATGTCAAGTTTGAATTGAACTACAGACTCTGCATCCTCCTTCTTCACCAATATGACCAGATGCTTAAATTCAATTAGAGACAAAAGCAATGATTAGGACCATAACATCCTAACAGAAACGTTTGCAACAAAGGAAAAACATAATCAAAATTGTGCCCATGTTAAACATGGAAAAGTACACTTTCTAGCAGTTTCAGGGACTAGGATGCCAAATTTGCTATATCTAAAAAAAGAAAACTGATCAGTTTTTGTCACTTCTAGAAAGAATTGTATCTAATGTGTTGCATCTAGTAAGAACAAATATATTTCTTCACCTTTTAATATGTTAATGCACCCCCATTGCTGGTGTAGGAGGGAAACTGAACAAAGAATCCATGCCTTGACTAAACACTTCATCAACCACACAACTAAAACAAACAGAACATAACAAATACTCCAAAAATTAAGGATCACATGTACTAAGAAGACATCTGGTAAAAGCAACAGCAATTTTTGCACCAACTTAACAAATACATTGGTATTTTGAAAACTGCCCTATGACCTAATAGGTCAGTTCACAAAATACTGAATCATTGTGGGTCGCAATACAACCTACCTCAAGAATATTATTGAGGCAGGATGTAAATTACACCCCACTATGATTCACTGCTCTCACAAGTATGGTGGCCTGCTGGGGTCATCAGACCACCATGTCTGTGACTGCTTTTGAATAAAGACTTTTTTTTTGTTAAAGCAGCGTGTCTTCCTTGAAGGAAAATGTGCTATGTTAAAAAAAGTTTGTAAAACTTTATATATATTTTTTTTAAAGACAAAGCAGAGGCGCCTCCTCTTCAAAAGTATCTGAGTCAACATTCACAAAGAGGAAAGGGTCGCTTGGGGGCCCCTTCCTGTTTGCAAATGGGCTACCACTACCATTCTGCTGTCGGTAAAACACTAATGTTCTACAACTGGATTTTGGTCTCAAAACATTAACACATGCCAAAAGGAATCACCCTCAACATGCCTCTTCCAAATACTAATTTGGTATGGTTTCCTAACCTAATTCAACAATTTCGAAAAAACTGTTAATTTGCAGCTGCAGCAGCTAGTGAACGTTGTAAGAGGTGGGATTGGTCTTGGACTTTCCAGGGGTGGGGCATGTGGGGGCTGACACATTAAGAGGGCGTGGCACATTATTTTTTTTTTGGAGGCCAGTCACCATTTTCTGTGTAAATCTATTTATAACAAATGCGATAGAATGATGTACTTTCCTCAGCACCCCAGTTCTGGCGGTCTTCTACTGCCCATACAATAGCAAGGTTGTGTTTCTTGGTGGCATTAGGCCCCATGACACTCATAGCTAAAAATGCATTCACCTGTCGCATACAATCTGCTCATATCCCTATGTGTTACCACATATGTAGAATCTCCCTGATTTACCTTTGCCTTTATAAACACTGCACTGAGAAGTACTTAGTGAAGTGAGAGTTTTTAAATATGAACCATTAGTGCACTAACTAAAACGCAAGACAGGGGTCCTCCTAACCTGTGGCGCAGGCATCCACTTGATTTCATTGTTGTATAAAGCCATGCTCCCTGATGTTGTGGGTCTGCCACAGCAAACTCTAGTGTCTTGGGATCTGGAGTTTTCTACTGCTCTTTCGGAAGGTGACTAGCCAGAGTTAATGCTCTTACCCAAATTGTCTCTTGCAATAGTCGCTTTAAATTAGTGCATTATAATTTCATCCATAGGACATATCTCACACAAAGAGGATTGCATCGAATATCTTCTTCTCGTTCCAGGTGTGGCCATGGGGCATCGGATTTCTTGCATCTAGCTTGGCAGTGCTGGGAGGTACAGAATTACTGGACGCAGGTGACTGCTGAAATAGAGAGCAGTGGGCATGACCTTCACAGTGATGTCCCAGTTGTGCCTCCTTCGCAACATCCCACCCCCAAAGGGTATGAAAATGGCACATAGGTTTTGGCATTTATCCTTGGTAATAGCTAGACATAGGGTTGCCATAACATGGATGGGTCAAAGAGCCCCAAACTATGCCCGCTAGAGAGCGGATGGCTTCGAATGGTCTGTTGCAGAAGAGATACATATGAAACTAAATTGACATGATCACAATGCACTTGAGGATATAGCTAATTGGAAAGAAATATGTGCCATCTTTGTAGAGCCAGACTCAGTCTTCTTCTGTACAGATAGCTAGGATGAAGTTTATGGGGTAGTCCCAGTTGAGGTCATGGGGGTGTTGACAAAAGGGATGTGGACAAGCCCTCATACTTTGCTAGGGGGTACGGTATACTGCCGCTAACCCATGTGCTGTGGGGTACTCGGGCGTGGAGCTTGTTTTTGAATTTATGGATGTGTTGTTAATTTTGTCTATATAATAACCATCAATGCCCACCTCTATGCCTATCCACTTGTTGCAACACGATATAGCTGTATGTTTTTGGAAAAATATAAATAAAATGTTTTTTAAAAATTAAAAGGCAAGGCAGTTGTCATGTAAACCCTGTAAGTGGCCTACATTCTTATAGAGTAAGTTCTGAGCAAAATTAGCTATGGGTCATGTACTCGCAGTCGCTATATAAAAACTGCAATTACTGGCTGACTTATACAAAGTGAAAGAAGAAGACCTAGATAGATCAGGGCTTCCCCACTTAAATAATGCAATCTTAGGCAAATATTTTATCTCACCAAAACTCTTTTCCTTCATTTACGCGTAAGAAAGCACTTTCATATATGTACATTCATAAGGTCAGTTGTACAACAAGCATTGGCAAAGGTAATAGGTCTCGCCTATGCAAGAGCTAGTAGCGTGCCAATGTGTTTTACCCACGTTGCTCACCAGCGCAGCTTCTGCTCAGCATGGCTAAAGCTTAGTGGCATAGAGGAGAGTGGCATGGAGTGTCGTAGAAGGGAATGGTGAAGAGTGAAGTACAGTGTTCTAGAGCGGAGTGCCAGAGAGTGTCATGTATTAGAGTGGCATATAGTGGAGTTGCATAGAGCTGCATACACTGGAGTGGAATAGAATAGAATAGACTGGTGTAGAGGGCACTGGCTTAGAGTGTTGCAGAGCATAGTGGCGTAGAGTGCAGTGGCACTGAATTCAGTGTCATACAATGTAGCTTCATAGAATACAGTAGCGTAGATTAGAGTGGTGCATAGTAGAGTGCAGTGGCACGGAGCAGAGTGGCGCAGAGTTGAGTGGCACACAGAGTTGAGGGGCCTAGATTGCAGTGGCATAGAGAGCAGACTAGGATTGAGTTGCATAAAGTGCAGTGGCGTAGAGTGGTGCAGAGTAGCATAGAATGATGCAGAGTAGAATGCTATAGAATGCAATGGCACAGAGTGCAGTGGCATAGAGTGGAGTGGTGCATAGTAGAGTAGCGAAGAGTTCAGTGGCGGAGGGTGTAGTGTTGCAGAGTACAGTGTTGAGTGCAATGGTGTAGTGTGGAGTAGAGTGCACAGAGCAATGGTGTACAGTGACGTAGAGTGACATGGTGCAGAGTGCAGTGACAAGGCATTGGCAGAGTTTAGTGGGTAAGAGAAGAGTGGTCAAATTGAGCGACGCAGAGTGGAATAGACTGTTGTACAGGGAAGTGGAGTAGAGCAGATTTTTTCAAAGTAGAGCAAAGTGACAGAGTGGAGTGGCGCAGGGTGGAGTGCAGTTGTGTAGAGTCGCACAGAGTGTAATGGCATAGAGTAAAGTGGTGTAGAGTGCAGTGGCTTGGCGTAGAGTGTTACAGAGTAAAGTGCATTCATGTAGAGTCTATTGGCATAGAGTGCGGTGTTGCAGAGTGACATAAATTGGAGTTGTGCGGAGAAGATTAGTGTGGCCTAGACTGGAGTGGTGTAGAGTGCAGTAGTGAGGAATGCAGTGTTGTAGAGTAAGTGGTGATGAGTGCATTGGCATAGAGTGGAGTGGTACAGGGTAGAGTAGAGAGGCATAGACTAAGGTGGCTGAGAGTGGAGTGGTGCAGAGGCGTAGAGTAGAGTAATGTAAAGTGGAGTGGTGCAGAGTAGAGTGCATTGGGATAGAGTGGAGTATTCATGGTGTGGTTGCACACTGCCATTACAGAAAAAAAAAATCAACTGAAATAACCATTACATTGGCACAGGCTTACAGTTTTACTAATAAAAAATGTTGTTGTGTGCTAGAAAAAAAAATTCTTTCCTACCCCCACGATCCAGCAAGATTGTCACATAAATCATCTCAATCTGAAGTCAGAGAAAGAAAAGTAAACAAGCGCCATTGAAAGACCGCGTCTGACATTTGACCTCTGTCTTGGAATGCACAGCAAATGTGATAATAAAAACAAGATTTAAAGAAAGGGAGTTCGTGGAAGGATACAGAAAACACGGTTTAGGCAACGGGAGGGGCCAACTGAACCTGGAAAGCTTAAAGCAAAAAAAAAGCCAGCAAACTGAAAGCCAGCAAGTGCGAGTTACAAACCACCAAGCCAGTGGTAATCAAAAAGTGAAATGTATACCTAGGTCAACTTTCTTAAATCCCCAAGATGTCTTTAGCAAACCAGACAGCTGCGCTGTCTTACATAAAACCATTAAGGCTGTCTTCAAGTCAAGTTCTTGCAGTCACCATATAAAAACTATGCAAAATGTGCAAAAACGTAAACACTAAAGCCTTAACACAAGGAAAGACTTAGGGCCTCATTACAAGTTTGGCTCTCCGTGGACCACCATAGTAGAGGTGGTGGTCCAACTGCCACAACTTTGATGGTCAGACCGCTGGATTACATATTTGGCACTCGTTCCTCCAGCGGACCGCCGGTACCGCAGCGGTCCTGACTTTGGCAGCCAATGTTGGAGATTCCAGCACTGGAACCACGATGGACATTACGACCGGCAGGACCGCCAAACCTTCAATGGTGATCCCACCGCCATGGAAAGCATGGCTGTCAGGCAGGTAAGGTGCCCCAGGAGGTATGGCTCCATGGATGGGGAGTTGGGGAACCATGTGGGCTCCCGAAAAATTTAGGGTACAGGGGCGCACTGCGTCCTGTGTACGATGTGGTGCATGGGCACAGTCCACCCGTCGTGCGGACAGGTAGGAAACATGGCCGGCAGTAGCGCCATTATTCTGCCTCCCCTCACCACTCACACCGGCCCTGTGAGGAAACTCAAACTAGCGTTCTTGGGACCGTCGGCCTGGTGTCGCTTGAAAGACCGCCACATGGCAGTCTAGCGGTCCAACCACCAAACTCATAATGAGGACCTAAGACTCTAAATGACTGGCTGATTTGTAAGGTGAAACTAGAAAACATTGATAACTCGTGGCTTCCTCACTTAAAATTGTGTGACACATTTTATCCCACCAAAGCTCTTCAGAATACAAAAATCATTATTGTGCGTGTGAAAGTACTTTCAAATATGTGCCTTTAGAATGCCAGTAATATAAAAAACAATTTCGACAGCGTATGAAAGTACTTTAAAATACATGTGTGAATGCCAGTTTACAGAAACTATTAGGGCTACCTTTGGGTCGAGCTATCGGAGTTGCTATTTAAAACTGCAGAGAAATTCAGAAATGTGTAAAAACCCAAGCACACACAATTGTTGATCTAAACTTTTTCAAGACAGGTGGAGCAGTAAAATATAAACCTCTCATCTCATGGTCCACGGTGTTGGGGTCTGCAGGGCACCGTCTGTAGTCTCCAAGCTAGCAACTCCTGCCCGAGTCACACACAACTGCAGTGTGCATCAGCATCACCTTCGCTCCACGCGACCACCAGGTCCATGTGTCTGCTCCTAGCTGCCAGAAAGTAAGTCATGGTGTAGTGTGTGAAAAATTGATTTCTTAACTTGGCATGAGGGCTCCATTCCGTCTAACCTTTAGCTCCATTTTTTATATGCTACGAGCAAAATTGTATGCCTTCAGCAGCCCTGCTCATTTTTGTTTCTTACAAATGTGCTGGTTTCTTAGCATTGCTTTAAAAAAACTTTGCAGATGGCTTAACCGCCCCTTTTTCTCAGAAATGTTTTTCTGTGCTTGAACATCCTGTTCTTGTGGTTCGACGGTGTTATAGAAAAGATTTGCTTGAATGTGTTTGGAAATTATGATGCATGTATAGTGTGGTAAAGTGGGTACTGCAATAAAGACATGGGGGGAGAGGTCTGTTGCTCTTGCCCAGAGAGTCATCGACACTCTTTAGGTGGGGGTGTTGGGCTGCTGCAAAAAAAAAGGCTATCTTGAAGCCTACTCCGAATCCTTGTATTCTATCTTGTGGACATTCAGCCTCTCACAAGAAGAGACTCCTAAATTTATTTCACAAGTACCATACACGTGTGAAACACCTGAGCTAATGGCGTCTCTCACAGAGCTCAGTGTGGGTAGCAGACATCTTGAGTCTGCACAGTGTCTCTTCAAAAGTTCTGATGACAAACTGAGCAGACTCGATCTTTCAACTTCCCATCTGCCTGCAGCCTCTATACCACCCTTTGTCAACTCGTCACAGGAAGGGGAGCCACCCACTCCCTTTTGTAATGATGTGCGTACGTGAGTGCAGCTTGGAATTTTAAAAACTTTACCAGATCCACAACAAAGGGTCTTGGAATGCATATTGCTAGTGGCAGGTCTTACAGAGATACCTTTCACATCCACATTTAGTTCTACAGAGGGCATCAGCTGACTAAGCCTGAGAACAATGGCTCCCTGTTCAATCAACCATTGACAAACTCTCCACAGAACTTTAAAATCATCTTCCTACCTTTGTCTGTTAGGGAAAGGGGGGACAATCTTGTGTTTGCCCTCCCAGTCAGTACCTGCCTAAACCCCATAAGTACAGCGAGTCTGCTACAGATAAATGCCTGCACTACCTCTGCAGTTTTGCCGTCCAACAACGGCCAATGCTGGGGAGGGCTAAGAAAGGCTTAAGGGAATTTTCAGGGTGGGAGAAGTGGTAGCTCTTCTGCTTCGGCCCCTAACCCTCCTACCGCCCATCTGTTACATCAACACATCATAATGCACACCGAATTCACAAACCACACCGGGGTAGAGAGGAAGAAAAGGCTAGAGGGAGGGAATGTTGGAAATGGGAGAGTCTTCCCTTTCCAGTGATGTCCTTCTTAAAAAGTTTCATGTTTGTAGATAATAGACGTGCTGCAAGCCACGAGAAGGAAAACACTAAACACCAGAGATCTACTAAACCATTGGGTAATATAAATTTTTGTGAGGATTGGCCACCCTGGAATATTGGCTGAAACCCTTGGTTTTTTTTTAAATGTATGTTTTTTCATGGGGGCATGATAGCATCAGGAAAGCGTTCATGTGCATTCTCCCTGGGTTTGATTTTTGTCACGAATCCATATCTACAAAGACTTGTAGACATTAATTTGTGTCAAAGTCCAGCATCTGCCAGAGGTTCGATTAACAAGGAGAAATATCTTATCTGCGTTAGTTCATGTTTGCATGTGTGCTGCATTGTGCAGCACAGATACATAAAGAAGAAAAGCTCTAAAGGGTAGTTTTTGTGCAAGAACCGACCTCTTCCAACACAAAAGAAATGTATCCACAACACAAACACCCTTGCACTAGGGTGTAAGGGTGCCTGCATTGGTGCAAGGCAAAACACTGTGTTGCAGTATGTGGAGAGAGTGGAACTGAGCCATTTCTGTGCTCTGCATTTGAAGCAATGCAACGCAACAACTTTGCTGCTGCAGTTCAACAATCATACCATAAAGTATGTTGTATTATTTATTATGTATATGGCAAGTTTAAGTAATAATTTTTTTTTTTTTTTTTTTTTAGTGTCTTTGGAGGAGCTTGTTCATTGGTTCACAGCACTGATTACCTAAGTGTTCTTTTGTTTTTCCGTTTTGCATCTCCCACTGATAGAAATACCCACCCACTGATTTAGAAACAAAGTGCTGCCTTCTACGGAGGACAAAGTATTTTAGGAGGAAGGTTTATAAAGGTTTTCAACAGTATGATATGGTGTCTAGGTGGATGTTTGCTGCTCAGGTCCTAACTCAACTATTGAAGGACAGCACGGGGGCAGAATCAGATATTGAGATAGCATCCAAGGAAAAGGAAAATAGTGCAGAACCTGGAGCAGATTTTTCAGTTGGTGGAGTTCCACCTGATTCTCAGGAACATTGCCATTGTAGTGTGATTGATGTCCCTTCGTGAGCACAATCTGTGCAGAAGAGCGACTGTAGCAGGGTCGACCAATCCACAGAGCAGGCACATGCGGCAGCAAGAACAGAATGCTCTCTTTGTAGCCTCCAATTTAGTGCAGCCCCAATTCACCCCATTCACTGTAGACGCTAGATATAAAGTCAAAACAGCAAATTCTTTGTGTACTGAATATGCCCATCTGTTCCAGGATGTTGATTTCCTTGACACAACTACACACCAAAACACACTGGAGTGGAGAACACTTTCATGGGCCTCATTCTAGGTCACACCCATGGACTCCCACTTCACTTGGGGGAGATGAACACATTTCTGGGCCTTGTGCTCACAATGGGGATAGTGCACAAACTGGGTATCCAACCTTACTGGTCTACTCGCATAGTTTTGCATCATTAGAGGCTTTTTTTTTTATTGCTGAATTTGCTGCATGTTAATGATGATGCTAATGCATTGTTCAGTGACCATCTAGACCACGACGGGTTGTTCAAAATTCCGCCTGTCATAGAACATTTGTCTGTCAGGATTCAAGAGATTTATATTCCCGAAAAGAATATAGCCACTGAGGAGCCCTGGATCCTGTATAAATGATGGTTTCTGTTTGCGCCATAAATACAAAGCAAAGGAGTTTGCTATGACATCAGAATGTACTTGCTCTGCGAGAGCTCCACTGGTAACTTATTTAGAGAGCGTATATAGGGAAGGACTCTGCTCTAAATCTGTTAGGTTTTCCTTCCATATTTTGAAGCAAGTCAAATATTGTATGGGAGCATTTCCAATCACGCCTTCCTAAAGATTATAAACTTTATATGGGAAACTTCTACATAGAACAGAGCTGGTCAGCAAGGTGTACAAAGCTGGCATTGTGGCATGAGGTACAGTTCATTGTCCCCATATAGTATTCCAGAAGGAGTTTGTTTGTAAGCGGCTCAAAAAATTGTGGAGCACTTTGTTGCATTCCAGCAAACTGCTTGCAGTCAAATAAAAAACAATAAAAAAAAAATAACTTACCTCTTTCCGTCACTGCCACTGCTGGGATAACATCACAGGCTCCCCAGTAATCCTGGTGCTGTTTACATGCTAGACATAGCATGTAAGCAGAGTCAGGATTGGTGTGAGCTGCAGTTTCACCAGCCCGGCTGTGTATGCAGCCAGGTTGGAGAAACCTAAGTGGGCATGTGTTTGGCCGGCCTCAGATGGCTGGCCAAACACACATGTGCACTTAGTGCACTCTCCCCTCCTCCCCCTTCCCGTGGCCCAGCCTCGACTCTCCCTGCAGTGCTGTGCCAGAAGCAGAAAAATAAAATAGAAAATTATTGTTTTATTTTTCTGCTTCTGGCACAGCAAGTGGGGTGGCGCTCCTTCGCCATAGCAAGGGAGACACCCCTGGACCACAGATATCCTCAGACCCCCCCCCCTCAAAATTCAGATCCACAATCTGGAAGGCACTGGATTTAGCACAGTGAGTGTGCTAAAGGCTCATGAAAGACACGTCTTCCTGAGCGTCATGTGCCTCTCCTGAGAGCAATTATTAAGTGTTCAGTTGGCACGCATTCGGTATTTCTCAGAACGATGAGTGAGGCAGATAGATGAAAAGGAGTAAAAACTTAGTCTAGGTTTATTTTTATTTGGGATATTGAGAAGCTGGCTCAGGCATCAACCGACAATGTGTCTGGCCATACATGTGTGGAGGTCTGCTTGTGGTGTGTTTGTGTGCAAGTTGATCGATGGCTGGGTGATTGGCGATTCTGTCCTGTAGCCTTTTAACGTGATGGGCTTTTAAAGGGAGGTGGCATCCTGATGTGTGTTCTGGTGTTCTGGATTGGGCCTGTGGCTGGCGGCATGAAAGTCTTGGTGTACAGTGTATGGAAGGCTTGTGAATGGCTGGGTTCAATATTATGAGACGGTTATTACTATTTGCTCTTTGAATCTAGCACTTGAAGAGAAGAAACAATTATTGTCCCTCAAACTTTTCGGAACTGAATTCCAAGATTTCCAGGTTGGCGTACTTTGCATTCACCCGACTCACTTTCCTGCAATGCCCTGCAAACTTCAAACACTATCCAAGTAGCTAAGATCACACATTTAATTTATATTTTGTGAGGAAAAATTCTGCAATCTGTAGTGATCGACAAATTTCCAACCACTCTGTGCTCCAGAATGTTTACATATAAAAATGGAACTTGATTTGTGTGGGTGGGTATAGTGCCCATGATAAAAAACAGCACAACACAACATAGACAATCAATGTTTCCCCATGCAAAACCAATTATTTTTTTAGCTTGTGATTGTGCCCTATTAAAAGGAAAACCTACCAAACGCAGACAGTTAACAAAAACTATACACCCTGGCAAGTTCAGGATGGTGTGACATGATCCATTCCTGTCCTGGACACTAGCTCTAGCCAGACAAGTGTGCCAATGTTTCTATCAAGGCGGTAGGGTAACGCTGGGTGGTAGGAATTTTGTGTGTTCCTGCTGATTCAAGAAGTTTCCATTACCAAAATTTCTGGAAATGCATGGTTTTAGGAAAGGTTTGTGGTTTACAGGGAACTGTGGGTAAGAAAATGTGGGATTCACAAAAGTCACACGACCTTAGAACGCCCAGAGATTCTAGTTTTCAAAACATGTCTCTGGTTGGTAGATCTTCATGGATCTTGCGGAGTCTGGCTGCAAAGACAGCAGCCATCTTGTTAGACCCGACAGCTTAGGGTGGCCTTCCCCCAACTTTTTGCCTGCCTGCCTCCCTACCTTTTTTTGATCTAATTTTTGCTGGTTTTAGGACTCTGCACACTTTACCACTGCTGACCAGTGCTAAAGTGCTTGTGCTCGCTCCCCTAAACATGGCAACATTGGCTCATACCCAATTTGCATATTTAATTCACGTATAAGTCCCTAGTAAAATGCACTAGATGTGCCCAGGGTCTGTATATTAAATGCTACTAGTGGGCCTGCAGCACTGATTGTGTCACCCAAATAAGAAGCCCCTTAACCATGTCTCAGGTCTGCCATTGCCAGGCCTGTGTGCTCAGTTTTACTGCCTCTTCGACTAGGCATTTAAAAATATTTGCCAAGTGTTAAATTCCCCTTTTCTTTTATATAAGTCACCCCTAAGGTAGGTCCTAGGTAACCCACATGGAAATGTGATATGTAAGTAAAAGGCAGGACATATACTTGTTTTACATGTTCTGGTAGAGAAAAAAATCCCAGTCATTTTCCATTACTGTGAAGCTTGCTGCACTCATAGGACAGCAATAGAGATTTCCTTACATGCTTTTAAGAGGTAATTTCTGATCTGAGAGGAATAGACTTGTCATATTTGGTATGGTTGGAATGGGAGTGAGAAGTTATGCTTACTGGTAAAGTTGGATTCTACATTACTATTTCAGAAATGCCACTTTTACAAAGTAGGCATTTCTCTGCACTTACGGCCATCTGTGCCTTACAGCCTGTCTCGAATCCACATCTGGTCTGTGCTGGTTGACAGCTCCCCTTGTGCATTCCACCCAGACAGCCATAAACAAGTCACTCAGCTGCATCTATTGGCATACAGATGGGTTTCCCTGGGCAGGAAGGGTGGAGGAGTGCACACTTACACTTCAAAGGTAAGTGGCCTGCCCTCACACAAAAGGACTGATAACCCCCCCACCAGGTTCCTGGCAGCCGGGGCTAGGTTAAAGGGGTGTTTTCTGCACTTCAAAACCACTCTTTAAAGTTTTCACCACTTCAAAGGCACTTGTGGGTGTATGTATACTGGGTCTGTGACCCCACCAAATCAGACACTTCAGGACCTACAACTGGACTCTGTCTGAGGGACTCCCTAGATGCCGAAGGACTCATCTGGGCTGCTTTGCTGGAAGGACTGCTGGCCTGCTTGTTGCCTACTGCCTACCAATCCCAGACTCTGCTGGAAGAATTCTGCCTTCCTCTGCAAGTGCTCTCCAAGGGCTTGGATTGAACCAGTTTCCTGTTCTGAGGTCTCAGGGCTGTCAAAGACTTCAAAGAAGAGAAAATCCAGCACATAGGAAAACTGATGCAATGCCTGCCAGATTGACACAGTGCCTGCTTCGTAGCTCGAAACAAACAAAAAAATTCCTGCATCGCCTGCTGGATAGATGCAAAGCCTGTTGCCTCTGCTCAACGCATTCCGGGTTTTCCACACACTGTCCCGGAGCATAAAAAATCCCTGCATCACAGGGAGGAATCAAGGCTGCGCTCTTGGAAAGCAATGCATTGCCTTGCAGCATAGAAGGAAATGACATATCGCCTTTGCTGAGCTGGGGGTGGGGGTTGGAGGTGAGGAGTCAATGCATCACTTTACTTTTTGATGCATATCCTCCCCTGCGGCTGCTCTGCATAGTTATTTTTTACGCATACCAGGTACTGTGTGTTAAAAAGATACAACCACTGATTCTTAAGGATTGAGACTCATTTAAACCTTTAGAAAGTAATATGTAGACTTGTGCATATTGGATTTTTGTTGTTTTAGTCTTATTTTATTCAGATAAATATCATCTAGTTTCCTAAACTGGTATGGAATACTTTGTGCGGTGTTTTCACACTATTACTGTATGAGTTATTGCACAAATACTTCACACATTGCCTTCTAAGTTAAGCCTGCCTGCTCTGTGCCAAGCTACCAGAGGGCGAGCACAGGATAATTTAGGTTGCGTTGTGACTTACCCTGACTAGGAGCGTGGTTCTTACTTGGACAGGGAGCATACCTCTGACAACTAGAGACCCAATTTCTAACATATCTTTAATCTCCCCATCTTCCTCTTTAGGGCCTTCCGTGTCACGGTCTCTTGGCCAATCCACACAAGTGGGATACTGTTTCATTGGGAGACATTTGATAATGCTGGGTAATAGAAACTTTTTCCAGAACGGTCACAGAAATGTGAGAAATAAATGTGCGTTTTAGTCAAAGTTTGAGGTTTGCAAGGGCAGCTTCTGGGTAAAAAAAAATAGCCCTTGTGAGACCCACACAAGCCATGCTACCCTGTCCAGTTTTCTGAAATGTGCAGGTCTGGGAGGCTCTTCTGTGTGGTGGCTGAGACAAGCCCCAAAATCCCCAGCTAGCCAGAAAACCAACTACTTGGTTTTTGTGGAAAAATGTGATGTGTCCATGTTGTGTTTTCTGCCCTTTCCCATTGCAGGCATTAGGTTCACCAACACAAAACAGATAATATTTTTTATCTGGATGCTTCGGGGAAAGCTTGGTGGTAGTAAGCATGTGGCTCTCAACACATTCTAGAACGTTCTCTCACAGAAATGTGAGGAAAATGTGTGTTTTAGTCAAAGTGTGAGGTTTGCAGGGCACTGAAGGCAGGAAACAGTAATGAGATCCACACAAGGCACACCACCCTGTACTTCCTCGGGCATCTAGTTTTCAGAATTGCACAGGATTGGTAGGTTTCTCAGGCTGAGCTAGTCATCAAAATTAACAGCTGGTCAACGTGCCAAAAAGTGTCTATTTTGAGTGGAAATTTGTGTCTGTCCATGTTGCGTTTTTGACCCTTTCCTGTCAAAGGCATTAGGCACTTCCACACGAATAAGGTACTATTTTTATTCGGAGACCTGGGGAGAACGCTGGGTCGTAGGAAATGTGCGGTACCCCAAGGGTTTCATAACTTTCCCTTACAGAAATGTAAGGAAAGTTTGTATTTGAAGTCGAAGTTTTAGGTCTGCAGGGCATTCTGTGTAAGAAAACATTGTAGGATTCGTGTGAGGCTTACCACACTGGACTCCCCCAAGTGTCTACTTTTCAGAAATGTCTGTTGGGTATGCTATTCAAGTTGCAAAACAAGGGTCAGTTTTGAGTGGAAAAATTTGATCTGTACATATTGCGTTTTCGGCCATTCCCTGTGGCAGGATCATGACCCACCATCAAGACGAGGTACCATTTCTGTAGGGAGATGTGGGGGAAAACTATGTGGTAGGAAATATGTGGCTCCACCTCCCCTATTCCAGAATTTCCCCTCACAGAAATGTAGGGATTTTTTTTTTTTTTTTTTTTAAGGCAGGAACAGTTTGAGTTAGCAAGGGCTTCCGAGTAAGCTAAACGTATTAGACCCACACGTCACACCAACCTGGACACCCCAGGGTATCTAGGTTTCAGAAATATCTGAATATGGTAGCTTTTCCGAGGCTTCCTGCAGCTACCCACAACGCAAAAAAAAAAAAAAACATGAATTCTGCTGGGTGAAATAGGAGGTCTTCAGGTCACACTTTGGGGTATTTTTCGCTACATGCACTTGCCCAAGCCACAAAAGTGGGGTACTGTTTTATCAGGAGACTTGTGGGAATGCAGAGAAGTACAATATTTGTTATTACTGCTCTGAATTTGTGCCTTTTAAATGTAAGGCAGTGTGCAAAAAAAGAAAACATTTTGCAGAATACCGTCAGAGTCACAAGTGTGTGTGGGTTCCCCCAAATTCAGAGACGCACAAATGGCCAATGCTACTTAATGCAGTAGCTGGTGTACATTTCAGAAATAAATTTGTTTCCTTCATACCTATGTTTCACTCTTTCCATTTAAACCTAGGAATTGCTTTCTACTAATAACCCATGGGTTTCACACCTCTTTCCACCACAAAAGTAGTTTGAAAGCACAGGAAATTAGGAGCAATGGGCTACCTCTTATTAAAATGCCAAAACCGTGGTTATTAAAAAAAAAAAAAAAAAACAACAAGTATTTTGATACAGCTCTGCTTGCTCCTGAAATCTGAGAAGATTGTGATTTTAGCGCAGCAAACATTTCGTTGATGCCATAATTAGGGGGAAAAACACTTTCTTGCTGAACACAATTTTCCCGTTGTCCCCCCACCCCCATAAAATTTTTTAACTATGTTTTGCCTATTTTCTTAATACATACTCCCTGGGTACCTTTAGAATCTTGATGATGTTACAACACTTATGTGGGGGAAAAGGTTTTGGAGGCGTAAGAGTGAAGTACCCCAAATAGCAAACAAAGGGCTCAACACTGGGGTGGAAAAGCATCGGCAGTTAAGGGTTAACAGGATGTGCAAACAAGCAAGCTCACACAAATAGAGGTTTTCAGAAATGCAGGCACAGTCCTTCAAAACACAGCAACAGTATCAATTAGGAAAGAACAGCGAAAAGAAGATGAACACAATGGCCATCTGAATGCATAGTTCGGAATGTAGGAGGTATATATCAAGTTACACTCAAAATACCCTTGCATGATCTATGAATATAATACAAGAAAATGAAACACAAAACAAATTATTACATTAAAAGCAAACTGTGTCAGCTAGATTGAGCGGCAACTCGGTTACATCCTTAAAGGGGGCTGGGAGCTTAAAACTGAACACTTGAGAAATACAGAGGCAGTCATAAACTGGTGAAAACCTCGGAAGGATATTTTTTTAATAACTTTGTTTCCTGAAGTGAATCGGACACCAACAAGCAGAAGAACTGACGTAATCAAAATAAGTTAAGGCATTCAATGTAAAAGAAAAATGTTGGTGCTCACGTATGTGGGGAACCACTCAGCACATAGCCTGTGCTGAATAACAAACGTATGGCTTGAAGGGTGGCTCATTCATTGCTTCGTTCTACAAATATGAGGGAGCACTTGACGCAATCAGAGGAATGTGTCTGAAGGGTAACGTGGGCTGTTTTTCAACTTTTTGAACCAAAGAATCCTGAAGTTTCATTTATGTAGAAACCGAAAAGTTATCCCACCCAAAACATGCACCCCAAATTTACAGACTTTTTAAGCACATATGTGACAAAAAGATGGAAATGTAACCTTGCTTTAAACGACAAAACGATTGTATTCGTTTTAGCATCGAGGACTAACCATTATGCACCCGTTTGACAAATGTTTTAGTAAGTGTAACTTACGTCTACTAAAAAAAATGTAATGTGTGATTCTAATTTCACAACCTGATTCTCAACACCACATTGGGGAATTTTAGATTTTAAAATTCATATACAATGTGGAAAGGCTGACAGATATGACTGATATTCTTTCTACCTTTGTAGATTTAGGCGTAGGAACATGGCTATTCCATGGAAGGGCAGGCAAATGACTACTGGAAATGTGAGCATCCTCGAAGTCATAACTTTGTGCATCTTCACAAATGTTCTTAACAGGTGTTCATCTGGAGTCCATACCAAACAGAACTACGTCCAAAAAAATATTTGAGTGAGGGTGTAATTGGGTGAAACAGTTCCACTGTACTCCCATTTTAAGAGGGTGCAGAGAAATGATTTTTCAGCAGAAGTAAAATCCCTCTGGAGAAGGAAAAACATAGGTTTTGGATGTAAATGCACACACATTGCTTCCTTACCTATACATGTAGATTTTCTAATGGACATGAATTAAAACTGGTCTTTAGCAGTAGTTATTGGAGCCTACAGTTATCAAAGAATTGCAGTAATATTCCAGAAACTATCTGCGATCCCTCAAACACACAGAACTCTATTCCAAATAACACAAGTAATCTTCGGGTGCAGACTTGTGAATTCTTGAGTATGGGATAGTGAAGCGGCCAGTAAATGACTGCAGCCTGGAACAGGAAAAAATAATAAAATGTATGCATTCTTAAATATGCTTTGGAAGTCCGACAAGGTGGTAACCTTAAACAAAATGCGTATAACCATTATGTGAATGAATTGCCAGCAATCATCAAGGAATTCCGGGAAGAATTCTTTAAGACTGAGTGATCGAATGCTTATGACAATCACCATTCGAGCCCCAGAAAATAATGCTTTAAAAAAGCCTCTTAGAGGAGTACTGCACAACATGGACCTCTGAATGTAAATATGTATATTAAAAATACACCCCAAAACTATGACTTAAAAAACATGCAACACATAACCAAATTTAACCTCATTCATAATGGTGCAGACAGGATCACGTTGTACATTCCTCTCCCCTGAAACTTCTGTATCTCAAAGCTCTTGTAGAGGACTGTTGGACTTTTGCCCTTTTGCAGGGTCATCCACAATCCTTTTGCCTCCTATTGTTTCTGACCTGTTGTTGTTGGTTTTTGAACTCTGAGCACATTACCACTGCCAACCAGTGCTAAAGTGCATATGCTCTCTGTGTAAATTGTATCTTTGATTGGTTTATCCATGATTGGCATATTTGATTTATAAGTAGGTCCCTAGTAAAGTGCACTAGGAGTGCCCAGGGCCTGTAAATCAAATGCTGCTAGTGGGCCTGCAGCACTGGTTGTGCCATCCACATTAGTATCCCTGTAATCATGTCTCAAACCTGCCACTGCAGTGTCTGTGTGTGCAGTTTTAAACTGTAAATTCGACTGGGCAAGTGTACCCACTTGCCAGGCCTAAACCTTCCCTTTTCTTACATGTAAAGGACCCCTGTGGTAGGTCCTAGGTAGCCCCAAGGGCAGGGTGCAGGGTATGGTTAAGGTAGGACATATAGTAATGTGTTTTATATCTCCTGACAGTGAAATATAGCCTGTCCCTCTCAGAGGTTAACATGGGGGCTACCTTTAAAAATTATTAAAGTGTAAATACCCTTTGGGAGAGGATGGACATGTGGAGTTTGGGGTCTCTGGGCTCACAATTTAAAAATACATCTTTTAGTAAAGTTGATTTTGAGATTGCGTGTTTGAAAATGCCACTTTTAGAAAGTGAGCATTTTCTTGCTTATACCATTTCTGTGACTCTGCCTGTTTGCGGATTCACTATCTGGGTCAGATTGACAGTTCGGCTGGTTGCACCTCACACTAGACAGTGACACAAAGGGAGCTGGGGTGTAGTCTACATTTCCTGATGAGCCATCTGTGCTAGGAGGGTGTGCTTTGTGGAGCTATCCTGCAGTTCATGCTTCTGCCAGAGTAAGAGGGCAAAGTCTGGACTTTGCGTGCCTTCCATCTTGTGAAGATCTACAAGGGCTTGATTTAGAGCAGTTGTTCCCAACTTTTGACTTGTGTGGACCCACAATTTATCATTACTGGAGCCTGGGGACCCCCACTGAATCTTTATTGGTATCCGGGGACCCCCTACTGAGTCATTGCTGAACACTTGGAACCTAATATGTTATTATTATTTAATTTTCTAAGCAGTCAAGGACACCCTGAGAGTGCTTTGCGGACCCCCTAGGGTCCCCAGAATACAGGTTGGGAACCACTGATTTAGAGCTTGCCTCCTGTTGTTTGAAGTCTCAGGGACAGCAAAGACTTCTCTCTGCCAGTCGATGGAGAGACTCCTACTCTGCCCTGTGGTGCCCCTCCAGTTCCTGGGACCCTGAAAGGAGAAGCTGGCAGCCTAAGAAGAAGAAATCCACACACAGAATGCCGTGCGGGGAAAAGATCAATGTGACTCCGATCTGCGGCTGGGAAAATAGACGAGCCGCCAGCTTCGGGCTGAAAACTGACGCTCGCCTGTAACGGGACTGAAGAATCGACGCACGGAGCTGGAGAAACGACATGCAGTGTGGTTTTTGGATCCTCGTGCGGGTGGATTTCTGACACAAACACCGCTGGGTGTGTAAAAACAACGCAAGGCCTGCCCGGACCCGAGAGTGTGGACCGGATCGAGAAGAAACGACACACCCCTACGAAAGGAAAAACAACGCAAGGTCTCGTTTGTGAGGGGCATCGACGCATCGCAAGCCTTTTTTGACGCACACTCGCCCGCGTGGGGTTATTTTTGACGCACCCAAGGTACATTTCACGCTAACAGTGTTAGTGTGTGTTTAATACTACATAAAGACTCTTTTTGCTTTTTAATTGATAACTTGACTTGTGTATTGTGGATTTTTGTCATTTTGGTCTTGTTTTGTTTAGATAAGTATTCTCTATTTTTCTAAACCTGTGTTGTGTAATTTTGTAGTGTTTTCATTAAGTTACTATGTGTGTTGGTACAAACACTTTACACCTAGCACTCTGAAGTTAAGCCTACTGCTCGTGCCAAGCTACAAAGGGGGTTAGCAGGGGTTAGCTGAGAGTGATTCTCTTTTACCCTGACAAGAGTCAGGGTCTTTGCTTGGACAGGGGGTAACCTGGATGCCAACCAAAGACCCCATTTCTAACAAGGACAATCTCTCCAGTCTTACTTTATGTAAGTAAAGAGCAGGTCTAACATCAAAGGAGAAACTGAGCCACAGAAGTTCCACTGATACTGTTTCTCCACATACTCTACTTGAGACATGGGTAGGGGGATGGAAAGACACCCTGGTCTCGATGTCAAGAAGTTACTTTTCAAAGTACTGTCTCATATCAAGTTAAGGGATAAATGCCCTTCATTCTTAGGTGCTGAAAAACAAAACAGCCAAACCATCTAAAGAACTATTATAATATCATTAGCACTAAAAAACTGCATAATGTACCCTGAGATACACCTGGGCCAACACTAAAAGCTATGAAGGTTCACAAGAAAACCTTTAAACCTTCAGAGTTCACCAGAGCAGTCAAATAATATAAGTCAGAAAACACTTGCTAAATATACCCCAAAGCATACATGGACAATGCCCTATAAATGCCAACAGATGATGGCTCCGTCATACTCGATATAAGGGAAGGGTTTTATCTGGGCCTGCATTCGAGTTTCATCACACTGTGGCGCCCTCGCTATACAGCACTACGGCACGTACCTTTTTGTTTGGTAATAACTCTCCCTTTGCATGCGCTGCTTTAATATGCGCTAGAGAAGTGGGGTATTCAGCTCTGCGTTTATTATTATGTATAGAAAGTAGGGATATTCTGCGGCTCTTTCTCAAAGCAACAAAAATGCCCCGTTAGCGCTGCGTAATCCAATAGAAACCACAGAAACAAGGCCTCCTGCTTGACAAAACACAAAAGAAAATTCTGAGCAACAATACCAGGATGTACTTAATTCCACCTCGGTAGTTTATGATAAATACATTCCCGTTAATGCCTCAAGGTGCGTGACTAAGATGGGTGTGAGAACAGAAGCCGGAGGCAAAGCAGAAGCAACTACAATAAATAGTTGCAGAGATATTTGAATTTAAATAAAAAATAACATGAGGAAAACCAGGACTTCAGGGTTCTGCACGAGTTATTTTAGGGTTTTATATAAAGCAAAAATGTGTGTTTCACTAACAATCACGGCCTGCTCAGACAAGGTTGAAATCTCTCACCTCTGAGAACTTTTGTGGCGTTATTAAAGTTGGGAACCCCATTTTGGACACTAATCAATGCTCCGCCTGTATTTTACCACAAAAGGACTCTGGTCCTCCCGAACTTTACAATCACAATCAATTGAAGAATACTGTAATAAAATAGCGTTAAATATAACTGTGCGAAAGCATACACATGCACTATTGGTCATAAAGGCTATAAGAGGTAGATATGAACAGACAAAACATATTGGAAGAGCAAACAAGCATACCAGGTAAAGATATGTCAAGGTAATTTTTAATGTAAAAAAAAAAATATATGGACGATAGATACACTGACGAACAAAAATGTGCAGTAAACGTGCACGGCATTCGCCAGTGACATCATATAAAAGGCCTACAGTGCCAAAACAGAAACTCCGAATGCTCAAAATAATCCAAACTAGTTTCTATTTCCAATACTTGCAAATTATTAAATCCCCGAGTCTTATTATGAGTGAATTGGAGGTACCTTGCTGTGGCCAACTGCCTTCGCGCTGGATCTTCAGTTTCCAAAGGTGCTGTACACTGGCATTTGCCTGGTTAATCAATCTGCCTGCTCTGACTTACGTAAACTGGGTCCCTTGGCCTGCGTTTATTCCTTCCCTCTGGATTTCTAATTTTACTGTCCTGGTGCTGACCCATTTATTCGATTAGGTCAAAACGATGTATATTTTAATCCGTGTGCCAAATTTTGATATGCTCTCAATATTTTTAGAAACGTCAAATATTGGATACACAACTATAATTGGTTACCCTTTGATCATTTGGAGTTCCGGTTTTTACACTGAAAGCCTTTTAAATAGTGTGTAAATCATGTGTGAGTACCAAGCATGGTTCTGAACTTTGAATTTACCCCAAATTCCTGGTAGAACCCTTGGATATACCCTCGTACCTCAGGCATATTTTAGTGAATTTCGAAACACTAGAACCTGTTCTTATAATAGTTTGTGTAGCTTTAAGCATCAAACACTTAAAATATAAATCGGCCAAATTGGTAACACAAAAGTAACAATAAAAAAAATATTTGGTATCTTCGGCTGCAACAACAGGGTAGTTTACTCACCAAAAGTATTTAAAGTAAACACGGACTTCAAGAAAAGCCACACACTGCAATCAGGAGGAGGTGGAGATGTCACAGTGTATCCAGGGAGAATTAGACACCGAGATACTTTCTACTGTGTACACTAGCCAACGTATAAAGATGATCAGAATTCATACCTTGTATCACTTCCGGCTCCATATTATGAATGACACCATTTGTTTGACTGATTTTTTTACTTAAATTATGTTGAACTCTTCAACTTCTATTTCCACTCTTCTCCATCAGAAGTATTGGTTTAAAACTAGCAACATTCCAAAAAGTATTCTTGACTAAAAGTGCCCTTGAATAAAAAGTCAGGACTGGCACAAAAGTTTCATACATGCTACATAAACTATTGGCACACATGGTGGCATTGTTTTTCTGAGACGGAAATAATTTTCGAGAAATACCACTTCATGCTATTTTGTTTCGTGAACAGTTGGCCTTGGAGTGCTAAGGAACGGATCCGGTGAGGCAAGGAAAACATGGTAACAGGGGCACTCGGACCTCACAATTTAAACACACTGGGTCAGGAAACATTCCACAACAAAAAGGGCTCACCGTGCCCAAGAACAGAAGAAACTGGGGGCGACAGAGGCACACTCGTTCCAAATATAGAGACCACTAAAGAAGAACCAGGGGCGGTTTACTTCTTTTGAAATCTAGAGCTGAAGTCACAAACGTTGCACTAGAATGACTGACATGAAGACAACCTGATGCAGTGCTTTAAATGGGCAGGTACTCTCCGGTACTGAGTGCATACAAGTCTTCAATTAAAAAGGGTGAGTACCTGCACATTTCAGTTCTGCTCCAATACATTTAATGGGAGCGTACCGGCACTTCTAAGGAAAAAACAGGTACTATAAAAAGTGAATACCTGGGCTTCTGTATTTCCATTTAAAGCACTGCCTAAATCCAAGTCCCACGGACCCTATACAACGCACCGCCATATGCGACACGGGTTAGGCTAAAAGCATCAAGACCGAATCCCCAATGCCGGCTGCCATACAGACACTCCACTACACACTTATCATTGGTAGCGCTATGCTAAGAAGGTCACAGTAACTCCACCCTTAAAACTCCGCGAAGATAAGATAACCCACGTCACACGAAGTACCCACCTACTGCAATGTGGCTGTGCTTTGTAAATAATGGGTAATTGTAAGCAAGTGTAGAAGTCTGCAATTAAATCACATTGTGGTCTGTAATATCATTGCATCGCAGGACAACGTGCGTTTGTTTACCTTGAATGCCAGATCAATGTGGAAATCTCTGGCTCGAAGAAAACGAAGCAAGAACTCGTCAGACAGACCGAGGGGGCAACGGGAGTCCTGGTTCTCGGCTTTCTGCCGTAGGAAAACGATTGCCTTGCTCACTACTGCAGAACTGCTGGGCAGACGGTTGAGCCTGGGGTTGCCTCTGCCGAAATCCGCTTGCTCTTCGGACATACTGCTATAGCTGAACGAATGCGCGGGAAGGCGGGAGGCTGCAGCGGTCCCGCACCTTTCCACTCCTTTACGTCGTCGAAGGTGTCTGAATGAAACATTCTAAGCGCTGCCCTAACCCAGCCCGCTTCCAAACGAAAAGTTATCCGCCCTTTCCTACGGTTCCAACCCTCCTCCTCCCGCCCTCCCTCTAGTGTTACAAGATACATAGTCACGTGACATACGCACCGCTCACGTTAGCTGTTTACCCTCCCAATGCTAATACCGTGGGGATCGCGATCTGATGAAATGCCGTCTGCTGATGACCTCTTTACAAAGGATCACTGGTTTTCGTAAAGGACCTTTATCGCTGCATACGAGCTGTTTGCAGTCCAGCCTCCTTAAGTTCCGAGACGTGACTTCACAGACAGTGATACTTGCAACCCAAGAAAATTAGGAGTTAAACTGCTCAGCTTTTCCACGCCAAGCCTCATTCATCAATGGCACCTAATCATTGTTTCTGGTTTTAACACAAAAGATCCCCAACTCCGTTTTTGGTTGGGAGAGACTCGCAAATGTATTAAAATTATTGACGCACACACAGGTCGAGTTGATTTACGGCAGATCCTAGTATTAAGCGTTTTACTGAAATTTAATTGCTGACACCTCATCCTGAATACCAAGCCAGTACAACCAGGAATACAATTTCAGGAATACAATAAATATACTTTCCATAGTACATCCATATCTGGTACTCGCTGGTGGGGATGTGGCCTCCTGGTAACTTAGTTGCTGCACCTGTGGCACAGGGAGCGATTAAAAGCCAACCCAGCTAGTTGTCAGATACCAACTGTCCTTTAAGGGATAACGGGATCGTTGTTGCTTTCTTCTCAGGTCCCCTTTGTCCAGGACAACTGGAATTATGTGGCAGGAGAGAGCCAAAATTATTTGACAAGAAAAGACAAATTATGCGGCACATTTCGTGATACGATTACCTCATCATATTGTCATTTTGAAATTTGTCAACACTAGCTGGGCGTTAGTTGCACTTCATTAGTACCAGTTTAACACCTAAATATAGAAATAGGCTGCATAAAGGTGGCCAGTCAAACTTTGCAAAGGGCCTTTCACTGCGTGACAACGTGTTGCTGTGTTTTTAGTAACTTTTGAACCACTTGAGCTAGAAACAATTTTTTTGTTAAAATCTGTGGCTTATGCAGCAGATGAAGGATTATTTGACAAATGCGGCAAATGTATAATAATGCGAAAATCACAGGAACTGCACAATTGCATAATTCCAGTGGGCCTGGGAATGATGCTTGTTTTAAAAATTACATTTTATTTATGTCTTATGTCTCTTCTTTGTTCCTGTGTTGCTGAAAGCTGTCGTTCTGCACCGCTCCATCAATGTAAAATTGTAGTCCTTCTATTTTGGCAAAATGTCCCTGTTTTCCGTTCTCAAGTTCTGGTAGCCTAGGGAGCGCTCACTTTGCATCTTTTGCTTGCACTGATTCCTCCCTGGGTCATCCTTCGCAGCCCTCCATGCTCTTACCCACGTCAGAAGATGCAGTCTTCTGTTCACCCATCAGCCCTGTCAATTCTGTATGCATAATGGGAAACGTCTGGAACAACGATGCCAGAACCACGACAACGATAACGCAAGCAACACCACGCCTGCGTTAACGACTCCCTTTTTCTCTGCCTTAACCACGCATGTGCTGAACAACGCACATGCGTGGTTAAGGCAGAGAAAAAGGGAGTCAGCATCGGGAGAGGATGAGGTCAGGTATGTGGTACTGGGGGTTAGTTTTGTTTTTGGGGTAATTTTGCTTTTGGGGCGAGGTGGGGGGTAGGGGTAATTTTCTATTTAGGGCGGTTGGGGGTGGGGTAATTGTGTTTTTAGGGGTGGGGTAATTTTGTATTTAGGGCGGGTTGGGAAGGTTTTTTGGGGGGGAGTAGGGGGTTGGGGTGATTTTGTATTTAGGGCGGGTTGGGAAGGTTTTTTGGGGGGAGTAGGGGGTTGGGGTGATTTTGTATTTAGGGCAGGTGGGGGGTCGGGTTTTAAGGGGTGGGGGTCAGGTTAATTTTGTATTTAGGGTGGGTGGGGGTGAGTTTTTTGTGGCGGGGTTGGGGGCAGGACGCAGTCAGGTAAGTGGGGCTGGGAGAGGGTTGTGGGTAGTTTTTAGGGGTGGCAGTGTTTTTTTTTTAAGGAACTGGGCGGGGGGTCGGGGTACTATGGTTTTTAGTGGGGTTGAGAGGTAGGGGTAGTTTTTTTTTTAGAGGCGGGGTGGGGGGTCAGGGTAATTTTGTATTTAGGGCAGGTTTTTTAGGGGCAGGGCTGGGGGGTCAGGGCAATTTTGTTTTTAGGGGCGGGGTAGTTTTATTTTTGGGGGTGGGGGTCCATTGTTTTTAGGGCGGGTGCAGGTTTGGGGTAGTTTTATTTTTTGTGCGGGTGGGGAGTCAGAGTACTTTTATTTTGTAGGTGGGGGTCGGGGTAATTTTGTTTTTAGGGTGGAGGGGTCGGGGTAGGTTTTAGGGCTCAGGGTGGGTGGAGGTATCGGGGTAGTTTTTAGGGGCAGGTGGGGGGGTCGGGTAGTTTTATTTTTAGGGTGGGCGGTCGGGTAGTTATATTTTTAGGGCGGGTGGGGGGGTTGGAATGCGAAAACCACACATGGCATTCCACACATGCCTTTACTAGGCATGCCTTTACAACGAAAAATCATTGTAAAGGCATGCGTGGTAAAAGCATTAGTGGAAACAACAGGGTCGTTGTTCAGGCATGCGTGGTTCTCAAATTGTTGTTCCATCATACATCCATGCATAATATGTCTGTGATATTTCTATAGCGCAAACCTTGACTAAACACTTCAAAGCGCGGTACAGTGTCAGAGATCAGCATAAAGTCAGTGCCCTTCTCAAGGACTTCTCCTTGGTCGCAGATCCTTTTGAACTTGTTTGTGTGCTGTCGTTCAGGGGATCTCTCTTCTGCTATGAGGTTCAGGTCACATTGTTATCATAGTCTGCCTTGTTCTGCTCTGGTGGTCTCTTTCTGTTAGCTGATCATGGGTTGTGTCATTAGCAGGGCCACTGGAATTATGCAGCAGGTGAGGGCCAAAGCATATGGCAGGGCTGAGAAAATTATGCGGCAAGATGAGGCAAATTTTGCAGCGCTATGCAGCATATTTTGTGACACTATTACCTCATCATATTGTCATTTTGAAACTTGTCAACACACCTGAATATAGCAATAGGCTACAGAAATATGACCAGTCAACCTTTGCAAAGGGCTTTCCAATGGTGACACGTGTAGCTGCATTTTTATTAACTTTTGAACCGTTTGAGTTAGAAACAATTTGTTTTGTTAAAATCTTCAGATTATGTGGCAGAAGATGGATTATGTGACAAATGCGGCAAATGTATAATAATGTGAAAATTGCAGCAGCTGTATAGTTGCATACTTCCAGTGGCCCTGCCTTTGGCCCAAGAATATCAAATTTGTGATCCCCCATCTCCATTTTTCAGGTGTTTTGTACTTCTTGTGTTAGGATCAGCCTGTAACTCTGAATGTCTCTGAAAAACAAAAACTTACATGATAACTTCTTGCTCTCAAAGCAGGACAGGCGGGTGGTTTTCACTGCATCCATGCTGGAGGAAAGAGGGCGAGCAGCAGTTGCTTGTACTCTCAAACAGCCCCATCCCAAATTTCATAGTAGCACTTAGGTGTGGCTTGTGCACTGTTTCTATGGTCAGCCATTCCCTCACCAGCCTAGATTTTTCTGTTTAGTCACAAAGACATACTTCATCGTCTGAAGGGAAACACTAAGATGCTGTCCATTGTGTTGTCCCCCTCGAGTTAAGTGGCCAGCCGCCGAGTATTTCCACAGTAAGCCTCATTCGTTATTGTAACACAATCATTGTTTCTGCATGCAACATAAAGTACACCACACAGTTTTTGGTTCAGAGAAAGCTTTGCATGTTTGTTAATCGTATTGGCACACAAGTAGGGTTAATTTATGGGTGATCCAAATGTTCAGCGCTGTGTTAGCATGGCATCTAATTGCTGACACCTTGTCCTGAATAGCAAGCCAGAGCAACTGGAAATACAATACCTTCCATAGTATATCAACATCCAGTGCTCGCTGTTCTCAAGTGAGGATGTGGCCTCCTTGTAATTATTGAGTTGCTGCACCCTTGAGACAGGGAGCAAAAAAAAGCAAAACCTCCAATTGCCAGGATACCAACTGTCCTTTAACGAATAAAGGGGTCATTGTCACTTTTTTCTCAGGGCCCCCTGTGACCCGAGAACAAAGTTTGAGGCCCAATCTCCAATTTGTGGGACATTTGGTACTTCTTGTGTTAGGATCACCAAGTAACTCCACCATGGCTCAGGGTGGCATACTTGTGTAAGTCTAGGTCATCCTGAATGCATTGTTTATTGTCCTTTTGTCAGGAACTGTCGGTGGGGGGTACTGGCTAGACTGGTGGCAGGGAAGACAAAGGAGGGAGAATACTGGGTACAGAGCTGCCAAAGATCACACAGAGGGCCAGAGGAGAGAGGGGATCCAAAAGAGAAGTTATAATCAAGGGAATAATAGAGATAAGGTTAAGAAAGAAAGAACAGATATTCAAGAGGCACCCAGACTAACACCCCAGGGCAAACATGCAAGATATATATATATAAGGAACAACCACGATTCAGGAACAAGGACTAACTATGGCCCAGGAAGTCAGGAAACAAGAATAACAAAAGCTCAGGAAACAAGGGAGGAATGACTAAGGCTCTGGAACACAAACAAGAAATAATAATGACTGAGAAACATCAGGAAACAAGGACCTCTCTCACCATAAAACAGCTACAGTGACCAACACTGGGCTGAAGGGAGCTGAGGCTTAAAAGGGCTCACAGTAATCACATGCATCAGGTGTGAGCAGGTAAGCAACAGCCACCAACAGGTGTGCTGAATTCCTCCACAAGGCAGTGAGCAGCAGGGGATTCTAGGTAATGGAGTTCCAAGCATGAGCAGACTGGCTTCCACAAAACCCAGCATAGATTGGCAATGGAAAGTAATTTGCAAATAGCGTTCAAATGGCTGGAAGTCAGGATATGCATGTGGGTGAAGGTCTGGAAGCCTACTAGAGCATTGAAAAGTCCCACGCTTTGGCCCCCTGGTGATGGACATGAGAGCGCAGGGAGCACATTGTGTCAGTATACCCTCTCCCATGTCCGGCTCCCAGGACTTGGGACTGGATTCAGAGCATTTGTTCCTATCTAATAAGTCCACTTCTGTCAAAGCTGTAGTGTAAGATACAAGGGAACAGCTGGAAAAATATGATGTTTTAGAGGGTAGAAGAGTAGACAGTAAATTAGCACCAGCATTAGAGGCAGAACTCTAAAGAGGGAAGAACCCTGATGCAGAATTGAATACAAACTTGAAGAGACCAAATCCAGTAACAGGGGCTTAGGATCCTGAATCAAAGTTGCCTGAAGTTCAGATGGCAAGCTGGAGTAGCACTCTCCAAATAAAGCCAGATTGATTGTAGGGTAAGAAGCAGATTGGCAGGAGGCACAGAAGTCAAAGGCAAGCTGATGGAAGACACATGAGATAACAGGAAGCAGACTTGAATATTTTCCCCTGGAGGAAAACATACAGAAGACTTAGTTGCAAGAGACTCTGGAAGCAGACATGCAGGAGAACCATGCCCTGGAGGCTTACATGCTGAGAGCTTTGTCTCTGAGGCTAGAAGCTCAGTCTGTAAAAGTATACTTGCTGAATCCTATGAAGGCTGGCAGACTACAAGCACAGGGTCAGAAAACAGGCAAGCTAGAGACTCTGGCTCTATAGACAGATGGGCCGAATGCTCAGGGTCAGAAGGCAGGCAGGCTGGAGGCTCTGAAGGCAGACAGGCTGGAAGCTCTGACTCTGGAAGCAGGATCACTGGAGGATCTGGCTCTGGAAGCAGGCTCTTTGGAGGCTCTGGCTCAGTAGGTAGGTGAGTTGAGGGCTCGGTCTCTGAAGGCAGACAGTCCAGAGACTTGGGCTCAGAGGGCAGGCAGGCTGCAGGCTCATATTGTAGGCAGGCTGCAGGCTGCAGGCTGAAGTTCAGGAGGCAGGCCGGCTGAGGGCTCTGTCTCTGAAGGCAGCAGGCCGGGTGAGGACTCTGGAAACTCTATAAGAAGACAAGCTGAAGGTGAAGAGGCATTAGGCTGACATACTTTAACCTCTGAGAATGGTAGTAGTTCATGAATAGTAGATTCCCTGTTCTCAACAGTGAAATCTTCACAGTTCCCTGGCACATTACAACACATTAAAGCTCTTTCTTTAGGATAGATAAGAATAGTGTTTATCTTAGCGTCTCTGAAGACCAGACTTTCTTTACCATTTAGCAGATCATATCTCTTAGTTGAAGGAAATAAGTCAGAGATTACTTGACCAGGGGAGATCTTTTCATTTTCCTCTGCATTACAAGGTGGTACCGATGTATCAGAGCATAGAGTACTATTATTTCCTGACTTTTTGATTTGTGGTGTGCTTGAAGGTGAGAGAGCAGACAAGGGATTAGGATTGTGTTCCTTCTCAGTGAGGAGGTTGGCTTCATTCACAGCAGTTAGATCAAGAGTGTGGTCAGAGTCAGAGCATATTGCCACATCAGGGATGATATAGATCACTGGTTCAGGTTTTGTCTGTACGTCAATGGCCTGTACATGTTATACCTCTGAAGTAGAATTGACTTTAACATCAGGAAGAGAAAGCAAAGAGATATCTAGATTTTTGCCTGACATTTGGGGTTCCTTAAAAGTGGAGGGTCACAGACGTAGGCCCTCATTATGACATTGGAGGTAAATCCCACTTACCACCACACTGACTGCCGCCAACATACCGCTGGCACAGCGGATATCCGTTCACCATATTATCACACACACACACGAATCCGTCACTATTCAGCCACACACACAAGTCCGTCACACCAAAGGTCAGTGATAAACTGGCGGTATCAAAACCCACACCCTTACGCCAACAGAACAACGTCCATCACATTATGACCCCCAAATCACCACAGCGGACATTCAATGGCGGTAAACCATTGGCGGTACATACCGCTGCGCTCAAAATACACACACACATACAAAAAACACTACATTGGTCAATTTGAATAACACATACCGGACACCCATACACACACCACACCCACAACTCTATAAATCACACACCCACATTACCCACAACCCCTTACAACTACAAACCATTGGCACGAGACAGACACCACGACCACAGACAAAACCAGAGCCACACACCACCTACACCTATACACCACCCAAGCACCCCACATCACACACCCCAACACACCACCCTACACACCCTCACCTACACAACTCACACAACACCCATGGCACCACAAACACACCGCAAATTCTCAGACAAGGAGCTAAGGGTCATGGTGGAGGAAATCATCAGGGTAGAGCTTCAGATATTTGGAGTACAGGTGCAGCAGATATCCATTGCTAGGAAGATGGAGCTATGGCGGAGGATTGTGGACAGGGTCAACGCCGTGGGACAGCACCCCAGAACAAGGGACAACATCAGAAAGAGGTAGAACTACCTACGGGGGAAGGTGCATTCCAT